>NC_062980.1:16411369-17088015 GCF_023078275.1 Leguminivora glycinivorella | reverse complement strand
AATGTTTTTGCTTACTAAACAATACGAATTCCTTTTCAAAAAATGACTTGATTTTGTAATGTGGTAAAACTTTTTTTCTCAAACATGCAATGAAATATTATTGTCTTTACGTTCCTTAAAATGGGCTGGGAAGTATCGCTTTTTGGGCGCAACAACTCGAGAGGACTGTAAAGGGATTTCATATTATTTTTTAGGCCTAGGCCTGCAAAGTAACTTTTTTTTATAAAATATTGTCCTTTAGAGCATTTTTTTTTATTTCATTGTATGTTTGAGAAAAGCACTATACATGCCTCGGCGTGAAAACGGATTCCCGGCTTCGTATCCCTATCCCGTAGTATATAGTAGTAGTATATACCCACTTGGCCGGAAATCCTCATTTTCCCGGCCTCTGATGTAATGTACTATTATTGTTAAAAACTCGTACTTACCCAATATTTTATCCCCACCATCTGCGCTCGTTTCCAACCCGGAAAAAATGACATTATGTAACAATTAAAATTTCATTAATATCCTCCTCCATTTTTTGTATCTTCCAATGAGCAAAGTAATTTTTGCAAGTACACATTACGGTACGTTTCGTCGTAGAAAAATATAACTTAAGCAGTGGAGGTAGAATTTCAATTTTACATAAAATGAAAACTGTTAACTGCCTTCTAGAAATAGTGGCTACGCTGAAACTTGGAACGTAGCCAGAAAGCCTTTCTAACACAAAAGGTCGTATGATACATATTTTCTTCTCTTAACTTATATCATTTTTACATTTTTTGGACATGAATAGGATATATTCTAATTAAACGTTTAAATTAGAACTTTGGGAATTAACATGTCCTAGTCTTAGTTATTTAGTACTCTTAGACTGTTGGCAACGACGTACAGTTTATAGGGAATTCATATTTTAACGAACAAATTGTTACAAAACAACAAGTTATGGTGCCATAGCCGAATGGCATTTCTGCGACGCGAAACGAAAACGAAACGTCGCGAAAGGTAGTCTGGCTCTGTCGCGCCAATATGCAAGAGCGATAGAGATAGATATCTACGAGCGTTTCGTTTCATGAGCGTTTGTGCCATTCGGATCACAGAATTATAATTAAACCAGAATGAGTTGTTAGGCCAAAAAGTGTGTCCACATGAGAGGTTAAAGTTGGGGCTGGTGTCCCTCTCGCACTTATTACCACTATCAAGCCAGCTCAGCCAAGGTAGCACTCTCGGCCCAACACAATTTTTAATTATGATCAACGATTTGCCGAAGGTCGTTAGTGCTGCCAAATGCTTATTGTTTGCGGACGATCTGAAATTATTTTTAGATATTAAAGGTGATTCTGACTGTCAACAATTGCAAAGTGATATTGATGCAGTTGTGGCATGGAGTGAAGAAAATCACCTCCACTTTAACATCTCCAAATGTAAAGTGATCACTTTCTCTAGGGCAAAACACCCTATCATTAATCCCTATCACCTACATGGCTGTGAGCTGCAAAGAGTTTGTAAGATACGGGATCTCGGGCTCATAATGGATACTCAACTTGATTTCCGTGAGCAAATAACGGTGACTTGTAAAACTGCGTGCAAAACTTTAGGATTTATCCTAAGAATATCTGCCCAATTTTCAGGTCTCAGGCCATCGTTGGCGCTGTACTATGCTTATGTCCGGAGTCGGTTGGAGTATGGAGCTATGGTATGGGACCCACACGAGGCGAAGTATACACTTATGCTCGAAAGGGTGCAGCGCAAATTTGCAAGGTTTGCCTATAAAAAGGTTTATGGATACTATCCCTTTCTGTACCCTTCCCAATTCGTCCTAGGGATGGTTGGCCTTGACTCTCTAGAACTCAGGCGTAAAAAGCTCCTCATAGCGCATTACCATTCTCTGTTCTGGGGTAGGGTCGACAATCCCAGTGTGTTGGGCCGCGTAGGGCTGGCTGTTCCTCTGCCCAGTTTTTGCCCATTGGGGGAAGATTCGGTTTCGGGTGGTGCACGTCCTGCTCGAAGGCGTAGACGCCTACTGGCAGCCTCTGTCACGCGTACTGTGCGTGCTGCGAATGCGCCGTCCGCCCGGGCCGTCTCGCTAATAAATGAGGTATTAATGCAGGTCCAAGATGCCGACATATTTGCTGACCGGTTAGGTGTTTTTTTAAAAGCTGTCATGCCGGTACTTGATTCTGCGTAGTTGTACTTGTATTGTTATTTTTGTCCTGACTTATAACGTATAAATTTGGTACCTGATATTATTTAATACTTAGTGATTCTTGATAATTTTATTGACATTTTTTATTTTGATATTTTTTTAAATGTATAATTGTATATCTCCTGCATGTTATTTATAATTGTTTAGCTCTTAGTCTTTTATTGTATACCGTGTAAGCGTTTTGGTGAAACACTGTTAGCTTATATGTGAGAAATAAATGAAATGAAATGAAATCAAAATCATTTGAATGACGTCATCACTGTCATCATTTGGGGATACCAGTCAATATTCAAAGTTACTACCAAATCTACTAATACCCAATTATAAATTACCGACTTATACAGTATTTTTAACTTTTTCTAACCAGACCAAGGTCTTAGTGCTAAGAACCCATACAACAAGTTATTGTAAGTTGGGTCTTACTACTAGAGCGTAATTAATTTTTGAAAAATATTGAGCAGCAATGTGTTGTACACGTGCACCTATTTAACCCTTAAATGCATGATTTTTTTCTTTTAACTAGAAATTAATAATGTGATAGACAATGGTTTTCTGACTCTAGGAAAAATAATAAAAAAATATTTAACATCGATTTTAATACTAAATCAGTGTTAGAAGTAAAATAGGCTAAATCTTACTTATATAAATATATAATTACTAGTAAAATTTATAAGAAAGCTTTTACTACTATTAAAAAGGTACACTATTTGAGAAACCCCTATGATAAAAGGATTAAACATAAAATAGTTACTAACTCTGAAAAAATCTGCCTGAATCATGTACTAAAAATCACCATCATCCAGTTTTTTCACACTTTTCCGCCATTTTTTCTTAAATAAAAACATTATTTCCAACCATTTAAGAAAAAATGGCGGAAAAGTGTGAAAAAACTGGATGATGATCCTACAGATCTAAGAAAAATAAATAAAAAAGTCCAGCTTATATTTTGGCTAGTTTATTCAAAAACACATGCATTGTAGCCAAATGGCAACAATATGCATTTAAGGGTTAACATCTGGAAGACGCGGTACCTACTAATTATTGACAGTTCTTACGTCAAGTCACGTCGTTGAACAAAAATAAAGGAGCAATACATTGCGTGCTGAATTATTTTGTATGAAAAAATAAAAGTAAGGTGCAGCGGGGCAAATCTCGACTGGGGGAAATTGTAACTAACCCATTTTTTCCATAATTACACTATGATGTTGAGTTCTACCATATAGGACCGGTGGACACTCTATTTAATAATGCAAACATTGTAAAACATGAAAAAAATGGACCAGTTACATTTGCCCCCAGTCGAGATTTGCCCCGCTGTACCTTAGTATTTTTTGATTAAATCATATGAAAATATGTTCCGTAGGGCTTTTACTAATAACCCTTTAAGTAATATCAAAAATCCCGGCATTTGCCACGCCTCATGGGAGCCTGGGGTCCACTTTGACAATCAAAAATGCATACTATACCTACATATTTTTCATGATGTGATAGACTAAACTTAAAACTATCAACGCCGATGCACAAGCAATTCACTAAAATATGTTCCTTTCAACTTTAGCAGTTAGCACACATTAATGCCACAGACACATAAATTGATTTCGACGTACTGTGGCTGAATTGTGGTGCAGAACCGAACTTTTATTCCAACATCAGAATATAAATTCGAATCGAATTCATGTCGTAGTTAAGTGTCGAAGTTATGTTACCTTTCGCAAAGTTATGTGATGGAGACTGCCGAACTAGTCGAAATGACAATCTTTGACGTGAAACGTGATCGAAAAGCAGTATGGCTCTGTCGCGCCACCACAGAGCTATAGGGAGAACTAGCTTCGATACGCTTACAAAGCATAAGTGATTATGACGTTGGCTAGATACCGTGTTCGGAAAGAGTTTTGAAATGTATGGGGCCCCATAAATTCTGGAACTCTTCTCTTTTCTGCACTCTATTGTGTTTGACCGACCGGTCTGACATAGTTAGTATAGATCGGTTCTCAATGGCGCACAGGTTTACCAAAATGTAACCATTAATAGCATGGCAATATAATTCAAGGTCCCTGGTAAGACCATTTATTTGCGTGACCAACGGTAAGTATCATCACACACATAATATATTTTCACACCAGCATTTTGGGAAACATGGCAAATTTTCTTGTTTAAGTATTTTTTTAGTTTAAATAATATTGTTAAACATTAGAATATGCTCGTATGTGATGTGAAAATCAGTTATATGTCACATGATAGCCAAATTACTTCTATCTTGTAATGGGCCTTTACACTTGAATCCCTCACTAAGCTGAGAATACTATTTTAGAATCCCTCACTATGTTACACGTGCGAACACTCGCGCCAATCGGACACGCACATCGGATTTTGACATCGGAACTTCAAATAGGCAATATTGGAATCGACAATGGTGGGAAACTTTCCCGTTCGGGCGATTGCGGCTAATTTCGGCTACGTAGAAATTATTAGGGTTGGTATACACTTGGTACTTCTTGACGTCCTTGAGCGCGCTACCACAATTAAGATAATTACTTGATTTTGGACAACCCTAAACAGTCGAAAGGGATTGATAAATATTAGAAATGGATTACACGAGTCGACCTTTCTTCATTCTTCTTCCCTCATTTCAGTAGCATGTCTCCATTGAATGCGGTCATAAGCCATCTGGACTGCACGGTATAGGCTGCCGCGTTTACTTTTTCATACAGTCAGACCATCTCTTACGAGCCCCACCCGGATTCGACCCTGAGCTGCTATCAAACATCGGTTTAAAAGGAAGTGTCGTTTCTATACGTTAGTATTATTTATCCTGTGGTACCTACTTATCGGTACACGGTCAGCTGGGGGCGTAGCTGAATGGCATTTATGCGACGCGAAACGCCGCAGAAATGTAGTCTGGCTCTGTCGCGCCAATACCACAGTATAATAAAGAGTACTATGGTACAGCATGGTCGCTTCCGCTCCCCGCTGAAAGTGCCGCCCACCCCCTCTCTCGGTTACCTCACAGTTACCGCCTGTCAAAAACGCGAACAGTCGACCTGTCATATCTCACTCATACAAACATGGTACGTGTTCACCTTCGCGAGCTTAGAATGTGTGCTAGGAACGCGCCTCTTTCATATACTTATTTGATCGCCAGTGTCAATACGCAAGAGCGATAGAGATGGATAGCTACGAAAGAGATATTAAAATGAGTATTTCGTAAAAGTTTGTGCATTCGGCTATGCACACTGGGCAGTATTTCACGCAGCTTCGCTTGCACGTTGCACGCTGCGACAATAGTCGAGCCGTTCAGTAGATTACCGTCCATAAAAGTTTACAACTTGGCCCTTTAAATACAGCTTTATTTATTTTTTATTTATTTAAACTTTATGGCAATAAGCTCACCTTTAAAGTAAAAAATGTACAAAAGGTGAGCTTATTGCCAGACGGCATGCTCTACCAGCTAACCATTGGGCCAAACAGAGCTTAATAGGTGAAGGAAACATCGCAAAGACGAGAAGAATACCTACTTTTTTTAAATTAACTGACGTGTTAAATAACCATAAATGTTTATTATACAGCATACTATTATATATATCAAAAACATAATTACATAGCATTTCATTATGAACAAATCTTTATATGAGAGTGTGAATAAGAAAATGTAATACTTGAACGAGAAACAGAGTAGGTAAGCAAGCACGACACTTCACGAATCACTCCGACACCATACGAGGCTCAGCAAGTGAAATATTATGAGTTGTGTCATGGAGTGTTTACTAGTTTATGACAAGAAATGTCAAGTTAGTAGGTAAAATGGTTGTCAAATGAACTTGCTAAATAACAATGTAAACAAACCAATTAAATGAAGTATCCGTATTTCTAGCACTATTTTATCATTTCGTGGTTCAAAGCTTCAAGCGAAAGTTATGTATTTTTATGTCTGTGTATTTTTTTTATATATGTGTAGTTTTATTTGTAATTCGACTTGAAGAGACCTTATACATCTCTAATAAATTGTAGTAGCGTTATACATTAGGTAAAATTAGTATTGTATCAATTGTGTAATTTAAATTCAAATATAAAAATTATGTTAAAATGTATGTGACGTATAAAAGTGCCCCTGTGGCCTATTTGCTGAATAAATATTTTGTATTTAGTGCCTACGCCAAAATCTTAGGATTAGTTGTCAAAGCGGACCCCAGGCTCTCATGAGCCGTGGCGAAATGCCGGGATAACGCAAAAAGGATGATGATGAATTTTCACTAATTTTGGGTCTCAATGTCTGAAAATGCCCATAAATACGATTCCCATTTGTTTATTAAGTTCAATCGCACGCACGCGGCCACCGGCCTTTGTGCTATAATAGCTGTATAACATGCGCAAATGGCAGTTTAAAGACGCCCTAATAAGCTTGTCGACGGTCGGAAATGGCTTTTAACATTGTTATTTAGTTGCTGTTATGAATGATAGCAGTATGGGGCGAAAATAAGGTAACATAGATGTTACCTTATTTTCGATCGATATATTAGATCTAATATAGGTGCCATTTATAGGTATTAGATTCAATAAAATGAAATTGAAAATCGATTTAAATGAAGTACTATACCTATATTTGATGATGTTAGTGATTTGAGTTTACAGATGTTAGTGTTAGTGATTTGAGTTACAATAGTAGGTGCCTCATCATCCTCCTTGCGTTATCCCGGCATTCGCCACGGCTCATGGGACCCTGGGATCCGCATTGAGAAAAAATCCCAGGATTTGGCGTAAGCACTAGCTTTACGAAAGCGACTGCCATTCTGACCTACCAACCCGAAGGTCCTTATTGGGATTAGTTCAGTCAACAACACTGCTGTGAATACAGACGAAGTGCCAAAAATATGTATAAACACCTTAATGTACGGGCAATAAAGTTCTGTTGACTGTACTTACTACAGGAAATCATAAAAATATGTGTGGTGACTTTGATTGGGCTTAAGTGCTACGTCTACTAGACGATTTGTGTATTTTGAGATGGTTTGTGTAGTTACTCTGCTTGCCTTCTAAAGCACAGTATAATAAAGAGCTTGGTCACTCCCGCTCCCCGCTGAAAGTGCCGCCCACCTTCTCTCGGTTACCTCAAAGTTACCGCCTGTCAAAAACGCGAATAGTCGACCGATATTTCACTCATACAAGCATAGTACACGTTTACCTACACGAGCTTAGACTGTGTGCTGGAACGCACCTCTTTCATATATTTGATCGCCAGTGTCCGAGATGTGGCCATAGAGAGCGCAAGATACGAAGAGCGTAAACAATTATGACATTGGCCTGGTATCTTGTAAAGCTAAGATGGACGGCTGTCTATAATTTTTTCACCGTGTCTGTCACGTTCACAAATAGTTAGGTGCGAAAGTGACGCTCGATGTGACACGTGACAAAAACACGACCATGACACGGCCTCAGGTAGGACGTCATATTTTCTGGCCCCGTAGCCGACTGGCAGTTCTACGACGTGAAACGAAAACGAAACGAGGTGGTCTGCTTCTGTCGCGACAATACGCAAGAGCGATAAAGATAGATATCTACGAGTGTTTCGTTTCGTGAGCGTTTCGTGAGCATTTGTGAATTCGGCTACGCACGCTGATCAACAATGAAACGAGGTATTAGTCTATACTAAGGCTTCTGTTAGTTAGAATATACTACCATCAAGTACAAAGCCAGGCGAATCCAGGTCAAATCTCATACGTACGGTATTGGAATATTAATGTATAGGAAACCTGAGAAAAATATGTATTGTGAAGATAAAGTTGAAAAGGTTTTATATTTGAAAAATGGATTTTTATCATGCGGCTATCCGTGATTCTATTCTAATTTTGAAATTGACTGACATTAAAATATTAGATCTATTAATACCTAAGACATACGCATAACGTATTAACCCGTCTTTTATATGGAATTTGACAGATGACAGCCCATGTATGTTGGTGCATATAATACTTACCTACATGGCCAAGGAAAGTTAAAAAAATTATTGAGTTATTAGTTCTTACAAAACTTTGAATGCAACTACCCTGACATATTTCAGATAAGTAAATACGAATAAAGTCAGCCCACGATAAGTTTGCAACGATTTTGGTAGCCCTGCCTCTGTAAGCGGCAACCCACACACAGGCGACGCATGTCTTAAGACGCGGAACGGACGTCAGCACCATGCCGCCCGAATGTAATTTAAAAAACCGGCCAAGAGCGTGTCGGGCCACGCTCAGTGTAGGGTTCCGTAGTTTTTCGTATTTTTCTCAAAAACTACTGAACCTATCAAGTTCAAAACAATTTTCCTAGAAAGTCTTTATAAAGTTCTACTTTGGTGATTTTTTTCATATTTTTTAAACATATGGTTCAAAAGTTAGAGGGGGGGGACGCACTTTTTTTTTCCTTTAAGAGTGATTATTTCCGAAACTATTAATATTATCAAAAAACGATTTTAGTAAACCCTTATTCATTTTTAAATACCTATCCAACAATATATCACACGTTGGGGTTGGAATGAAAAAAAATATCAGCCCCCACTTTACATGTAGGGGGGGTACCCTAATAAAACATTTTTTCCCATTTTTTATTTTTGCACTTTGTTGGCGTGATTGATATACATATTGGTACCAAATTTCAGCTTTCTAGTGCTTACGGTTACTGAGATTATCCGCGGACGGACGGACGGACGGACGGACGGACAGACAGACATGGCGAAACTATAAGGGTTCCTAGTTGACTACGGAACCCTAAAAACGTCTCCTCAGTACATTTTGTATAGGAAGGACGTAAGACGCGCCCCAGGCGACGCTTCGCTTAGGGCGCGACGCTTTAGGCGCGCGCGCGCGGATAGTCCCTAAGGGTTAAGTAAACGTCATAATTTCATCGAAGTTTGACGTTTAAAATAACAGTTGCACCGGTGACGCGGTCAAAATTGTTGCAAATTATTCTAGGTTGACTATACCTATCACATTTACTTATCTGTCTGTTATCCGCCCCTCCGGGCAACGTTTAATTTCTCGTCAACTCGAGTTCTAACGCTGCTCTTGAGATTCAAACTTTCCCTAAACTTGCTGTCCCTTTTTCGTATCATTTGTCGATAAAACGATAGAGCGAATATTAGATAAGATGGAGCGCATCGCCAACAAACTGTATTACAGTTTGGCGAAACTTTAATGATATGCTTGTGTACATTGTCTTTTTTGTTAAAAAAAAAAAAGGTCGCTTTTTAACAACAAGGTCATTAGCGACCACAAGAGAATTACATTTTTTTATTCCTTATCCTCTACTATGATACACAATAAATATAAATATAGTCTTTTACATTAAGAATACGTTACATACTATTATAGTAACGGCGCAACGGAACCACGCTGTTACGTCGCTGTCGCTGCCTAAATAGAATAATGTTTTTATTTTTCGTCTGTTTTAAATCTGTTTTTTACTATTTATGTGCTATACGTATTGTTTTTATTTTTTAGTTTCACTGTTCCTTGGTTTTACTGTTCTGCTGTGTTACATATTTGAATAATAAATAGATAAATAAATAGTACCGAGCTACATATAATAAATTATAGTAATACGACAGTAGTACAGAAAGGACACTTCCTACAAAAGCTAAGTTTGACAACAGTTCAAGGTCGATTCGTGTTGCTTTCTAATGCCATAGCACTATCCTTTTCGATAGTTGTCAAATAAGCGCATGCCAACGGGCGTCAAGTTGCACCAACCCTGATGATTGCTAAGTAGCAATGTGAGCCGGAACAGCCCTATAAGGACAGTTTCGTGTCACTTTATGTGACGTTTACGCTACCAAACTACTCGTATTCTAAAACGTCAAAAACTACACAAGCCTTCTCGAGCTTGCATTGGAACTCAGTCTGTGTAAGAATGTCCTATAAATTATAAACTGAAATAGATACCGTACACTAAAGAAAAAGCGATCAAGCCCACTGGTGGCGAAGCCGGGAATCTAACCCGGGTCTATCTATCGCGACTGATGTGTTGCACCGCTACACCACCCCACCACCTTCGAATTCGATTTGTTCCCTACGAATGTCCTATAAAATTTATATTCATTTAAAATCTCATGGTAAAGGCTTTTGTTTGGCCTAACATTTCCTATGCGAGTGCTGCGAATCGAGAATTATGTTCCCCAGTTTAAGCTGATAGGAACACTTGGTTTCACATTGATAATAACAAGAGGTAGTCATGTGTTTAGGATAACTGATTTCGTTTCTAATACTCGTGAAGGCATTCGACTGAACTGTTAACTTTTGAACTCCTGGGTGCGTAGCCGAATGGCACAAAAGCTCACGAAACGCTCACGAAACGCTCGTAGATATCTATCTCTATCGCTCGTTCGTATTGGCGCGACAGAGCCAGACTACCTGTCGTATGTAAATGACTCGAAACGTTTTCGTTTTCGTTTCGGCTACGGCACCTGATGTATATTTATTTTGTGCAAGAAAGTATAAATAAATATTTGGTATCTTAGAAATATGGCCAAGTCAATCCGTTTTCTTTAAAACATAATAGTATATTGTGCAACAAAGGAGGTAAAGGGGGTTTTGCCAACGAGTGTCAATAACTCGCGACAGCCGTAGGCTGGAGAGAGAGTTATAGACACGAGTTTACAAAATCCTTACCTCCTGAGTTACACACAATATTTTTCATCACATTTGAGAGGAAAACACAGAGAGAAAAAAATCATAAGGCAAAACCTTCAATGAATGGCGGTGTTGTACTGCCCGTTGCTATGGCAACGCGGTCAAGCGCAAATCGAGATGGCTGTCACAATTTCCTGCCAGATTGAAAATTATAACGATTTATCTACTTGAAATTTACAAAATAAATGTAAAACACTGAAATAATTGTAAAACATAAATAAAATGCATTTTTCATACCATATAATATTTTTTATAGCTTAATAGTCAAATTTTAGTTGTGCAAAAAAATCCTTGGCTGATTGAAACGTCCTTTGCTCGAAGTATTGTACGGATTGTATTATTTTTTAAAACTAAATCCATTACTCCCTTGGGAATAAAATAGTACATTATGCTTCAGTACACGCAGATGCAATGAGACCTTTAAACAGCAAATGTGATGAAAAATATTTTTAATATTGATATAGTCAACAGTAGATATGTTGTTACGTTAGCTATAAACTACGTAATAACTTATGGCAGAAGGACCTTTAAGAAGGGACTGAATAATTTAACCGACTTGGTATTACAGGGATCTCATAACTTTTTTACGCTAGAAGAATTGCGATGCGAGACTTGTTTTTTTTACAAGTTTTATTTTTGATGGGTTTTTTTTACATGAAAGATTTAGAACTTAAATTAAACTCAACTAAATAACTTTAAGAAAAATATATAAACCTAAACAATAACTAATAACTAAAGACAATTGGTATTTTATTATCATTTATCAGACTTAAATCCGATCACTTTATGAGTAGGAATTTAATGGATAAAACTTTGATAATATACAAATATTTTGTAAAATATCCTCAACGCACGCTTCGACAAACAGAAATTAGAAACATGCATGTAGTAAAATGATATCCGTTTTTGTTGAACAATTTAATTACTTAATCATGACTGTATAAAGCCAAATTCCATAACTTAGGCAATATTAATCTCAGTAAGTAACACACTCGAAAACCCAACATTTATTGATGAGAACAAGTATTGTACTAACTAAAGAAACTCCTGACTAGGCCCATTTATAACAAACCAAATGTAATGTAACATAATTAATCAAGCAAAGTTTGCCGAAGATTGAACAAATGCAAGCATGCGTAACGGCCCATTTTACAAAGTTTGCTTATGTATCTGTCAGTATTTACTGGATAAAAGGGATTGTATCTGGAATCCCGTTACGCTATTTTACTTTAAATTAGGTATTTACAGCAAGAACAGTCAAGTTTCCGCAAAACAGAAGTTTGGAAAACTGGTGGTTACAGGAAGCACAGTATTAACCAGTAATAACTCCTCTAACAAACGTACGCCGCGCGGGGTGCACACAAGCGCGTCGTGTACGTACGCAACACAAGCAAGCGGATTTGGATAAACGTGGATAAGAATAATATGCATAATGATATTTTTTGTGTTTTCTAACTTATATAATATGGTATTATTATACTAATACTTATAGTTAATAGTATTAAGTAAATAACACTGCACTTTTCTAGAAATAGCCCAGAGTATAGAGAAATAGATAAAGCAGTAAAACGAAACATACGCAGAGATGTCAGAAACTATAGAACAAAATTAGTCGAGATGGCTTTAAACAAAAACACATCCTTAAAAAGTGCAAAAGATGGAAAGCAGCAGCAGCAGAAGCAGGTGCAGGAAGAAGCTGGATAATAGCCCTAAAAGACAGCAATGGTACTCGCCAAGGCGATCGAAATAAAATTTTAACAATACCCAGTTCTATAAGACCCTTTGACCTTTTGACAGTCTCCATCACAGTTCCATTTTTCCAGCTTTGCGAAATCAAAATATAGACCCCAGTCCAGTTACATCCAGCTTATAACTGCTATTTATCGAAACAGTACAGCCGCCATAAAACTGCAGTCCTCAGGTCCATCTTTTTATATTCAAAAGGGAGTCAAGCAAGGAGACCCGTTATCGCCGAAACTGTTTACTAGCACACTAGAACACGTCTTCCAGAAGCTTATGCCAAACTGGGGAGATAGGGGCCTTGTCGTCGGAAATAGAAGACTAACTAATCTTCGATTTGCCGACGACATTGTTCTTTTCTCCTCAACTGCTTCCGAGCTACGATCAATGCTTCAAGACCTCAGCGACGCAAGCCTCGAGGTTGGACTTCAGTTGAACATGTCGAAGACCAAGTTAATGACCAATAACAGCACCGCATCTAGGATTGAGATAAACGGAGAATCAATTGCATATGTCCAGGAGTACATCTATTTGGGCCAACTAGTTTCCTTCCAGGCGCGACAAGAGAAGGAAGTCGAAAGACGAACTGAAAACGCCTGGAGAAGCTATTGGTCCATGAAATATCTCATGAAAGGTGACCTCCCACTGTCGTTCAAATGGGGACTCATGGACATGTGCATACTTCCAATTCTCACCTACGAGTACGGTGCCCAAACTTGGTCTTTGACGGTGAGTCAGAGGTCCAAACTCGGGGTTTGTCAGCGAGCAATGGAGCGCAGCATATTAGGTGTAAAGCTAACGGATCGTATCCGGAACACCACGCTGCGCTCCAAAACAAAAATAGTCGACGTAGCTCGGAAAGCGGCTAAGCTGAAGTGGGACTGGGCTGGTCATGTCTGCCGAATGCCGAATGAGCTATGGGCCAAGATTACCACAGAGTGGCAGCCCAGGCCAAAACGGGGACCCGGCAGACCACGTATGCGAAGAATGGCCGAGGGCTGCTCAACACAGGGAAGAGTGGAAGAAGCGGGGGGAGACCTTTGCCCAGCAGTGGGACATGACAGGCTCTCAACAAATAACAACATCTTACTTTGGACATATGGGCCATTTTTTTCAAAGTTGTCCCGCACTTTTTTTTTGTATTTGGAAATTTATATGTGGTTTCCACTCAGAATCGCAAGCTCCTTCAATTCTATATAATAGTAGAAAAAAGTGTCCAAAGGTTTTTCCCATTCCGTTACCATTTTTTCATACATTGTATGGCGGTAACGGAATGGACGGTTCGAAAAAATGTATGGAAATCTTGGGACATTTTTTTTCTCCTATCAGGATCGAAAGACGGAGCGATTCTGACCGCGCGCGCGGGGCGATCCGCGCGACTAACGCCGTGGCTTGCGTGGGCGACGGTCGCGCGACGGCGATGCGACGCATACGAAATCAAACCTTATCGATATGGAAGTATGAGACGCGACGGCGACGGTCGCGCGACCGTCGCCCACGCAAGACACGGCGTAATTCGTGTGAAGTTGATGTTGCATCCGCGCGGACCCGTCCCTGAACTTCATAAATATTAGTCCGGTGCGGATCGCTCCACGCGGACGGTCCGCGTGACACTAAAACCAGCCTTTGTCCTTGTATGAAACAGTGTGGAAGCAGTACAAGCAGGTATGTATCCAACAACAAACTTTTTGTACAGAAAATTATAGAAATAACATCACCCTTATTTATTAAAAGTGACAATATAAGGATTGCAGTTGACTAGCGTATAGAAATGGAACCCCGAAATATCATTCAACTTTGGCGCTTTGCAGCTAGAAAATAACCAACCTTACCAAAATTCCGCCACTAAATTAAACTGTTTTTTTTTCTTCACAGACGCAAATCATTTCCACATGCAAAAATTCAACCACTAAATTAAAGTTTTTCTCCCAGAATTCTAGAGAAAAAAAGACAATTTTCACGTATAAGCTCCAAAAGAAGACGCAAAAACGAAGGTTGATCTACATTTTAAGTGAGTTTGCAGCGGAGGGCATGGTTTAATATAAAGTCGAGTGTAATCCAGATATTTCTGTCCCACGCTGTAACTTATTATTAAGTTGCAGCTAGCAAGAATTTTAAATTATACATACCTACAGTGGCGGAAAAAAATCTATCATACTAGTTATATACCGTGTTTTTTTTATTTCCGTTAAATTCAACATATCGTTAGGTTCGTTATCAGGAACCAACCTGTATATCACTTATAGTTAAATTCGCAAAAAAAAAAGTTTTGATCGTTTTCATACATAATAAATGAATTAATTAGTGTGGGAGACCCTTAAGAATAATATTCAAGTGATTGACGGCACATGTCAAAACAAATAACGTTGGGAAGTGGTAAAGGCTGTCCCACACGTGTTCACCGGATAGCCTGCACAGTTAAGACACTTATAGTTTCTTAGAGAAATTAATTAATTGTATTTGATCTAAAGAACCATCCCTTAAAGTTAACGGAATTCAATAAAAACAGTGTGTATAATCGTTTACTTTTATATGTAAAATGTTTTCAAAGTACACCAACTGTTCTCGATTAAAATTTACCCGGAGCGCGCAAATAAGAGGATTAAATTTATTAAGCCGTTTAGTACTCCCACTAGGTTACCGCACACTATTATGTGTCATTTTATATGAAAAGGGTACTTATTATCGGTTGTTAATAAGGCGCTTTTTCCAATAGCTTCAATATGTACTTAATCGATTTTATCGACAACCGATAATATAATGCTCTGGAATTGAAAACGACACATATGTACAGTCTGTTGAGCAGAGTGGTTATTAAATTGGAAAATGAATTATGGTTATACGCGCGTATTCCAACAGACACATACAAATACGAGCGCGCGTATACTAACACACACACACGCACAAACATATGCACACGTATACAGCTCGTACAAATTGTGGACCGCTGTGAATTTTGTGGACCGCATTACCGGACGCATACGCTCTTTTATTAAAAGATAGTTTTTTTTTTAGTTAAATTTTTGATTTTAAAAGACTCATTTATTGAATAGAAAAGTGTAAAGAATGATGTGAAAAAAAAAGTTATCCATACAATTTGTTAAATTGTAGAAGAAGATTATTTTAAAATGTGAAGCATAAAACATTGAATAAAGCCTAGTATGGAAATGAAGCACGTCGTTTGTAATGCAATGCTAAGACGAATTTTATTAACCGCTAGAATACGTTCTTGCAGCGCACAGACTACCTCATTAGACTTAGCATGAAGCATTTCCATACGTACTTACTGTAACACTGGCACAACCAAGTTCATCCTCACTTTCTCGACACGGGCAAACCAAGAACAAATGGGCCTCCCGCTCGTTTTTGCCCAGAACGTGCAAGTTTTGGAATGAGCTACCTTCTCAGGTGTTTCTCTTGCGCTATGAGATGAGGTTCTTCAAGAAGCAGGTATTTAGGGTTCTCAAAGGTCGGCAACGCATAAGTGGCTCCCCTGATGTTGCTTATGTCCATGGACGGCGATGACTGCTTCCCATCAGGCGGCTCGTCTGCTCGTTTGCTGCCTATTTCATAAAAAAAAACACCCGTGGGCACTCGTGAACTTTGCTCAGATGCCGGAACCCGCCCAGCGGGTTCTCGCCATATATGCGGGTGGTTAAAAAGTACTGTAATTCACTACAGTAATTTTTAACGTTAGTACGTAAAAAGACGTGTTAATTTTAAAGTTCGAAGAATCTAACATTTTCATGAATTGAGAGATTCCCAACCTCATAATTTTAAGATCGTAATCCAACTCTTTTAGATACTTATGTACCCGTTCTACATAATTACAGTGTAAAATGATATAGTAGAAACGAAATAAAATGCTACAAAAAAAAAACACACAAAAAAATGTTACGAAGAACTATTTTTGTCGCACTGTAAGGACTGTGTTTCTTACTTTTTGCCGCAGCGTGAAAGAAAGACATACTATATGTGCTGTCTAGTGCATAAGTGATCTCTTCATCGGCATAACGAAACCGCTGTCTGAATCACAATAAGGAATGTGACATGAATATTCAAAAAAGGCGACGTGTACACGTAGCTTGAAGAAGTTGGCGACATGGCGCTACAACTAGGGATTATAATCCGGTCCGGTGGACCCGACAATCCGGCCGGATCCGGCACTAGGAGGTGCCAGATACGGTTGAAATGACTGGATGCGACGTGTACACGTAGCCTGAAAAAGTTGGCGACATGGCGCTACAACTAGGGATTATAATCCGGTCCGGTGGACCAGACAATCCGGCCGGATCCGGCACTAGGAGGTGCCAGATACGGTTGAAATGACTGGATCGGGGTATTAAATAAATAAAATACACTTAATCTCGGCATGGAACTACGCACGGCGGTAATGCAGTAAAGCGGACGAAAGGAAGATATATAAAGCTGGAACTAACAAAGAATGAATAATAACCATGTAAGATCAAATAATTATTTTTATCCTAAAATGACATAGATTTTGAATTCGATTTTATAATACGAGTACGGGTTCTCACTGCCACGCAAAAAGTTTAAAAAGTTTGTAATTGATAATTAATAATTAGATAGATATAAGATCCTTCATCTTTGATAATAGAGAGCCGGATCCGGGACAGCCGGATCTAGCCGCGTTACGTCCAAAATCGACTTAGAATCTATCCAGTTTGCAACCTCTACAGTTTATATTGTTCAAACGTATGCATTGGAGAAATCTTCACGCCCACAAGGCAGCGTTGTACGGACTTTAAACAATGCGGAATTACCTTTTGCAACAACAGATCAGGAAATGATGATCAACTCCTAACCATATTTTCTAACACATAAAATCAGCTTTGTGAACTTAAAGAAAGATAGTATTCTTGAAAAAAAAAAAAAAACCTTATATCTAGCAAAACAATGGCCGTCGGGCCGAGATATTCTAATATGCAGACATTAGACGTGCGTCGATGCAAACTCGACAGTTAAGCACCTATCCCAAACTTTCGTCATTGAAAAAATGAGGAAGGTGCGGCTCTGGGCTCTTAGTCTATTCGTTCACAACCACTTTAGCATCATGAAAATTGACTGGTCGAGAAAACCTTATGGCATTAAGTCCGACTTTTCCATTAATGTAATAAAATAGTTATTACGAGTTGACCTTTCCCCTTAATCCAGAAAATACCAGATAAATAAAGAAGCAATAAATTGTATTTTCTGTCATTAGTACGTATTAATGGGAGGGTGCGGAGCAGGGCGGGGCTTAATGAGGTCACTGACCTCTGGCTACTCATAAACGGGCTTGAATAATATAAAATTGATAAATAACTGTTCTATTAGACTAATATGTATTAAGTTCAGGGAGTGTTTTTGAGTAAAGCGAACGGGTCCGCGCGGACGACAACATCAACTTTATACAAATTGGTCGTGCAGATCGCTCCGAGCGGTTGGTCCGCGTGACACTAAAACCAGCCTTAAGAGTTCTGTAGATCAAAAGGAAAAACAGAACCATGATTCAATTACTTTCTTGCCTGTTTAAACCCTTATTATACAGGTTTCTATGACGGGAGATTCGGGAGATAACTTGTAAAGTAACCAAGAGCAATCAATTTCAATTTCAAATATTTATTCAAGTAGTTTGTTTGCAAGAATATTTATGTGCAAACCCCATTGCAGCTTGGCATCCAAAGTTAGGCCTAGGAATACTGTACTGCTGATCCATGCTTAATATTATAAATGGGAAAGTGTGTGTGTCTGTTTGTCCGTCTTTCACGGCAAAAGGGTGTGACGAATTGACGTGACTTTTTAAGTGGAGATACTTGAAGAGATGGAGATTGACATAGGGTAGTTTTTGTCTCTTTCTAACCCCCACTTCCCTAGAATTGGGGGTGGAAGTTCGTACGGAGCATTCCGCAATATTAATTTAACGCGAGCGAAGCCGTGGGCAAAACCTAGTGTTTAATCCTCGTGTACGCCAGCTGTCTATTTCACTACAGTGACATTGACAATATTATAGACACTGACAATTATCTGGGTTGATAAGTAACACTATTATAGTTATTATTTTTTATTATAGTTTTTATGTTTTAGATTATGTTATACCTACTAACAAAATATGGACCTTGTTTGTCTGAAATAAATGCAAATGCATTTTTTTGTTGAACAGGCAATGATTACTCAGCGTCAATATTTACACTTTCAATGTTGAACTTCAGGATTATTACCTGAATTTTCATTAACACAATTGAACTGAAACGGCGAAGTATCACCGTCGGGCGACAATTGACATGGCGGTGAAACAGGCAACAGATTGTCTTACCAATGTTACACTACGTTCAATGTTGATGCCAGAGTGCTTCAAGGATTATTACCTGAAAGAAGAGAAGGTTTTCATTAACACAATTGTTTTTAGGTACGTATTTATAAAAAAAAAAATAAGGGCATTAAATAAATGTCTTTGCACGTGTTCACCAATATATGGTGGGTTAAGAATGATGTAAATAATAGTTATTTTCCCCTCACTAGCTCGGAAACACGTGTTTTGTCCTTTAATACCAGCGGGTAAAAACGCATTTTATCCACTAGTGGGTAAAGTAATTTGACCTTGAATAAAGTCAAATTTACTGCTTTAAAATTGATAAAAGTAGGTAAATCTAGTAATAAAGATGATTTACCACCTGTGGAACTCCTGGAAGCAGTGATAAACGCTTTTTTTGCGTTGTAGTTAAAACTCGCAAGTTCAGGATTCTATTCTCCAACCACTCGCTTCGCTCGTGGTTCAACTATAGAATCCTTTCACTTGCTCGTTTTTCAATTCCACACTCGGCGTTAAAATACAACTTTGCCCCCTTGTATAACAAATAACTATTGTTTTACAAGGGGCCAAAGTTGTTGTTTAACCGCACATGCCAATATTGATACTCGAGCAAGCGAAAGATTCCAATATTGAACCGCGAGCGTAGCGAGTATAAAACTACAATGTAAGCATAATATATTATTATAACTGATATTTGTGACCATGTTGTGACCATATCCCGCGGTGTCGTTGTACACGAAGTCACGAACGTCGCTCATAACGCCGTAAGCACCATCGGCAATAAGGTCCCTTTACCCAGATAACGTCACATATGGTCATAAACAAAATATTAGTCATAATAATACAGAACCGGAAACTATTTTGCTAATTCCACCTTGTCAGCGAAACATTTTGGTGTACCTTCCCTTTCTGACCGTAGAATTTATTTAGATGTCATGTTTTTGTTCAAACTTCTTAAAGGTAGTATTAATTGCCCTAATCTGCTAAATCGAGTTACTTTTAGTTGTCCGCGTCAGCCCTTGCGCCCTCGATCGCTGTTTCACATCAGTTTTTGTGTCAAGAACTATTCTAGACATACCTTTTTCAGACGAGCTCCTAGCTACTATAATAAACACCTTTTTGATGTTGATTGTTTCCAAAATTCGTTGGCTATTCTAAAAACTATTGTTAAACGTAAGTTGTTTTAATAACATAATTACTTTAGGTTTATGTTTATGTTGTATGCAGTTTAATTTAAAATTTTTCTTGTATTACGTTACGTTACGTTGTTTTCTTATATTCATTTAGTGAACATTATTTGGTTTACAATTATGAACCTCCAGGTCTTTTGTTATTGTTTTTCTCTTTTTGCAGTACATTTTTGTATTGCCAATATGTAATGTGTTTATGTGACTGTTTGGTTTCTGAATAAACTAAAAAAATAATAATAATAATAATAATATGCTTACATTGTAGTTTTATATTGGTACATACGTCTATTTGTCATCTGTGTTTCATCTACGTGTACCAAACTCGCCAAGACTTTGTCTGACGAACTAGCAAATTGGCCATAAAAAGCTTGTAAAACTTCAACTTTCGTGTGCTAAGCCACAACAATGTCTGCGGGGCGTAAAGTTACACCGTCCATTTATTTCAGGTCTTGTTTAACATACTTATGTAGTAAAAACTTAGAAATAGCTGCAAGTTCGCACTGTTCGCAGATTTTGCTATTCTTTTAGTTTACATCAATATCTGGGCGACCGAGCTTCGCTCGGTTCTGTTTCGTATCCTTGACATGTGTCGCCATCTAGTTCAAAAATGAATAGTACCTACATCGAGCGAAAGAATTCTCAGCCTTAACAACACAACTACTCCACACGAGATGGCGCGCATTTCGCCACAAAAACTCAAATAGTGTATTTTTCTATTCGTTTTAGCCTTGACCTGTGTCGCCATCTAGTGTTTGCAATAAATAGTACTTACATCGACCGAAAGAATTCTGTCTTAACAGTACAACTACTGCACACGAGATGGCGCGCGAAGAAAAACGCATGAAAACTCGAAAATTCGCGTTTTCCGGGACCTAAGGATAAGTTAGACCGATTTTTCACCCCCAAAAACCCCCACATAACAAATTTCAGCGAAATCGTTAGAGCGGTTTCCGAGATCGTCAGTGTAAATAAATATATAAATAAATAAATAAATAAATAAATAAATAAATATACAAGAATTGCTCGTTTAAAAGTATAAGATATGTGTCTATGACCTTTGTGTGGTGATGGGCTGAGAATTTCACGTCCCTCTTCCTGTGGGTATTCATAGAGAAATAAGTAAGGGAAGAGTTGTAAAATTCCATACATCAGTAAATCACTGCTGCGTTCAGAAAAATAATTGTTTATCTGTTTGTTTTAATATTAATATTATTGTAATTGTAATCCTTGAGTTTGTATTGTTAATAATTGTTATTATAAATTTCTGTGGCTCAAATAATTGTACTTTTATGTTTGTTTTTGTTTTTAAATTAATGTGTTATCTGTCGTGGCATCACCAAATGGGCCCTACGGAAGATCAGCGCTGGCTACATGGCTAGCATCATGCTGAGTTGGGTCCATTTCGTGATGAACACTTTTATGTCATTTTGTTCTTTGCCATTTTATGTTTGATGTCTGTACATGTCCGTACATGTTATGTGATCGTCATGAATAAATGTCTTTTATCTTTTATCTTTATCTTTTAAATGCGGGTGATTTGTAGTGACATCTAGCGACAATCACGCGTCAAATAGCGTAAATTATCAGTTATCAGTTTCTACTGTGGTGGCGCCTCTATTATCTTCCATCTTTTTTTGCCAAACTGTTAATTTTCGGACAATACCGTTATTTGTAAAGAATTCCAATAGTACCTAATAACGTGGTTTTATTATCTCACTTATAAGAGAACCGTTTCTACAAACTGCTATTGGCAATAAGCCGGAAGTACACACAGTTGGCGGCAATTGGGGAAAGGCTGCAACTTCTCAAAAAGAGGCAATACTGCCAATAAGCGCTTAGGACAGATCACCCGGTACTAGATTCAGTATTGTAGGTATAATAAATCGTTCGTGGAAAAAATGTCTATTAAATAATCAATATCTGGGCAACCGAGCTTCGCTCGGTTCTGTTTCGTATCCTTGACATGTGTCGCCATCTAGTTCAAAAATGAATAGTACCTACATCGAGCGAAAGAATTCTCAGCCTTAACAACACAACTACTCCACACGAGATGGCGCGCATTTCGCCACAAAAACTCAAATAGTGTATTTTCTATTCGTTTTAGCCTTGACCTGTGTCGCCATCTAGTGTTTGCAATAAATAGTACTTACATCGACCGAAAGAATTCTGTCTTAACAGTACAACTACTGCACACGAGATGGCGCGCGAAGAAAAACGCATGAAAACTCGAAAATTCGCGTTTTCCGGGACCTAAGGATAAGTTAGACCGATTTTTCACCCCCAAAAACCCCCACATAACAAATTTCTGCGAAATCGTTAGAGCGGTTTCCGAGATCGTCAGTGTAAATAAATATATATATAAATAAATAAATAAATAAATAAATAAATAAATATACAAGAATTGCTCGTTTAAAAGTATAAGATAACTAAAGCCTAACTAGAAATATAATATGACTACGCGGCATGTTGCGGAATTTCATTACAACTTTTTTTTCCCCTTACTAGCTCGGAAATACGTGTTTTGTCCTTTTTATACCAGCGGGTAAAAACGCATTTTATCCACTAGTGGGTAATATCTGTGCTCATCATACAAATAAATGCCCTTACCGGGATTCGAACCCGGGACCGCGGCTTAGCAGGCAGGGACACTAACCACTAGGCCAGACCGGTCGATTTATGCTGTATCTAATGGAAGCTACCTGCGATGCATCTGGGATTGCGGCGGCCCCGATCGCCTGCACGCCACTTCGCATTTAAAATGCAATCAGGTCTTCCGATCCTCACAGGGATGACAATTTCCCAGTAAATCCTTGAATACTCGAAAGGTTAGCAATTGCACTGCAATAGTACGTTACATCAGAGGCCGGGAAAATGAGGATTTCCGGCCAAGTGGGTATATACGGCCGAGCGAGCGTGCGAGCGAGGCCGGATAGGGATACGAGGCCGGGAATCCGTTTTCACGCCGAGGCATGTATAGTGCTTTTCTCAAACATACAATGAAATAAAATAAAAAATGCTCTAAAGGACAATATTTTATAAAAAAAAGTTACTTTGCAGGCCTAGGCCTAAAAAATAATATGAAATCCCTTTACAGTCCTCTCGAGTTGTTGCGCCCAAAAAGCGATACTTCCCAGCCCATTTTAAGGAACGTAAAGACAATATTTCATTGCATGTTTGAGAAAAAGTATTTGAAGTAACCTTTTTTGTAAAAAAAATATTGCCGGTGGCTGTACCTTACTCGTATTGTTAGTTCGAGACAATAAAATTGTAAGTAATGCAATTAGGTAGTGTTGTCCTATTTACAGAACTATTTAAAATTTTAACTTTAAATCATAGAGGTATAAGTAAGGGAAGATTTGTAGTACATACATCTAGCGACAATTACGCGTCAAATAGCGTAAATTATCAGTACCACTACTCGATACTAGGTGTCAACAGTGTCTCGTCTGCCAAAAATGTAATATTAAAACAGTTTACAACTTATATTACAAGCAGAAGGAATTGAAAACAGAATACTGATTAATACTATTGTAGTTGATTTATTACTTTCCACTACCTAGGATGTCTGGAAGAGATCGCTCTTTAGCGATAAGACCGCCTCTTGTTTTACTTCTTAAGTTGTTGTGTATACTTACTATATGGTTTCCTGTATTGAGGTGTGCAATAAAGAGTATTTGTATTGTATTGTATTGTATTGTAATATTAGGTAAACATTGGTGAGCATTAGACTCTTCGTTCGTCGCGACATCTATTGACATGTAGCAGTACTGATAATTTACGCTATTTGACGCGTAGTTGACACGTGATTGTCGCTAGATGTCACTACAAATAACTCGCATTTACTGATGTATGGAATAACAATTCCCTTACTTATTCCTCTATGCTTTAAATAGACTCCTACGCCTTCTGTCTCCACAATATTATCAATGTATTTAATGGAACATGTATTTGAAATACTTACCTAAGTTACTTGTTCAAAAATTAACTTTACTGCTTTTGGGGCCGGCTGTACTTAAGTACATATTATGGTTTGTTAGAGACACTAAAATTGTAACTAAATAACACAATTATGTTACGTTGTTTTTATGACACAGTACCTAATTATATTATGTAAATAATAGCTGTCATGTTATTTCCCAGAGATTTTTAGACTTAAAAAAAAAAAGTGTGAGTCGACCAACCGCTCACAAGAAACCATGGATTAGGCCATGAACCATGCCTTATTGTCACTCAATTTCCATTTATTATTTTTATTTACATACGTGTATATGCAAATTTTCAGTTTCTTCGTACACCAAAGGGAAAGAATAAATACATAAAACTTGTACATTAAATATAAATTGCAATTTAAATGGGACTTTGTGAATGGCTTTGAAAGGAAAAGATTTAAAGGTAAGCCCACACACAGCTTAGTATTAACACTGAAGAGCTTACTTTTGAAGCAGCAAAGAAAATCAATTTTGCGTGGACGTTAATGAATAAGGAAAAGCGAGATTATTACTAGTGCACTGAAAGCTAAATTAGTATTTGAATAAAAAAACGTACTACACATACTTAACTTGTGGAAGTTGTGACATATATATAAGGTAAAAGTACCAGTAGGTACTTGACACAATATTACCAAAGAAGATCGAGAATATAGAGGTCTTAGCTTTTGCCCGCGGCTTCGCTCGCGTTAGAAAGAGACAAAAATTTGCCTATATCACACCCCATATCTCCATCCCTTCAACTATCTCCACTTAAAAAATCACGTCAATTCGTCGCTCCGTTTTGCCGTGAAAGACGGACAAACAAACAGACACACAAAAACTGTCCCATTTATAATATTAGTATGGATTTCTGTCAAAGTAAAATGTGTAGTTGCAGTGCATAGACTGCCATTTCTCGGCACTGGATTAAAAATCGTGAACTTCAATGTTGAACATTTGGTACATATTTTTATGGGGCCCCAGCGCGAACAAGTTGTTCACAGAAATCGCGAAGCGTCTGGTTGAGGTAACTGGTGACCGAAGAGCTGGCGACTTCCTAGCACAACGTATCAGCATTGCGATACAGCGAGGAAATGTCGCCAGTATCCTTGGTACAATGCCTCAAGGGCCTATTTTAGACATTAGCTAGTTTTTAAGTTTAGTCTTAGTTTCTTATATAATTATGTAAATATGTTCATGTAAATAAAGCCTACTTGGCCTTTTTATCTTGATATTGTTAACGCCATCTAGCCGAGAACCAACCAAAGGTGAAACAAAATTTAGATGACCAAATATTATTCTGAAACGCGTTTTTTTAGACTTCATCTATGTATTTACGGAGTTATTTTATACGTTTATGCTATGACTCAATAGGTGGTACCTACCCTTCTGTCATATTAATCCAAATTCGAAGTAAATACTTCGTACCTACATAATAACTGTACATTCACGCCCACTTTGTCAGCCGAGACATTTCCAGCCATAACTCCCCCGTCTAATCCTCAATCATGAAAATACGTTCTGTCGGAGTTTTATGAGCTATTTTGCATAAAAAGGTTCACACTTGTCCGTAGCTCGGTTGTCATTCCTATAGCTGGCCGAGCGAGCGCAAAATTAAATATGCCTCTTAGCGGGGCTCGGATACCGGTTCAATTTTCAAACCGTTATCATGTACAGCGGCAAAACCTTTAAATTTCGTTTTCACCCGAAAAACCGCTATTTTTAAACCGGTTTTTAGGGGAACGCTTTCATAAAGGTTTCGTTTGATTAACCGGTTTAGAACAAAATAAGCCGGTTATTCTGCAGCATTATAGGTAATACTGTTCTAACACTTCTAACTAATCGATGGAATCAGGCGTTACTTTGCGGAAATCCATGTTAATCGTAAACTAGAACTTTCCTTTGCTAATCCCCGAATAGATAACGTGCAAGTCAATCAGTGCTAACCTGTTATAATTACTTGCGTATTTTTTACATGCAATTAATTTTCCCACCCTCCCACCGCAAAAATAAAAATAAATACGCAAATAAATATAACAACCCACCACCAAAAATACAAAACTCGACGCGTGTTTCGCCTCTCTACGAGGCATCTTCGGGAGCTGATGTTGACGGTCCGAAGTCCCGCAACTGACTGAGTCAGCCAAGTCGCTGCGTGAACACGGCGCCGGCGCGTCTTGCCGCTCGTCAAATAAACTGGTTTATTTCGGTTAAAATAAAGTTCTCATAACGTTCGCGTTCTTCAGAAAGTTCGGAGTGAAATCGAAATAAACCGGTTTTGACCGGTAAAAAATAAACCGGTTCCGATTCTCGACTCTTAATTAGTTTAAAGTCTGATGGCGTGCAGCGGGACGGGGCGTGAGGCGTGCATGTCAAGCAATAAGACCTCATACAAGTGTCCTGAGTCGACGCTGCATTAGCGGCAAGCCACACACAGGCGACCCACGTCGTAAGACGAACGCCCGCGCCGCACCACCCGAGTGTAATTAAAAAAAAACGTCTCCTCAGTACATTTTGTATAGGAAAGACGTAAGACGCGCCCCAAGCGACGCGGCGCGCGCGTCTTTCCTTACCTCATATCAAGAGTGAACAGGCATCTTCTGGGCGAGCTCATTCCATCGTAGATCACGTCTTTGTTTTTGGCTAGTCTGTGACCAAGATTAAGCCCATTTATAATTTAAAAAAAAAACGCTACCTACGAATTTGAAAGTAACAGTGATTTTATGATCCTGCTCCCACTATTAGCTAATACGAGCAAGATGCCTATTAGACAAGAGGGTTACGCACAATCGTTCATGCTAGCGAATAAACAGAGTCAGACTCTGGGACCAGTGTGCGTAGCCGAATACACAAACACTCACGAAACGCTCACGATACGCTCACGGTAGCTCAGATATATATTAGCTGATTCATCTTAGCTCGCGCAACCAATGTAATTGCGAAACGTAATTATTACCCTGACTAAATAACCTATAGCCTCGACAATATGCATACATACAACACGTATACTTGTTTTGTTATTTTTTATATCCTGTAAAAGCGGTGTAAACTTAGATGAAGGCAAGATACGTGCCCTTCTGGACGTGATGGAAGATTTCTTGGGGAACATCGTAAATTGCGAAATCCGGGGAAAACTTGCGTGCGTAAATTCGTGCTCAAGACAGATTTAAGATTGTGGGCTTGAAGATTAAAAAGGGAATGCCTGCGGTTAACCTGTTTTGCTAAATATTACCTACCCTTTAAAAATACTTATACAGCGTGTGGATTCCATACGGGCTTATAATGTATCTAGTTATAGTATCAGATCATACGAATCGTATAAGATAATCATTTTGTTAAAAAGTGTTGTTAATTAAGAGTTTTTTTTTTTAATCTGACCAAGCAGCAATGTACGCCGTTTAACTTAAATTGGCATGACATAAATGTCATGTCGTAATGAGGACTAGGTAGGTTCGCTAACTGATGTGGACGTAACACATTACGTGCTGAATTATATATTTGAAAAAAAAATCTTATCTATTTATTCAAAAAATACATGTACCTAGTTAGGCTCCTTAGGTCCGATTCTAATCGTTAGATATGCGTCCGTATGGAATACACACGCTGTATGTATACGTACTTATAAACTCAATCCTGCATTTTAATACTGCTGAAGTTTCGTTACCACTCTTACCAAAAACTTGTACACTCCCTTTTGCTGCTTTGACTCTCGCATTTCTCCAATTACAATTTACCATAGAGGAATAAGTATAAGGGAAGAGTTATAACTCCATACATCAGTAAATGAGAGTTATTTGTAGTGACATCTAGCGTCATTCACGCGTCAATCATGCGTCAACTAGCGTAAATTATCAGTACCACTACTCGACACTAGGTGCCAACAGTGTCTCACCTGCCAAAAATGTAATATTAAAACAATTTACAACTTATATTACCAGCTGAAGGAATTAATATTAGCTATATTTATTTATTAAGGAATTAATATTTTTAGCAATATTAGCTAAAAATGTTGAGCATTAGACTTTTTGTTCGTCGCGACATCTATTGGCAAGTAGCAGTACTGATAGAGATGGGCGGCGGGAAAATACCCGGGGTAGATATCGGGTATTTACCGGGTATTTACCCAATCTACCCGATATTTACCTTTTCTACCTTTTCTAATGGGTGGGTATAAATAAATATTGTAATAAAATGGGTCATAAATTGAATTTAATCGTGAAAAAATGTTTTCTTGGTATTGTATAATATATTTATATTTTATTAATATAGTTCTATAAACATATATCGAAGTATTTGTATTGAATAAGGAATTTGTTAAATATCATTGACATGCTTGTGTGTTTGTTACCTCCTCCTCCTAAACGGCTGAACCGATGGGGATGAAATTTTGTGTGCTTATTATAGTTCCTCTCAAGTAACAATTTCTGGTCCTATAGTGGTCGAGGACACCAAATTAAATCACACTAAATGGTCCTATAAATAGTCTATATTGGTACTGTAGAGCCGATTTGGCGCAATTATGCAGCCATTTAGTGATATAATAGGCCTATAGCAGTATCATCCGTGACGTCTAAGGACTATAATGGTGATGTAATGATGACTATTGTGCTAATTTGTTGACATAGAGGACACAGTAACGCTATTATAGTATCAATGTATGCTATAGTAGCATTTGAGATTCCGTTATACAGGTTATTTTGTTCTATAATAGCAGTTGCCGTCCCTTTTAATGCGAAATTTCTAAAATAATTAATGTGTGTAATATTTAACAAAAACTGTTCTAAACGAGGAACTTAACGAAAAGTGGCGTGTGAACTTGTGAAGTTTAGTGTCAATTAACGTAATTTGGATTTCGTATACTTCCATCATTACTGCAAAAAGGTATGCGATGGAAATTTTACCGTTAAAAGAATATTAGTTTAATGGAGTATTTAAATGCGCCCTCGATTTATACCATGTTTTGAATAAAATAAATAAATATAATTTAATACAATAAAATTATTGGCACCATAGTTTCTACTATGAATCCAAGAAGTAAAACATACGCTTTTATAGTTCGACTATATCACTTATCATACGCATTCACTGCCATAAGCCCGCCATCGTGGATTCAATTAGGGTTGCATGAGAATTTAACTAATGATCCAGTTTAACTTATAAGTTCTTTATATAGAAAACAATACTTGTTTTCAATGTTTTACTATAGAAAGATCTTTTAAACAGTATTAATAAATGTGGTTTTCTTTTTAGTATGACAAATCTAAACTACAATTGGTCGCTATGTGTATTTTTAAAGTTAATTTCTAGAAAAACACTGTACGGAACCAGATACCGCATCTTTGGCCTGATTTCATAATTACGATGTATAAACACCATAAACGTAGGCGTAGGCGTCCTTGTGGCGTAGGCGAGAGGCTGGCAACCTGTCACTGCAATGTCACAGTTTCGTTTTCTTTCAACCCCTTATTTGCCAAGAGTGGCACTGAAGCTTTAGTAGTTTCATGTGTTCTGCCTACCCCTTTATGGGATACAGGCGTGATTGTATGTATGTATGTATGTAAACACCATAAAGCAGCCTTTTAAGGTCAAAATTGTCATTTAAAAGTAATTGTTTTCTACTCTTATATATCTGATTTGGTTTATAAAACATATAGTAAACTCAGCTATAACGCTATTGTGTTTTAAAAGAGATACCAAAATCATTATTCAACAGGTCTGTGATATTTAAAGAGTCATTGTGGCGTATACGGCGATGAGATATAAAAGGCATTAGAAAACGACTATAACCTTTTCAAAGCTATATAAACGTATCCTGAAAACTTCATTATAAAAATAGCTCTATAATGGTATTCATATCACTACTATACAGTGTTAAATACTATAGCAGTGTTTTCCAAAGCCACTATATCCCAAAATAGTGGTATAGTTAGGTTTTAAATCTGTTAAAACACAACTACTAAAAATACTATAAGCGGCTTGTTGGTAACCTTAATAGCGCAAATTGATTGCATAACAGTGATTTCTAACACCATTATACAGTAATATTGTTCTATAATAGTCATATTTGATCCTATTATAGACCAGGCCTATAGCGGCTCTATAAAATGGTGATATAAACGTTTACATCACTTCCTAATAACACCTTTTAGCTGTATAACGCAACAACTATAGCGGCTTGTCGGGAACCTTAGTAGCGCAAATTGATTGCATAGCAGTGATTCCTAACACTATTATACAATAATATAGACCTATAGTAGTCATATTTGATCCTGTTATAGACCAGGCCTATAGCGGCTCTATAAAATGGTGATATAAACGTTTACATCACTTCCTAATAACACCTTTTAGCGGTACAAGCTTATAGAGCTAAAAGGTGTGACTGGAGGCTTTTATACGACAGGCGGTCACGCCGAAAACCTTTATACGACATCTATAGTAGCTTTTAGCGTCGAAAACTAAAATTATAGCACTAAAATGTTACTTGCTGTTTGTTTGGTAAAGCCTACTATCTAGCCGAAGTCCAGTATCTAGCCGAAGTCACATAGAAGGCATTATTACAGTCCGAATTCAAAGCAAGTGTTAATTAAAATCACACATGGACGTGGCGCTTGTTTAACTAAGTACAAACTAAATTATAAGTATCCCATAAATAAAAATAAAAAAAGTAACTGACCGGTCAACTGACTTATTGCACCCTTTCAATACGGATGCAACTACCTGGCGTTTTGCAAAGCTGTGACCTCATTGGCTAATGAATTTGAATTTGTCTGTCCACCGTGTTTAAGTTAAGTAAGTTATTTGAATACTTAGTGGGCCTAAAACATCTGGGGAATACAACTTTTTAATTGAATGTGGTAAATTACACATGATATATGGAATATTTGGAATCTCTGTTAACATTTTAATATTAGTTAGTCAAATATATATATTTATTTTAGTAGAAAAATATATTTCAGTCATGTAAATTAAGAATAATCTTTAATTTCATAGATTATTTTTTATACCCGCTCATTTGGGTAGATACGGGTAAATACCGGGTAGATTGGGTAGATATGGGTATTTTCCCGGTATTTACCCGTCAGCGCCCATCTCTAGTCGAACTCAAAACTAAGAGGGCATTCTAAAAAGCTTATCAAACCTCCATCTGCTAGCAACCCTAAGAAACACTTCCTGCCGAATCGCGTAGTTAATGTGTGGAACTCTCTACCAGAAACTGTTATTAGCGCGCCGTCAGTGAACTGTTTCAAAAATAGACTGGATCAGAACTTTGAAAAGTGCAAAATAAACACAAGTGCAGTGATATACACGTATCAGCTCGAAGAGCTGCTAGTGTATTAAATAAATAAAAATAATAATTTCTATCTCTACTGCTCTTGCGTATTTGCACGACAGACTACATTTCTGCGGCGTTTCTGCCCTCCGAAGTTTCGATCTGACTTGAAATGAACCACTTCTCGCACTAGTACGTAAAAAAGCAACATTGATTGTACTGAAAACCAGATTATCGTAAGCGATTGTGCATTTGGTTACGTACCCAGAAATTTAATACCGAGTTTTCTAGTGTAAGCGAGATGTATTGTGTTTTGCACGTGTTTTGATATTTTCGTTTCAATCGCGTCGTACAAACCGTCGAACTAATTTTGCTAGTTTGAAACTTCGACATTGTGAAAGTGTGATATTACCCCTGCTAACAGAAAATAGTACTTTTTACTTTTAATTGGACTCGAGTATTAGTTTTCCATTTTGCACGTGTATCGGACGACGTTTTACAGCACATACATTTGGCCCTTTATAGCATGGCACATAAAGTACTACCACAGTATAATAAAGAGTATTATCGTACAGTATGGCCACTCACGCTCCCCGCTGAAAGTGCCGCCCACCCCCTCTCGGTTACCTGACAGTTACCGCCTGTCAAAAACGCGAACAATCGACCTGTCATATTTCACTCATACAAGCATGGTACGCGTTCACCTACACGAGCTTAGAATGTGTGCTAGGAACGCGCCTCTTTAATAGATTTGATCGCCAGTGTCCGAGGTGTGGTACTACATTGCTACATTTGGCGAAGTAGGTACCTATAAGTACTGTAAAGATAGTGTACTAGTGTGTAAGCCTAATAAGAGTAATAAGGCGCACTATTATGTAGGAATAACATTTTAATTTCAAATGTAAGTAAAAATTATCCAATTACATTCCTTATGTCCTATTCTAACCAACCAATATTCGCCCATGTTAAATTTTCACACTGTATATTCTTTCTCAGTAAAGATAAAAACCTGAGTTCAAGCGTTAACCTTCATGGGAAAAGCAGCACGCTGCGGCATCTCAAGTTTTATCTCGATCATATTTAATCATGGCTATCTCAATTAAACTTCACAGCAATTCCCATTAAGGAGAAACTAGACGGGACGTAAAATCGCCTGTCCATACAAATGAAGACCTGATTTTCCTCCCTTGGAAAGTAACATACATAAGTAACATAAGTAAACAAAAACTCACGCCTGTATTCGCAAACGGCTCAGGCAGAGTACATGGCACTGCTCCATCTTCATAAATAAATAAATAATAAATAAAATAAATAAATATTATAGGACATTCTTACACAGATTGACTAAGTCCCACGGTAAGCTCAAGAAGGCTTGTGTTATGGGTACTCAGACAACGATATATATATAATATACAAATACTTATATATATAGAAACAATTATCTGTGCTCATCACACAAATAAATGCCTTTAGCGGAATTCGAACCCGGGACCGCGGCGTAGCAGGTAGGGTCACTACCGATTAGGTCCAAACCGGTCATCAAACCGTCATAACCAATATTGTCAACTAAGGAGTTGAAATATCAGAGGGGAGACCACTATTATAGTGGTGTGGTTATTTTCAGTTCAATTAGAACCCATATCCTTCAGTTGACTGAAGGAAAACATCGTGAGGAAATTGAACTAACCCCAATAACAACAACAATCAATGCTTACGCCAAATGATAAGATTAGTTAATGTTTACCCAGGTTTCTCCAGAGCCGCGGAAAATTCCGGGATAACGCAAGGAGGATGGTGGTTGATAGTTCAAAACATCGAACTACATAAAAATACTCCACAGAGTCTAGCAGCCGCAAACACTCATGCCTGATGATGGGTCTCCAATGTTTCCTATTCTTATAAATATCAACGTGAGTGCATCCGTATATTTAAATATTCGAATGTCTTACGAAAGTATATCGTCTGTCAAAATCCATAGAGGAAAATGAGGACCACCTTTGTATAGATTATCGTCTGTCCCCTTTCCTCTTAAGCTATTAATTAAATGTCCAACCAGCACGTGCGGATTTTTCAGAGCTTCGGATTACCGCTCAAAAAGATTAGTGAGCCTTTAATTGATTTTTGAAGCACCGATCCTATTCTATATTTGATTGGATCAAATTTTAATCCGGTTAAGCGGTAAGAAATTAGAGCCCAGAGTTTTTATTTAATTAAAAGTTTTTACTTTAAAAAAATCTAGAATATATTACGTATTTATTTCTATAGACATCTGGTTAGGACGTGACTTTGAAGAAAGCTTTTCTAAATAATTACCTATCAGAACAGCGGGTGTGTAATGATTGGTATAACTATTTTTGGTATAGTAACATTTGATATAACAACATTTGGTATATATTTAATGGATATAATCACTCATTTGACATAATTAACATTTGGTATAACAACAAAATATCTACTTTTATTTTGTATAATCATTATTTCCTATAACAGTTATTTATAATAACCGTTACATGGTATAACTATCTATTGATATACGACTAGTATAATATAACTAGCAAACAGTATAAAACATTTCATGAAGTAATTTTATTCTTTTTTGATGGGATCACAGTTCTAACCTAACCTAACCTACTTTTCTGATAGCAGTGCATATGTTTAAGGGTCACAGTTCTAACCTAACCTAACCTATTTTTCTGGTAGTAGCGCGTTGTGTGTAGGGATCACAGTTCTAACCCAATCTACTTTTCTGGTAAATGATGGATCTAATTTATTGTACAATTTTTTTATTCTAACTGTGCTTTAGAAAGAATTTGTGTTATACAATTTATTTATTATCGGAAATAAGCATTATACTCAAAGTATGTTGTTGTAAATGTTATTCGAAGAAATGATCATTATATTAAATAAGAATTATACAATTTGTTAGTATATTATTTGTTATTATATGATTCAATAATTATATCAAATGATCGTTATAACGACTAAAAATATATCAAAAAAGGTTATATCGATCGATACGCACCCCAGAACAGCAATATCAAAATAAAAAAGGGTTCAAGATCACAGAAAAATAACACAGATATTATTTTAGGATATCATTATAAGCATCAAATTCAGAAAAAGGAATAAATTTGCATGACTTTTTTAAGTCTAATCGTACGCTCACATGATCGTTGTAACATCTTTTTGTTCTACATTTGAAGCAATAAAATATATATTACTATAAAGATATAATATTAGAAGAAAATGCAATAAAAACAGCCATTTTTAATGAATACCAAGCTCACCACTCCATCTTTTGAATAAAAAAATAGCCCGAGCTTGTTACCCCATAATGCTGTTCCATATTCAATCATGTTAATTGAATATCCAATAGATTTTTGGTATAGCTTGCAAAAACCAATAAACTGTAATAAATTTACATCCCTTTTCATGTCATTACGCCCAGGGGACCACTTTCCTATTATATATTTAGATTTTTTTGGGATTTTGAGTTTGATTAGAAAACTGACTTTGACGGTATCTGTCTGTCTATCTGTCTATCCGGAGTTAGCTTATATCTGGAAAGATAAAGTTTATTTGCATAGAACATAGTTATAAGGTGTTACAAAATAAATAAATCAGTCGTGAACATATTTAGAAAACAGGCAATTAATATTTACACACACGCACACACAATCACGCCATATCCCATAAAGGGGTAGGCAGAACAAATGAAACTACTAAAGCTTCAGTGCCACTCTTGGCAAATAAGAGGTTGAAAGAAAACGAAACTGTGACATTGCAGTGACAGGTTGCCAGCCTCTCGCCTACGCCACAATTTAACCCATTAAATTAATTTTTTAATTAATATTTACGAAATCATAAAAATACAATAAAAGGCGAATTCATATTTACAAAACCATGTCAAAACCTGATACCTGTGATACCTGTGCTATTTTATATGAATTAGACTATATTAATTAATACAATTTTGTTATCATTACATTAGGAGCTAAATGTTAAGTGTGTGGAATGTCAATTTAGAAGAGCAAATGTTTTTAAGGCTGAAAATGAATCCGCATTTTCGCGTCCACTGCTCAACATAAAAAATATGTCTCTTTCATGAATTTATATTTTCTATATGCGGCGGTTCTGTGCCAGGTACATTCCATCTTTCAGTAAGTAATCTGTGGTTAAACTTATGTATATTAACCAAATTAGGCTAAGCGTGGATTGCAATAATGTTAATTAAGTTTAGTTCATTCGTATTCAGCAATGCCTGAATCTATTGAAATTCAGTTCGTTTAGTTACGGATAGCTGAACGTTTATGTGAACGATTTATTTTGATAAGTTTGACACTAACCCCCTTATTCATAAACGTAAGTTATCAAGCCGATACAATTCGTTTGTCTCTTTCCGACATATAGGTGTGATAGAAAAACACACGAACTTTATCGGCTTGATAACTTTAGTGAACGTTTATAAATAAGGAGGTAAGTATTTATCTCTAGGTAGTCAATCGGTGTTTGCATCCGATGGAGTAAATGCGTCTTTTGAAGGTATCTTCTGAGATAAAAATTTTAGAACTATTGCAACCTTCTGCGTTCGAAGCATGGCCATGAAACTTTAAATTAATACGGCTCTCATAGTTAGGTATGACCCCGTTTTGAAAATATCATAGAAAAAACGCATTTACTTCACCAGACGCAAAACTTCGGTTGACTTACTATAATAATTAAACATACTTTTTGTTCTAATAAGTAAGACTTGTACTAATATTCTTAGTTTGTAAGAAAAACGTTGCATGTTCGCAATTAATATTCACATACATGATATGGACATAATTATGTAACATATCGATTGTACTTTTGGATATTTTTTTTATACCACGTCGGTGGCAAACAGGTATACGGTCCGCCTGATGGAAAGCGGTCACCATAACCTTTGGACGCCTGCAACTCAAGGGGTGTCAGATGCGCGTTCCGACCCATTAGAAACTCCATTTCTTATGTCCTAATACTTACTAAGAGATTCGCCCGAATCGCCCATATTAGATTTATACTGTGTATTTTTTTGTAATTTTATTTTAAGCCATCATAGTAATGTCATCGTCGGTTTCTAACATAAGCCGTCAAACTAAGTTCCTATCTCCGACAGCAACATGACATTACATGTTATCGACACGTTAATATCCACGAAGCTTGTATTGTTCTCTATAGGGCCCGTACCATGAGATTCTGATGCTTTTAGAATATATACCCAATTTAATATATCCCAAGATTTGGCGTAGGCACTAGTTTTACGAAAGCGACTGCCATCTGACCTTCCAACCCGAAGGGACACTAGACCTTATTGGAATTAGTCCGGTTGCCTCACGATGTTTTCTTTCACTGAAAAGCGACTGGCAAATATCAAATGACATTTCGCACATAAGCTCCGAAAAACTCATTGGTGTGAGCCGGGGTTCGAACCCGCGACCTCCAGAACGAAAGTCGCACGCACTTACTACCAGCACTTTTCTAGCGCTTCTCAGCGGTAACTAGAACCAAAACATTATAAATATTCCGTATCGACCAGTAAAGTAAAAAGACCCTGATCACATGTAAATGTTGGCAGAGGCGAAGCCGATGTCAAAGAAATGTGATCTGAGGTTTTTTTCTTACAAATTTACAAACGTTCACGACAATATCTCTTTCGTAGCTATCTATCTCTATTGCTCTTGCATATTGGCGCGACGTTTCGGTGGCGTTTCGCATCGCAGAAATGCCATTCGGCTACGGGGCCTGGCCACGGTGTGTATATTATTTTTCTGTTCGACGGAGCCGGGAAATGGTAACTTTGTTAGCGCAGTGGCTTGAAATTTGACGATTTCCGGGACAAATAGTGTTTTAAATAGGCTCAGAGTTCGAACAGTAACTCGTCTCGTAATAGGTCGGTTTATTAGTGAAACTTATGATGCTGTGTTTACACTTAGTTCAGTTATCCGTTTAGTAGTAGTGATTCATTCTTCCTACGATGTCTGCCATACTTTTTTTCTATGTGCCCGTTATACGACTTTACACTTAGGTCTTAAGTTAGAAACGTACTCGTAGCTGCTGCCACTCGGCTCACAGAGAGTACTGTACTGGAAGAGATCCCTTAAAGGGATAAGCTCGCCTTTGTACATAACCGTTATAATTATTCTCTGTACATGTAGTTTTTCTGTACAATAAAGTGTTTACTACTACTACAACGACACATGATCCACAAAGCAGAATATCTGGACATAGTCTAGCCACTGTTATTTTAAAAATATAAAGTTCAGGATCTGTGTATGGCGGTCATTTAGAGAATGTGCCATGGTGCTTACTCTAACTCCGACTTTGATGTCGAATTTGACTATCATACACTGTTTATATCGATCTGGTTTAGGCACTGTTCAAACACCACGAATATCAATTAGACTTTGGCCTATGGCTAATTTTTTTATCTGTTTCTCTTATCCTGCTCTCATCAAAAATTTACGGCAATCCGGAACGTTGCTCAAAAATGCGTTTTTTTAAATTATATAAATTCACCGCATTCATTCTGCAAGTACCCAATTGAAAAACCACGAAGAGGACTCTTAAAGAATATATTTTAGCAGCATATTAACCTTTGTTTGTTGAAATCGTACAAAGAGTCATTGAAATATTCTCAAATTAAGCCAGATAGGGGTTGTCCGAAATTTATTTGCTAGACCTTAATGAATTACTAATACCTTCAGATCATACTCTCGGAACATAATAATACAAAATTATGCACATGTCAACATTTAGACGAGGTTTGTTTTGTCCTTATACTTAACGATACAGTCCTTACTACTACTACTACTGTACATCTAGGCTGATCAGAAAGGTCCCAAATGAAGCTTTCCTTCCTTCCTCCGTAAATTATTTCTTCACAATGAGTTATTTAGACTTTAGGTCTTAGAAATAAAACCTATTTAAATGTTGTTTGTATCATCGTTATCAATGTTACGTGCAAGTTCTCACATTTGCCTCTAAATGCAATCAACACAGTAAAACCTCTTACAATTTCATTAAAAACCATGACGGTAAATTTTTCGCCTGTATATGACAAAGGGGTAGGCAAAGCACATGAAACTACTGTAGTTTCAGTGCCACTCTTGGCGATTCTAGGTTTGCCAGCCTCTCGCCTGCGCCACAATTTGATCCATATCCCACTGTCGACTTCTACGACACCCACGGGAAGAAAGGACTTTCGTATACCTTGGAAAACGAAACGTAACGTTTTCTAATGCCCACTAGGGGCTTTCATTGTCGCTTGTTGAAATGTGTTATCGAATGTATATTTACCTACCTTGAACGAGTAATTTCACTGAGCAAGTAACTAAGCTCAAGTGAACACGGCATGCGTCAAGTTCTATCCAAGCATTGTTTTACGCGCTAATAACCTAATATTTAATGAATGAAGTCTCCATAGCAACCGGGCCTTTGACATCATGTTTAGAAAGGCATGTCAGTATTACTGGCGCTAAATAGTATAGCATTGATATACGGCTGACTTCAGTGACTTCAAAGGTGTTTCAAGACAACGCAATCCATACTAATATTATAAATGGGAAAGTGTGTGTGTCTGTTTGTTTGTTTGTCTTTCACGGCAAAACTGAGCGACGAATTGACGTGATTTTTTAAGTGGACATAGTTGAAGGGATAGAGAGTGACATAGGCTACTTTTTGTCTCTTTCTAACGCGAGCAAAGCCGCCTGGGTGTTGACTTTATGGAAAATATTTTGAGACAGTTTTATATGTGTTAAAAGGGCCTCCACGTGTTGACTCCGCGCACACCTCCCAAAGGTCTGGAATACGCTATGGTTTCGATTAGTGTAGGAAACTTGCCTATTATATTAAAAACCCACTAAAATACGCTTACATTCCAAAACTCCACGTCACTTTTATTTATGTCGCCCTACAATGGAACTACCAACATTTCAATATTCGCATGTTATAGAACTTCTTACAGGCAACCTTTTCCCACAAAAATACGGTAGAAAATTGTACACGCACTCAAAGATATATTTTATGCTACGCTATAGCCTTTAATAACTTTCAGGTATCTCACATATAAATAGTTTGTATCTGGCGGTATAATATTTTTATGAGGTAGGGAAGAATATATTTCTTCGATTTCGTGAGAATAGAGCCATGATAAGAACGATTTGGTGCTATTATTAACAACTTTTAGGCACTGAGAGAAAGTTCGTGAGAGGCTGAATGTAGGGTTTGTAGAGGAGATACTTAACAATGCTAGACTTTATCTAGTACCTACTTTTTAGGTACCTGAATTAATGATGTGCAAGTTACGGAAACTTTCCAAAAAATCTTAAATTTCTTGAAAAAATCACGAAACTTTCAAGAAAAATAAAGGGAATTTAAATTTATGAAATGGAAAAAAAAAAAAAAAATACAAAGTATGGAAAGTTTCCGAAGTTTGCCTACGTGAAAATTTCAGAATTTTGAAAACTTTCCGTCGACACATCAGTAACCTGAATAAATACGGTTGTGTACAATACGAGTATACAGAATATACTGGCTTGGATAGGAGTTCCTGAAGAAAATTAGTTACAAAGCGAGTCACGGCCCTCAGCAATGAGGAAACAAATGAAAAGTTAATACAATAGGCTTACTTACTTTAATATTTTTGCCAGGTTCGAGGTATTGAGAAATAAATAAACAAACAAAAGGAAATGAATTAATATGGTACACTAAGTTGGGATTGCAAGCTGAAATTGAAATAGAATAAATAGGAAGGATACAATTTTGCCTAATTTTTTATTGCTTTATTTCGTTACTTGTTTACATTTATTTATCGTAGGTCACCATCCATCCTTCTTGTGTTATCCCGGCATTTGCCACGGCTCATGGCAGCCTGGGGTCCGCTTTGACAACTATTTATGTATCGTAAGGAACACTTATGGCGCCGCTCTGTCCTTCTGTCTGTCTGTCTGTCTGCCTGTCTGTCTGTCTGTCTGTCACATTATAAATATCTCGAGAACTAATTATGCTACCGCTTTGAAATTTGGAATACTTATGAACATCGTTAACCTCTACAAATTGAAGTATTTTTTTAATTTATTAATATTATTTACAGAAAATGGCCAGAATGATAGGGGGGGAAATTGTAAATTTAAAGTAACTTGGTCAAGTGGGGTTTCGTTAGAAAAAGCTCAAACTGTACATATCAAAACTATTTTTTATAATTTCTTGGTCGTAGAAAAAAATGTTTTTGAAGGAAAATGTAAAAAAAAATACCGGTCCATCCCCCCCCCCCTTATGTCCGAAGTTTACCAACATAAATTTATGAAATTTTCACCAAACATGGCTATTATAATGAATATTACAGGAAAAATAAAATCATACACGTATCTTGAAAACTTTTTTTTTATTTATAAAAAACCTTTCAGATTTACATTTACAATTTCAACATCCTTGCGGGTGTTTAAATATTGTACCTGTATTTTTTAACAAAATAACAATGAAATTACTTGCTTTCAAAAAGAGGCAAAATGGTTAAAATCGGTTCCTCCATACTAGCTCCCGCATTAGTTTACTCAATTTGCCGATAGATGTCGCTGTACGTTGAACGCTCATTTCCCACATCGCGTTTTTCTTGATATCGTCGCTGCGCGTGCAAATTTCGCTATGTGTTTTTAACCTACTTTACAGGAGACACAAAAAACTGTTTATTTCGGCAATTATTGAACATAAATAAATTAATATTTTTATGGCATAAGTATTTTCACTTTTGCATACATTAAGAAATAACTTGAAATTATATTTGAGTTATTATAAGGTTAAAAAAATTTTTTTTCATAAATATGTTACATAGCGATTATAATTTGAGTCGTAAAAAACCGGTATGTGTCTTACAATCACTTAACTAGATTTTATTCTTAAGGAACAAAATACAATTTGTGCACTTTATCGTCACATGGTTATTTAATCATATGATTTGAATTAACTATGTTGTTGTTTATTTGTAATTTAGCAATTCATTTTCGAATTAATTATTTCAGAAAATTCACGATTTAATACTATAAGCTTAATACACAATACTATAATAAAAAACTCGATTAAATTAATATATTACTACCAATATATTACAACTATAATAATATATTTTTTCCATTAATTTTTATGAATGGAGGTTATTTCAGTTACAAAGTTGCTCAATGTGGTATTATGTAAACATTTATGTATTGAATAAGATTTCATTACTTATGCATTTTTTAACTTGAAAAAACCGGATAATGCCAGTCTGGCTCGAACACCGAAGGTTACGTGTATATTTTACTATTTTTTTTTCTCACAACTATATTAATAATCATGTATGGTGTAAAACGATTTATTTTCCAAATTTCATAGTTTAGGTCAAACGGAAGTACCCTATTAATTTTGACTTCCTTGAGAGTGTAGATTTTTTTTCAACTCAATTAACCTATGTTGTATTTACTTAGAAATAAGGTTTTTTTACAGCTTCAAGGAACGGTACAGTACACTTGAGTATAGGGTTTTTCCGAAATAAATAATATTGACAAATTGATAAACGGATTGACAAGAAAGTACATAATTGTGTAAGGGTTCCATTTTTCTTTTTTTTATCCGAAAACGATAAAAAATCTTTGTCACTCAAAACTTTGTGTGAATCTCAAGTCAGCTTTTTTTCATTTATTAAACATTTTATTTTCATTTATTTATTTTAAAATGTTTCCAGAAAGGATAGATAGATCTTATCACACAAAATTTCATACAAAACGATGTCTTACCAATGCAATATTAAATCACTTGCTATTTTTTTAAGTTAGCATAACTTTATCGTATTTCGATAGTTTGTAATATATGTTTACACGCACTGAACCCTACACGAAATTTGTCATTATACTAAACACTAATAAATTTCTGACAGTTAATCTTAAAAATCAATTTAAAATGATTTATTTTTAACAAATATTAAAAAATAACTATTCGGTCAGAGTGAGTACTTTCAGACATAGTCTCAATAAAAAGGGAAACTACACTCTCTGTCTCATTTATAGAGGTTACGTTTGACTACAAACCCACCTACCATACACCATTTAAACGAGTTTTAAGAGAGTAGGCTAGATTTTTATAAGAAAAGCCTGCTATGTGACGCAAAACACACGATCTGGAAACATTCACGATTTCTACAAATAGTACAAAATTATCGCTGTGTATGAGATTGTACAAATCGGGCACAAACATCTAACATATCTTTTTATACAATATTTCCGAAAATATAGCTATGTGTCATAATTCACATAGCAGGCGCAATTCCAAAACTGCTGTTATAAGAAGATAATGTAGTTATGTGATTTATTGCAGTTAGCGATTATAGGAGGAACATTCAATGTATGGGCATCACATACCTACTTTTGATAAAACCTGTAATACTGAAATGAGCTCGACGCTGTTTTTGGAGCATATGTATTTAGAAATAAGGTTTAAAATGGCATTGAAAACGAAAAATCGTTAAAAATCACATAGCGAATTTTGCACGCGCAGCGACGATATAATGAGGTCGGTTCAGGAGCGTCCTTGCGACATGTCGTAAATTATTGAAGTCGAATAGTCTTCATTTTATTTGGACGTTGTCTAACAATAGGAGTAGCAATAACAATTAGTAGGAGGTAGGGCATAGCGAATGATATTCCGCTTTGTGTGGTAGGGCACAGCACAGCGGATATCATCTCGCTCGAATCTAGAGCAGAGCCCAACTGGGGAAGTACCTCCGCCTTACAGAAGACCGCAGCCAAATAGCACTAGACCCTACTCATAGTGTTGTGTTCCTGCCGGTGAGTAAGGCTGCCAGAGCTCAACGAGGGTGCGGTGTGCTGATGACGGGAGGACGTACGGAACTAAATTTGTTCCGTCTATTGTCATTTGAGTCGTCGGCAACCCGAACCCTCCTTGGAACTTGTGCACTCCTTTTTGCTGTGTACTTAACACAGCAAAAGGGAGTGTACAAGTTTCTAATGGGGAGGCAACGCGCATGTGACACTGTTTGAGTTGCAGGCGTCCATAGGTTACTGTGACCGCTTTACATCAGGCGGACCGTATACTTGTTTGCCACCGACGTAGTATGAAAAAAAAATCAATAAAATTGTATATTAAAATATTACTTGTTATGTGGGAAATTGAGTCTTGAGGCATTTAGTCAAGTCTGTAGAGTTCTATGAATAACATTTTGATGATTCAACTATTTTAGGTTTTTTGTCATTAAAATGGTTAATTCTTTGAAAATAAAATATAAATAATTTTTAAGAAAAAAAATCCGCCGCCTTTGGGGTTCTGGTGAAAGCTACTTGCGAATGTTGGATTATGTAGAAATGTGTAGGTATTTTTTTAAACTGCTTTTAGTGCTTTAATTATTTGATGGCAACAAAAATCAATATACGTATACCGTTAAGGTTTGAGGAGTTTCCTGAATTCCTCATGAATCCGATTATAAGAAATCGAAGCTTGACAAAATTTGACTAGAAAACTCAATATGCTTAACAAACATAACTAAATAAATGTTACTGTTCTGAACTTAAATGCATGCTGTTCTTATAAAAATACCAAAGTCACTATAAGTGTGCCGTTCAGATTTGAGGAGTTCGGTTCTGACCATCATCAGCACTTCCACTGCACCAAATGTCACTGTTCTGGACGTAAGTGCATGCTGTTCTTATAAAAATACCAAAGTCACTATAAGCGTGCCGTTCAGATTTGAGGAGTTCCGTTCTGACCATCATCAGGAGTTCCACTGCACCAAATGTCACTGTTCTGGACGTAAGGGCATGCTGTTCTTATAAAAATACCAAAGTCACTATAAACGTGCCGTTCAGATTTGAGGAGTTCCGTTCTGACCATCATCAGCAGTTCCACTGCACCAAATGTCACTGTTCCGTACGTAAATGCATGCTGTTCCTTTAAAAACACAAACATCACTATATGTATGCCTTTCAGATTTGAGGAGTTCCCTCGATTTCTCCAGGATCCCATCATCAGAACTGGGTTCTGATAAAAATGGGACTAATCTGTATGCATATACTATCAATCAAAAAAAAAATTCAAAATCGGTCCAGTAACGACGGAGATATCGAGGAACAAACATTAAAAAAAATGCAGACGAATTGAGAACCCCTTCCTTTGAGATTTGAGGCGGCGGTTAAAAAATAATGCTAATGGATTGGGATACACTTGAAATAAATAAAAAAAAAACAATGGCGAGCTCACATCATCCCATTACTGGATTTGAATTTGTTTTAATGAACAGGTTGAAATACCAAGATTTAGAATTTGTGTTTAGTAAATATTCCAAACCATGGAACACTGGACACTAACACTGAAAGAAGAAAGCCAGGTCCTGGTAGCGGAGAGGAAGGTTTTTCGCAAGAGCCTGGGACCTATTCAGAGAGACGATGGCACCTGGAGGATCAGGGAAAATGCCGAGATCGAGGAGTTAGTGGCCGAACCCAATATCATCGGCAAAACTGTAATGTCTCTCTATTACGCTATATACATTGGGTTGGCTCGCCAATACACACCGCACGTCCGTCCTCTATCTCACTCGGAGACCGACTGCCATATGTACTCGAGACACCTATACACTACATCCCTTTCTTGTTTTAATTTTTTTTATTTTATTTTTATTTATAAATATTTAAATAATAGGTCAATTTAGTTTTAATTCAAATACTTGCCATGCTGTGCCGTGTATCTTTTTTTTTAATGTACTACTTTTCTTCTAATTGTCTGCCCACTTTCGTCATTCCTAACTTGATCATCTCCGTCTTTACCACTTGGTACTGTATGTGAAGTAGTGTTATAATTAGGGATTAATTTTCTATCTTTAGTCATATGTTTAGGACATTCCGGTCTGAGGGTTGACTCAGAGCGGACGCTGCACCACCACCTGCAGTGTATACTCAAACATACTTGTGTGTTTTATTAACTACAATTCCTAGATGTCAGTCTCATTCTTTCTTCTTTAAGTCTGTTACCTTTTCCAATTCAGACTGTTTTGAAAACTAGATTAGTACATTTTTTTTTTTAAATATTTATATACATATGAGTGTTTTTTTTCCTCAATAGCATACGATACAATATAATTGTACAATGCAAGCATCGCACATTTCTCGCGTCAGCATTAAAATTAATATAATTATGACTTGATTAGAATTGCTTTGCATTGCTTGATTGCATTTGCATGCATTTAGTTATGTTTTATTGCAAATAAATAATGATTGATTGATTGATTGATTGCTGTATTTACGATTACGCTATACATCGATTTATGCATTAGTTTACGTTTATACGTGCTCCTAGCTAGTACTCAGTATTCCTTGGTTATCAATAAATTTATAAGTGTATCAAAAATCAGTGTTTCTATCAAGACTACAATCAACCATCAAGAATCATATCATCTAAGGTGTACGGCTCGTACAATAATATTTCACTAATTTCATACCTTTTCATGATTTACATTTTTTTAATAGGTCGCTTGTCAGGCGTCTAATGTATATTAGGTAATGTATTGATGATAACTGATTGTATCGGCCCTATACTTCATTATATGCACCTATTATTGCTAGTAACTAGTAAATAGTACATATAAGTATTTAGTTATAGAACCTAATGTATCTGGAGCCTCGTCTGCCGACAAACCATACTCTGGTTTGGCAGAAGATAAATTTAGTTGTAAGTTAATTTTTGAATAAACATTTATTTCATTTTATTTCATTTTTCATTTCATCTAATGCAATTCATAATACTTACGGATATTATAATGTTTAGTTAGATCTACTCATAAATTTAATTATAAATTGCAGTGCATAGTTATTAAAACTTTTACTGTCTCCTGTTTTTTTTTTCTGGATCGAAAGGGCTCGTGATTCATTTCAATGTAATACAATACTATATAGAATATGCATTAAAATCCGATTCAGGGTCACGTATCCACTTTATCGTTTTATTGATTTTGTTTCATCATGATCAGCTTTCTTTCTCGTGGATACTTTGTACCACACAAAGTAATCAACGAATAATTTTCTAAAATAGGTAGCTGTTCATATACTATTTAAGAAGTGCTTACCCAATTGACCCAATTATACTAACATCCGATTTATATCTACACAGTATGTATATATTTTAGATAACACTTTTCTTTTAAAGTAATTTGTTAACATCTTTTTTTTATTATTATTATCTCTTTATCTATCTTAAGATCTTAACTCTTAGGCTAGGTTATTTTATAATATGATTATTAAAGAAATTACAAAACCACTTTTTTTCTTTTTTTTTTTTTCTTAGGTTGATTGTCGATTGACCATAGTCACACCTGATGGAAGGTGAAGACATAGTCGAAGATGGAGCTCACCGATTCAGTAATACTTAGCATATTCACTTTTATCTTAAAGAGACCGAGGTCGTATTTTTCTGGGAACATCTATGGTGGGAGTGCATTCCATTCCTTTGATAAAATATTATCTAAATTATTACCCAAATATTATCTCCTTGATTTACTTTCTTTGCGCTGTTAACCGAACAAATCAGCATGCCCATTTACAAGGCATCTAGTCATACTGAAATTGACCGGAGTAACAGGAGTAACAGAATACTTATACAGCTCACCGAACTACGAGGTAGTTTAGTAGGTAAGCACAGTGTTTCTCCCAAGGTACCACGATTTGATTTTGTTTTTGCAGCTGTGTCTTTAAATTCCTGCAGGAGATGTTATATCTTGACAGACTCAGCGTTTATTTATGTGTCACACGGAGAGAAAAACAACTAGATTTCATGTTCGTTCAACATTTCTATTTTTTTTTTGTTAAAATTGCGCCTACGTGTTCTTTCATTCCAACTACAAGTTTGATGTTGTTAAGTGTAACTACCTTCTAGAATTTTTTTTTTTATATGCCACGTCGGTGGCAAAGGCAAACAGTTATAGGGCCTCCTAATTGAAAGCGGTCACCGTAACCTATGGACGCCTGCAACTCAAGGGGTGTCACATGCGCGTCGCCGACCCATTAGAAACTTGTATACTCCTTTTTTTTTAGAACCCCATACTGTAGTTCATCGGGAATACCTTGACATAGCTCATTCCACAGCCGGAGCGTTCGTGGGAGGAATTATTATTGATTTTTTTTTGAACCAATGTTTTATTTAAACCAACAAGTCGATTTTGTAAAAGCATATGTCACATATTGTTTTAAACATATGTTTACCTGATTCAACAAGATATATTTTAACAAGTTTGACCTTGTTGTTTGGTTCGTACAAATTCGACTTGTATCATCAATATTGTGATTTATTCCCTTTACTAAAATACTATTGTTTCAAACAGATAAACACGCAACAAGACGAGTTTGTTAGATTCACAAGGCAAACTCTCAGTTGTACCCTTAACTTCACATCCGTCTATCAATCCATTTATATATAGAATCATGTTCCCTAACCTCTAAATAATGTGCATTGTAGGTAGTTAGGTACCTAGATAATTGACGTGAAGCATTGAAATTTGTGATTATTTAACATTTTACAATCACTACAGACAAAGCTGATTCAGCCGCTGATTGTTGTCCTTTTGTTCATTTTCTTGACCAGACGAAATAAGGTCACTAGTGAGATTTATTTTATAAATTTACAAACTTAGGTTACTAGTTCGCTTGGAAAATCTTTAATATGTATTCACGAAAGAGAGACCACATTTCAATATCCTCCCGTGAAATTACGCAAACAAGTTCAGCATTTTTGTTTCTTATTTTTTTTTCTATATTAGTTCAATAGAGGCTCACAGATCCATTAGTTTATTTATTTTAACTGGACACCTGACTTATATGAGATTCACCTACATGAATCTCTGCAGTATGTACCTATTACCCTAACTGATAACGAGTACCTTCAGTAGCAATATATTTTTGTAATGATTTTCAACTGACGTAGATTGTCTTTGAAAATCTATCATAGATCAACTTAAATAGGCATGTCTTTCTCTTGGGGTCACCCATACCTGACAAAGCCTTGTTGACGGTAAGCAGAGTTAGCAACTTGTTTTTTTTTCCGCGTTGAAATATATCAAGCGTTCGCTTAATTTTATTCAATTCAGCTGCACCACTACGTGTTTTTATATACAATGCAATGTCAAACCAATGCACTGTCTTTTTTTTTCACTCTTTTCACTCTGATTGACGTTAGCGGCATCTAGGTATATAAAGAGTGCTCTTTTCCAGCGCTCCCACCGAACTCCTACTGATGTAGGATCACCTTCGCTGTCAAATGCCTCCAACGACAATTAAGAAGCCATACTGGACTTTCTTGGGGCAACCTGTACCCAATTAATTTAATGATTCTAACTAACACAAGTCAAAATACCTATATTCTATTGAAAATATTTCAACTTATGCTATCTCAAAGTACTCAGTCATTGTACTTGAATGTTTTACTGGGGTAGTTGTCTCAGACTCTCTGGCACTGGAAGCCTTGGTATTTTTTCTTTCATATGTGTAATTTATTTCGGTTTCAATTTAATGATATTTATTGACCGACGTCAATCTACTATTATGACAATTGAAGGCTCAGATAGTATTTATCATCTGATCTAAGCGTCATTAAATTTAAGCGCACGTTCAACCAGTATAACCGTAATTTACTTCGTGTTTAGGTTATTATCATTAAGCTGATATTTGCAACAATTCAATGTTCAGCTTTTTTTTTCCGTATTGCTATTTAACTACTGTTTATAACAATTTAATGATCAGTATTATCTGCTGTATCCAACTTCGCAATTTAATGTCTTATTTTCAGCCACAAATGGCATAAAATCTCTTAGTATTTAAGTGCCAATTATATGGTCGAAACTAAACAATACAATTGTATGTACAGAGTGGACCTCCATGTGCTGTTTCCAAATTCGCAATTTAATGCCTTATTTTCAGCCACAAATGGCATAAAATTTCATAGTATTTAGATGCCAATTAAATGGTCGATACTAAACAATACAATTGAATGTGCAGAGTGCACCTCCATGTGCTGTTTCCAAATTCGCAATTTAATGCTTTATTTTCAGCCACGAATGGCATAAAATTTCATAGTACTTAGGTGCCAATTAAATGGTCGATACAATTGAATGTACAGAGTTGCACCTCCGTTTAATGCCTCTTTTTTTTCTGCCGACTTTACTGACAAAGTAATTTAATACTCAGATGGAAACTGCTTATCATAAGTGCTTCAAAAATGTGTTTTTTTTTGTTCTATACCGTGTTTTTTTTTCCGTTAAATTTGACACGTCGTTAGGTTCATTATCAAGAACCATCCTGTATATCACTTTTAGGTAAATACGCAATAAAAAATGTTCATCCTTTTCATACATAATAAATTAATTTATTATTGTGAGAGACCCTTAAGAATAACATTTAAGTTAGAGTCAAGTGATTGACGGCATATGTCAAAACAAATAACATTAGGAACAACACTTTTTTTTTTTTTAACTCGATAACCGCAAGAATTACGACGCTAGTTTCTTAGATAAATTAATTGTATTTGATGTAATGAATCTTTTTTTTTTTTTTTTTTAATTAACGTAATCCAATAACAACAGGGTGTATATTTCTTTATTTATTATAAGTAGGTATATTTAGCACTTAAAGTGAACCCATCTGGTTTTCTGGTTTTTAAGTAATTAAATACTCAGATAAAACTGCTCGACATCGGCGTTAGGAATGTTTACGTAAGTCAATCCGCGACAAGAGTATTAGTCACGATTTTATGGCATGTTCAATCAATTCAAGATTCACGTTCAAGTGATAATCTATCTCTAAATAAGTGTTACTTTCCCGACATATGCATAGATCCTTTCATTTGCAGATGTAGTTCAAATAACCACTTAATGAAGTCGTGACTTACGTTACTTTTACGTAAATTCACCCATGTAAGTAAGTATACTTAGGTAAGTATTTATCTAGTTTGTTTTGGTTTTCACCTTACTCTCAAACATCGACTAATGCTACCATAGGACATTTAAGTGTGATGGTTGTACAATATTTTATCATTCAAGTAAATGCCTTATTTAGGTAAATAGCTTAACCATTCATAAATTTAGCAACATCACATAATTTTGTGTATTAAACCAACCAACAGGTAGATGATAACTTCACTAATTAAAAATAAATATCATTTCTTTTGGTTGGACGGAAATTATTATAATGATTCCGGGCTGTGATTTATGTAATAAATCAATTTTATAAACCCACTACACATAAACTCAAATAACATTTTGGTACCTAAAAACATTTTGCAATCTAGATAGGTAACCAAACTGTTTACTAGGTAGGTAGGAGCCACACACCAACACCTGTATAGGCATGACAATCTAGGAAGGCTGGCCGTGTGTTGACAATTACCTCAAACGTTTTATTAATTGCATCGTTCGGTTACCTGCTTAAGGTTTATATTCGCACGGTTGAAAGAAATAACATTTCATTTATTTTTATTTGGTTTTGACTTAATTCTTGAAAAACTGCCGTTATAATCATTTCGCTTTGTAGTATTTAATGAACACTTTCATTTAGCTTCATTACGTTTCGAAACTACTAAGAATGCCAGTAATTTAAAACGGCAGGTAACCAAACCTGTTTACAAAAAGATAACGGTGCATCATGGCGCATCGTTACTCGATTTTATAGGTTATGTTACTTATGTTTCTATCCCATCCTCGTCGCCACTTGTAATGTCTCTCTATTACGCTATATACATTGGGTTGGCTCGCCAATACACACCGCACGTCCGTCCTCTATCTCACTCGGAGACCGACTGCCATATGTACTCGAGACACCTATACACTACAAAAACGAAAGCCTACAGATTTCGCTGGTTCGGTCACTTGTTTAGAATGGGAAACGATCGGGCTGTCAAGAGAGCGTTCTTGGGTCGACCGGCTGGTGGCCGTCCGGCGGGTCGACTCCAAGTATCGCTGGGAGGACACTGCGGCGGAGGATCTGCGTCAGCTTCAACTCAGTGACTGGCAAGAGACTGTGCAGGATCGGGACAGGTGGCGATCTCTCATTAAGGAGGCCATGGTACGTAGCAGAATGGCACAAACGCTCACGAAACGAAACGCTCGTAGAAATCTATCTCTATCGCTCTTGCGTATTGGCGCGACAGAGCCAGACTACCTTTCGCGGCGTTTCGTTTTCGTTTCGCGTCGGAGAAATGCCATTCGGCTACGGGGCCTGGATTTACTTTGGATCGTTGAGCTAAAATAGTTAGTTAATTAGTCCAAAAATGTCCTTTGCTATGTTGAAAAAATCTCAACACTATAAAAATATCATATTGTTGTTTTAAAATGGTGTCAGTTTTAATAACGACCCTGTGCAATGTTCTAAAATAACTCAATACTGTTATCGAAAAAGCTTTTCCCAAACAGGCATTGCTTTTAACTTATTTCACGGAGCAGAAGGCAGACATTTTTCTCAGCTGACATCGTTCATTTTTCTCAGTAACAATAACCCCACAAATTGACTTCGATTTTGGTTTGAGAAATGATCGTAACAAGTGAATCAGTCGAAATAATGGAAACTTACGACGAAAGCGTCTTTCCGAGTAATTTTTGAGTTATTCTTTTGCGGAATCTTTGTCGTAATCGTAATTGAATCCGTGGACTAAAATTGTGGTTCATATTTTTTTCGTTTGTTTTCCTAATTATTATTGTACGGGCTGGACTAAACATATTATGTTGTATTTTTTTTGAGAAATATTTTCTTTGCATAGGCACAGTATAATAAAGAGTACTATCGTGCAGTATGGCCACTCCCGCTCCCCGCTGAAAGTGCCGCCCACCCCCTCTCGGTTACCTCACAGTTACCGCTTGTCAAAAACGCGAACAGTCAACCTGTCATATGTCACTCATACAAGCATAGTACGCGTTCACCTACACGAGCTTAGACTGTGTGCTAGGAACGCGCCTCTTTCATATAATTATTTGATCGCCAGTGTCCGAGTTGTGGCATAGGTAAACGAGTTACAATACAATACTCTTTATTGCACACCTCACAGAGTTTACAAGTAATGCACAAGAAACAAAAACAAACGAGTTATTATTTTAATGAAAATGAAATACGACTAATTAAACCAAAACGTTACCATCCCTTAATTTTAGTCAAAAGGCAAGAAAAATAATGTAAACATAACTTCTGAACAGCAAATTATTATTGTAGTTAAAACATCTGCAATTTCAATTACAAAAACTATTATAGAGCAAATGAAGGGCATAGCGTGTTTCATGCACATATTGTTTTACTTACCAACCAACTTTCTGGCTTTCATTAAAATTTATGAATTCACTCAGACGTTCCATTGTTCAGAAGTTAAATAACGGAGTTGACTTGCATTACAACATTGCATTACAATATTTTAAATTGCATTTACATACGTGCATAGGGTTTGAGATCCGGATATCCGGATATCCGAATTATCCGGATATCCGTTGAATTTGAGATCCGGATCCGAGGTCTCATAGGATCCGGATAAAACGGATAATACGGATCCGTTAAATATGGGTGCCAGAAAGAATTTTCGAATGAAATTTATGAATTATTTCCTGTATTCTGTCGCCTTAAATGTTTATTCACATTTATATGGTTCCCCGCGACACAGGCACAGCCTAGTGCGAGGACCCCTGGAAATGTAGAAACCTAACTCTGTTAATAAACTTTCTTTTCTTTTTTCTTTTCTTCTTTTATAATAATTCAAATACTCCAGAATATCAAGCTAGGTTAGGTTTGGTACATTACGCCATGCGATGAATGCATAAAACTATATGTTAACAAACTAAACAAAATGAGCAGTAAACCTTTTTTTAAAACTGCTTTCGTTTCTAACTGGATGCATCCCGCAGGAATAACGATAAATTATTATTTTTCTATAACGCAGAAACGTTTGCCATGGATGTTTTTAAGCTTAACGATGAATTAGAGATCATGGAAGTTATTTATATAATTATATGCGTAATTATTTTAAAGACTGTATCGTTAAGTATGAGGACAACTTTGAGTAGCCGTATTTATTTGCTATTATATTTTTTTCTTAAAACAAGACATAGGCTTAATAAGGCACATAATAAGGTTCACATTTTGTCCTAGAAACTCGACGTAAAGCAAGTGGTTTAGACAGTATTGACTTAATCCTCCCGAGTAACAATTACGATTCCGGACAAATGCTACTAGAAAATTCACAAAGTGCGTAAAAAACGATACGATTGCGAAAAAAAATTGTACTGTGTGAACCTCAACGACATATGATCCACAAAGCAGAATATCTGGACATAGTCTAGCCATAGTTATTTTTAAGAAATAAAGTTCAGGATCTGTGTATGGCGGCCATTTAGAGAATGTGGTATGGTGCTTCCTCTAACTCCGACTTTGATGTCGAATTTAACTATCATACACTGTTTATATCGATTTGGTTTAGGCACTGTTCAAACACCGTGAATGTCAATTAGACTTTGGCCTATGGCTAATTTTTTTATCTGTTTCTCTCATCCTGCTTGCATCAAAAATTTACGACAATCCGGAACGTTGCTCAAAATAGCGTTTTTTTTTAATTATATAAATTCACCGCATTTATTCTGCAAGTACCCAATTGAAAAACCATGAAGAGGACTCTTAAAGAATATATTTTGGCAGCATATTAACCTTTGTTTGTTGAAATCGTGCAAACAGTCATTGAAATATTCTCAAATTAAGCCAGATAGGGGTTGTCCGAAATTTATTTGCTAGACCTTAATGAAAGTACCATAAAGTCTCTAAAATAAAATAAAAATTAGACCTTCTTATATCAAATAGTGCTTACCAATACCTTCAGATTATACTCTCGGAACATAATAATATAAAATTATGCACATGTCAACATTTAGACGAGGTTTGTTTTGTCCTTATACTTATCGATACAGTCCTTATAAGCTGCATCCAGATTTTTTCAATTTTTTTTGTATTTAATAAGATGGGAGGCAAATTAGCAGACAGGTCGCCTGATGGTAAGCGTTCACTCCCTCCTGTGGACACCCAAAACACCAGAAGGATTGGAGGTGAGCTGCCAGCCTTAGAGCTTCACTGAAAAGCGACTGGCAAATATCAAATGACATTTTGCACATAAGTTCTGAAAAACTATTGAAAATGGTACATGATAACTAAATATAATTATATTATTTTATCTTTTTTCCTATATTTGCAATTACACGTGGATGTATTTATTGGCTGTGATTACGGATAGACTCCCCAGTAAAACGGGGGTATTAGTGAACAACACTAAATTACCCTGCATTAGCTTATGTATGTTAAACAAAACTATTGGCCTACTGTTTAATGTTATATGCTGTACTGTACAATGAGAGTGACATTGATTGTGTCGCTTAACTTCAAACGGGTAAATCCATTCTGCTTTTTTTGTATAATCATCCTTAAAACCGAAACAATTTACGCGAGTTTGAAGTTAAACGACATAATTGTATGTTAAAAGTTCGTCTAAAAAGTTAATGAAGCAATAATAGCCTATATTTATGTCGTTTTGTGAGTTTAAATTATTCTATTTCGGTAACAACAGCTTTGATTTGACGAAACCCCTATAAAAAGTGACCTTTTCAACACGGATCCGTTTTATCCGAAATATCCGGATATCCGGATCCGGCAAATCTTAAGATCCGAAATATCCGGATCCGAAAAATCTGCGGATATTGCAAACCCTATACGTGCAAGAAAATGTATGGCAAGAAAAAGTTTTAATAAGTACCTACATTACTTAGTAATGTATAATCTAACCACAAAATTAAAATTTTGAAAAAACCCCCGACTGCGACCTAGTGGACCGATTTTCATGAAACATGGCTAAGAACACTCCCGACTAACACAGCTTTCAAATAAAAAAAACTAAATCGAAATCGGTTCATCCGTTCAGGAGCTACGATGCCACAGACAGACACACACACAGACAGACAAACAGACAGACAGACAGACAGACAGACAGACAAGACAGACAGACAGACGGACAGACAGACAGACACGTCAAACTTATAACACCCCGTCGTTTTTGCGTCGGGGGTTAAAAAGTCATAAAAGTGAAATTAATAGGCTACTAGACTCATATCGAATTTGGCACAATAAATGATTATCTTCTGTATTATTTGACATAATAAACAATATTTATAGATTATGGGTATTAAAAGTGTATGATGACTACGTATTTTCGATTAAAAAATGTGTGTAATTTTTCATTTATTTTGGTCACCGAAAACGCTGTCAGCGATGTAGTGACGTCATCAAATTCGAACCTTACTGCATGTCAAAACAATCACTGACTGAACTTTATGCCTTCAATGCCTTCATACTTAAAAAGTCAGAAAATGTTGTTTTCGAATAGAATGACCTGCAGGCCTAGCACATGATGGCCGCGGGAGTATGTCGCCGCGAGATAGACTACCTGTCCTTATGTCATTAATACAATTAGACAAAGACGTGTCATCTATCTCGCGGCGACATACTCCCGCGGCCATCATGTGCTAGGCCTACTGATGCACAGAAAATCTATAGATTAACATGTCATTCTACGCCCGGACAGACGACGCCACGAAGCCTCGACGTTACGTTGTCACCTAAATCTAGATGACGTTTCTTACTTTTATGTGTTTATTTTTTATGCTCTTATGTATTTTTAGTTACTCAGTGCTTTGGTTTTTACTGTCATACTATGTAACATATTTGAAATAAAAATAAATAAATAATAAATAATGTCTGTGTTGTTTTCGCCTGATTACGTAAAGGTGCACTTTAAAAATATTTTTTGCTGTTTTTAGGTCATAATAAAATATCGTAATATTTTATTTCGGTTAATTGGACAGTACTTAATCATATAAATAAAACAGACTTTAAAAAAGGGTCAAGTAGCCTATTGTATGGAGAAACCTAGACATTTCTAACCACGGACTGCACAAATTTATCTATTTTTAACCCCCGACGCAAAAACGACGGGGTATTATAACTTAGACGTGTCTGTTTGTCTGTCTGTTTGTCTGTTTGTCTGTCTGTCTGTTTGTCTGTCTGTCTGTCTGTCTGTCTGTCTGTCTGTCTGTCTGTCTGTGTGTGTGTCTGTCTGTGGCATCGTAGTTCCCGAACGGATGAACCGATTTAAATTTAGTTTTTTTTCGCTTGCTTTCTGAAAGCTGAGTTAGTCGGGAGTGTTCTTAGCCATGTTTCATAAAATCGGTCTACTATGTTGCGGTCGGGGGTTTTTCAAAATTTTAATTCTATGGTTAGGTTATTAGAAAAATCATTCAGGATGTCAAATATTTTGGTGCGTTGTTTCATCCGTTACTATTGTTGCAGACTGTACGTTGGGATACTACAATTTGGACATTGGAATGCAATCACGTCACCGAGTTACCCAAATGTCCGACCGGAACATTCTCCAGTACAATTCCCATCACATCATCATGAATAAGTACCTAAGGAAAGAGTTGTAACTCCATATATCAGTAAATGCGAGTTATTAGTAGTGACATCTAGCGACAATCACGCGTCAATCACGTGTCAAATAGCGTAAATTATCAGTACCACTACTCGATACTAGGACTGTCAACAGTGTCTCGTCTGCCAAAAATGTAATATTAAAACAGTTTACAACTTACAATTACAAGCAGAAGGAATTGAAAACAGAATACTGATTAATACTTACTATTGTAATATTAAGTAAACATTGGTGAGCATTTAGACTCTTCGTTCGTCGCGACATCTATTGACATGTAGCAGTACTAACAACATAAGCTAAGGGACAAGGGATGTGACCCTCGGTCCGGATCGTACCTGGTCCAACAGATCTCATTGGCTATTCAGCGTGGTAACGCTGCCGGTGTGATGGGGACATTTGAACCAGGTACGATTCGGGACGGTTTCATTTAGCTTAAAGTTATTATTTTATATATGACGAAGCCTGTTGCGGATATCATCATTGGTTTGTTTGACGAAGCATGTTGTTGATTTGGATTTGTAACCACCTGACGAAGCCTGCGTTGCGGATGAATTTTCGCATGGGAGTAGTGTTAAGTACTGTTTTATTTTAAGGTTGGAAGTGTAATTTTTGTACATGTATTCGTGTTTGACCCTAATAAATCTATATTCGTTTATCTAACAACATTTTACAATACATAACATTCGACAGGTTTGTTAAAATTTTGTCTTGTTTCGACACTAATTAACTCGAAGATCCCTCGCGCTAAATAGCGCATGCATAATGAGAAAGAAACCGTAAAAGGGCCGCGAAAATCAACAAAACGTATTTCTAAATCAGAACTTCATGGTCAATTTAAGCATAATTGTAGGTACCGCCGACGAAATTACAGGTCTACAAGTACAAACACTGGCAGAAAATTTACCTGCTATTGGATCTAATATACCCTATTTCTAAAAATAATAGCGGTACGAGTACTGTTTGCCTAACCAAAGTGACAATCGTTGACGCTACGTGGCGTCTGACTCTGTCTTGCCCCTACAGAAGAGCGATATAGAAAGCTACGATTACGATACGCTCGTAAAGCGTAAACGTTAGTGACGACACAGTATAAGGAGGACTCAGTAGTTACTCTTCGTCAGCGGCGACGCGAAAGGTACTCTCAGCTGCAAAAGTGGATGGCGAATTTATCAATGAATTCATTCATAATGTCTTCATGAAATTTTGCAGTTGATAGTACCTACTGTGTTCGAAAGCACGTGATTGAACAAAATTACTATAAAAATGCTACTCAACATCGTCCAAAGTAATGTGTTGTTATTTAATACTATTAACTATAAGTTTTAGTATAATAATACCACCTTATATCAGTAAGAAAACACAAAAAATATCATTATGCATAATTTATTCTTATCCACGATTATCCAAATCCGCTTGCATGTGTTGCGTACGTACGCGACGCGCTTGAGTGAACCCCGCGCGGCGTACGTTTATTAGAAGAGTTATTACTGGTTGTTTATACTATAGTGACGAATGGCTAGATACTGGCACTATGACCTTGAGATCCTCAATGACGGGTATTAGAAGTTAGGGGCTGCATTGTTTGAAGGTCTTGCAATTTTAGATCGGCGAAGCTTGGCACGTTTATTGCTTTAGTCACACAAGCAGACTTCACAATACAAACATACATAAATTCACCCCTGTACTCCCAAATGGGGTAGGCAAAGAACATGGATCTACTCAAGTTTCAGTACCACTCTTGGCAATGAGCGGATTGAGTTGAGAGAAACCGAAATGTGAAATTGCAGGTCACCCATTTTATAAACCTTGACTTTATCGGCTACTTTTTTAGAGCGTTGCAAGATATTAGGTATTATTTAGAGCCAGTTGCACATTTGCCAGACACATCGTCGTCACGCAGCAGACGTCTATGGAACTTCCCATACAGTAAAATTTAATGAACGTTTTAACGATGACAGATGGTTTGATGCAACTGGCCCTTATCGGTATACTTCTTTCTCCCGGGCGTTTCAACTTCTTTAATATGCTCACATGTGACTCGCGTAGCCAAGTTACTTACAAATACCCTCATACATGAGGGGCAGCATTAAGTTTCAAAAGAGCGAAGCGAAGTTAGTGCATTCAACTTCACACGGCTAGCTGCACGTCCTGGCATTTGGATGTATGACCTGAACTTTGAGAGAAATTCTCTGGAGGCGATAACTGAAGTAACTTAATTTAGGAAATTATACAAATTAATTGACTACTGATCTTCCTTTTCATTTTGCATATCGACTGATAGTGAAACAAGACGGAACAAAAGAATAGTGAGACGCTCGCGCCGCGTCGCTTGAGTGTTTGCGTCTTACGTCTTTCCTATACAAAGCGCGAGAACTTAAAGTGTTGGATTCTAAAACGTTAGTCTTGGTAGTGGCTCAGCCGACCTATTCGAAATGACAATCTCTGACGCTAGATGCCGATCGAAACGCAGTCTGGGTCTGTCGCGCCAATTTGGAAGAGCGATAGAGATAGCTAGCTGCAATAACTATAAGGGATATTACCAGGTTGATGATGAAAACTATTACTTGTAACACTTTTACTTTATTCGTTAATTACAAACATAATAACAGCCAATTTACAATAAATATTTTAAGACTTCTTCACTGCAACTCGTCTGTACTCGAACTGGGCCCAGTCACTGCTTGTCCGCCATTTTTATAACATTCCAACATGGCGGAAACCCAGTGACTACTATTAGTCAATTGATATTCTTTAATACTTTCATCATAAATGACAGTAAGGTAAATCAAAATAAGGCATTAATAAATAATTACTCTAACAGCTCGGCCATCCTGTTCGAGGCGAGACCCTTCGCCAAAACTTAATGTGAAATAATTCAAAAGAAAGACAATATCAGTTTATACAAGAAAAAGATTATAAAAGTGTAGTATAATATGCATTTGAAATAATTCTTAAACGATAGAAATACAAAACATCACTTCACTTCATACCGATACCTTTACCACATAATTACGATATGCTATAAAAATGGATTTTTAAATATTTCCATAAATCTTATCAAGAAATATAGGCCCGTGAAAAATAAATATATGAATAACATTAACTTCGATACAATTAAATTAATTAAATTAATTACATCTAATTAAATTCATTACATCCAATTGAATTCTTTACATCTAATTAAATTATGAGAATTAAATTAATTTCACAAGTTATAAACATATTTAAGTAAACAATGCAACACTTTACTTCACACTTCACTCGCGAAACAAGCAAAAAGAACATATTTACACGGTTTTATGACATCACCACCTCATCACACGATTGAATGAAATTCCCGTGCCGCCACGGGCTTCGGCAACATGATGTACCCGTCCGCTGCAACAGCATCATGGGCCACCCAAGCTCTGTCAGCCTGGATAGTGCTGCCGATGCTGCTCATCACGGACGCCGGACATTGCGCCGCCAGACGCAAGCTCGCATACCATGCCAGCGTATGAGGACCCACGGTGGACGATCGAAACAGAGGTATCTTTACCCTGACCCTCTCACCTGGGCACTCCTGGGTCGGAAGTGAATCTACACCCCGACCCTCTCACCTGGGCACTCCTGGGTGGTAAACGAATACCAGACCCTGGCCCTTTCACCTGGACGCTCCTGGGTCCTTGATCTGAAACTTGCAACACTTTCTTTAGGAACGTAATTTCGACTGTCTTCGAAATTATGGTAAAACGATTATGGTTCGGTAATCAATTCAATAAGTCATAATGTATCGATAGTCGTTATGATTAATTAAATTATTGTCATCGCCTATTAATATATCTACTGTTTATATATATACTGAGTAATTATATTCAAGATTTTTCAGATGTATATATCATACACATTTACAGAATCTTTAAATACTCAAATGACCTGTCAATAAAATATCGCGCCTAGTTAATATTTGCCATTTGTAACGTAAACATATTATATTACGCAACCATTTAAGACTAATCGCAAGTACACGACTACGGTGTAGGTCTTTTTTTTTTATCCTGTTATTATTATTATTATTTTAGGTGCTAGCTAAGATTGATGCAATAGTATGCCGAAATAGAAAAACTCTTTGTACATGTACTATTTAGGTTACAGGTCAACAATAGCGACACCCGTCAGACATTATATACATAATCTCTTTTTTTTTTATATATACCGTGTCGTATGAAAAACCAAATACGATATCCGACGTATCTTTATTCGCGCTGATTACAAGCCGCAAGTGGTAAGCAATTCATTTAATTATCAAAAGATCTATTCACACATAAAGCAAGTATATATTTTCTTTTCATGAAGAGCTATCGCGAATTTAAAGACAAAAGATTATTAATGTTTGCTCTCTAGATTTCAAATTGCACATTTTCAATTTATTTCTTTTATCTATGAAAGGGGAAACTAGTCGTTAGTAACGATTTTATTTTAAATCTAATAGGTCTCTTTATAACCGATACAAAGTTTAAGTACTTCACTTTTAATATTTTACGAGCTAAACCTGCTAGGTAATAAGTTTTATATGTTATCAATAAAGTCTCTTTTTTTTGTTACTTTAGTCTTGATCACCTAAGACTATAAAACATGTAAAGAACTGGATACACGTATTACACGTAGCCAAAAGATAAATATGTAATTATTGCTGTACTGCTTTATCCAATCAAAAGTCGCAAATAATATACATTCTGATATTAAGGCACAGTCATTTATGTTGTACTTTTATATTAATGTTTCATGTATTTATAAAGGTTGAAATGAAAGTCTTTCACGTTCATCAACGTGCTTAAATGTTATGCACGTATATCCACGCGCTTTGAATCTCGCACGTTCATCCACGCGCTTTAAATCTCGCACGTTCATCCACGCGCTCTAAATCCCGCACGTCCATCCGCGTGCATCAACCATTTATTCCACAAGATACGATTCATTGTGCAATACCCTGGCTCGTCATTATTTTATACTGGGGCCAAAATACTCGAGTTTACGCGTACATATGACTCTATGACCTACATATGACTGACTCTACATATGACTGACTCTACATATGACTGACTCTACATATGACTGACTCTACATATGACTGACTCTACATATGACTCTACATATGACTCTACATATGACTCTACATATGACTCTACGTATGACTGACTCTACATATGACTCTACATATGACTCTACATATGACTCTACATATGACTGACTCTACATATGACTCTACATATGACTCTACATATGACTCTACATATGACTACATGTGACCGTCACCCATGTCATGTCACATGAACCATAATATATAATCATAATTATCAAAATTGAATCGTTGTTATTGTTATTAAAGAAACACAAATATTACTGAATAATTATTAGTCTGAAACATGTCTTCAATGATATTTATTCACACCATATATGTAATTTTTCGATTTCCCATCGAATTCTCATCCATGATCACCATGGTAACATGCGAAGCATTTTATACATTACATTGATTAAATACTTCTGCCATCACTGGCCATTATAAAATAGTATTCATATATGTTGTAGCATACCGTCAACAATCAAAATGAGATCAATCAGCCCAATTCGTGAAATAAAACGTTGGACACTCTACAACACAGTTCAGTTTTATGGTCATTAGTAAAAAAAACTCAAAACTTTAAAACGCTAAACATATTTATAACGAGTTATAAAATATCCGAAGATGATTTGAGATACAACATACTCTCCATTATTCATACCAGAGGTTGGCAACCTTATTATTAAAGTTTATTTATTTAAATTCAGTACTTAACAGAATTGAACTACCCACAAATTGCACAACTTCGATTTTAACGGTTAATATAATGTTATATTGTTATGTTATGTTATTGGTTGACTGGTAGAGAATGCCTTTTGGCATTAAGTCCGCCATTTGTACATTTTTGTATATTTTGTGCAATAAAGTTTAAATAAATAAATAAATAAATATATTCACTGTTAAATATTTATTTGCCAATAATCAGGAATCGTTTTGGTATATACTAGAATACTATGATCAAAATCATACTTAATGCATTAAATATCAAAATTAAGAACTAAGAACAAAATTATAATTCTCAGTTTAAATTGAAATCAACTTTTCATAAGTATACATAATTTTTACCAATCTTGTGTTACCGGACACGAGGAATTAAAGTATTGAAGTACTTTATGAGAACATGTTTTACACAGCGTATTTAATTCAGTATGAATTTTTAATTGTATATCTGATCTGTATAACCTGACAAGCTCGAATATGTATTATTATATTATAATAACAGAATAAAACAGCAGTTTAAATCTAGACGTAAAGATTTAAACCATGACAATTGCCTTGTTGGAATAAATTACACCTCTTTTCCGAAACAACATAAAATAGCTTGGCCGTGTTTAACAACTCAAGGCATCGTTAAATAAAGCAGTCATTTAGTCAGAAGTTTATTTCTATTGACAAAGTACAAGTTTACTCATAATTCCACGGTTTTCTTAAGCCAATTAATTTATGAAATTTTAGTGTCACAAACTGAATGCCGTATTATATCGCGGCGCTTATTATAGTTATCAGAAAAATATACTAGTCATATAGTTATCAGATCTATGTGTATCAATAACTAATGCGTAATATAATGTTACACACCTTTTGTAAATAATTTTTTTTTTGTTACAAAAGTAAGTCATCTTTTAAATTAAAATAAAAAAAATGAAGTTAATAAATAACGAGATCTCATCAATTAATACTGTCATGAGGGTAGATTATCACACCAGTTTCAGAACATGTAGTTTAATTTTAAGAAATAAATATAAATATATGTCTCACTTACCATAGCAATTTAAATGCACGTTTCGTTAAATAAATTCATTACATTAGTTTGACTTACACAAAAAAAAAAAACCTTACGTTTGTGCGGCGTGGCAAAAATCTTATCGATTCTTGTTCATCCCACTACTGAAACTATAAGGGATATTACCAGGTTGATGATGAAAACTATTACTTGTAACACTTTTACTTTATTCGTTAATTACAAACATAATAACAGCCAATTTACAATAAATATTTTAAGACTTCTTCACTGCAACTCGTCTGTACTCGAACTGGGCCCAGTCACTGCTTGTCCGCCATTTTTATAACATTCCAACATGGCGGAAACCCAGTGACTACTATTAGTCAATTGATATTCTTTAATACTTTCATCATAAATGACAGTAAGGTAAATCAAAATAAGGCATTAATAAATAATTACTCTAACATAACGATAATTATTATCAGCGTTTGTGCATTTTGCTACGTATCCAGTGTAGTGATGTGCAAGTTGCGGAAACTTTCCAAAAAAATCTTAAACTTCTTGAAAAATTCACGAAAAATAAAGGGACTTTAAATTTATGGAATGGAAAGTTTCCGTCCATACAAAGTATGGAAAGTTTCCGAAGTTTTCCTATGTGAAAATTTAAAAATTTTGGAAAATTTCCGTCGGCACATCAGTAATCCAGTGTGTAGCCGAATGCACAAACGCTCACCATAATATCTCTTGCGGATCGTATTGGCGCGACAGACAATAGTGGTCACTCACACACTATCATTTATCTATCGACGTGTTCATTTTATTAAACCCCGGTTTATAACTTTAGTATGCTTTGAGCTGCAATATAATTCCACTTTCGGTAGACGAAAGAGATATATTTAATGACAGGCCATAATTTTATTGCCCTGCAGGTCCGGCAGTGTGATGTTAAAACATCCTTTAATTAACGCCTATTTCCTTAGTTTGCCAATTCTCTTGGTTTGTTTGACTTTGCATTGGTATTCCGAAGTGGTTTCAAACAAAAGTAGTGGAAGTAAATGTTGAAACAGTGCACCGCGGTCTACTAAGTGAATTTAGTGTTCTTCGTGTCTTTACAGTATAAACTTACGGGCAAATTGCTTTGAGGAGTTTACAATGGACTTTTGCTTTTAATGTTGGGGGCTAGTTGTTTCTTCACACCCTGATACGTAGTTGGTTTAGATTAGTTTGTTTCTTAGTTAATATTAGTATATTTTTCTTTAGTTGTTACAGAATTATTTTAAGTTATTACTCGTAGCACGAAAAATTGAATGATACATATAATCTATTCTTGTTGATTTTCGTCAAGAACGATATAATACGGGACAGACAAGCCTATACAAAAAAGCGTACCCCTGAAATGTATGGAGCTTTTAGGCTTAAAACTAGATGGCGCTGTTTCGCAGCCTGGAAGTGGCCAAAATGATATTTTCCCCAAAAGTTTTGCTTGTTTTTTTTTTTATAAGAACAAATGACATGGTTCTTTATTTTAATTTTTGAAACAAATACATTTGTAGGCATCATCAGTGTAGTTACGATAGTATTTAATATATCTCGTCTAACTGGACCTCGTCATCCTCTGCCATGTACTCCAACTTGGTTTGAATTTCATCATACGTGTTGTAAACACATTCCAATTTAGCAATCCGAAGTTGAAGTTCCGTCACCTGAGCCGCACACAACACTTTTTCGGCTAACTCGCGTATGTAACCTGAAAATTTAGTTAATCGCGACTTAATATGATCCCTTTTTTTAATTAACTCTTTCATCACGGCTTCTGACATCTTTAATTGTACTTAATATTTACCTTCTTAGCACTAAACACTTCTAAAGACTTTATTTCACCATAAACACCAGCACAATAAACCAGGAACGTAAACTTAACCACTTTCTTATGAATTTAATCCTAATTATTCCAATGTTGTTTACTTAATGCAAGCCGGCTGAGTTATGGCGATAAATACCTATGGCGGCCGGGCGTCCCGTTAGATATAGCAAAAAACGTTATCAGCGCTCGGCCGATTTACCTATGCAATTTTAAAACTGAAGATTTATTTGAGTTTTAGGTATGATTTATTTGTATAGAAATCGTAAATAGGTAACGGTTATTGATTTAATGTATGTTTAAAATAGGTATTGGGTTTTAAAGGATAGGTGATTAATTGATTATCTTAATACGCTGTGTCAAATAGAAGAATGTTTTAGAAAATAGGCATTTGTAGAATTTAGGATGGTAATTAAGGAACGGACTCACTTTTAGCTCTTCTTAACCTGTTCACTCCTTATGGACGTCGTCGAATACGGAATAATGATATGGGTCGTCGTATCCGGAATATAGGTAGAACAGTTGAGCACTTCGTAGCTGGATGAAGATATAGCCGCCTCGGGATACTTCTAGCTGCACTCCTCACTGGAAAGCCGGTATGTTGGATGGGCAGGAAATATTCCACACGATGCGTTTCTCCTTTGTCTCAGCCGTAATGGAGGTCCTTGGTCCTTAATAGCTCATAGCTCGCTGATTCCAAATTATCCGGCTCGAAGGACCATGTTGTGGATTGGAGAAGGACCAGGCAGAATAAAAAAATGTTGAAAAATATAAAAATCCTCTATTCTGCCACAAAATACAAAATAGAAAAATAGGATATCTGTTGCTCGATACGAGTTCAAAAACGAAAGTCACGAAGATGGCCAATGCGCAAATTAGAGCGCATATTTTAAGGCAGAGGTCGCTCCCGTCGCCGTAGTGATGGTTGAAACTTTGCGATTAGTTCCAACACAGGGTAAACAATTCAATGATTTCCATAATGTACAGGTGGAGTTGAACAACTTTTTCGAGGCACAGCCATCAGAGTTCTGGGCGAAAGGCATCCAAACTTTGCCGGATCGTTGGCAAGAAGTCATAGATGTTAATGGTGATTACATCATCGACTAAGCTTTTTGTATTGTAATAATAATAAAAAATATAAAACGTAAACCAAGTGTCTCATTACTTTTGTGCCAACCCAATATAAGGGTTCCTAGTTGACTACGGAACCCTAAAAATCGGGTTAGTTTCTATTAATGAGACTCACGACGTGTCAAATTTCACGAAAAATATTTTTTTTTTTTTCATTTAATTTGCTACTAAAGATCAGAGTGACCACCCAAAATAACAGTATTGACTTTTAATAAAAATATGACAATGGTTACGGTGAACTAAACAAAAACTTTTCAATTTGGTTCAATTAAGTGACTACAGTAAAAGTTGCTTAACATACTTTTAATTAAAACGTAAAAGCATTGATGACCGTGATAAATAATTACCAACTTTGTTATCTGATGATCGCACGCAACTTAATATGAAACGCCTGAAAAGATAACTTAAACTCGGTCAAAATATAAGTAAATGAACTTAAAAACAAAAGCCATGTTGTGTTTTAATGCATATCCCGCTGAACTGACTTCTGTCCTCGAGAAACTGCTACATTATTAGACTTATATTGACCGGGATATAGACCGTGATTACCTTTTTGATTTTTGTCGAGCTCCCGATATTTCCACGCAGTTGCATGCATCATGATCACGGAAAACTGAAAAAGGCGGGTGATGTCAAAGTTGCGTAGACCCTCCTTCGCGCGCGTCGGTTGCGTTCACTTTCAGCGTTACCACTGGTCGCATTCACACTCGATGGTCTTCATTATTGCTGTTTAAACGTCTCCTTTTTCTATTTTGGCTGGAATAACGCAACGTCTTTGCCAGGGTCTGTTTTTCTGCTTTTTTTTCTCCGCTATAGGCGATTCTGCCGACCTCGCCGAAATTAGATTCGTCGACGCTAGACGCCATCGAAACGCAGTCTGGCTCTGTCACGAGAAGGTCCATAGAGATAGCTAGCTATGATAACGAACAATATTATCGTAATCAATTGTGCATTGGGATACGTACCCTGGCTCCGTAGCCGAATGGCATTTCTGCGACGTCAAACACCGCAGAAATGCAGTCAGTAGTCAGTAAGTGATCCAACCAACAACGTAATTATCTGAAATGAACCGCACCTGCCCGTGGTCTACCTGATGATCAATTATCAAGGCTCTGGCAAAACCTTTCGTTTCCGTACAGTTTTGAGAGTCGAAGTATTAACGTATAGAACGTATAGACAAAAAATTCCGTGCACAATATGAAGGTGGACAAGTTATCAAGTAAAAATACATAATTACATTAACACCTCACGCTTCCCCTACTTGTCCACTCCTAAAAATCTAGTACCCATAAAATCGCACTAAAAGCACAAATCACCAATTCCATTAGGCGTGTCTGATGTTCCAATAAAGAAATCATCCTAGCTATCGAAGGACCAATTCGACAAAACTCACACAGTTTAGGAAAGAAAAAACGAAGAGGGCGTTTCCTATTCCTTTATCCCTTTTGTCAGGTTCGACACAAAAAAGGTTGGCTCTAAGAATTTCTTGCTGTCAGAATTAAATCTTAGTAACACAGTCGGTTTTTAAGGGATCAGCGTAGTTCTTCGTATTTATTTTTTCCAAAATTTCATCATTAATTTTTTTTTTGATTTGGAAATTTGCATGTGCTTTCCACTCAGAATCGCGAGCTCTTTCCATTCTAATAGAAGAAAAATAGTGTCCTAAGATTTTTTTCCCATTCCGTTACCATTTTTTTCATAAATTTTGTATGGCGGTAACGGAATGGAAGGTTTGAAAAATGTACCTATGGAAATCTTGGGACATTTTTTTTCTCCTATCATGCTATAAAAAAGTGGGGTGGACAACTTTGAAAAAAAAATTGCCCAATTATACATGATGTTTCATATATTTAATGTAGGTACTTAACTCGCCGTTACTACAGATTTCACTAAATTTCTTATAGGGAAACAGTTGGATATATCCAACTATATATTGTAATTCTTCAGTTTAAAAATGTTGACAACAACAAATAAGGCGCTGAAAGATTATCTATTGGCAAGGTCCGACTGGCACTGTCACAAATAAATAAATAAAATAAATACATAATTATTCGGAGACACCTTACACAGATTAACCCAGCCCCAAACTAAGCAAAGCTTGTACTATGGGTGCTAGGCGACGATATACTTACTTATATAGATAAATACATACTTATATACATAGAAAACATTCATGACTCAGGATCAAATATCTGTGTTTATCACACAAATAAATTCCCTTACCGGGATTCGAACTTAGGACCACACACACACACTACACACTCAGGAAATACGCATAATCTTGTGGAATGTGAATCATTCCAACATTGGCAACCATTGGAGCTACCTATTATGACTCCAAGAGATTATTCATAGAAAAACCCACAAAATGAACACAGAACCAGTAGTGCAGTAGTTATCAAAATATTATGAACGTCTAATGATAAACTTGGTACAAGAATGAATGCATAGAACTAATTCAGATCACGAAAATTATGAATTACAGTGAAACCTGGATAAGTGAGACTTCAAGGGACGAGAAAATTTATCTCACTTAAAGAGGTATTCCACTTATTCAGGGTCTCAGTTAGACAGGTATTATAAAATGTTTGTCTCATTTATAGAGGGTATCACTGATAGAGGCCAGACTATGGGACATGCCAGTTATAGAGGTGATAAATGAGTTATTTTGCTTATAGTTATGTTAATTTTAGTTGCATATTTAAAAGAAAGGGTAAACCAGCCTTGTCTTTAAATAGATTCTAACGTCATTGGGTCTTAGGACTTTTACATATGTATATTATGAAAGACATATTTTTTATATTTTTATGTTACTTATCGAGATTTTAGTTTTAATTACTTAAAATAAACAAGAGATAAAGGGTTCTCTTGTTTCTCACCTAAAAACAAAAGATCTATCACGTAATTTAAAGATGGGTTAAGAATTATTTAAAATATGGGAATTGATTTTCAATAAAGTCCAAGTTACAGAGGTCGTAGATTGACTGTATCTCAGATACAGAGGTAAATTCCTATGAAATTCTAAACAAACAATTAAGTGAATATAATATATTTCAAATATAGTCTCAGTAACAGAGGTAAAATACACTCTCTGTCTCACTAATAGAGGGAATAGTGACAATAAAATCGAAAAGGCTATTCTCAGTTATAGAGGTCTGATTTGTCTCACTAACAGAGGTTAATCGGTGCGAAAGTGTCGGGACCGCATCCTGGGTCCCAGCTAAAGAGGTTTCTCAATTATCCAGGTCCCACTTAACCAGGTTTCACTGTACTAGTTTTTGCCCGCGGCTTCGCTCGCGTTAGAAAGAGACAAAATGTAGTCTATGTTACTCTCCATCCCTTCAACTACCTCCACTTAAAAAATCACGTCAATTCGTCGCTCCGTTTAGCCGTGAAAGACGGACACACACACTTTCCCATTTATAATATTAGTATGGATGATGGCGTTGGCTCTAGTTTCCCTCTAGGGGCCAAAAAAATTGGCAACACAAGGAAAATTTTTAATAGAATTTTAAACCTTGGCACGAGTATTAGAAAATAAACGTGGATTTCTTTTGTTTTAAAATAGATTGAAACAAAACAAAAGCAACATTCTTGTACGAGAACTTCTACCTTACCATAAGAGTTTTGAATGATTCTCGGTTATTTTCATTAGACTTATATAGATCGGGATATAGACCGTGATTACCTTTTTGATTTTTGTCGAGCTCCCGATATTTCGACGCAGTTGTATGCATCATGATCACGGAAATCAAAAAGGTAATCACGGTCTATACCCCGGTTAATGTAAGTTCTACCTTACCGTTGTTCTCAATTAAGTTAGGTACTTATGATGCGTAAATTGGATTAGGTTTTTCCAACAATATTTTTTTTTTTTTAATTGTGTCCCGCTGCTGTATATATTTACATTTATATAATTTATAAAAAAGTTAGTTGTTAAAATAGTGATATAAAGTCGCCCCAAGATCAGGCACATTTACATTCATGGTCGCACGATAAATAATAAAAGCATCTGACCAGGCAGGTAAGTATGGTCGTCCCCCTATCGCACTTACAAATAGTGCAATAGGGACGGCCAGATGTTTTATCAATTATCGCGCGACCATGCTTGCCTGCCAGAAATATATGACTACGCGCCATGTTGCGGAATTTCATTAGGACTACTTTCTTCATACTAAACTGAACTGTTATCCCATACATCAGAATAACAGCGCCCTCCTGACAAAATACATATATTTCTGGTCAGGCTTTACTTGCTATTAGATTTAGACCCATTTTTTTAAATATTTAAAATATTATATTTCATTTCAAGCTTCCATATTTTTCAGTTACATACAAAATGAACATTTGCTTTATATTTTTTATGAAACTGAATATTAAATACGGCATTTGCATCCTTCCCCGAAATTTTAATATTATATTTTTATTTGCACTGAATCAATCATTATTTATTTGCAATACAATGATCTGAAAACTTTATGAACATTACACAGACTACAAAATACGTACGAAATGTAAAATTTTAGCTTTGACTTGATTTACTGCTGAATTTTTAATATCATTCCGGCTCAACTAAAAGGGTTGTGATTTGTATAAATATAAAATAAAATCTTACGGATAAACGAACGTCATTTTAATTATCAGGTGTGTCAGGTTTTTTAATTCTAAAGTCCAGTATTTAGTCTATCACTTTCATCCGATACTCCAGGCCCCGAAAGGTAGTCCTGGCTCTGTCGCGCCAATATGCAAGAGCGATAGTGATAGATATCTACGAGCGTTTCGTAAGCGTTTGTGCCATTCCGCTACGCAAACAGTTCATTTTAGATTCCATGAATTCTCCAATAGTCCTCACATATTGTTGCTGCTTTTGCGTGCGCTCCTTGACACGAATAAAGGCAGCGTTCGCTCTGTGTACCCCTTATATATTATAGGAATAAAGTGACAAACATGACACATTAAATGTTGGCTTCGGCCCCGCGTACGCCTCCCAAAAGTCCGAAACACCACGTTGGATAGCTCTTTAAAAGAGCAAAATATGTATATCGAGTATTAAATTTATCGATTTCTCATGTATGGGGTAAGGTACAGCTGGACAAATCTCGACTGGGGGGCAAAATTAAATGTAACTAGTCCATTTTTTCCGTTAGTACACTATGATGGTGGATACTCTATTTAATAATATAATAATGCAAACATTGTAAAACGTGGACGGGTAAGGTATAGTATGAATTTTCTGAGATGAACTTTTCGCTTTAGCCGTAATCTGTTAAACAAAGGCCTTTGTGTCTATTGTTTACGGCGGCTAGCTCCCGTTTAAACGGCACGTGCTATAGTCTCAGTGTAGTTAAAAAGCAACTATCATGATAGTAATAAGGTTCAAATCCATAAAAAGCCCTTTCGGAGATAACACGTTTTGTCATCTTCAAAAAAGTTACCTGCATACTGCAAACTGTTTAATAAATTTGAACCTGAGTTTGAATTTGAATTTGAGTTTATTGCTATCATGATAGTTGCTTTTTAACTACACTGAGACTTTAGCACGTGCTGTGGAAACGGGAGCTAGCCGCAGTGAATAATAGAAACAAAGGCCTTTGTTTAACAAATTACGGCAAAAGCGAAACGTTCATCTCAGAAAATTCATACTATACAGAGCCGTTTTTACATGTAAAATAATTATATTATCTGTGCCTCAAATGCTATCCTTGTTATAAATGAAATTTGATTGAAATATTAATTACTAGTTACGGGTCGAGAATGTCAAGACGGGCCACAGAAACAAAACTGACGTGCGACAGCAGGTAGCCATGAGAAATTGAGTGTGTTAGTGCGTTTTCACATTATCCAATCCGATATCGGATGTAGGACCGATATCCCATATTTTTGCCTTTGAAATCCATCCGATATCGGATCGGATAATGTGAAAACGCAATTAAGGTGTGGTGAAAAATGTTATGTTTCATTCGGTGGTTAACTTTGTCTAACGCGTGGCTAACCCTCGCGAGTCTCGCTTCCACTTCTCGAACCACTCGTTACCCTCGTGGTTATATTTTAGAATCCTTTGATTTCTTGGGTATCATTAATGGCACCTGCGATTAAACAACTTTGCTTCCTATAAAACAAATAACTATTTATCAGCAAACAAAGAAGATCATAATTAGTCAAGACTTTTTAGTATGTGCATGGCATCGAAATCTAACACCGCCCTCGTGCGTATTTCATTATTTGTGTTGAATCTCCTATTTTTTCCAATGATGAACGATGTCGCTGACACTGTAAAACATGATTAATTGTAACACCCGGGCGTCGCAAATGTCACAATATATTTGCTGAATGAGTTCAGCGGGCTGATCTGACGGCGCGTGTATAGGTCTGGCAGTTAGTGGAATTTTTAGGCGTGTGAAATGTCAATATCTTTTACAGTAAACGGTCATAAAGAATGCACATCGGTCTTTGGAAAGAGACAATTAACGTCTCATAAGCAAGAAAGAGACAACGCTCTACGAAGACGAAAAATCGCTGTGCATTCTTTATGGCCGTTCCCCGATTTGCGGGCCGGAGCCGGAGCAGCGATACTTTTCATATAAAAAGTCCGGACTTGGCCTAGATAATAAAAAAATATGCTTAGACATTATCCATACTAATATTATAAATTGGAAAGTGTGTGTGTGTCTGTTTGTTTGTCCGTATTTCACGGCAAAACGGAGCGACACGAGCGAATTGACGTGATTTTTTAAGTGCAGATAGTTGAAGGGATGGAGAGTGACATAGGCTACTTTTTGTCTCTTACTAACGCGAGCAAAACCGCGGGCAAAAGCATTAATAATGATATTAAATAAATTGTAATGAAACTTCAGCGGCGAAGACGGGATTTCAACGTATGTCATTAGTTATAGCGGGTAACGTTCAATTGATTTTCAACCTAAGTTTTTGGCGAAGAGCGCAGCAATGTCCGCTTATAGGTAAGTTATTTAGGTAAGTACGTAGTATAAGAAATATATATGCGATATACGAGCGCTCTATCCGCCAACAAACTGTCCTCTGTGTGGCGGAATTGATTATTGTAAAATAGTTGTAAGTTTCTTGTTATAAATAAATAAATAAAAAATATATATACATATATGCGAAGCCCACTTATGTGTAGCGATGCGGTAATATGCAACGAAGTTCGTCGTATGTTCACTCGTTTGTCGTAAATATTCAGATCAGCCGGCGTATCATGCTTCCAATTTTATCACTTATCTATGTGGATAAAGTATCCGTCACCCTTTGGTAAGTATGTCAGCGTGAGAGTGACAGATGTCTTATCCACGTGGATAATTGATAAAATTGGAAGCATAATACTCGTACGCCGGCTGGGCCTGTAGCCAAGAGTACAATCGTTAATGATCCGTATCGTATAGTATCTAAGTGAAGCGCTGGTGGCCTAGCGGTAAGAGCGTGCGACTTTCGATCCGGAGGTCGCGGGTTCGAATCCCGGCTCGTACCAATGAGTTTTTCGGAACTTATATGCGCTTATCACTAGTACAAAAAAGAGCTTATCACTAGTACAAAGGCGAACTTATCCCTTTAAGGGGGATTAGTTTTCAGAGCGGACCCCAGGCTCCCATGAGCTGTGGAAAATGCCGGGATAACGCAAGGAGGAGGATGATGATCGTATTGTGCCTACCTACTTAGTTACTATCTCTCTATACTGTCTATAAGGTGCTAACAAATTAGTCACGGATATTTTAAGGGACGTTAATTAACATCAAAACAATGAACTTTCACTAGAAATTACTCAAAAAAAATCATGATTTTTTTTGTTTTCATACCCTTAACAAAAAAAAAAATTAATTAGACTTATATTGGCCGGGATATAGAACGTGATTACCTTTTTGATTTTTGTCGAACTCCCGATATTTCAAAAAGGTAATCACGGTCTATATCCCGGTCAATATAAGTCTAATGAAAATAACCGTGAATCATTCAAAACTCTTACAGTTGAATTATGTTGCGATAATATTGTGTCTATATCCCGGTCAATATAAATCTAATGAAAATAACCGTGAATCATTCAAAACTCTTACGCCGTGGCTTGCGTGGGCGACGGTCGCGCGACGGCGATGCGACGCATATGAAATCAAACCTTATCGATATGGAAGTATGAGACGCGACGGCGACGGTCGCGCGACGGTCGAGCGACCGTCGCCCACGCAAGACACGGCGTTACAGTTGAAATACTGTTGCCATATTATTGTAGAGGTAATGACGTTAACTGCTGCCAATGTCTTTAAAAGAGTGACCGATGCTATAGTTATGTCATAGAACTTAACATTCGTTGAATGCAGCTGCAATGGCCATTCAAACATCTTCTTAATGGAGGTCTTACCAGTCATGAAGTTCATGCACCACTTGGTTTTAAAGGATTTATTATTCTCTAAGAGCAGGCTGTTAAAAGCCAAGTTCTAATTAATAGCTTGACAATAAAAATGGACTGGTAAGTGCTGAAGGAGTTTCTTGGCTGAGTAAAAAAACTACTTTACTATTGTATTTTATCGTTTGCAAGCACGAAGTGTGTCTCACTTGTGTTGTGGCAGTAGGTTTACGCTTACTTTTTTAAATTTAAAATGTCGACCGATTATCAAAAAAAAAAATCAACCGGTCGTTTTTACTTAATATTTTATTGCCATTATAAAACAACTTACTTATCATCATCGTCCTCCTGGTGTTATCCTGGCATTCGCCTGGGGTCCGCTCTGACAAAAATATTTAGCGTAAAACAACTACTCAATAGACGAATATAATCAAAGTGATATAAGAACCGTTCTTTAATATCTAACATATGTTTCGAACGACTCCAAAAATTATTACAGTAGTTTTAGGGGAAATAAAGTAAAAATAAGTACAAGTAGGTAGCTAGTTGGGTTAATAAGTAAGAAAGTTTTCCAGTTGCTACGGTTGCCGGCGAGATGGAATAAAACAAACGAGTTAAAATAAAGAACTGGTTTATTCTCGCCGTAACTCCGCGTGAGCACACGAACAAAGGTCGTTAGGTGTGGGTTCGTAAGGCCGATACTGATTTTGCTCCGAGGTCAAGTCCACCACGCAAGTACTCCCCTGAAGGTGCTGGTGTCGTTGCGGCTGAAGACGGAACGCGCCGAGGGACGTCAGCCGCTCCGCATCTGCCGGAACTTGTGTAGAGGTTCCGGAACCGTCGTAACCCGGCCTGGGCTGTAGTTTCAGCCGTAATATGGCTACAGGCTGAGTTACCAGCCGTAATCTGGCTTCCTGGAATTTATTTCCAGAAAATAAGAATAATGTTCCTCACATCTCTCCGCTGACTGTACCCGGCAAGACAAAAGCAAAGCAGGAAGAAAGTACTGCGTGATAAAGAAGGTAAAAGTCTGGTGAAGTGCGGGTTGGTACAATCAGACGGAGTTTACATTTGTAAATACCATTGTTTTAAAAAAACAAGCTACAAAGCAAAAGTGAAAGTTGAATCTAACGGTAAAATTTTGAATTTAAAAAGTTAACGGAAATTAACTGCCATTATAAATTTAAAAAATTTACAATTTACGTTAAAACAAAATGCAACAAGAGTGCAATACACATTCTAAAAGTTAAATTAAATACAAGCCAATTAAATTAAGTGGCACACAAAATCGAACAAAGAAAAATCATAACGGGAAGAACATACAAGCCAATTAAATTAAGTGGCACACAAAATCGAACAAAGAAAAATCATAACGGGAAGAACCGTTAGGAATGACATTTGAATTTACCTGCTAAAGAAAGCGTAATAATTGTTCAACACTTACCCAATTGGGGATTTAAACACTACTCATTACATATTGAAGATATTAAACGACAGAAATATCTATTAAAATAAAACATGTCGCCGGCCACACGATAGTCGCTGCGCAAGGCAAGCGAGCGTGCGCCGGCGACTGATAGCTAAATCTGACTGACCGCTCGGCTGAGGCGCGTCTCCGCGCGGAGAGAGGGTCCGCGGGGAAGGGACGCGGCCAACCGGTATACGTTTGACAAGAGAGAGTTGTCAAAGTACAGCGCGATGCAGATAGCAACAGCCGTTACAAATAAACAGTAATAATGTACGATTATTTAGTGCGTACATTATTTAAATATGTATGAATATAATAAAAATAAGCTATTTAATTAATTTATTTATTTTTAAGAAAAGGTAACCTAGGTTACGTAACGTAACTACGTTACACAGTACGAAAATAATTAGGAATTTTAGAAAATATTAGTATAAAAATTCTGATTGAGTATTAAATAAACGTTCATAAGATTTTACCAGAAAAAACCCGAAATATCCTGGCTCGTTTCCATGAATACGCCCCCGCCGGCCTAGCCAAAGTGACAATCTTTAACGCTAGCCTATGTACCTACATGGCGATCGAAACTCTGATTCTGTCGCCTTGCTACAGAAGTGCGAGAGGGAGAGCTACTAATCGCTTACGTAACGTAAGAGCTTGTGAACTTGACTATGTACCTACCCAAGTACCCTTTATTTTGTTAGAGAGGCGAGCAAATCCGTCCGAAGCTGGTTGTTCATGGATGATTTCCGTCGCCATGTTTGCGCGCTTCAATGAACTCGGATTTTTCAATATTTTTGTAGACATACTTGTTTTTATAAGATGTCATGTCTATTTCCGAACATTCTTTGTGTAGCCGATGAATTGATAAAGGACTCCATTTTCCCCCTTGCCTTCTAAATATATACGGCCATCCATGCGTTAAAAATTCACTGAACACAACTGTTAAGAGTTGGGTTGAAGCGTGGAATCGTTGAAAAGTTAAATTTCAGTCCTATTCGAACTTCAGAGAAGTCACATATTAGCTCCATATTCGATATCGTTGTCAAAATATTCGTTTTAAACACAGGCATATCCGGTCTAAATCTAATCTTTGACTTATTATAAAGTTCGGAGCGCGCCATCTGCAATATCAAAGATTCAACTGTTTATCGATATTTAATAACATAACTAATAAACAACTTTTAGACACAAGTATTCTTCTCAAAAAATCGCGTGCAAAAACTAGTTTAGTATAATCTTGGACGACATTCTGCGTCAAGGTTCATTTCCCATCTAAAACTTTTGTAATAAACGGGAGGCTGCTCCAGGAGCCTGTAGCCAAGAGTGTGGGTTGCCGCTACGTGGCACTCGAAATGCAGTCTGACTCTGTCGCACCAATATGGAAAAGCGCAGATAGAGTATAGGGGTTCCCTCTATTTGGCATACATTTAATTGTCCGAAACGATTTTCGCATAACAGGCTTCGCATAATCGGTTTTCGACGAATGTTAATTTGGCAGAAAACTTTTTTGTCATAATGTAAAATAATACGAATATTACTTTGTCCGAAAACAAGTTCGCATAATACTGTTTACGCCGATTGTGTTCATGAATAAAATTGATTCGTATAATTGTATTTGGCATATTTCTTAAAATCAGAATAAACCACCCATAGTTAATGCTGTCGGAAGAGTCGGTTAGGTTAGGTTAGAACTGCGACCTCAATAAATACAAAATTTTATCAAGAATGTCGGTTAAGTTAGGTTAGAACTGCAACATTAATATAGTAAATTACCTATGATAATCATTCTGCGTGGTAAACTTATATTGACCGGGATATACACCGTGATTACCTTTTTGATTTTTGTCGAGCTCCCGATATTTCGACGCAGTTGCATGCATCATGATCACGGAAAACTGACGAAGGCGGGGGGTCAGTTTTCCGTGATCATGATGCATGCAACTGCGTCGAAATATCGGGAGCTCGACAAAAATCAAAAAGGTAATCACGGTCTATATCCCGGTCAATATAAGTCTAATGAAAATAACCGTGAATCATTCAAAACTCTTACTGCGTGGTAAATTTCGACTAAACAATGTTATGCACAAATAATTTATGCATAAAAACCTTTCGGCGAATAACCTCACGAAATATACCTTGTTTTGGCATAATTTTATAATCGAGAATTCTTTTTGGCATAATCTATATTGGCATAATTCACCTTTCGCATAATCTGTTATGGCATAGTATAGTTACCTGCCAGTGGAGCCGAAGTGACAATCGTTGACACTACGTGACGATCGAAATGCAGTCTGGCTCTGTCGCACCACTATAGAAGAGCGATAGGGACAGCGCGAGTCGGCTACGATACGCTTACGAAGCGCGGTTGTGACGTTGGTAACTTTGGTTCAGTGCCCAGATGATATAGCTATCGGCCCGTCACTACCGATCGTTCCGTAATTTGTCCGAAATGAAATGAAGCGTTTAGATCCCGATAGAAATAACACCAAGATCAAGTCGGATTCGAAAGATTGGGTTTTAGTACCTTACTTTTTCTACGGCAAAAACATGCGGTTCTCCTGATGGCAAGCAAGACAGCTTATAGTTACTATTTCAAAGGTGTTACCGATCCTACACGGCTCACTCGTTGAGCTCTAGTAACATGAAGGTATACTAGCGAATTTGCCGGTATCAAATTGGTGTGAAGGTTAGCTGCTGGAGCCCAAATCGTTTAACAACTCGTCAGGTTTTGAACTGATTTAATTGTTAAGACTTCCTTCTCGTGCAAGTTATTGATTTCGTTTTCACGTATTATTTTTTTCTGAAAATACAATGTATTTTCAGAATTTGCCCCCCACCCAATTAGCGAAAGTTGTTAACAAAAATTAACTCGATGTCAGTTTTGTGACGACAATTGGGTGTTCCAAATTCTGAAAATGCCCTGTAACATAAAAATACGACTAAAACTTGTTAGCCTCAAACAGGCTCCAAGTCTTTCTATGGGATAGGAGGCAAACGAGCAGGCAGGTCGCCTGATAATAATAATCATACATTTTTCCTTTCTAGTAGCTTGTTAAAATTAGTTTTCCATGCCCTGAACTCTGTCGGAAGCAGGAGAGACTTAGTGCCCATAGAATTTTATGACTCGTGAATGTTGTACGGTTTCTATGCCACGCTGAGGTAGGAAATCTGGCTTGAAATTAGACAAAAAAAAACTAGGTATTGTGTCCTTATCTTTGGAGGCTCCACAGAGGATTTAATCACCACTGGGGGGTTACCATGACGTGCTAAATCCGTTCAGTTTAGGTTGAGAGAGAGGGACGGAGCTATGTAACTGCTATAGCGGTGTCCCTTTCTCTCAACCTAAACTGAACGTCTTTAGTACGTCATGGTAACCCCCCTGGCCTCCTAACTAAAAAGTACGCTCTGGTAGTGTCAATGTCTACTTCCATTGTCAGTTTTTGATTTTGAGAAACTTGACTGTTAGAAAATAATTACGTTCCTTAAAATTAAATTTTATGTTTATGATTATCATTAATTTAATGTAACTGTCGGGAAATTTAGGGTTTTTTTTATACTACGTCGGTGGCAAACAAGCATACGGCCCGCCGGATGTAAAGCGGTCACCGTAACCTATGGACGCCTGCAACTCAAACAGTGTCACATGCGCGTTGCCACCCCATTAGAAACTTGTACATTCCCTTTTGCTGTGTTAAGTACACAGCAAAAAGGAGGAGGGTGTACACTCAAAGGACAATAGACTAAGGAGGGTTCGGGTCGCCGACGACTCAAAGGACAATAGACGGAACAAGTTAGTTCCGTAAGTCCTCCTGTCATCAGCACACCGCACCCTCGTTGAGCTCTGGTAGCCTTACTCACCGGCAGGAACACAACACTATGAGTAGGGTCTAGTGCTATTTGGCTGCGATCTTCTGTAAGGCGGAGGAGTTGTGATTGTGATTTTATCTGGTTTGATTGTAATACCACATCGTCACATATGATTTTTATAATAGCAATTATAATTACATTACCAATTCTTTTTTTTAAGACAGGTGAAAGACTTTGCGTTGAAAAGGTAGAATTACGCTTTTTTAATTTTTCACCCTCACCATATGATGAAGTGTTAAGAATGTCACCTACCCCTTTCCTCCCGTGGGTGTTGTAAAAGTTAACTATGGTATATGGATTAAATTGTGTTGTGGGCGATAGATAGCGACCTGTCAGAGCAATATTACAATTTCGTTTCCTTTCAACAGCTTAATTGCTACGTGTGGGACTGAAACTTGATCAATTTATAGTGCTCTGCCCACACATTTTGCGAATACAGGCGGGGCGTAAGTTTATGTATGATCATAGATTAAATATAAGAAGACCATACCCTCCCATAAATTAAGATGCGACATCTTAGGCGCTAGGACGCGCATACACTACACCACACATAGATGGCGCTGCAAAAAATGTAGCTTTAGATTATACTTGTAGATGGCGTTAAGTGTCACTTTTGACATAGATTTATGGCTCGAAAGTGACACTTAACGCCAATCTACAAATAATCGATGGCAACAAGGCATTTTTTTGTGGCGCCGTCTATGTGTGGTGGTATATGCGCGTTCTTAGGCGGTCGCATTTTAATGTATGGGATGGTATGATCTTCTCATATTTAATCTATGGTATGATGTCCTCCCAGGCGTATTCGTCGACGCCGTCGACGGCGACACCCGAACAATTCGTAATCTGTCAATTCTGACGTGCATAGGCTCGAACGTGACTTGCGAAGCAGAGTTTTGTGTAAAACTTCCGGTCGCAGGTCTTGCAGTAAAGTTGTGTTATATGTGTATGTGTAGGAGGTACGATTTTCACTAAACACAGTTCCGAAAATGCCGAAAATCTTATGTACTTATGTATTTACTTTACGGTATTCTCGGTGTCCTTGAAAGCTAGCGGTCAAGAAGTTAGAAGTTAGATTTAATTAGAGTTTCATCTAAAGGTCGACTATTATTTATTATTTTTGGATGTTGTTGTTGTTGAATGTCCTAAGGCACCCCATAGGTGCATAGGGCCTCCACAAGATCTTTCCACGCCTTTCTAGGTGTCTCGTCTTGAGCCACCGCCTTGGCCTCGTTCCAGGGGGCCGATTTTTGAGTCTCACTGTCACTAAAATACCGGTTGAAAACGGTGAATTGCCTATTATTTTCAGTGACAATTTTCTGAATTCGAACGCCGTGAGACTCAAAAATCGGCCCCCAGCTCAATCCATATATCAGCTTGTTCTCAACGCTCCGCCTCCAGGTACGTACGGGGATTATTACGGAGGTACGGGGGGTACGGGGTTATTTTTGGATGGTAACCAATTAAATAAATTTAGAATATAAATGTAAACAAACTGTAAACTTTGACCGCAGTCAAAATTTTAAAAATATTTCGTTAACCCTAACAACTCAAACCCAAAACTAACAAATAACCTCAAAGATTTCGAAAATCCAGCAGTCCGACAGCAGAAGTTCAAGACCAAATGAAATTCCAACGAACCCCTTATCGTGAGTTCTCGAACTATTTCAAGTTTCGGCCTTTATCGGAGGCCTGTTTCCAGCCAATGATCTTTGCCTCTGTAATCAGCTTATACCATAGACATAGTTTAGGTAGATGTGCAAAGAAATACTAACACAGATGATAATATTATGTACCCATCGCAAGGTATCTAATAATCACTAAACTTGCTTATGTATTTTTTTATTGAAAAAAAAAATTATTAAATTTCAATTTCAATTTATTTATTTATTCAGGAAAATGGAGAAGAAAAACAAATCAAAAGCAAAGCAAATTAATGTTCTAGTAAATAAATAGTACATTGTGCAACAAGGGGAGGAAGTTGAATATTACTAACGAGAGTAAGTTAAATCGCGACGGCTCGCCGAAGCGATTTAAAGACTCGAGTTAGTAATATTCATACTCCCCGAGTTACACACAATGTTTTTCATCACATTTGAGAGAAAAATACAGAGGAAACAGTCATAAGGCAAAACCTTCAACCGGCGGCGTTGCGACCAGTAGTGTATCTTGATCTACATCAGATTATTCATATTAAATCCATTGTTTTTGATAACAAACACTTTTTGAACGAAAACAAACACGAAAATACTGCATATAAATTAAATGCAACGTTCAAAAAAGCATATAAATCATAATAATTGAACTAAAATTGTACTTATTTTTATGTTGTACTCTCCGTTCCTAGGCAACGGTGGGTGCCTCGCGTACGCCCGCGGTCAAGCGCGAGTAGTGAGTAATTGTCAGATTGTAAATTATAACAATTTATCTGAGTTAAATTTTACGAAATAAATGCAAAACACACTGAAATAATTGTAAAACATAAATAAAATGCATTTTTCATACCGTATAATATATTTTATAGCTTAATAGTCAAATTTTTGTTGTGCAATAAAAATCCTTGGCAGATTGAAACATCCTTTGCCTGCAGTATTGTACTGATTGTATTAATTTTTAAAACTAAATCCATTATTCCCTTGGGAATAAAATAGTACATTATGCTTCAGTACACGTAGACGTAATGATACATTTAAACAGCAAATGTGATGAAAAATAAAATAAAACAGTTTGTCAGATTACTGTGCCGTTTCTTTCGACATAGGTTGCTTGGGTAAATGCACACTTGTGTAAAAACTTTGTCTCAATTTGGGACAAATTTACTCGGTTATTAATCATTAAAGGGACTTTAAGGCTAAACTAGTTTTGAGTTGGTATGGAATTTATAAACAGAATATATAATTATAAATTATTATTTTTGAAGTGAAATATCTAATGCGATTTCTAACTGACTTTACGTTACTTTGCGTGAAATGCCACTCACTCAGCGCGTAACATTCTATCAGTGTCTCACTCATTCCATTCATTCACTTATTCACTCAGTCAGTGATAGAACAGAAATGAATTGGAATGTGTGTGTTTTATATTTAGGTCGAGTGCAAAATGAGTGTATGTTTGTTTTTTCAATAATTTGAGCAAAAAGCAATATAAAATATATAAAACAGTAAAAAGACGGACGCAACTAAACGCAAAAACGTGATGGTCACTTCACTAAATAGTTTTATGTTATGTTGGAGTTGTTTATGTTGAAGTTTCACTTCTTCCGCGCGAAGGGACTCCACGCACTGTTTTTTTAGAAAGAGACACACAGACTCGCGTCAGGGACTCTAATTTATGTTTAGTTTTTAGATATGTTAATTGCTTATCTTTTGAGTTACATTCAGATAAATGTCTGTGGTTTATACCAGGCTTTTTGAAACCAACATTAACTTAAATCAGGATCAATATAATCCTCCATTTAGGGATCCGTGTATTGGAAAATTGATCAGGGTCAGTTATGTAATTTATTGACTATTCAACCCTATTGTCTGAGAATCTGATCAAGTAGATGTAATTTAGCTAACGGAATATTTGTTGCTGTGTTGATAACAGTGTATAAATTTAATATTGGGCGTTTATTGAAACGGTAAGTAATATTGAAGTAATAGGTACCTATTGAAATATTTTTTGCTAGGTATTACATATAATGCAGCGCGGTAAATATTATATTAATTATGAATAATATAAAAATACATATACGAATAATAATAAAAAAGAACACTTCTAATGGTGAAATTGACAGTACTCCTTGAGGTGTCTGTCTATTGCACTTTAATTTATATGTAGAATCAGGTATTTCTTAGGGTTCTCAAAAGTCGGCAACGCAAAAGTGGCTCCCCTAATGTTGCTTATGTCTGACTGCTTCCAATCAGGCGGCTCGTCTGTTCGTTTGCTGCCTATTTCATTAAAAACGTGTCATCTTATTTTAGTTTAGTCAGTAGTACTCTTTATTATACCTACTGTGGTTTAGTAATAGTACATTTCGTTATAAGTGCATGAAGAATGACATTCTCGCACGTGTGACGAACGACGTTTTTTAATACAGTTGCGAAAAAACACTACTACAACGAAATAAAACAATCCGAACTATCAATTTTCGCATTGACATTGACGCATTGTTTGACAATTCAAAGGCGTATTTTTGAAGCTTTTTAACTTGCGTGCATATTTTAAATTTTGCTATTCATCCAACACAATTTATTTCATTGGGTGCCATAAATACATAAACATTTACGATTTGGGACGATTGTTTAATGTATACTTATATTTTAATTCAATCGACCCATTTATGCATCGATATATTGCAAATAGCATTAAATAATTATGACAAATCGCGTAACATATTAAGGTTTTTGAACGTGCTTGCATTAAATTTGACAGAAGACGCGTTTCGTTCCATTCTGTTTACACGACTCATTGTGACCTATTTTTTCAAAATATAAACCATTTTATAAATTATGTTTAATATGACAAATATCAATGTTTTAAATATTAATGCCTTAATAGTAGGTATGTTTATAGTTTTATCCCGTCTTAGTAAACTAGACTAATATTAAAACAACTCGGTAAGTAGTCGTAAAATGGAACGCATACTTTTTACGCACTAGTGCGTAAAAACCAACTTCTCGCACGCTAAACAGCCAAAAAACGGGCAATTTTTGAGCAACTGTATTAAAAAATTTGTTAATAGGCTTTACATGTATTTATACTATTGGTCGGTACTTTCATATTTATAAGCACTAGAGAAACACAATATTTCTTCTTAATTTGTCGCCAAATACACGAAATATAATTAAATAATTGTGTTTATATGTACCGACTGTGGTACCGACTAACAACTACTTTATTCTTGCTTTAATGATGTTTGTCATAACTAGAATACCTAAATATGTAAAATTCTTTTGTATTCTAACAATGTAGCTTTTTTAATTAAGAACAAGGATTATGAACCAACGCTTTTCGTTGTTCTTTACAGCGAAGTTTTCTCTACAGGTTTTTATATTATTTAATTAGTTAGAAGAAATAGAAGTTACACAGTGTACACACGTACCTACCTAATGTAACTTCTATGTATGTTCAAATGCGTCGGTAATGTAAATACTTAATGGGTACGTTGTACCATTAAGACTCACAACGTGCCCGAATTGTCAGCTAGATAATAAAAATTAAATTTCGACCAAAACTGTGTATCAACATAAATAAGTAAGGGCGCAGAATACATATTGTAAGGGAAGAGTTGTAACTCAGTAAATGCGGGTTATTTGTATAGGCATAGTTAAGTGACATCTAGCGACAATCACGCGTCAATCACGCGTCAAATAGCGTGAATTATCAGTTCCACTACTCGATACTAGGTGCCAACTGTGTCTCGTCTGCCAAAAATTTAATATTAAAACAGTTTACAACTTTTTTATATTAAAGGAAAAATTGGAAAAATTTACGCTTCCGGCGGGACTTGAACCCGCATCCTTTTTGCAATCCGTGCAATGCTCTTAACCAATTGAGCTACGGAAGCCACGCCGGACATCGCAAATCCTTCCATGCCTTTCCTTATGTACACACGTCTTGGGGTGACGTCTAGCGCCATCTACCGACAGACTATTACGTCTTGTAACGGCACTGGAGTCATTCACCAGTAACAATGTGCTAACCCATACTAAATTTAATTTTTAACAAGCAGAAACGTCTGCTAACGATTCTAAACATTTTTTATATAAAAGGAAAAATTGGAAAAATTTACGCTTCCGGCGGGACTTGAACCCGCATCCTTACAACTTATATTACAAGAAGAAGGAATTGAAAACAGAATACTGATTAATACTATTGTAATATTAGCTAAAAATTGGTGAGCATTAGACTTTCCGTTCGTCGCGACATCTATTAACAAGTAGAAGTGCTGATAATTTACGCTAGTTAACGCGTGATTGACGCGTGATTGTCGCTAGATGTCACTTAACTATGCCTATACAAATAACCCGCATTTACTGATGTATTGAGTTACAACTCGTCCCTTACTTATTCCTCTGTGGTATCAACACCTTTTTTAGGCACCTACAAAACCTTTGTTAAAGGGTTAAAAGTCATCTGACGAAGCGTGTCAGTAGAATTTGATATACCTACCTACGAATTATACTCTACTCTCAAGCTAGCTGTACTCCCGCATCGGACTGGCTTCTTGTCAGACTCATTTACCTATCAAGCGATTCGTTTGTGGAATGCTCTCCCTTTGCCTATCAGACAATCTCAGAGCAAACTTACGTTTAAAATCAAGTTGCGTAAGCATCTATTTGAAAACATTCGTGACTAAGTATTTGTATTATGTCTCACACTAGGTACGAAATTATTATATATATGTATGTATAATATATATTTATGTATAATATATATTTATGTTTAATATATATTTTATTTTATTCTGAATATGTATTTATTATATGTATATAAGTAGGTTTATTGCGATAAGTATGAGTACTGACTTGTGTTTTCTTATTTAATTTTTAAAATCCTGCACCAAACTAAGCTTTCTGTTTAGCCCAATGGTTTACTGGTAGAGAAAGCCTCGAGGCGTTAAGTCCGCCATTTGTACTCTTTTTTTGTAAATTTGTGCAATAAAGTTTAAATAAATAAATAAATAAATTATTCATTAGATGAGCTACCTGTCTAGGGACAAGTTCACCTTTGTTCTTAAATCCTCTTAGTTATAATTATTCTGTGCTATTTGTGGAATAAACTGTTTTATTATCTTCTTAATTTATTACTAGGTACTACAATATATCGACCTTGAGCTACAACTCGGAGACTGGCGATCAAATATATGAAAGATGCGCGTTCCTAGCGCACAGTCTAAGCTCGTGTAGGTGAACGCGAACTATGCTTGTATGAGTGAAATATGACAGGTCGACTGTTCGCGTTTTTGACAGGCGGTAACTGAGAGGTAACCGAGGGGGTGGGTGGCACTTTCATCGGGGAGCGGGAGTGGCCCTACTGTACGATATTACTCTTTATTATACTGTGCTTGAGCTGTCGGTACACGAATAAAAATAGTTGATCCATCCATAATTTTCAATCATTGAATCACTCCAATTATTTCAGAGCTGTTGAAATTGATGACAAATCGACGAATCAATCAAGTTCGGGACGACGTTGTATGATTGATTAGAGCCTAGGCCTTACGCAACTTTAAAAGGTTCGTTCCAATCAATGACCATAATAATACGGGACAGACAAAGCCCATACAAAAAACCGTACCCCTGAAATGTATGGACCTTTTAAGCTTAAAACTAGATGGCGCTGTTTCGCAGTCTGGCAGTGGCCAAAGTCATATTTTCCCAAATATTTTTGCGTGTTTTTATTTTTTATAAGAACAAACGACATGCTTCTTTATGAATGAAGGAATGAATGAATGAATGAATGAATGAATGAATGAATGAATGAATGAATGAATGAATGAATGAATGAATGAATGAATGAATGAATGAATGAATGAATGAATGAATGAATGATTTATTCACAAGAACATACATATAAGATACAGATACAGGGCATGCACTTATATACTATATTCTGCCATTTATTTTAATATCACGTGATGATACCACGTCAATACGCATTTTGAAAAAAATAAATTTGTAGGCATCACCAGTGTAGTATATTTAATAGGTGGAGCTGAAAAAATGAGGTACGATTCTTAGTATGGAGACTGTAAATCCCATATAAATAGAATAGAATAGAATAAACGTTTATTCGTGAACACAGGTAAGACAAAATACACATAATAACAACAAGACAGAAAGGAATGAAGTGCCACGAAATGGCCTCATCTCAGCGTGTTGCTGGTGACTTCCAGCGCTGACCTTCCGATGAGACCATCAAGTGAGAAAGATTCACGGAGGGTACAGACAGAAGAAATACAAAACACATACAAGAACGTGGTCAAACAGTTAAGAAAGTGAAAACGTTACAAGAAAAATAACAACAGACTGTGATCGAAACATAGAATAAAAAGAATAATTATAAACAGAAAAAACCAAATTAATTAAAAAGAAAAAGAGTCGTACACCAGATCGCGCAAATTATCCTTGGATCCAATTATAGCAGCACTGCCGCGGTGCATTGTGACAATATTCATATGAAGTATTTTATTTGTCTACGTACCTTTTATTCGTCATTACGTCACTACTTTGAAAAAATCTCGTATCTCACGCTGCTTCTCAGAGTTAAAACGCAGTAAGTCTATATGCATTCCATACATACTTACTACAATTTTCTTTTCATTGACAGACGAAGATACAAGTTTTTTTAAAAGTAGTGACGATTAGCAATAGTCCAGTCACCATAAATAAGTGATGATTTTTGTACCCTGTCGCTTTTAATCGTTTGACAATTTCGTATGACATTTCAAACACGACGTTAAAGTGACGAGGTATAGAAATCATCTCTTATTTATGCCGGAGACTGTCCATACTAATATTCCAATATACTTGCTACACTCGCTGTTCAATATTGGAATCTTTCGCTTGCTCGGGTACCAATATTGGCACGTGCGGTTAAGACGATACAGGACGTGTCACTTCTCCATACAAACTCTCTTGACTATTTAGGTTTCCCGAAATGTCATATGTAGTTTGTAGGTTTCATACAAACTTCCTTCCTTCTTTGTTACCAGGCAGGCAATTATGGTCGCGCGATAAGTGATAAAATAGCAGGCCGTCCCTATCGCACTATTTGTAAGTGCGATAGGGACGGCCTGATATTTCATCGTCTATCGCGCGACCATGCTTCCCGTGCTGATTTCTATACATTTTCGGTAACAAAGAGGAAAGTGTCATACAATCAACCTAGGATATTTTGGGAAACCTAGTGGATCTTGCTCAGCATCATGGATTCTATCAGCCTACCGATTTTTATCCAAATCGGAGACGTGATCCAAATGTACAAACTTTTCGGGAATTGCACTTTAGCATTTTCGCTCCTGTATCGTCTTAAACAAATAACTAATTTACTATTTACTTTCTTCCGTTCCCCTGTAGAAAATTACATGGTACAGTCAAGTGTAAAAATATGGGTGCGTACAACTTATCAAAAATATGTCCCATAGCACTTTATGTCGGCGGAATAAGGTCTCGGTACATATTTTTGAGCGGATAAAATCGATACGTATTTTTGCACTTGACTGTACAGAATATGTTCTGTGTACAGTAGCCGAGAAGATAGTAAGCTATCTTTTTCCGATTTATTTTCAAAGCACCTCTTGTAAAAGAAATTGTGCAAGGAATTTTTCTCGTATTATTTTGCAAAGCAGTTTGAAGTGCAATCAAGACTGGGTATCGGTTACCATCTCAAATAATGCGAAATTTTAACTGAAGGAGTTTCAGTTTTGTTTCGCAAGCGAACACATAACACGAGTTTAAGCTTAAATTGTGGATTTACCTTGTTCTCTCTTTACCTAGTTTAATTTAACTTCTGTAACAACGTTTATCTTAAGTGGAATCGAGACCACTTTCATTGTAGATTTTTCTTGAAATGAGAAATATTTTTCTGAGCGTTTAAGTTTAGATTACCTGATTTCGTTGATCCAAGTTAGCACCTATATATTAATTTAAACTGACTATCTATTTGTAATTTGATATGTATTTATTAAGTACTAATGATTTATATTTTTCTTATTTATTCTGTGATGGTATGGACACGTGAAGAGAAGGCCTCCTGAGTACATAGGAAACGTTGCTATGGATCTGAGCATTGCTGGGGCCCGAGGAAGCGGAAGACTGAAGATGAGATTGGCAAATATAGCAAAAGACATGAGAGCCTGCGACGTGTCAGTAGTCGATCGATCGTGCGAAGTGGAAGGGAAGAACACGAAAAGCAGACCCCAAAATCGGATGGGAATAATACTGCTGAGGATAGAGAGAGCGAGAGATATTATTCTTATTTACTTCTGGACCACTGGGATCGAAACTATCTATATACTCGTATTTCTATACAATATCATCCAATTTTTTTAAACGGATTGAGAAGAATGAATCAAAAAGACGCACCATGATGAAATTATATCTTTTGGATGTCGTACTGATGTTGGTGTACGTTGAATAGGCCTGAAGGTTTCGTTGTCCTTCGAAGTTCGAAACTACAAATCGTTTCTCGTTAATCTCATGAGAACTATTGGAACTCGAAGACCAGGTACTTAACTGACACACTGATTGCTTTGGGTTTCAGTGTCATCATAAATTACTATTCCAATGGCATAAGGGAGTAAGGACAATACGGGTAAGTAATTAAGTATGTCAAAATGGGAAGTATGTTTGGCCTTCACATTTGTACGTTTCTTGAACTCGTCCGTTTACGACTAACCGCGAGTAGCAAGTAGCAAAAGCATGAACTCGCAAAATCTCCTGCGACAATCAGTAAAAAGGTCAAATAAGAAAGCAAGACACACACCTGACACACCCTTATTGATTATATTACAGAATGTTGTACCGACCACCAGAGTGCAGCACTAGTTAAGTAGACCACCTACAAACCACAGAATATATAATAGTACAAGTACAGAAGGCCCACTGCTTCGAAGTTCACGAAATGCCGCCTTTTTAAATACCTACAAAATGATTACAAAGAAACGAGCCGCACGTGCGCAGCGTCGGACGCTAGGGTTGCCTAACTATAAAAAAAAAACTATTCAGATAAAATGTTATGCTATTATATTCAAGTCTTGGGTACTTTCTAGGTATATACAGTAAATAATAATAAATAATAATAAATATTATAGGACATTCTTACACAGATTGACTGAGGCCCACGGTAAGCTCAAGAAGGCTTGTGTTGTGGGTACTCAGACAAAGATATATTATTATTATTATTATTCAGAGCCCACTGTCTCCCACTGCTGGGCAAAGGCCTCCCCCCTCTTTTTCCAATCTTCTCTGTCTAGTGCTATTTCTGGCCAGCCAATCAAAAATGAGTCCAGGTTATCCCGCCATCGCCGGTGTGGTCTGCCGGATCCCCGGTTTGACTCGTGGGGCTCCCACTCTGTGGTTATCTTGGCCCACAAGTCGTCCGGCATTCGGCAGACATGGCCAGCCCAGTCCCACTTCAACTTAGCCGCTTTCCGAGCTACGTCTATTATTTGAGTCTTAGAGCGCAGCGTGGTGTTCCGGATCCGATCCCTTAATTTTACACCTAATATGCTGCGCTCCATAGCTCTCTGGCAAACCCCGAGTTTGGACATCTGAGCTTTCGTCAAAGACCAGGTTTGAGCCCCGTAGGTGAGAACTGGAAGTACGCACATGTCCATGAGCCTACGTTTGAGTGACAGAGGTAGGTCTCCTTTCATTAGGTGTTTCATTGACCAATAGGTCTTCCAGGCGTTTTCAGTGCGTCTTTGAGCTTCTTTGTCTTGTCGCGCCTGGAAAGAGACTATTTGGCCTAAGTAAAGGTATTCATGGACATATGCGATGTGTTCTCCGTTTATCTCAATCCTACGATTTGTGCTGTTAGTCATGACCTTAGTCTTTGACATATTCATCTTCAGTCCAACCTCGAGGCTTACGTTGCTAAGGTCTTCTAGCATGTGACGTAACTCGGATGAAGTTGAGGAAAACAAGACTATATCGTCGGCAAACCGGAGGTTGGTTAGCCTCTTTTCGCCGACAAATAAGCCCTTCCCCTCCCAACGCGGCGTAAGTTTTTGGAAAACGTGCTCTAAAGTGCTGGTGAAAAGCTTCGGCGATAGCGGATCTCCCTGTTTAACTCCTCTTTGTATATCGAAAGGCGGGCCAGAAGACTGGAGCTTAATGGCGGCGGTACTATTTGAATAAATGGTTTCCAGAAGTTTTATATAATTTGGAGCAATTTTTTGTTGTCTTAGGGCTTCAAATATGGAATGGTGCGATATACTGTCAAATGCCTTCGAAAAATCGACAAAGGCGAGGTAAAGAGGGAGTTTGTGCTCTGTGCATTTCTCGATCACTTGATTAAGTGCATGCAGATGGTCAGTGGTAGACAAGCCAGGCCGGAATCCAGCTTGTTCGGGCGGTTGGTGGCGATCAAGCTGTCCTGAGATGCGGTCTTCTATGATTTTAATTAAAGTTTTATAGACTAATATTTCGCCGTGTGCCTGCTATACGGCCACAACTCAAAATTTTTAATTTTCTGGATTATTGCAGATTCGTATTCAAAATTGTTCAATTTACGACCTTATTTCGAGAGCCATAGCAAAAAAGGTCCTTAAGAGCCTTTTTCTCACAAGTGGCCGTATGGAATTGACCATAAATTGTCAGAAGATTCCCTGCAATACGGCCACTTGCCAGTTTGTTCGCATGTAAACCGACGGCCGTTTTGAGTTGTGGCTGTATAGCACACGTTTTAAATGTAAGTTTTGAGTTGCGTCCTAAAAACTTGAGTGATAATTGCGATAAATCCCTTTAAATATTGTGTCAAACAGTAAGTATCACACTTATTATTACAAAATTACCAGCCCGACGCCGAAACTACTACACAAAATGATTAAACAAATCTCAACTTTGTTTTCTTACAAGTGCAGTTCAATATGTCTCATTACTAAGGTCATAATTATTTTTACCAGTCAGTACACGTTGTTCTCTACTTAAATTATTAAAAAACTAGACTTCAGATATTCAACGGCATTTGTCGAAAGTGTCTTAGTTGTCAAAGCGGACCCCAGGCTCCCATGAGCCGTGGCAAATGCCGGGATAACGCAAGGAGGATGATGATTTGTCGAAAGTGTCTTAAGATCAGCCCTTTTTCCGCTAAACTTGGTTATGGGGCACTCGAAGGCTATATGGTGCACCGTCGGATCTGGGTGGCCACACTGTCACTCCACAGACTCGCACCATCCCCATCTGCACCACAAAGATGAGCAGTTTCCGATGCCTGCCCTGATACGGTTCAGCCGACACCAAACCTGTCGAGGCTCCTTAAATCACACCGGTCGGGCCCCAGTATCGAACTCGTATAGCTCTGTAGGAAGAGCTCTGGCTACCCAGTCCATTATCCATGCCTCTAAGGGGCCTTGGGGGGGTAGTCGAGACTTCAGTCTGAGAGCCTTTAGCGCGTCGAGGTCTCGGTGGATGGGTAAACTTGTGTCTGCTCGAATCTTGGCGATTTCACGAAATAGGCACTTTTCTCGGCGGAAGTTTACGAGGTAAAATATGAGTCAGCACCGGCAACCAGTGTGTGGGAGTTGGTTTTAGGCAGCCTCTGATGAGTCACATAGTGTGGTTCAGCTGGGCGTTACCTCGGTAGTATGGGTGCTGTTTAGCCACACCGCTGAGCAGTACTCGGCAGAGGAGTAGACTAGGGATAGCGCGGTTGTCCGAAATGTTGCTTCGCTGGCACTCCAGGTAGTTCCAGTAAGCTTGTGAATGATGCTGTTCTGGGTCTTGACCTTCGCAGAGGCTGGTCAGGTGTTCCTTGAAATTCAGGCTTCTATCCAGGGTGACACCAAGATACGTAAGCTACAAAGTTTTATTTGTTTCAATTTTAAATAATTAATATTATTTGGTAATGACGTAATATAATGTTGATGATTATAAGCTAGTTACACATAATTATTGCTATCGTTACTGTCAAAGTTCGTAAATAAAATTATTTTAACTATAATTTGGTGTTTTTTTCATATATATTTGCATGATAATATCGTTTAATTTTGGACGCATCTCAAAATCATAAAAAAACGTTTCTGCAATACAGCCATAACTCTAAATACCTGTCTTTCAGGCATTGTATCTCAAAAAAAAGATTTTTTTTGCGAAAAGTGGCATGATCTTATGGAGGGTTATATCATTCCGAGTAAAAATAGCTAAATTTCAAATTCATAGACCTAAAACTCAAGAAGTAAGATCCTATTAAACAGCCTCAACTATACTCTCAAAACTTTGAGACGAGATTTCTCGAAAAAATGGTTTTTTGAATTGTGGCCGTATAGCAGGCACACGGCGATCTATGCTCATCACACAAATAAATGCCCTTACCGGGATTCGAATCCGGGACCGCGGCGCAGCAGGCAGAGTCACTACCGACTGCGCCAGACCGGTCGTCAAACAAACAGTATTTATATATTTTTGTTTAAATCCCAACGTCACAAGCCTGATTGAACGTTTCCGTGGGCCATAAATGACATAATCAATAGTAGATCTGTGTAAGATTGTCCTATTTTATTCATAATGTTTGTTTAACTAAGCGTTATTAGCCATTCCACACGCGGATATCGCGTGTGAACCTTTAAAAAAACTCGCGACGTATAGTAACAATAGAAAGTGCGAACAAGCGTTCCGTGAGAATATGAGGCACCCCTGATTAGGCCGCGAACTCGCGGCCGCCCGCATGTACTTGTAGCGCGGCGATGGAATCGCGGAGTGAGCCGCCCCTGCTACAAACTGTAAATCAAAACAGATTTTTGACAAGTTATGAATAAATTGTATTAAACTCATGGACCTAATGGTCGCACATTTTAAATTCTCGTAGCGCCTTTATCTGACCTGATAGAGATAAATAACTGGTAAAGTACTTATAGTAATTTACATTCTGCACTTTTTTTCCAGGGGCGAACTAAAACATTTGAATGAATGAATTTGGCGCCCCAATGTGACGCCTGGAGCATTGGGCCTCGGTCTCAACTAAGCCCTGCTCTGTTTGCCGTGAAAGGAATATCACAGTATTATAATTAATTATAACGTCAATACAATTGAATACAGATATAATCTAAGTACTAATTTAAAATTATTCCTTTAATATTAAACTATCATAATATAATCATGCGTAGGTATTGGACTCATGATTACCTATGTTATGAATTAATAAATACAAGTAAAGCGCCGCACAGTTTCGTTTTCTTTTAACCCCTTATTTGCCAAGAGTGGCCCTGAAGCTTTAGTAGTTTCATGTGCTCTGCCTACCCCTTTATGGGATACAGGCGTGATTGTATGTATGATTGTATGCATGTATGTAAGTAAAGCGCCTCATAATATTTAAATTTAAATTTTTACACACTAACCTAAATCACCCGTCAGGGATGTCGTGGCCAATGGTGATGATGAATGTGATTGCATTCATGAACTCAAAGCTAAAATTGAAAAAGTGAAATTCGTCTGAGAGCTGCTGACTCTTGATGAAAATATATTTACGCCGAGGCCGAGCTCTCAAGTAAACTGACTTAAAACTTACCCAATGATAATGAATTCAAGTTCATGGATTGTTGTTGTGGTTTGTGGTATTTACCTGAAACAAAAAAAAGGATCATTAATACAAATTAGGCGCTATTTTATAACATGAACGTTTAAATATCATACCCGAAAGCAAGAACGACTAACTCCACTAGTGGGCGAGTCGGGAATCAAACCTATAAATCTAGGGGTAATGACACAGAACTTAATTTAGATAGAAGAAACAAATTCATATATTTGTATAGGGGCCGAGCGTGTCAAATTTTGTACTGAAGTTGATTCTTGCCTGTAATTTTAAATATGTCTCAGGCTCTTGATTGTTCATAATTTTTGTGTTGTTGCAATTGAATATCACGTAACGAGGCATTTTTTATATTTTGGGTGACTTCAACTTACAAAAATTGACGCCCGAAAGCTGCAAGCTGCGAGTAAAGACGGACAACTCAGTGGATTTCACTGAGTTCATTTGACACGCTAAGTAGATACGTTTGCTTGATCTATGGTATATAATATGACATCTGTGGGTAATGACGATAGCCGCGTACCTAGAAGTATTTCAGACAAATGTAGACTTCGAACTTTCTATCTGGATTATTGAAGTCTCATTAATTCCAATCGAACTTAGAAAAACTCAAGAAAACAGATATGATTATTCCATAATGTACAATACAATATCCAGGGAAGTACGTTTGTATCTCAGAGCATAGAAAGCAGATACGCCGCCGGCGGATGTGTAGCAGTTGTTTGGGTCACCGAGCATGCAGTTGTTGTTGTGTGCTTAGTTATCAGATTTTATGCTTAATTATCGTCACAAAACTGACAGTGTGTTAATTTTTGTTAACAACTTACGCTAATTGGGGCGTCCCAAATTCTGAATATGCCCCTATATCAGTGGTTTATATGGAAGATCGAGTCCCCTATCCCTACCCTCTTATAGCCTAAGACCGGTACGATATTTTTGAAAATAATTCTATAACAGTAGTTTTATTTCATATACAGCGCTTAATCGCAATTTAAAAAACCTATATTTTCGAATCCACCAATAGTTTGGAATGGAAGATATTAAAAAAAACTACGCCTAGAAAATAAGCGTTTTCTTTCAGCAAAATACCTCACAGTAATTTAATGGTGGAAACATGTAGAAAAAAATCAGTTTTAAGGTTTACAACCCGAAGCCACCTAAATATATGACGGGAAATAAGACTATTTTTATTGATATAGAATTTTTTAATTTTGTCTAACGTGCTCTAGAGCTGATATAATAACAGATATTTTTAAGCAGAAATCAATAGCACATAATTTTTCAGATATTTAACATATAAAAACCACCAATATATTTATATGGAAATAAAAAAATCTAAATATTTGACCGGGCAAATTCGAAACAGATAATAGTACGAGGTTGACTTTTATTGTCCCTATTTAACAATATTAACAGCATGATAATCCACCCAATAAGTTTGACCTTTATTTATTACTTTAATTTATTTAATATATTTACATTTTTTGCGTGGTTTGGTTTGGACCTTAGTGTCTTACATTTAGGAATCCATATGGCAAACCACCACGCCGGTGGAGCTGGGCCGAGGGTAGGTGATGAGCCGTGTCGCATGCTTTTTATTCTGTTCTTCTATTACACATTAACGTAAATGAGGAGGCACACTGACATTTTACCCCGCCAGGCGGCGCCTATGCATGTCACTGTCATTCATATGTGAGAGAGAAAAACATAATTATCAGCTTCTCGCTCTCACGTCTCACGGACTAATAGGGTGGCGCCATCTGTCATATCCTTTGAGTGTTCCTCCTCATTACATGCCTGTTTCTACATAAGTAATATTTTAAGTAGATTAAAAACAGACGTTTCCCACCGATAATAAAGTCCAAAGTAATTAAAAAAATTACACATTTATTTTAGGCATGCAATTTGACAGTCGTCGAAAAGAGTATATACTTGTCAGTACATACATCTATCTCACGTTTTTCTCTTCTACCATTTGACAGATCTCCGTCATCTTGTGAAATGTATTCTTCCATTCTTCAGGATCGTTGAAGTATGCAAAGTCTAATTTTGACCCATATGTCACGGCCAGGTATAGCCCCGGCGATTATCGTTAGACTTACAAGCCACAGGTCACAAGTTCAAATCTCAGTCGTCGCATACGTTTTTACAGCTTTTTTAATTCATTTTTTAAGGTTTTATTTATATTATAAGTTGATGAGTACAAGCTACTGCAATGACATTAAATACAAGGACGCACAATTCATAACAAAAATGTTTTAAAAATCTGGGTCTACATTGCATTTATAACATTCTTGTTGATGCTAATAACGTTAACTTCTTATCTGCTTAGGAAAAAAATCATTCATGCCATAACCAACATAGTGTATAAATACCTAAGTATCAAAATTGCAAATGGAACTGCCACACACTAAAAACTCTTTATCAAAATACCTTTTGTCATAATATGCTCAAATGACTTATATGTCAAAATGAATTGCAAACGAATATTGAACGAATGGAGCCGCTACCAATATATAATAAGTATGTAGGTATTAGATATTTCCAATTTATTCCATAAATATAAATACCTAAAAAAGGCCGCAATTTTACTTCTTCATTACATAAACTTTAAAAATACCCTACTGTATCATCTTTATCTTGGTCACTTGTACTCCGTTTATTAAAATAAATGTATGTAATGTATGTATGTGTAAATTTCCTGAAATAAATGTCATATCTTGTTGTCACAAAGAAAAATTTACAAGGCTTCCAAGAATCTCGAGCTGGAAGGATACAAATTAAAATATTTTCTATGAAAATAATTAAATTCGACAGCAGACAACCCAAAGGTTTATCGGATTTATTTATTATAGGCATTTGTTTTAAATTAAATACCAGTGGTTCTGATCTGATAGTGTGGGATATTCTTTAAAATTTATTTTCAAAAGGAGATTTAATGTTGGTAATGCCATTCAAATAATATTAGAAGTGTCTAATACGCGAGTGTTCGAATTTAATTATAGGATAGCACATATTGAAAGTACTGTAATATGGGTACAAAAGCCTGCCTATTGAAATATAAAATACATAGCAAAAAGTATAGAAAGGACCTACTTTTCGACTTTTTATTTACACTACGTACCGACCATACAACATACAACTGACTCTAATTAATCTTGGTATTAAAAAGAGTAAAATGTAGTACGTTTTCACATTATCCGATCCGATATCGGATGTCGGACCGATATTCCATACATTACAGGCGGAATCTTGGATTCTTCTATTGATATCCTTCCGACATCCGTTATCGGATCGGATAATGTGAAAACGGTCTAATAGCGACTCAATAGTTTTTGTTCCTTGAAAGTCATTAATTTGAACAAATAAAATTATTCATTGAAATCTATACAATTACAACGAGTATTATAATGTATAATACATTCATTTTGTAATGTAATCCAAAGAAATAACTTATAAGAAATATATTCTACCCTTTTTGCTTGTTTTCTGATTACTATTTAGCCAATTTTTCATCGACTCATACCATGGACTTTCAATAGGGACTGAGCTCACACTTTTTTTGCCATACTAAATTGAACTTTATCACCGGTGTAGAAAGGCGTTCTTATCAGACTAGTAAAAGTGTGTCCACATGAGAGGGTCAAAGTCGGGGCTGGTGTCCCTCTCGCACCTGTGACCAGTGTTAAAGAGATTACTACAGTAGTAGTATTTTTACCTGTATGATAACTAAGTTTATAAACTTCTTAAATTATTTTTGTATTATATCGAGGCAAGGACATTAATACCTTGTAATGAATTGGTAAGTCATTATTATGAAGCCATAAAACCAAAGATTTGCGCAATTAAAAAAAACCTGTAATTCGGTATTAGTAGATTTGGTAGTAACTTTGAATATTGACTGGTATCCCCAAATAATGACAGTGATGACGTCATTCAAATAATTTTGACAGTGGCAATAAGTGCGAGAGGGACACCAGCCCCAACTTTACCCTCTCATGTGGACACACTTTTTGGCCTAACAACTAAATCTAGCTTAATGATATATAAATCTATGAATCATACCGGACAACTGTCACTGTACACTTGTAACTTGTAATCCTTATTACAAGGGCATAACGTCTAGCGATGGTTAGCTAAGACAGAGTATTGCGGTTAGTAGGAACGACGCACGATGTTGAACCTTAGGTTACCTTCAATCAATACTAATACTGAAAGACAATTTTTAAACTTATTGCATTACATGTGTCTAACAAAATTTCAATGAAATGGGTTGTAAATCTAATACTAAAAAATCAATATTTAAAAAGAGAGGGTTGAAAAGGGTGTAAAAGATAAAAAAAAATTAAAAAGAAAAAAAGATTTCCACTGCCGAGGATCGAACCCACGACGTCAGGTCAGGAGCGCGCCCATCGTTTTTCGCTACTATAACTGAGCTATTTAAGCGATAGTGAAGGTGGCGAAATATATTATTATACCGCGATGTAATGAAAATACGAATGAATAACTAACTTTTGAAATAATGCAGAAAATGACATCGTCAATAGTAGAGTTTGTAGGTAAATGAAAAATATGAAAATACTTCTTTCAGTACAGATTTTAGCGCTTCTTGGCGTGCATTTAAAGGTGGATTATTTTTTATACTTCTTTATTTTGATCTTAACGAAAAGTCTGTTCCAATTTTTTTGCTGATATAATTTTTGCCCTGAATGTTATTCTGAGCTAGTAAAATACTGAACTTCCGTTTTGTTTTTAGGGTGGTTTCAGTAGAAATAGTGTTTCAACACATAATGTAGATACAAAACAACCATAACTTCACTTGTCCTATTATTGCTTGCGTCATAACTAATTTAATTACTCCGCTTTTTGCTACTACGAAGTATCATTCACAAAAATAGGTGGTTTCTTAATGTGTTATAAAGATCATAAATTAAAGTAGTCGAATTTAAAACAAAAGTCCTGATACCATTTTCGCCTGATTTTTAGTGAATTAAAATAATCTTTTTTTTATTATATTATACGTTTCTTGTCACAAATTTTGGTGGCTTAACTAAAAAAACTGTACCAAATTACCAAACTTAATTTTTGGTGAGATAAAAAGTATTGTTATAGAATTAAGTTATTTTCCCAGTAGTAGCAAGACCGGATAGCTCTTGGGGTATTAGTCAAATATGTAACCAAACTGAAACGTCAGTGAGTCTGCTTATTTGCTAGCCATACTCAGTTGCAAACTGCAAGTCAGCAATCTACCTCTCTCAAAATAGTTATTTGTTTTACAAGAGGGCAAAGTTGTTTAACCGCACGTGCCATTAATGTTTAAGCGACCTGAGTAAGTGAAAGATTCCAACATTGATTGGTTCAAAAAGTAGACTCTTGAGCGAGGGTTTCACAGCACGATAGGCTAAACATATTTTTCTCAAACATGCAATGAAATATTGTCTTTACGTTCCTTAAAATGGGCTGGGAAGTATCGCTTTTTGGGCGCAACAACTCGAGAGGACTGTAAAGGGATTTCATATTATTTTTTAGGCCTAGGCCTGCAAAGTAACTTTTTTTTATAAAATATTGTCCTTTAGAGCATTTTTTTATTTCATTGTATGTCTGAGAAAAGCACTATACATGCCTCGGCGTGAAAACGGATTCCCGGCCTCGTATCCCTATCCGGCCTCGCTCGCACGCTCGCTCGGCCGTATATACCCACTTGGCCGGAAATCCTCATTTTCCCGGCCTCTGATGTAATGTACTATTGCCACCAAGTGAAACACACTTTTTTAACACACCAACACAAAGAAAATTCCAATGAGGAGGCACACTGACATTTTTTTCCCGTCAGTGGGCGCTTGTACAAGTTAGTAGGGTTGATCAAAAAAACACTTTTTTGGAATTAGCAAACCTAATAGTTATTTATCAATGACCCTTAGTCTATGAAGCCTTTGTGCAAAATTTCAGCTTTTTAATTCATCATTTTCAGCCCCCGCATTATTGAAATTTTGAAAATCTCATACAAACCTGAAAATTCAACTTTCAGATAAAAAAAAGTATTTCGGCAGTATTATGATCAGTATACATTAGTGATACATATTAAGTATTACAAGAAACTACCAAAAGTTGCGAAAATAGCGTTAAAAATCGCCAATTTTCAGTATTTTAGCGGCTATTTCGGCAAATGTACTGAAACTAGGCGAACTTTGGCGATTGTTGATGCTAGTTTCGCAACTTTTGGTAGTTTGTTATAATGATATGTATCAATAAAATATACTAAATATAATATAGCCGAAAAGATTTTATCTGAAAGTTGAATTTTCAGGTTTGTATGAGATTTTCAAAATTTCAAACCTAATGCGGGGGCTGAAGATGTTGATTTAAAAAGCTGAAATTTTGCACCAAGGCTTCTTAGACTAAGGGTCATTGATTGATAACTATTAAGTGTGCTAATTCTAAAAAAGTGTTTTTTTTATTCACCCTCTGTCTAGGCCTGTCACTGTCATTCATATGTGAGAGAGAGACAAAAATATCTTCTTCATGCTCTCACGTATGAAATTCTTTATCTGTGCAATGGACCGATAAGGTGGCACCATCTTTAATAACCTTTGAGTGTACCATCTCATTGATACAATTGTCATCACAATGAATCAGAATTGAAACATTATGATTAGAAATCATCATTTAAAGGTTATTTCCACCAAATTTTGCCAAAACACAAAAATAGGGATTTATTTGTCATTGAATATTTTGCTTTTTTCTATAGAACGACCGGTTTGGCTCAGTCGGTAGTGACCCTGCCTGCTAAGCCGCGGTCCTGGGTTCGAATCCCGGTAAGGGCATTTATTTGTGTGATGAGCACTGATATTTGTTCCTGAGTCATGGATGTTTTCTATGTATATAAGTATGTATTTATTTATTTAAGTATGTATATCGTCGCTTAGCACCCATAGTACAAGCGTTGCTTAGTTTGGGGCTAAGTTGATCTGTGTAAGGTGTCCCCAATATTTATTTATTTATTTATTTAATGTGTATTCCCGTAATCAAACAATTTTCATAGATTTGAAAGTGCACTTCGTTTTTCTCTGAAATGTTCATGATCCTCGATTTCTTTTGAAAAATTTAGCAATGTATAAAATGTATCGAAGTCTTTTAATAGTTTTTCATAGATACAGAGATAATTATAGACGATAAGTTTTAAGCACAGCAACTTTAAGTCATCCTGTACACTCTTTTGAAGTATAACAATAATTTGATAAAGACACATAATAGCTATACTCTATTCGACCTTCAATCCGTACCGTCATACCGTGGTACCGTTTTTTTCTAACATACGTTTTTTTTAATGAAATATACAATTAAAATATGAATTTTTATTAACTAGCTGGCTACTAATCATGTAAGGTGTTAAATTTATTAGTTGCAGATATTATGTATAACAGGCGAAAATTTTCTCCGAAACATTGAAATTTTAATGGAAATTAAGAAATATGGATATTTAACGAAAAACACTTGCATTTAACTGACAATACGTTTAACACTGTCATATTTGTTCTTATCAACAATTATATAAATTTCAGTATGGTACGCATTTAATAAAATTAACAGGCTTGGTTTTAAAAAAAATACATCATAATATAAGCTATAGATAATGTTGCATATTTAAAAGAACTACTATCAGCTGTAAAAATATCTGCAACTAACATGTTAGCAGCTTTTTTATTGTCGTAATCAAAAAGTGGCACCATGATGACGTCACATACGTGTCATCTAGAGGTGTCTTCACTCTATGGAGTTTTTAATAATACAGGAGGCAACTCAGAGGTCGGAGATTGGAAGTCGGGGGCGTTTGAAATTTCATTACAAAGTTTGGTGATGAATTTGATGGACTTATTAAATTAATTAAGTTGATGGATTTTTGTTTATACAGGGTGGAAGATATTGACGTTAGAAAATTGAGATTTTATCTCCTTGTTTACATTGACCGAGGGTTTACTGGTTAAACCCGATAAGTTGAGCAAACTGTCTTCGGTTACCGCGATAGTTACTCATGAAATAAAACTATGGAAACGGATTAAATCGCGTATAATGAATTTAAAATACATCCCGACGTTTCGAACTCTTTACAGCGTTCGTGGTCAACGGGTGACTGAGGAAAAATCACGCAAATTCACCATACGGAATCGGGATCGGGATCGGGATTCAAATCACGGAAATTCATTATACGCGATTTAATCCGTTTCCATAGTTTTATTTCTTGAGCAAACTGGTTTTTGAAATTCGAACTATGTGCAGTTTAAACATTAAATAAATGTCATATACAAAGAAAAAGTGACCAAAGCCTCTAGTGCTCCGAGCTGGAATCGAACCAGCGTATACTCCGCTTACCGGGCATCTCTCTTCGCTAGCTTGTAATCACCTGAGTTGATTCGGCTAGGAGGTCGAACCATACTGTTCTACCTCAGGGATGGCCAGAGGGCGCCACGGGCCTTCGGAAATGTCATATACTTAGAAATTACGACCCTTGCTTTCGTGGACCGATAGCCGAGTGGTTCTGGCATTCGCCCGGTAAGCGGAGTACGCTGGTTCGATTCCAGCTCGGAGCACTGGAGGCTTTGGTCACTTTTTCTTTGTATATGACATTTATTTAATGTTTAGAACATAATAGTAGTGTTACTACTTAAAAATAACAAGTTAAAATATTTTCTATGAAAGTAATTTAATTTGTTCTTAGAGTATGTGCAATTTCCACAATGTTGTTATTTCAAGGACAAATTATCTCCATTTATCGGGTTTCACCAGTAAACTCTCGTTCATACCTACGTATATTTTCAAATTATTCCAGACTTATGGGGAGAGGTTAAAAATAACCAAACTCATTTAAAAAAATCTAATTAATATTGTAAGTGTGTTATTGGGTTAGGAATCTAGTTTGATTTTTTGTAGTGTAGCTTACATACTATGGTCTTTATAATTATAATGATCATTAAAAAACTGTGTTTGTTTAATGTACGTATTAATAAATAAAGTTTTATCTACCATATTTTATTTCTACAATTTTACTACCATTGTATATTTTATCTTAATTAACACAGTACAAATTAAGAATGTATTAATCTTTAACAAGATAAATGTACGTAGGTGCAGTCTCTATTAATACAGTTTCTTGTAAAGTGCCTACTGAATAATCATTTTATTTTATTTCCTTTATTCATGTTATTTTATTTATTTTTATTTTATACATAACACGGAACACCGTACAGGTAGAGATATCATTAAAATCTAAAATAGAATTACAGAGTCAATTACCTACAGGTTCTCACGTATAATACTACAATAATAAAAACGTTCTTCAAATCGGGTGTTACCTCTGCGTGTGTCCCATGATGCGGGCAAGGGCAACATCCGTTCGGTGTACACCTTACATTTCATTAAATTGTCAAAAGAGCCTCTACGCGTTGGCTTCGGCCCCGCGTACGCCTCCCAAAGGTCCAGAATACCATTGTTGCGTGATGGGAAAGACATACAACGTCCTTCAAATCATACATAAAATGTAAATCTTATACAGATAAAATAAAAACACAAAAACTTTATTTCTTTCACATTTTACAGTTATTAATTACCAATACCTAGTGGAAGAGCGGCAATCTCTACAAGCATTTCAAATACTTAAAAAGAGATACTAGCCCATTTATGAAATCATTGTATGCTACCAACTAAATAATTTTAATTTTTAATTTAATTTTTAATTTCAACAGTCATAATGTTCGTAGTAGGTAGCTCCATAATATACGATGTCAAGAGAACATACAACCTTGTTATCTCCGGTACTCCGCTGCATCCATGCAATAAATTCTATGAAAGGACTCCACCACTGAATATGTACGATATCCGGTTCCAATACCCTTGATTGCGTTGGTTTACGATCCGTTGAATATAAGAGACCACGGTGCGTTCACAAGATACCAATCGTTCACGCTCGGTAGGTGTAGTCGGTATCGTGTAATTGACAACGTTTCATAATTGTCAGTCCCTAAATCGAAAACCATTTCGAGATATACGCTTGTAGATCAGTCCAAGGATCGGACAAACGCCCGTCATTTCGAAAATGTAACCCTGTTCCGTACAGCAGAGACTTCCTTATGTTAATAAAAAATTGTAAGTGTTTTATAAATTTATTGGACCATATAATTTATATCCAGTGACAAATTAGTTAATGATTATTATTACGAAAATTACTTTCGCCAATAAAATAGAATGACCAAAATTTTTTCTAAATTTTCAGGTGTGAGCCTATAACGACGTGAATTTAGGACCCATTTATGCATTGAAAAAGTCCGTTCACAGTCTACGGACGTCATAGGGGCATATGTAATCGTTGACATTGGTATATTGTTCTCCCAATATGATTGTGCCTCGGAGTTAATTTTCTCATGAATTTGTTTCACGGTGATGTAGTCAGGATTCCTATTAAAAATTGCTTGAAATTTTGACATAGCTGTAGATCTAAAACTCCCGGGAATATTTTGTAAAACAGTCCTTATGTCCTTAACAATTTTAAATGCTTTTTTTTATGTGTAACTTCGTCCTTTGTAGTTCAAGAATTTTTTGTGGTATGACTTGGAAATATTTTTTTATGTACAGAAAATCTTTTTTTAAACTGGGGATTTTTATTAATTTCTTAATCTTTCGAATTGCGGAAACAATTTTTTCGAAATTCATGAAAAAATTAACTCCGAGGCACAATCATATTGGGAGAACAATTATACCAATGTCAACGATTACATATGCCCCTATGACGTCCGTAGACTGTGAACGGACTTTTTTAACGCATAAATGGGTCCTAAATTCACGTCGTTATAGGCTCACACCTGAAAATTTAGAAAAAAATTTGGTCATTCTATTTTATTGGCGAAAGTAATTTTCGTAATAATAATCATTAACTAATTTGTCACTGGATATAAATTATATGGTCCAATAAATTTATAAAACACTTAAATTTTTTTTATTAATATAAGGAAGTCTCTGCTGTACGGAACAGGGTTACATTTTCGAAATGACGGGCGTTTGTCCGATCCTTGTAGATCACATAAATAAATTTTTAATTTTTTTTTTCCGTATTTTTAGTATAAAAAATCTTAAAAATAGTTTAAAGGGGAAGTGACGTCAAATAGCTGATTTAGAGCTGCCACTATAACAAAAAAATCTTCCAGTTGGGATGTCACTTGTGTTTGACAGTGACACTTATCACAGTTCGTAGCAAAGATATTAAAAATTTCATGGCTTAGTCTATGGTTCGTAGTCATTCACTATTGGTTGACAGTGACACTTGACAGTCAGACATACCGGACTGTTTAAGCTGACTATTAAAACTTTTTTTTAGAAATGATTTTGTCGTTTTCTTAGGTGTATGAAACAACACGTGTGACGTCATAAAGCTGTGTCTTGACGTTTGTAACTTACGCTGTTTCTGCTCGAAGTAGTAATAAGACGGGATTTTCTCATTAAAATAGCAGTTTTTGGAAAAATAAAAAATACGTGTATCTTTTAGTTAGTATTGAGTTCTTTCAAACCAAACAATAAAAAGTAGTACTCAAAAATATGAAATGTTGTCAATAGTCACCTACCCATACATATGTATAAATGCAAGTGTCCTGACTGACTGACTGACTGAAGTGACTGAGTCATCAACGCAGAGCCAGAACTACGTACAAAAACTAGAGAGTAGAAATTTGAGGCGATTTTAAAACATTCATCCCTAAGGAGGTTTAAGAGGGGGTAAGGAAGTTTATCGTCATACAAGAAAAGCACCACAGAACTTAATTTAGATAGAAGAAACAAATTCATATATTTGTATAGGGGCCGAGCGTGTCAAATTTTGTACTGAAGTTGATTCTTGCTTGTAATTTTAACACGCTTTTATTAGGTCGTCGTGTATGTAACTATGTATGTAATGGAATCTAAGGAAGCTAATTTAACCATCTTCCAGGAGTCGTAGCGTAATGAAAATTGGCAGCTATATGTAGTTCCGATGACAATACAATAATATGGCACTGTTGAGCTGATCTGATGATGGAGTCGGAAGATATGAACTGGAACTACATGATGGAACATCGTATCATAGCCGTTTTTGGGTTTCTTAGAAAAGTCTTGTAATGAACTTTGACTACAATTAGGTTTCAAGGTCTGATGATGAAGCCGAAAGATATGAACTGGAACTACATGATGGAACATCGTATCATAGCTGTTTTTGGGTTTCTTAGAAAAGTCTTGTAATGAGCTTTGACTACGATTAGGTTTCAAGGTCTGATGATGGAGCCGGAAGATATGAACTGGAACTACATGATGGAACATCGTATCATAGCTGTTTTTGGGCTTCTTAGGAAAGTCTTGTAATGAACTTTGACTACAATTAGGTTTCAAGGTCTGATGATGGAGCCGGAAGATATGAGCTGGAACTACATGATGGAACATCGTATCATAGCTGTTTCTGGGCTTCTTAGAAAAGTCTTGTAATGAACTTTGACTACGATTAGGTTTCAAGGTCTGATGATGGAACCGGAAGATATGAACTGGAACTACATGATGGAACATCGTATCATAGCTGTTTTTGGGCTTCTTAGAAAAGTCTTGTAATGAACTTTGACGACGATTAGGTTTCAAAGTCTGATGATGGAGCCGGAAGATATGAACTGGAACTACATGATGGAACATCGTATCATAGCTGTTTTTGGGCTTCTTAGAAAAGTCTTGTAATGAACTATGACTACGATTAGGTTTCAAGGCCTGATGATGGTGCCGGAAGATAAGAACAGAACTGCTCAAGGGGGGAAGCATGAAAGAAAGATCAACGTAGTATTTAAAATAAGTTGGGTTAGCGTTTTCTTGTGACCTTTCAGAGCAAACAAAGGGGGGCTCGGGGGCGAAGCCCCCGCATAAAAGAAAGATCAACGTTGTATTTAAAATAAGTTGGGTTAAGGTTTTCTTGTGATCCTTAAGAGCAAAAAAAAGGGGGGCTCGGGGGGCGAAGCCCCCCGCATGAAAGAAAGATCAACGTAGTATTTAGAATAAATTTGGTTAGCGTTTTCTTGTGACCTTTAAGAGCAAACAAAGGGGGGCTCGGGGGGCGAAGCCCCCCGCATGAAAGAAAGATCAACGTAGTATTTAGAATAAGTTGGGTTAGCGTTTTCTTGTGACCTTTAAGAGCAAACAAAGGGGGGCTCGGAGGGCGAAGCCCCCCGCATGAAAGAAAGATCAACGTAGTATTTAAGATAAGTTGGGTTAGCATTTTCTTGTGACCTTTAAGAGCAAACAAAGGGGGGCTCGGGGGGCGAAGCCCCCCGCATAAAAGAAAGATAAACGTTGTATTTAAAATAAGTTGGGTTAAGGTTTTCTTGTGATGCTTAAGAGTAAAGAAAAGGGGGGCTCGGGGGGCGAAGCCCCCCGCATGAAAGAAAGATCAACGTAGTATTTAGAATAAGTTGGGTTAGCGTTTTCTTGTGACCTTTAAGAGCAAACAAAGGGGGGCTCGGGGGGCGAAGCCCCCCGCATGAAAGAAAAATCAACGTAGTATTTAAGATAAGTTGGGTTAGCATTTTCTTGTGACCTTTAAGAGCAAACAAAGGGGGGCTCGGGGGGCGAAGCCCCCCGCATAAAAGAAAGATAAACGTTGTATTTAAAATAAGTTGGGTTAAGGTTTTCTTGTGATCCTTAAGAGTAAAGAAAAGGAGGGCTCGGGGGGCAAAGCCCCCCGCATGAAAGAAAGATCAACGTAGTATTTAGAATAAGTTGGGTTAGCGTTTTCTAGTGACCTTTAAGAGCAAACAAAGGGGGCTCGGGGGCGAAGCCCCCGCATGAAAGAAAGATCAACGTAGTATTTAAGATAAGATGGGTTAGCGTTTTCTTGTGACCTTTAAGAGCAAACAAAGGGGGGCTCGGGGGGCGAAGCCCCCCGCATAAAAGAAAGATTAACGTAGTATTTAAAATAAGTTGGGTTAGCGTTTTCTTGTGACCTTTCAGAGCAAACAAAGGGGGGCTCGGGGGCGAAGCCCCCCGCATAAAAAAAAGATCAACGTTGTATTTAAAATAAGTTGGGTTAAGGTTTTCTTGTGATCCTTAAGAGTAAAGAAAAGGTGGGCTCGGGGGGCGAAGCCCCCTGCATGAAAGAAGGGTAAACGTAGTATTTAGAATAAGTTGGGTTAGCGTTTTCTTGTGACCTTTAAGAGAAAACAAAGGGGGGCTCGGGGGGCGAAGCCCCCCGCATGAAAGAAAGATCAACGTAGTATTTAAGATAAGTTGGGTTAGCGTTTTCTTGTGACCTTTAAGAGCAAACAAAGGGGGGCTCGGGGGGCGAAGCCCCCCGCATAAAAGAAAGATCAACTTAGTATTTAAAATAAGTTGGGTTAGCGTTTTCTTGTGACCTTTAAGAGCAAACAAAGGGGGGCTCGGGGGGCGAAGCCCCCCGCATGAAAGAAAGATCAACGTAGTATTTAAGATAAGTTGGGTTAAGGTTTTCTTGTAATCCTTAAGAGTAAAGAAAAGGGGGCTCGGGGGGCGAAGCCCCCGCATGAAAGAAAGATCAACGTAGTATTTAGAATAAGTTGGGTTAGCGTTTTCTTGTGACCTTTAAGAGCAAACAAAGGGGGCTCGGGGGCGAAGCCCCCGCATGAAAGAAAGATCAACGTAGTATTTAAGATAAGTTGGGTTAGCGTTTTCTTGTGAGCTTTAAGAGTAACGAAAAGGGGGGCTCAGGGGGCGAAGCCCCCCGCATAAAAGAAAGATTAACGTAGTATTTAAAATAAGTTGGGTTAGCGTTTTCTTGTGACCTTCAAGAGCTAGCAAAGGGGGGCTCGGGGGGCGAAGCCCCCCGCACGAAAGAAAGATCAACGTTGTATTTAAAATAAGTTGGGTCAGCGTTTTCTTGTGACCTTTAAGAGCAAACAAAGGGGGGCTCGGGGGACGAAGCCCCCCGCATGAAAGAAAGATCAACGTTGTATTTAAAATAAGTTGGATCAGCGTTTTCTTGTGACCTTTTAGAGCAAACAAAGGGGGCTCGGGGGCGAAGCCCCCGCATGAAAGAAAGATCAACGTTGTATTTAAAATAAGTTGGGTTAAGGTTTTCTTGTGATCCTTAAGAGCAAAGAAAAGGGGGCTCGGGGGCGAAGCCCCCGCATGAAAGAAAGATCAACGTAGTATTTAGAATAAGTTGGGTTAGCGTTTTCTTGTGACCTTTAAGAGCAAACAAAGGGGGGCTCGGGGGCGAAGCCCCCGCATGAAAGAAAGATCAACGTAGTATTTAAGATAAGTTGGGTTAGCGTTTTCTTGTGACCTTTAAGAGCAAACAAAGGGGGGCTCGGGGGCGAAGCCCCCGCATAAAAAAAGATCAACGTTGTATTTAAAATAAGTTGGGTTAAGGTTTTCTTGTGATCCTTAAGAGTAATGAAAAGGGGGCTCGGGGGCGAAGCCCCCGCATGAAAGAAAGGTAAACGTAGTATTTAGAATAAGTTGGGTTAACGTTTTCTTGTGACCTTTAAGAGCAAACAAAGGGGGGCTCGGGGGCGAAGCCCCCGCATAAAAGAAAGATCAACGTTGTATTTAAAATAAGTTTGGTATCACTGGATTCCATACATTAGATAGTTTGAAGCCATCCTCACGATTGAAATTTTTATATTTGTGAATCTCAATGGCTTCTCTTACCAATCTCGGTATGTAGTGGCGTTCCGTCGAAATATGCAACTGCGTCGAAATATCGGGAGCTCGACAAAAATCAAAAAGGTAATCACGGTCTATATCCCGGTCAATATAAGTCTAAGTTTGGTAATAGTTTTCCTGTGACCCTTAAGAGAAAATAAAGGGGGGCTCGGCAAAAAAGAAATACTTAAATTTTGTTTGAATTAGTTGAAATGTGACAATATTTTCTAATCGAGTCAAACAAAATCCCACTAGCTGAGAGCTTCAAAACAATGTATGGCGAAAGTATGTCTCTCTAATGTCTTCAATAAGTCCGCGATGGCACATGTCTATATTTTCTATCTTTTACGGATAATTTACTAGGTATAAACATTTTTATGATAATACCGTAATAAGAAGGTAGCCGCTAGTTATTATTAAGTAGCAATTAGCAATAAGTACACGTTAAGCCACAAATGGCATGTAAAATCCGCCTACTTGAAATAAATTTATGTATAAATGTTAAAAGTATTTCATTATTAATGACTAAAAAGTATAAAATAAATTAATAGTTTAAAAAACACTATAAAACACGCTTTTATAAATGCACGTAAAAGCCAAAAATAAATTATGGATCGTTCAAGTTGTCTCTATTTGTGAGCTGAAGTTTAAAAACTATGTGCTTTTAATTATAATATTTGATTGTAAAAGCGTGGGGCGCTGGAACAGGAAAGACTTTCTTGTAAACAAATACTAATCCGAACTTCCTGGCGAATGAAGTTGCATAAGAACATAACGTTTACATATGCCGCCTAAGGGTTACCAAAGAGAACCAAAGATATCTCGTCCACGAACAAGAACTCTGCATCCTGTCACTGTAGACACTTTCCCCTTTTGTACTTTGATTACCGAAAAAAGCGGCGTTCTAAGTGTCGGTGACTGTCGACTCTCCTCGCTACTAGCGCATATTTTGTCTGAGTTCGACAAACTGGTACCTACTTTGAACACTGACTTTTAATTGATTTGACTGTTTAATGTAGAACCTACTAGTCATGCTCCAGTTAGCGCGTCAATCTGTGTAACCTCCTTCCCGTAACATAGCATAATTTGATTTATCAGCAAGTTATACAAAAAGTCTTTCCTGTTCCAGCGCCCCACGCTTTTACAATCAAATATTATAATTAAAAGCACATAGTTTTTAAACTTCAGCTCACAAATAGAGACAACTTGAACGATCCATAATTTATTTTTGGCTTTTACGTGCATTTATAAAAGCGTGTTTTATAGTGTTTTTTAAACTATTAATTTATTCAGATTATTATGTGGTTGTTTAAACATCTGTTGTTTCAAATAAACATAGGTCTATGAGTCTATATTTATTTTTAAATAAATAGTAGTGTTTCTGGCTACTCATAAAAAATTACTCATATACTTACTTCATAATCATCAATTTATTCCTTAGTTTGTAAAAGTTAATATCGATCTTAGCTGTATTTCACAGCCTTGTCCCTAAATTTGTCAACACCGCGACCCAAGTTAGTACCTCAGCAGTTCTCGAAAAGTTTGTACAAAAATTAAGGGAAAAGTTAAATTTGTTTGTATTAATTCCTATTTTGTTACCAAGATTTTGTTGATGAATTGAGATTTTATTAAGTTTTAATTCGTCATTAAGGTTCTCTAGTATCTATATTTTCTTAATTATAACAATTATCCTGTATATACCTTACGAAAGTCGAATTATATTACTAAATGTTGGTAACAAAATAGGATCAATTAAAATTTGCTGACGTGTCATTGTACAAAGTTGACGGGAATTGCTGACCTACAAATTACTTGCTAAAACAATTACAAATCTAATAATGTTAACGAATTCATAGTTATGATTTATTTCAGCGAGAATAGGGCTACAAGCCTATGCATCAAAGTTCAGTTCATCCAGTATACTCTGAGCTTGGGAGTTCTGACAACTGTATGAAATTAGGGATCTTACTTATAATGGTCATTTCGCCTTTGGACAAGGACCGTACCATTAAAGACAACGCGCGATTTTGTCAAATCTAACCTTTAATGGGAAGACGATACGAACCAAGTGAGACGTCAAAAGGAAATACCATTTATGTTGGAACCTTGCCACTTGTAATCAATTGTTGTCCTGTGGTTTGAAACATTTGGAGTGTGTAGTTTATGATACCGCAATCTCTTGTAAAGTCAGTACCCAATGAATACAGTCAAAGAGTCAGATTTACAGAATTTTATTTTACTGTTGATAGGTAAGTTGACTGTATTTATAGCTTTGTTGACTGTACATACACCCCATAAGCAAAGGCAGAGCACATGAAAGTACTCATGTTTCAGTGCCACTCTTAGCAATCAGGGTAATCGTACAATGCCGTGAGGTGTACAAGCCTAAACACAGAGTGTCTCTTTTTACACCGTGTGTAAAAGGAGTGTAGAAGTTTCTAATGGGTTGGCCACGCGCAAGTGACACTTGAGTTACAGCAGTCCATAGGTTAACGGTGACCGCTTTCCATCAGGCGGTCCGTATGCTTGTTTGCCACTGACGTAGTATAAAAAGAAGCTTATACGGGCGATAAATTAAACCAGGTATAGAATTACTAATATGTTATGGTTATTAAATTTAGAGGTGTTATAAGTTAGTCTTAATTTTCACCCAATAACTTAACCCCCTTAATCATAATCGCTTACCTAGTACTAAAGTTAATAAGCCGATAATAATCAATTGTACCTTTCATTTTGTGTCAAGATAAATCTTCGGCTTCTGAGCTTATAGATAAATGAAAATTGGTAAAATCATCCAATGCAGTTGCATTTTTTCATCTTCCAGCTTAAGGCTTTCCTGCCTACTAACTTTAGTGCTACAAAGATATCCCAAAGGCTGAACTCAAACAGTTCTGCATCGAGCTGTGAATTACTTTTCCATTTCAATTTTCTGAACTGGCCCCGTAGCCGAATGGCATTTCTCCGACGCCAAACGAAAGCGATACGCCGCTGGCTCTGTCGCGCCAATACGCAAGCGCGATAGAGATAGATATCTACTAGCGCTTCGTTTCGTGAGCGATTGTGCCATTCGGCTAGCCACCCTGTGCTACCGAAATTGGTTCGGAGCAAAGGTGCCACATCGAAGATGCCAATATATCAGCGGAATGGTTAAAGCTTAAGAATTTGGCAAAAATATATTCTACTACCAGCTTGAGCCCACGGCCTCACTCGATGATAACTTCTTATAGTTTTGTGAAAGTGAAAGATGGTCTTGAAAAGGATACTAAGGAGAACGAACAACTTTTTGCTTGATAAGATAATAAAGGAAATGTCTTTGAAAAACAATGGCTCATATAACCCGGCAACCTTCAAACCAAGGGTGAACAGGCATATTCTGGGCGAGCTGACTCCATCGTAGGATTCGTAGGCCACGTCTTTACCTTTATAGTAGAGGATATATAGCGTTTGGGGTTATAATAATTCCCACAGAACCGAAGTTTTTATGTATTTCGCATATTTTTTAGTATATTTTTAGTATGTCAAAAAGACACACACAAAGAACTAAAAAACCAAACTTCGGTTCTGTGGGAATTACCTCTATTATGACCCCTCCCATACAAATGCTCACACAACCTCTACTATTAGCAAGTCCATGGCCAAGAGGGCAAGAGTAAACCTATTTATAATAAAAAAAGTTATCTTCTTTTCTAGCAACTAGTGTTACATTCTTCCGCAGTGGGTCGATAGCGCAAATACACAAGCTGCTAAAAAACGTGTAGAAAGAATGGTAAAAAAGCGACGTAGTTTTATGTTGGGTATTCCAAGAAGTAAAGTTCTTCTTTAAACTCCACGAAAGCTAGCGAAAAATTTTATGACACTTGGAAGTTCAGGCACCGTAGCCGAATGGCATTTCTGCGACGCGAAACGAAAACGAAACGCAGCGAAAGGTAGTCTGGGCCTGAATAACCCGAAAGATTTTAACAGCGTATTCCTGAGCACATTTAGAAACTATAATGTCACTATGAAATATCTGGATTTGGCTTAGATTCAGAGATAAATACATCTTTCTCTAAAACTGTTTTTCGACTTTTTCGTCATAACTCGGGCAAAAACGCATTTTTCACTGAAGTTTACATCATAATGTATTCTGTTTTGTCGTACTAATTGACAGATATTAGTAAAAAAAAGAAAAACATCGCAAAAATCTGTTACAAAAAAATAAAAAAACTCCAAATCTTAATGTTTTGGTTATGACATATCAAGAGCCCATACATCAAAGTATTCAAAAATATAAAAAAAATGTAAAAAAAAAAACATTTTTTGTCCAAAAACTTAAAAAGTCATATACAACATTTTTTGCTTGTTTTTACATCAAAAACACGTGGCTAAAATCTTTCGGGTTTTTCAGGCCCACGGTGTATAGCTATGAAAGAGATATCATCGCAAGCGTTTCGTGAGCGTTTGTGCATTCGGCTAGCACACAGCACTCGCAACCAATATGTATCCTTTCAGCACAGGTGTACAATTTTTTACCAAAATTTCAACCTAGTGTATAAAAATAATGTTGATTTAGATTATTGTTGTGGTGAGAAGCATAGTTATGTTCTTCAAACTAATGATCTCGTTTACATTCTTTTGTATGCTCCAAGGACCATATAATATGGGACTGACAAAGCCCATACAAAAAATTGTACCCCTGAAGTGTATGGATGGGCCTTTTAGGCTTATAACTAGATGCCGCTGTTCACAGCCTAGAAGTGAAAATCATATTTTCCCGAAATATTTTTGCGTGTTTTTATTTTTAGGGTTCCGTAGTCAACTAGGAACCCTTATAGTTTCGCCATGTCTGTCTGTCCGTCCGTCCGTCCGTCCGTCCGCGGATAATCTCAGTGACCGTTAGCACTAGAAAGCTGAAATTTGGTACCAATATGTATATCAATTACGCCGACAAAGTGGAAAAATAAAAAGTGAAAAAAAAAATGTTTTGTTAGGGTACCCCCCCTACATGTAAAGTGGGGACTGTGTTTTTTTTCATTCCAACCCCAACGTGTGATATATTGTTGGATAGGTATTTAAAAATGAATAAGGGTTTCTTAAAATTGTTTTTTGATAATATTCATATTTTCGGAAATAATCGCTCCTAAAGGAAATAAAAGTGTGTCCCCCCCTCTAACTTTTGAACCGTATGTTTAAAAAATATGAAAAAAATCACAAAAGTAGAACTTTATAAAGACTTTCTAGAAAAATTGTTTTGAACTTGATAGGTTGAGTAGTTTTTGATAAAAATAGGGAAAACTACGGAACCCTACACTGAGCGTGGCCCGACACGCTCTTGGCCGGTTTTTTTATAAGAACAATTGACATACTTCAGAAATCAGAAATATTTATTGTTTAAACTGTGTAGGTGCAGGAAGTAGCACTTTTTAGGGTTCCGTAGTCAACTAGGAACCCTTATAGTTTCGCCATGTCTGTCTGTCCGTCCGTCCGTCCGTCCGTCCGTCCGTCCGTCCGTCCGTCCGTCCGCGGATAATCTCAGTAACCGTTAGCACTAGAAAGCTGAAATTTGGTACCAATATGTATATCAATCACGCCAACAAAGTGCAAAAATAAAAAATGGAAAAAAATGTTTTATTAGGGTACCCCCCTACATGTAAACTGGGGCTGATATTTTTTTTCATTCCAACCCCAACGTGTGATATATTGTTGGATAGGTATTGAAAAATGAATAAGGGTTTGCTAAAATTGTTTTTTGATAAAAATAATATTTTCGGAAATAATCGCTCCTAAAGGAAAAAAAGTGCGTCCCCCCCCTCTAACTTTTGAACCATATGTTTAAAAAATATGAAAAAAATCATAAAAGTAGAACTTTATAAATAATTTCTAGGAAAATTGTTTTGAACTTGATAGGTTCAGTAGTTTTTGAGAAAAATACGGAAAACTACGGAACCCTACACTGAGCGTGGCCCGACACGCTCTTGGCCGGTTTTTTATTTTAATATCATAATATCACGTCAATACACATTTTGAAAAAAAAAAAAAATTGTTGGCATCATCAGTGTAGTTAGGTATGGTATTTAGTATGGAGACAGCAAATCCTATATAAATAATCCTTGGTATTGAGAACAGAGCTGTATTATACTTATTATAACACTGTATTTCCGACTCGATTTATCCCAATAGCCTTTCATCACTTGATTCGATTGTAGTGTGTAGATGTGTACGTCAACCTTACTTGTGATTCCGGTAAAGTGCATCGGACCTGGCGTCGCTGCAATTTATTACATTTCACACTCGGTTGCAACGACGGCCGTGCCAATAAATAGAAGTTGTGTTTGAAAGCACCGTGATAAATAGCTAGGAACTGAATTTGACTATTTGCTATGTACACGACTGGTAGTGACCTCATTTTGTAGGCTTTTCCTTGATAAATTGTATGGTGTTATATTAGTTCCAACGGCCGCTACTAGCAAAAATGTTGGACATGCCCAGATGACGTCTATTTGTGACAATCAGCGCTACTCTGTCACGCACGTTGTCAATAAATTAGAAATAAGGTGCATTAGGGTAATTATGAAAGTCGTCTAATTTCGAAAGTCGCATAAAAACCACCCATTCTCCTTTCGAAATTACCCTAGCATTTCTGTCATTCGGAATTACCCTAACGCACAAGCTAGGTACATAATTTGCATGAGATGAGAAATATGAGACGTAAAATAAGCTTTCGTAATATACATATAAATATGTTGTAAACTTACTTTCTTACCTGTAACTGACGGTTAGCCGATATTGTAAAATCTTTGGTAACTTGACCCTACATGTTCTGCATTCATTTTAATTTCAATGTCGCTTTAGTTGCTACCTCATATTATATTTTTATGCGTTTACCCTAATTTTTAAGACAAAATTGTGTTCGGGCACCGCGTGCTACCCTTCCTTACCTATTTTTAAGTAGATATTAAATACGGTTTTTCTCAGTAAGCGATTTTGTAAAATCTTATGAAAAATATAAAATATAAACCATAACTATAACCATGCGTAGCTAAGTAGGTTCTACTTTTAATTCAATCCGTCGGAAAATGTTCAACAGTAATTAATAACATCAAAGGTTTCTGTGCAGCATAAAACTGTAAGTAATCAATTACAGCTGCTACCGCAAATTCATTTTGGTCGCTAATGATGACAGTGTCACAGTGAATTTATATTCAGTAGTTCATCATCATCACAATTTAATTTTCTTTCAACCCCTAAGTGTGCTCTGTCTAAGCCTTTCGGGAATACAGACGTAAGTTTACATAGTGCTGCTAGCCAGCGGTAAGAGCGTGCAACTTTCAATCAGGAGGTGGTGCTTTCAAACCCCGGCTGTACCAATGAGTCATTTGATGATGAGGGGGGGGGGGGCCTGGGCACGAAGCTGGATCCGCGCTTATAATTCAGGGCCTATCAAAATTAGTCTGGTTTCTTCACAATGTTTTCTTTCACCTAAAAGCTACTGGCAAATATCAAATGATAGGGCCCCCCCCCCCTGGGCACGAAGCTGGATCCGCGCTTGTAATTCAGGGCCTATCAAAATTAGTCTGGTTTCGTCACAATGTTTTCTTTCACCTAAAAGCTACTGGCAAATATCAAATGACTCATTGGTACAGCCGCTCACGTGGTAAAGGCCCGGGGCCCCAGGGGGGGGTCACGTGGTCTATTTGTATGGCCAACTTAGGCTCCAGGGGGGGGTCATGACCCCATGACCCCCCCCCCTGGATCCGCGCATGCTGAATTACCTCTAGGGTGAAAGGTCAGATGACAGTCGCTTTCATAAAAAATAGTGTTTAGAATGCTGGGATAAGTTGCCAAAGTGGACCTAGGCTTTACGAGCGGTAGTAAAAATGCTTGGATAACGCTAGGAAGAAGAAAGCAAAGAAGCAATGGTGAAATATTTCGTTGTGACATGGTGATAATGATCACTTTCAATACACGGTGTAACTAAGGAACCCGAACATTCAACCTACTCCTCATTATGCCTCACTATAGCCTCGCTCTGTTTTTGCGTCCGTGATGTAAATGTCTAGAGTGAGTTATTACATCGCTTGAGATAGATTACTGTATTTAACAAGTACTATGACCCTGTGCACGGAGAGACATCGTTAGTGAATCTGAAAATGGGAAAATATTTTCAGATATTTGGACTGAGCTCACATGAAAGGGTTTTCAATGATTCTATGCATGTCAGTCATTAGAAAGCACAAAATGTATAAAATAATTTATTAATGATCGAAACGAGAGTTTACGAGACTACTAGTTTATTGAATTCATAAATCCGTTGACGAAGACGAAGAATACGACACGATTATAAATGTAGTTTTCTGAGAACATTAAGTATATATGTGAAATGAAATTTATCTGTTAAGATCTAGTAGGCATCCAGAACATAATGATTACAATGAAAAATAAAATAAGAATCAAATTGATATATTACCTACTACAATTGTCATTTAATTTTTATGATATAGCCGATGTTTTCAGCAAAATGAGCAGACGAGCCGCTTAATGGGAATCAAACATCGCCGCCTATGGACAAAAGCAACACCAAGCGAACACCAGGCGAACCACTCATGCGTTGTTGACCTTTGAGAATCCTAAATTCCTGCTTCTTGAAGATATAACTTAGTAGAACGTATTTTTGTCAATCTCTTATGAAATTCAAAGAAAAATTAGTTTCACAAACCCAACTTTTTTCACATACTAACTTCCTTTTCAATCGCTGTTAACGCCCCTGTGTATGTGTGTGACAGAATTCTAAGCACAAAATGTGGTCCGGTCATTAATTAAGCTCAAAACCCACAAACAAATCCTTATCGACTACAGCCAGAAGGGTAATTATACTAATTTACCCAGACCAATATAAACCTTTAACAACATACCATAACGCCATAACCGTTAATTGGAATAATAACGTTGCGTTAACGTGCGACCGGCGCTTAAGATAGTGCCTATTAAGTTTAATGCTTATAAGCTCATGGTTTTAAATAAAACTATAATTTTACATTTTGCCAGCGACTTTGTTTGCGTGAAAAACGTAGGATCAAGAATTCGGAGAGCGCCTGATAAAAAATAAAGGCAATAATCACTCAAATTGACCACTTGCCTTTATCAATTTAACAGGTGCTTGCTCAATTATCTCACTTTCGGAGTGGTACTTATACATTTTTTACCCTTTAGAGGATGATTTCCGGGATTTGAAAATATATATTTCCTGGGACTCAAACTATCACAGTACAACATTTAAATAAAATAGGTTCATCATTCATGAAGACTTAACAGACAGACACACTTTTGCGTGTGATTACTATGATTTATTAAGTACTGTAATAAATGTTGAGTAAGTACTTATTTGAAATATGAATATGTTGTTCTATGCGAGATTTGTAAGCATTGAACCAAGGGGAATTTAAAAGAGTGAGTTTAAACACTTTACATTTTGTATTCAGTATGCTCTGCAAGTCCCTACAAAAATAAGCATTCACACAGCAAATTATTAAAACTTTTAAATTGCTAAGAAGACGGCGGTGTACCTTGAAGTTAATTTTAATCTTAATAAAGTATCCAGACTTTCCAGAAAACGTGACTTCCTCAAGATTTTTATAATTTATTGAGCAGAAGCTAGACATACATTTCTTTTTATCGACGTTAGTATTATAATCTATCTTGAGTTATATCGGGAACAATAACGAATTTAGACGAATAACGAATAACAATAACGAATTTTTAATTCATCAGTTATATACTCGTAGCTCATGGGAACCTGGGGTCCGATTAGCATCAAATCATGAACATTGGCGTAGCCGTGTTCGTTTTAAAGGACATACCATTTTTTTTTCAATTCGGGACAAGCCCGTACCTTAGAAGTCAACACGAAGACTGATGAGGCAATCGATTGTGCGAATAAACGGTATGTCGAAACGTAAGAATGAATTCGCTAAATCGCGCCTCTCGCCTGCCAGCCTAGCCGAAGTGGCAATCGTTTACACTACGTGGCGATCGAAACGCAGTCTGGCTGTTGTGACACTACAGAAGAGCGATAGGGAGAGCTGACTAAAGCGTAAGCGATTGTGATTGTGACATTGACTAGCAACACTGGACGTCCGGTGATGAAACGGAGCACGGAATAAGTCGTGCAAGTTTAATCTTGTGCATGTCGGCATGTCATGTCGATCAACAGACTCGACATAGGTAAATTGAAATTGTGTAGCATATCACTGAGCATGTATAAATAAATAAATAAATATTATAGGACATTCTTACACAGATTGACTGAGGCCCACGGTAAGCTCAAGAAGGCTTGTGTTGTGGGGACTCAGAAAACGATATATATATATATATAATATATAAATACTTATATACATAGAAAACATCCATGACTCAGGAACAAATATCTGTGCTCATCACACAAATAAATGCCCTTACCGGGATTCGAACCCGGGACCGCGGCGCAGCAGGCAGGGTCACTACTGACTGCGCCAGACCGGTCGTCAATGAAGTCTTATTTACAACAATCTATATGAAGTTTTCACTTTTGAAAGAAAATAACTTGAATTTGTATTTTATGTATCAAGGGTTCGAAACACTGGGGATGTATTACTATTATGACGACCGGTCTGGCTCAGTCGGTAGTGACCCTGCCTGCTAAGCCGCGGTCCTGGGTTCGAATCCCAGTAAGGGCATTTATTTGTGTGATGAGCACAGATATTTGTTCCTGAGTCATGGATGTTTTCTTTGTATATAAGTATGTTTTTATATATGTTTAAGTATGTATATCGTCGCTTAGCACCCCTAGTACAAGCTTTGCTTAGTTTGGGGCTAAGTTGATCTGTGTAAGGTGTCCCCAATATTAATTTATTTATATGTTTATTTATTTATAGGTATTTTAAATTCATTAATAGCGATATAATCCGTTTTCATCGTTTTATTTCATAAGTAATCGCGCTAACCGAAGACAACATTTGTTGGTATGTGGTTAAAAATGTATTTAATTAGCATACTCCGGCTTTCTTGTTTTTATTTTTATTTTTTACCCTCATTGCTGTTTAAAAATAATTAAAAAGAAACGAAGATTGCGCTAATTATTCCCCTCTCTAACCGATCTCGGTGTTCATTTCCTTTTATTATCGATTGAAACACACATCGTAAAACTCTGTGATGTTTTAATGGTACTCTAACCTAAGCCCTCTCGTGCATACATATTTTTTCTTCTAGGTTAGATTTTTTAGGAACAAAAACCACATAAGGTGCCACCAGAAGCGAAATAGTAATCGTGTTGCAGAACAATTGGTGTATGTTAATAAAATAAGCATTTAAGTGGGGCTCCCATTCAATAATTCATTCTCGTTTTTATAGTAATGGTACGTACGGAACCCAGCGTAAAAACTGGCAAAGTTTCACTTAAAAACATATTAAAAGCTCGTGGTTCGTGGTAGTCACTTTCATTGAGCATGAGGTGCGGATTATCTATAATAACATTTATAATTCTGATTAATCAAATGTCATTTACCAGATTAATTATTAAATAGTTAAGCCGCAGGAATTCATTTCATTATGGAATTTTATAATAATGTCATAATTAAATCCATGATAAACATTTAATTTTGATTGGAATATTGTTTATTGGTGCTTACTCGTAGTTTAATGCAAATAACACCTGAAATTGTTGCTTTCATATAGTAAAACATGTGGATTTCCAATACAAAAGGGTCTTTGTGTCGCAAGAGCAATTGCCTGCCCATTTGAAATTCCAGCAGATTTTTGAAAAAAAAAGTCCTTATCATCATTCGCCTGCTCTTATTCCAGTCATTTGGAGCCAGACAAGTTTTCCGCTTTCATATCTCCCTATCGTCCGTCATCAGATGACGGACGATAGGGAGGATCAGATTCTGATCATACACTTGCTTTTGCTTCATATCATCTCTCACACAGTCCTTTCCTCGGTTTTAATCTCCCGTCACCTTTTCCTCGGTTTTCCTCTCCCGTTACTTCCTTCCATATTCATTAATAGGGTACCTACTAATATCTAAATCAGCTCTTCTTCACTCTCGTCACGGCGTCATTGTAACGTCAGCAAATAAAAAAATCGCATTCAAAAACTTTTCATCGCACGAGAGATGTAATTTTAAAGCGCAGTATTTCTTTTGGCAACAATTTGTGTGAATGTGAGGTGGTCGTCATTGTTCTCCTACATGCCAATTTGTCGTTAAAAAATTTGAAGTGATATCTGTTCCTTCTAAACCTAACATTGTAAAGGCAACTCTAACAAAATGTAAGTTAATATCGTTATCTAAATAAAAATGTTTCTGGAAAATGGGTAATTTGGTCCATCGCTTTTGCCAGGTTTGATTCAGATTTCGTCAATTCTCAAATAGTCTTTAAACGCAATGAAATGACGGGTTCAACGGGCGGGCCGTGGGTTTATTGCTGCGATATAATTATGTAGTATAAAAACAGTCAATAAGTACAGTTATGTTTGTTTCTCAGAGCATATAACATCAGAACATATACTTAGAGAGCGGACAAGTCGCCAGCGGACGTGTCGCATGTGTTCGGTCATTGAGCATACAGTTGTCGTTATGTGTGTGTGATGTCACGACTCGCTGGTCCTTTGCATGTACACAACTATATAAATGATGCGCGAATATTGCGCAATAGCCCAATAGGAGCCTCCATCTTCAAGTGTGTGAGGACTCAAGAACTGGCGAAAGACGTATTCAATACAAATCGCCCTGGGGGCCGATTTTTGAGTCTCACGGCGTTCGAATTCAGAAAATTGTCACTGAAAATAATAGGCAATTCACCGTTTTCAGCCGGTATTTTAGTGAAAGTGAGATTCAAAAATCGGCCCCCTGCATCTGCTTCCTTCCCATATCGGTGGTTTATTACATATTGAATTGAAATTATATTAATTTTCTGCTTTCCTTTCTTAACACAGCCCGGTGGCCAAATAGATTGAAATGGGCCAGATTGGCTGCATACATCACCGCACAGGGTGAAAGATTGAGCCGTTACGCAAAATCCCACATTTGTCAACGTTACGGCCTGACAAACGGTACGCACTTACGTAAAACGGTATTTTAAGCCAAATACCTCTATATATAAGATGAAATGATTTGTGGAAGAATTAAATCACTCAAATTACTCATGAGTGATCGTGAACATTTTTAGGGTAAGTTTTTCTTGGTCTAATTTGATCGTTTATTGCCATTAGTATGTACCTTTAATACGGTGAGATTTTTTTAAAGAATACTTTTTTTCTAATTGTTTATTGTAAAAATGATTCTAATGATAAAGAAGGTAAATGAGCCGACCACGGACACCCACAGCAAAACAAGGATGTTGTAAATGCTTTGCCGAAGCTAGTAATATATGAATTGTCTAAACTAATATTTTGTTAAGTGAACCAGTGTACCCAAAAACTGGGAAACAACGATTAGCCTCGCCACCGCTAATGAAAATAATTCTGAACCTGTACTACGTGGTTTGATTTTTAATAACTTTTCGCGATAACATAATTATTATATCACGGAAAACGAGATTCATAGATTGGTCTAAGTTATTTGAACGTTGCAGTACCCCCCCACCCTCCACGGTTACTTAACCGATTAAAACTAAATACTTACATTAGGTCAGACCGATCGTAAAAATATAATATAATAACTAGCGTTTGCCTGCAGCTTCGCTCGCGTTAAATTCGAAATTTGCGGAATGTTCCATACAAACTTCCGTCCCCTATATTCCGGAAGTGGGAGATTAGAAAGAGACAAAAAGTAGCCTATATCATCCCTTCAACTAACTCCACTTAAAAAGTCACGTCAATTCGTCGCTCCGTTTTGCCGTGAAAGACGGACAAACAAACAGACACACACACTTTTCCATTTATAATAGTACTAGCTTATGCCCGCGGCTTCGCTCGCGTTAAAAGAGACAAAAAGTAGCCTATGATACTCTCCATCCTTTCAAATATCTCCACTTAAAAAATCACGTCAATTCGTCGCTCCGTTTTGCCGTGAAAGACGGACAAACAAACAGACACACACTCTTTCCCATTTATAATATTAGTATGGATAGTATATAGTATTATATAGTATATAGTATAAGTATGGATTATTAAAAATGACACAGGTACTAAATAGATAGATATTTTGTGACATTATCCGAACCGATATGTCAGACGTACGAGTAGGACCGACAACCGCCATAACATATACTTTTCTGGATTTCGCCTAGTTTCAGAGTTAATACCAATTAAAAAAACATCTTCTGATTGTTAGGTACTCAGTACAAAAGGAAAATATTAGTTGCGACATCTTGACTTTGCCTCTGTAATCCGTACTTCATCCGTTATCGGATCGGATAATGTGAAAAAGCTAAATACTTGGTAAAAGCTCCGGATTACGAAGGTTTCTCCCGAAATTGCGTACGTTCCCATTTCTGTAATATGTACTAATAAATAAATCTAAGTGAATGCTTCAAGACTCGTTAGCAGCGAGTAGAAATGGGTTATTTAGTTTTCTTTATCCACGTAATAAGGTTTTTTGTGTTTTGAGAGGACTCGTTATGAGCGGCGAAAATAAGTTCGTATTTTTGCTGCTAAGTTTTCAAAGGGATCTTGTTTTTAGGGGTATTCGTGACCGGAATTCAGCCTTGGAAAGCAGGTTTGCAAAATATGTAAGTATCTTATAGTTATTTGTTATACAAGGGGGCAAAGTTGTATTTTAACGCCGAGTGTAGAATTGAAAAACGAGCAAGTGAAAGGATTCTATAGTTGAACCACGAGCGAAGCGAGTGGTTCGAGAATAGAATCCTGAACTTGCGAGTTTTTTAACACACGAGAAGTAAAATACATTTGCACCCGAGTGTAACACAAAACTTTAAATACTTTACATAGCGTATTTTGATAATGGGTCAGTGAGGGCAACTAAAAGATCCCGTGAAAAACGGTTGAAGACTTTCCCTCGATTTCAAAGTGATTACTTAACCCATATATGCCCATAGGGTCGTTTTCGACCCACTGCTGAAAACACGCTACTACTCATTAAAATAAGTAGGAGAATGAGAATGAGAATTTTGTTTAGATTAATTGATTAATTGTTTTTTTCTTTACATAGTAATGGTAATTTTTTTGAATATTGTATAACTATCTTTATTAATAGTGTGTGAACCTGCCTTAAAAATCTATATTATTTATGGTCATGGTTCGTTAATATTTCTTGTATGTGGGTAGTTTTTGCACATTGTAATTTTTCCTCAGTCACCCGTTGACTACGAATGCTGTAAAGTGTTCGAAACGTCGGAATGAATTGTAAATTCATTATACTCGATTTAATCCGTTTCCATAGTTTTATTTCATAGGAGAATGAGGTGGTCACCTCAAAAAATAGGGGGGAAAAATATATTATATGTCAGGCACATATATAAGGTAGGCGTTTAGAGATTTTGAAAAAAAAAAATTAAAGGGGTGTTATGTGTCATGTATGTACGTAGGTACGTACAAATGTTTTTTGGGGTACAGAACTGTATTCGTATTCAGACATTTTCCACTTTTAAATTTATTCTAAGCCTAGTGGCATCGATTGCAGACGTTTCTGCTGATCAGAAGTTAAAATGTATTCGTATTTGCTTAATTTCGCAAATACAGACAGGATATCGATCCGTATAGCTCCCGAGTTGTCACATGCGCGTTGCCGACCCTTTAGAAATCTGTACAATCCTTTTTTAAACTACTCCATCCTGTACAACGTCTACAGGTGCCGTAGCCGAATGGCATTTCTGCGACGCGAAACGAAAACGAAACGCCGCGACAGGTAGTCTGGCTCTGTCGGTAGCGTTTCGTTTCGTGAGCGTTTCGTTAGTGTTTGTGCCATTCGGCTACGTACCCAGATTCTACTTCTATCTTTTAATGTATTTTAAAGTTCCAATCCACCAAATACGATTTAATACTGGACTAACAAAGCCCATACCAAATAATTTTTAAGCAAAAAAACCGTCGCCTTTCGGGTTCTGGTGAAAGCTACTTGCGAATGTTGGATTATGTAGAAATGTGTAGGTATTTTTTAAACAGCTTTTAATATAACGCGTATAACGTTAAGGTTTGAGGAGTTTCCTCAATTCCTCATGAATCCAATTATAAGAAATCGAAGCTTGACAAACTTTGACTTGAAAACTCAAGATGCTTAACAAATATAACTAAATAAATGTCACTGTTCTGAACTTAAATGCATGCTTTTCTTACAAAAATACCAAAATCACTATGAGTGTGCCGTTCAGATTTGAGGAGTTTGGTTCTGACCATCATCAGCAGTTCCACTGCACCAAATATCACTGTTCTGGACGTAAGTGCATGCTGTTCTTATAAGAATACCAAAGTCACTATAAGTGTGCCGTTCAGATTTGAGGAGTTCGGTTCTGACCATCATCAGCAGTTCCACTGCACCAAATGTCACTGTTCTGGACGTAAGTGCATGCTGTTCTTATAAAAATACCAAAGTCACTATAAGCGTACCGTTCAGATTTGAGGAGTTCGGTTCTGACCATCATCAGCAGTTCCACTGCAGCAGTTCCACTGCAAAATGTCACTGTTCTGGACGAAAGTGCATGCTGTTCTTATAAAAATACCAAAGTCACTATAAGCGTGCCGTTCAGATTTGAGGAGTTCGGTTCTGACCATCATCAGCAGTTCCACTGCACCAAATGTCACTGTTCTGGACGAAAGTGCATGCTGTTCTTATAAAAATACCAAAGTCACTATAAGCGTGCCGTTCAGATTTGAGGAGTTCGGTTCTGACCATCATCAGCAGTTCCACTGCACCAAATGTCACTGTTCTGGACGAAAGTGCATGCTGTTCTTATAAAAATACCAAAGTCACTATAAGCGTGCCGTTCAGATTTGAGGAGTTCGGTTCTGACCATCATCAGCAGTTCCACTGCACCAAATGTCACTGTTCTGGACGAAAGTGCATGCTGTTCTTATAAAAATACCAAAGTCACTATAAGCGTGCCGTTCAGATTTGAGAAGTTCGGTTCTGACCATCATCAGCAGTTCACTGCAAAATGTCACTGTTCTGGACGTAAGTGCATGCTGCTTATAAAAATACCAAAGTCACTATAAGCGTGCCGTTCAGATTTGAAGAGTTCCGTTCTTGAAAGAGCTTTGTCACTGGCCATCATCAGCAGTTCCACTGCACCAAATGTCACTGTCTCGTACCTAAATACATGCTGTTCCTTTAAAAACACAAAAATCACCATTATGTATGCCTTTCAGATTCGAGGAGTTCCCTCGATTTCTCCAGGATCCCATCATCAGAACTGGGTTCTGAGAAAAATAAGACTAATCTGTATGCATGTAAACGACGGAGATATCGAGGAACAAACATTAAAAAAAACATAGACGACTTGAGAACCGTTCTTCTTGAGAGATTTGAGGCGACGGTTAAAAAGCGTACCTACCCCTGAAATGTATGGGACTTTGAAGCTTAAAACTACATGGCGCTGTTTGCTGCCTGGAAGTGGCCAAAATCATATTTTCCCCAAATATTTTTGCGTGATTTTATTTTTTATAAAAACAAATTACATATTTCTTTATTTTAAAATCATGATATCACGTCAATACACTGGTAAAAAAAATATTGTAGGCATCATCATCATCAGTGTAGTTATGATAGTATTTAATAGGTGGCGCTATAAATCGAGGTACGATTCTTAGTATGAAGCAAAGACATATATAACTCCGTATAGACAGATAAAGTCTAAGAAAAAAACGTACCTCAGTACCATACAGAAAAAGGTACGGTGGCCAAGATAGCATTACACTTTTGGGGTACGCTCAGCTGGATGGCGCTAATATTAATATTTGACATTTTAAAACAAATCAAGCTAACAATATGAGCCAAATTGTCAAAACTGAGGTTCAAAAGTTTTAAGCTTGTGTCGAGAGATGGCAGTCTATGCACTGTGATTTGATTACACATTTTACTTTGACAGTAACTTTCTATATTAGTCGATCCTCTTTGGTATGAAGTATGTAAATCCTATTTAAATAATCCTCGTAATCTATCAATAAATCTCTGTCAGCGCAGGCTCTTGCCTGCAGCTCATAATTTATCCGCAAAAAGCTCAGTTGCATTGAAATGCACTCGAAGCATCCTCAATATGACTCGGCTGATTGGCATCCGAGGATGAAAGCTGAGAACGCAATCGATGGCTCTTACACCGTAATATCGCGGAATTAGAACCAGCCCATGAAATTCTAAAAGGGATTACAAATTGGCGTTCAATCCGGCCGGATCCGGACATATCTTGGGCTTGTTCTCTCCGGATCCGGTTGGACCGGATCTGGATTTTAATAGAGAAGTCTATGGTACACATATAGGTATCTACATTTTGCCTGACTGATTTGCCTGACATGAGTTAATCTTAAAATAAAATAAAACTATAGCAATTACGACTCTGAAAATTATATCATTTAAACGTCAACCTACTACAGTACTGTAAAACCTTTTTTTTTTTATTAATCTAGTCTTGCCTTTTTATCTGTGTTCGTCACACAAACAAATGCCCTTACCGAGACTCGAACCCAGGACCATCGTCGTATATAATACTAGCTTTTGCCCGCGGCTTCGCTCGCGTTAGAAAGAGACATAAAGTAGCTTATGACACTCTCCATCCCTTCAACTATCTCCACTTAAAAAATCACGTCAATTCGTCGCTCCGTTTTGCCGTGAAAGACGTACAAACAAACAGACACACATACTTTCTCATTTATAATATTAGTATGGATAAAACATGTAATACCTAGTTGTATTTTAATTTTCACTAGCCTTAAATTGGTCGGGATAAAGACCGTGATCTTTTTTTTAAATTTTATGTCGATCTCATGACGATAATTATTATCTTGTATCATTAACCTTTTAAATAGTCATTTAACAATTTCATTCATATTCTCTTGGATCAAGTAGTTCCCAAAAAAACCGGCCGGATCCGCCCGTTTTATCAGATTAGACCGGATTTTAATCCCTAAATTCTAACAGGTTCATGTAAATTGAAGTTGAAGCGCTGATGTCCGTGACGTTAAGGACCCGTAGAATCGCTTTGAATCTAAAACGTATTAAATCTCGCCGTTTTACGGACTCTTAACTCACTCCAAACTCACTTCCCGCTGACGTCATGGAATTAATTTAAATTTAAAGAGGAATTGAGATGATGGCGTGAGAAATATGTGGAACGAAATGCGAAGAATTTTAGATCGTGTTTTAATTTGTAGGGACATTATTATACATAGATATTCTAATAATGTCTCTTGACTCTCCGTTTAAATAATATTTAAAAAAATATTACTAAATTATTATTATTTCACGTTAGGTACTAAAACATTATTCGTGGAACTACATTATTTGAATTTAATTTTTCAATATTTCAAGCTACAGATACTCAGGTAGTTTAAGGATGAAATACAGTACTAATTTTGAGTATATTGATATTGCTTTTATCTAAGCACTGTTCAAATACCTAGTAAGTACGAGAAATAATTATTTGACATTATTCAAATACCAGTTTTGTCTTGAACTCAAGATTAAAAAAAACTACGATTATCGTGGCAACTACGTACGTGTAAACACTGACTTATATTAATGTAACAAAGCCGCTAATCGTTACTTTCTCCCTGTCACAGAACACAAGTTTACACGCGACATAATAATTTGTTAATTTTCATAAAGTTAGCCATCCATCATAATTAAACAATATTATAATCAATTAACTAACATGTTAACTACCACGTTCCCTCTAAAGTATTTTATCAAATGAATCTTTTATTAGAGCTAAGTAGATTACTAGCAGACTTTTTAGCTACCTACCTTTTTTTTTAAATGGACTTAAATTTGGCCACAGACTAGCCAAAGGCAAAGACGTGGATCCTACGATGGAGTGCGCTCGTCCAGAAATGCCTGTGTGCGTACAGTAGTAGAATGCAAAAACGCACACAAAACGCTCACGATAATATCTCTTTCGTAGCTATATATCGCTCTTGTGTATTGACGCGACGAGTCAGACTTTACATTTCTGCGACGTTTCGCTGGCGTTTCGCGCCACAGAAATACCATTCGGCTACGGGGACTTTGTTTGAAGGTTGCCGGGTTAAATGAGCGGGTTAAACTTTTCGTGGGTAAGTAATTATTAGAGGTTACGTAAAATGTGATGAAAAGTTACTAATTTTAGTCCTAAACTAATGGTTATATGCTAATCATTATACGATACCTAAAACGTTTTGAAAGTTACTGGGTTTAGTTATGAATAAAAAACTTATTTCTACTTAAAGAAAGTTTAATCAAAAACACCCAAATACTGGGTATATTTTTCCTTAAAATAAGCTGGAATATCGAAATAGCCGCAGGATCGTGTCGGACTTATTTTACAAGTTCAATTATGATTTTCTTTCGAATTTTCTTGTTTTATCAAAGTATTAAAGTAATAGGTTGAAAAGGTGGCGAGGTCTTTTGAAGCGAAGCAACGTAACCATGGAGATAGCAAAGAGAAGACGACAAACATGAGAAGCTGGCAAATAAATGAATGAAAACTGTATATGAAAAAGTAGCAACATAGTGTAATTTCCGTCATCCGTCCGTTTTAAATCGGTATGTGTACAAAAAGGGAGCACACTACGATGTTGCCAATTTTTAATTTTTGACAGGCTGTACCGTTATTCCTTAAATTCGAGGCCTGAAAAGCCGTAGGATCTTTATAATGTAGGTAAATGTTTATATTTACCTACATTATATCGGCTTTTACCCGAAAGGTGCCCACATATTATTTTTTAAGTTAATTTTATTTTTATCTTATCGCTAATTATTTCTCATCAATGTTTTAAGTATGTGTGGAACAAATAAAGCTTTTTTAATATTTATATTTATTATTCAATCTGTGTAAGAATGTCCTATAATATTTATTTAGTTTTATTTATTTATTAGTAATACACGCTTACGTGAAATAAAAGTAAAACCAATGCGTCACGAAACTTATACTGACATAACAAAAAACAGAGTAAAAAAAAAAAAAACAATATTAAAATTAATAAACAATTGATTTGGCGATGACGTAACAGCGTGGCTCCGTTGCGTCGTTTGCCCCGGTGTAGGATTTGGCACGTTGCCCTGGAACCGCTGAAAAACCAAACCTTTCGGCCAGAAGTCTGCGCTCGCGATGGTGTCGGATGGTGGTGGACATCAATAGGGCAATGGGCAAACCATCCAGTATGTAGCAAAATTTTAAAGAAATTTTCTTGATTACTTAATTCTTAACTAAAATAACCCACTGGCTAAATTACAGTTTCTCGGCGTAGTCACTTTTTAATTCCAACTGACAGACCTTTACCACAGAAAATATTATACCGATATAATTACCGTTACCGTCCAGCGAACGCCAGTCAGTGAGCGCCTTTAAAACACAATTTTCATTTTAGAGCCAAACTATAAAGAACAAAGTACCCAAGCATCTCTACTATTTTCCCCAGTTAGTCGCGACCCAAACGAATTTAATCAAGCGAATGTATAGACCAGGCAATAAAGCCCCGACTTCTAGACAAAGTGGGGTTCCGTGGGTCACCGGTCAATTCAAACTTATACCGACATCAGAACGATATCCAAAAGAAACGTTCCGTCATCGTGCGTTTTCCTCGTGCTTATACATCTACGGACAAACACGAGCGAAATGCACGTTAACAGAATAACATCCTTCAAATGTCCTATGATATGATTGTGATAGAATTGACACGTTAGGAAAGTGACGTGTCAGCGATGAGCCAAGATATTACTTATTGGGTCCGAACTGTGTTGTCTATGACTTAAAAGAAGGCAGTATTTTGACACTGTGTCATCATTGATTAGTGTGATCATTGATTAGTTTTAGTTACATCATAAGCATGTATTGTTCTTAGCTCGTAAGTTTTTCTAACACAATTTATATTGTTCAAGAAATAAAGAAATGAATGAAATGAATGAATGTAAGGAGGCGATCGAATATAAAGGTCAGCCGATGATAAAAAATCACAGCTGCTCATGGATACCCGAAATACCAGAGCCTCCACGAATATCAAACAAAATATATTTTTTTGAGATTTTTTTTACGTCAGATTCGGATATCAGTATGAAAATAAATTATATTTTATTTTACGTCAGTTTCAGATATCAGTGTAAAAATTATGAAAATATGTTTAAATTTTATTTATTTATTTATGTCATTTTAAAAACATGAAATAAAAATCAAATGACGGTCTTGAATATGTACCTGCGATGTTTACGTAATTGACGCTTGAAGGAAAACTTGCTCTGTGCTTGTCGTATTGCGAGAGGGAGATCGTTCCAAAGACGAATTGCCTGCATAGCGAAGGAGTTGGACATGAACCCGGTGCGATAGAGGGGGATAGCGAGCTTAAGGCTCCGAGACTATAGTTATCAAGCCGATGAAGTTCGTTTGTCCCTTTTCGACGTATTGGTGTGATAGAAAAGGACAAATGAACTTTATCGGCTTGATAACTTTAGAGTACGTTTATGAATAAAGGGGTTATACGGTGAAATAAAAAGTTGTTTATTATGACCTCAAAAGTGACTACGCAATGTTTGAACGATCCTTTTTATATCACCTTGTATGAAGATCACAAAAAGTTATTTAAACATGTGTATAGGGTGGTATAGGTAATCTACGTGTATCTGAGACTTCTTCATAACTTATGTGACTAAAACAAGAAGAAGCTCTGAATACTTGATCACCTAAGAGCATGCTCGATAGAACTTGGGAACCAAGTTACTAATACCGCCATATCGATTACTTTATAATATCTTGTCTTAGTTGTTTAAGCTAGTTATCGGTTATATACCTACGTATATACGTAAGTTTATGGTATATACCAAAGACATATATGTAACTCCGTATCGACGGATAAAGTCTAAGAAAAAAACGTACCTCAAAGTTATAGAGAAAAAGGTACCGTGGCCTAGATGACGTTACACCTTTGGGGGACGCTCGACTAGAAATGGCGCCAAAATTCATATTTGACATTAACACAATATCAAGCTAAGAATATGGGCCGACTTGTCAAACGGACGTTCAAAAGTTTTAAGCCTGTGTCTAGAGATGGCAGTGATTAAACATTTTACTGTCAAAGTAAGTTACTCTCTGTTATATAATACTCGATCCTCTTTGGTATATATGTCGCAGTAAGATAGATAAAGCCGTTATATAGTTATAACCCTAGGGATATAATTATATGTTACGACATATAATTATACGTGTAACGTATTATAGTTATATTCCTAGTAAGATAGCAATTAATCGCTTTCTTAATTAGCGATTAATTGCTATCTTACTAGGAATATAACTATAATACGTTACTAGTTTAGTCATATAGTTATATGACTGGATTAAGTTTAGTGAAATGATTGTAGGCAGGAGTGCGGCGGTGCGGCGGAGGTATAGTTATAACCCTAGGGATATAATTATATGCCGGCTAGGACAGTGTGGTGGCGGAACTGCGTCGGCTTCAAGTCAGTGACTGGCAAGAGGCTGTGCAGGATCGGGACAGGTGGCGATCTCTCGTTTCGGAGGCCAAGATTCACTTTGGATCACTGAGCCAAAATAGTTAGTTAGCTTTTGCCTCACGTTATTCGAAAATTGCAGAATGCTCCATACAGACTTCCACCTTTTTAGGGAATTGGGGGGGTTAGAAATAGACATTAAGGCATTCTAAACTTATGTTACGGTGGAATAAAGAACCTCACATACATACAAACATGAAAGCTGAACACAATAGACACTTTTTTTCTTTGCGCATATGCAGTCTTGTAAAAAATTAGCCTAATGTCACTCTTCGTCCCTTCAACTATCTTCAATATAAAAATCACGTCGATTCGTCACTCCGTTTTGCCGTGAAAGACGGACAAACAAACAGACGCACATATTTTCCCATTTAAAATATTAAGTATGGATATTTCAATTAATGGTATATAATAATCAATCAGCATTTTTTTGCAAAGCACGAGCAGCTATTCAGCAGACTTTCTGTCTTCTGGAAGCCCCTTAAACATTTTTTGTAAAAGTGACAGCCGTCATCTTACAAAAACTATCAAGAGTGTGTATACTAGTATTCGTAACAAGTTGTTTAATTAATTCTTTCGAAAACTTAACGCGAGCTAAGCAACTGTATATCAAGGGCTAACTTCGTTAGGGAAGTTTGTCCCGAAGGTACGGAAAGTTTTATCAAATTAGCCGGCAGTAGCACTCAAGGAGGCGAATGGGCAATTTTTCCGCGGCTTCTTAGAAATGAAAGTGTTAATGCAAGGGGATGTGGCTACTAGCTACATATTTGCAGTATTTTGTATTCGTTAGTGACTTTAATTTAAAATTACCTTTAGCTATCCCTATCATCGATTTTACGTATTGGTGCGAAAAGCCAGTTGCGATTCGTTCACCACCAATTTACCTTTTCGATTTTTGTCAAGCTCCCGAAATTTCAACGCAGTCACATGCATCGTAATCGCGGAAAATCCCGTGATCATGGTGCATCTAACTGCGTCAAAATATCAGTTCTGTATAGGTATTTAAGTTTAAATAAAATAACTGCGAATCATTAAAATCTCTGATTACAATACGTAACCGTATTGCAATCAGAGTCCTGCAGATCATCTTACGAGCAATTATTTGTATTTAAAATTACATGTATTTGGTGAAAAGTTAAATATCCTTTTGGTACATATAGGTACCTAATCAAAATCGAAATATCGACTGTTGACCAACTCGATTGACGACTGGTCTGGCGCAGTCAGTAGTGACCCTGCCTGCTGTGCCGCGGTCCCGGGTTCGAATCCCGGTAAGGGCATTTTTTTGTGTGATTAGCACAGATATTTGTTCCTGAGTCATGGATGTTTTCTTTGTATATAAGTATTTATATATTATATATAAATAAATAAATAAATAAATAAATAAATAAATAAATAAATATTGGGGACACCTTACACAGATCAACTTAGCCCCAAACTAAGCAAAGCTTGTACTATGAGTGCTAAGCGACGATATACATACTATTACATACTTAAATAGATAAATACATACTTATATACATAGAAAACATCCATGACTCAGGAACAAATATCTGTGCTCATCACACAAATAAATGCCCTTACCGGGATTCGAACCCAGGACCGCGGCTTAGCAGACAGGGTCACTACCGACTGAGCCAGACCGGTCGTCAAATATTCATATAATATATCGTTGTCTGAGTACCCACAACACAAGCCTTCTTGAGCTTACCGTGGGCCTCAGTCAATCTGTGTAAGAATGTCCTATAATATTTATTTATTTTATTATTTATTTTTGAGGTTTTAAATGTAATGGTTATGTAATTGTAAAAGCGGCATACATTTCTGATCATTGCTCAGTTTTTCGGCCTAATAATCTAAAGCTCATTAAGATGCTTGCCATTGTTCGTACTTAGTCTGATAATGATACACCACTTTGTATCATGTAAAACGAAAAACCGAACGACAAAATTAGGTAACTGAGAAATACGGATAAAGAAAGAATGTTTGGAAAAGCAGTCTTTATTTTTTAATGAGGGCTCTTTAAAGCAAATAATCGATGGAATCAGGCGTTACTTTGCGGAAATCCATGTTAATCGTAAACTAGAACTTTCCTTTGCTAATCCGCGAATAGATAACGTGCAAGTCAATCAGTGCTAACCTGTTATAATTACTTGCGTATTTTTTACATGCAATTAATTTTCCCACCCTCCCACCGCAAAAATAAAAATAAATACGCAAATAAATATAACAACCCACCACCAAAAATACAAAACTCGACACGTGTTTCGCCTTCTACGAGGCATCCTCAGGAGCTGATGTTGACGGTCCGAAGTCCCAGGTATGCTGTTTTATTTTCTCTTTTTGATGTTGAGGGTGGGAAAATTAATTGCATGTAAAAAATACGCAAGTAATTATACAGGTTAGCACTGATTGACTTGCACGTTATCTATTCGCGGATTAGCAAAGGAAAGTTCTATTTGTACGACTGTTTAAAGTAAGCTAAGGACTGAAATATAAGCTCTCAAGCCCCGGCAGTCTGGTGTTCAAGGGTGTTTTCGGAAGTTTATTTATATTTTTTTCCCCGAGGGTCTACTTAACTGTTAATATCGATGATTATAACGTTATGATGTCCGCCTCTTAAAAATTATAAACTGCGTAAATTAACCTAAATCTAAATATAGCCTAAATTAATAACAATAATCTACTAGATAATAGAAAAAAAAATGGCTCGTATAAGCTGTTGGCTATAGCCCCTCTCTTTAGCTTTGTACCTTATACTAGTTATGTTGGTACACATTATAGCTATTATTTCTCCTGCGCCAACATATACTCTGTTTAACCCAATGGTTGACTGGTAGAGAATGCCTTTTGGCATTAAGTTCTACATTTGTACATGTTTCTTTAGTTGTGCAATAAAGTTTAAATAAATAAATAAATAAATTATAGATTATAACCATGGAAATGATTTCGTTATTCGTGTACTCATTACTAGTACAGTCAGCTGCAGAGAAAATTAGACCCCCTTTCATACAATTTTGTATACCAGGGGGTCTACTTTTCTTTGCAGCTGACTGTACCTAAACCAGTGATGATGCTGTTTGACGAAACACATTTTTACACTTATAATACACGTCACGACTACACTACACACTGACATCCGATCCATAATATTTGTTGTATCATTAGGTTCGAATAGAACCGATGGTTGCGGCTATATAATTATTGAACTAAGATTATACCCTTCAAGCGCTGGTAGCCTAGCGGTAAGTACGTGTGACTTTCATTCCGGAGGTCGCGGGTTCGACCCCCGGCTCGCACCAATGAGTTTTTCGGAATTCATGAGCGAAATGTCATTTGATATTTGCCGGTCGCTTTTCGGTGAAGGAAAACATCGTGAGGAAACCGGACTAATTCCAATAAGGTTGTAGTTCACCCTTCGGGTTGGAAGGTCAGATGGCAGTCGCTTTCGTAAAAACTAGTGCCTACGCCCAAAATCTTGGGATTAGTTGTCAAGGCGGGCCCCAGGCTCCCATGAGCCGTGGCAAAATGCCGAGATAACGCAAGGAGGATGATGACAATGCTTCTGTTTTCGCCTTGTGTTTAAAATGTGAACTAGAAAACAGTATGTCCAATTTTACAATTTCGTTATACCTAAAAACATGTTAGTGGATACAACATTGCAGCACACAAACTATAAAAGTAACATTGTCAGGTTTATTTATATCTATAGTAACTGTAATCATACTAGTCTTTACCTCTCCGTGCAACGAAGTTTCCCAGTTATGTTTAAAAAGTCATGTTTTCTTTATGAGTTTCATAAAACTTTGTTATAAGATGAAAACTCAATACGACTGAATATTTAAATAATGGCCAGGTATTAAAAAATATACACTAAACCTCGCTAAAAACATTTTATATCGTAATACATAGATACATATATCATAACATACTTCAAATTAGGGTGTTGTATGTTGTGACAATATTTAATGTAAATAAAAATATAGGGGTCTTGGCGCCGAATACAATTTCTTACCCTTTGGCGTCGAGATCTTAGCCCGTGGGGTCCGAACGCCATTAATTATTTAAGGAATTATCGAAAAAACTGTCAGAAGTCAGCGGTAGCAAGACACTGGCAGCTTCCTCGCCCAAATAATAAGCCTAGCGATACAACGAGGCAATGCTGCCAGTGTCTACGGCACCATGCCTAAGGAGTTTCGGCTACCCTACTTAACTTTGCCGAGCATAATGTTCCTTTAGGAGTTTACCTGGTTTTTAATATTTTTAGTTCAGTTAGTATTGTTATATTAAATACATAGATCATATATATTGTAGAGTCAACAACACAGCTGTGAATACAGACAAAGTGCCAAAAATATGTATACACACCTTAATGTATAGGCAATAAAGTTCTGTATACATATCATATTTTTGACACTCTGTTTCAACTCACAGCTGTCTGGTTGACTGTACAAGTGTACAACCGAGATGGTAGACAGGAAAAGATCGTCACTACTTTTAAAAAATCTCGTATCTCACGCTGCTTCTCAAAGTTAAAACGCAGTAAGTCTATATGCATTCCATACACACTTACTACAATTTTCTTTTCATTGACAGACGAAGATACAAGTTTTTTTAAAAGTAGTGACGAGATACGTTTATTATTACTTTAGGCATCTTTATATCTTAGCTGTGGTCTGACAATAAATCATTTAATTTAATTTTATTTTCATTTCAGATAAATAAATAAATTTAAAAAGAGACGTTTTTGTTTGAAGGAACGTGGTTTTAGACACTGCGTTATTCGATGCGTGGCTTAACCACATCTCGGACACTGGCCATCAAATATATGAAAGAGGCGCGTTCCTAGCACACATTCTAAGCTCGTGTAGGTGAACGCGTACCATGATTGTGTGAGTGAGATATGACAAGTCAACTGTTCGCGTTTTTGACATGCAGTAACTGTGAGGTAACCGAGAGGGGGTGGGCGGCACTTTCAGCGGGGAGCAGTAGTGGCCATACTGTACGATAGTACTCTTTATTATACTGTGGCTTAACTAGAGATAGGTAATATTTGATGAAAATGATGAATATTTAATGTCAAATCACTTTTTTATATTGTCGTCCATTTCTTTGTTTTTTTAATAAAATCCCATGTTTTGTATGTGATTCAAGTCTGAAAATTGCTTTCAGTTTGAAGCGGTCCAAAAGAGTTAACATTTTAGTAGACTTCTACATAAAAGTCGACTTCCGTTAATATTAGGTTTAATTTAAAGCACAGACTTTGCACAAGGAAATTAAGTGCTGGCTCTCGAGTAGCGACATTTTTCTTTCTCCGCGACTTTAAAGAGTTTTTTCATTTTATAACCTTTGAAAAAACTATACTTACTTCAACAGTCTTCAGTAAGTTGTGAAGAAAAATGCACTTAAAGTTAATTAGGTTATTTAAGTTACCTATTCAACGTTTCTCTGCCGTGTTTATTCTACATTTTTGAATTCAGTTTTGGAGTTTTTTTATTACTTATGAAGGAAATATAAAACTCATTAAATTTCCATGTTCTTCTCTTACCAACCGGGACCGAGATGTTTTCTTTTTTTTATTTCGCCTACATCGGAAAACTTTAACACAAGTATCTATACTTATTCAAAATTCAGGCTTTCAACTCATTATACAATACAATACAAATACTCTTTATTGCATACCTTGATAAAATACAACAATACAAAACAAAGAAGCAATACGAACTAAGGTAAACAACAGGCGATCTTATCGCTAAAGAGCGATTTCTTCCAGACAACCTTAAGGTAGCGGAAATTGATAAATTTACATTATGTCAGTAGTAGTATTATATTATAAATTATTCTTTTTTTTTCAGTATTTTTATATTTATTGATATTTCTTTAGTAAACAAATGTAGAATTTGTATATTATTTACGCATATTATAAAAAGTCTGTCAAAAATGTACTTTCTGAATTCGAAAAAATAATTATAATCACGTATATTTTAAATCTTCAATGTTTTTTAAAAAGGAGTTTTTTAGAAGGTGGTGTCAGTGTAAACAATGTATTAAGTGCATGTATTGGTATGAGATAAAAAAAAATGTATTAAGTGCCTACAGAAGGGGGGGGGGGGGGCTCGAACTAGAACAAAATTAATTAAATATTCCTCTTCATAAGAGGTGATTGATGAAAAACGCTTTGTTCACGAAATGTTTTAAACTTTTAAATTAAAGGATACTTACCTAAATAAAAGTTGGTCATGAGGACTTCAGGCCGTACTTAGTGTAAGGTTCCATTATTATCATTCTGTTACATAAGGTTTTTTTGACGGCCGATTTTGTCCAGTTAGCTAGTAGTGACCCTACTTTGCCTGTCAAGCAGATGCTTCGATGTAAATATGAAGTTATTCATCTAATGTAAGTTCTTTGCTCAACGTTACACCCATTATAAATAAGCTTTGTTTGTGGCTAGGTGTGCGACATTCCCTAATATTTATTTGCATTGGAAACTGTGTGCGACATGCATTGGAAAGTGGATCATATAAATTTATAATATCACAAAATAATGTGGCCTAATATTTAATTCCCGCCGGAAAAATGTAGCCTAATAATGTGCAATTTACTTCCTTGTGCAATTTACTTTTGTTAGGTATGTAATGAGATGTAACCAATAAACTATTCGTAAAATCAGTTAAACACAAGTCTCAAAGTAGATACTATAGTCTATTGTAAACAAATCGGGATTTAAATATACATATATATGCCTACTCTTGTTCGTCTTTGTATAATTTTGTATACAAAACGAAAAAAAAAAAACAAAATCCTTTATTATGTAAATCTACTTACACTCACTTTCAAGACACGCACCGAAATTCAAATATAACAAGACGCAAATTCTCAATCATCCTTATCGTTAAAGGGCTTGATGGGAAAAACGTAAAAAATGGCTTACCGCGTTTTTCTCGCCGGCTACTTACGCATATCAAGGTACGGGGCACAGTTGCGTAGAAACAGATGAGGCAATTTATTTTGTTTAGGGTTCACTTAGCGATAAGAGAAAGGATTTAAATGTATTAGTATGATTATATTTAAAAAAAAATGTGAATCTACTTTACAATGTCACCTAAAATGTATAATGGAATGTTACGTATAAAGAAAAGAAAATTGAACTGCGTAAAGGTTAGAAAAGAAAAAAAAAGAAAAAAGCAGTTATACTATATCTTTCTTAATTTATTAATTAACTACATGTAGAAAAATTACAGCAATTCTAACTTTTAGTTACCTCTAGACAGAAGCCCGGGAATAAATTTCATGCAAAGTGGTTTCATTCTATTTACAGCCTCAAAACATTCGTTCTAATAATTATAGTGATTAACACGTTCACTGCGTTACGGGGGTTTTTGAACCCCGTACACTGTCATCACTCAGTGCGGGTGAGAAAAATCGTGTTCACTCCGCTGGTGCGGAAGCTGTATTTTGGTCATTTTTACAACTACGAAAATGACAAATATACATTTGGATTTCTGTTCAAAAGTATTCTTTATTGATATATTAATTATATACGGGGTCACAGGAACCACGTACCGACCAGGGGACAAAAATTACCTTCTAGTGCGATACAGGTCTCCGTGAACCCCGTAAAAGGATTTGCTGGCCCGTACGGGGTTGTGGGCACAGTATAGCTAGTGCAGTGCTTACTGAAATACTTGTTATCGGCAAATTAAAAATGAAGCGCTCGAACCACACGTTAGAACTACTATATTCCAAAAACAAAGGTTATCCCACACAATAAACGTCAAAATCACCACAAATTGACATCAAATTACAGGCAGGTAATTAAATATATGTTTTTAATATGTAAAAACGGTGGTGGTTTATCCTATTTTATGCATCTTTGTTTCTTAATTATATTAACTACTTTCACAAAAATACAAGAGTGCGAAGTATCATATTTTTGATGTATATTTTTTTAATTAATACAGCATATACATCGATATTTTTATTTCCCATCACTACTAATTTATCGACCTTAATATATTACATGCGTTACGGGGTGTACTAAGCCCCGTATTTTTTCAATTTTAGTGCGATACGGGGATAAAATAACCCCGTATTTTCTTTTCTATATAATTTTGTGAGTTTTTATCGTATCCACGTGCGGGGATAATGGGACGTAGGAAATTTCATACTCTTACAGTTAGTCGAAAAAAATATTGGAAAATCTAATATTTCAGGAACTTACAGCACTTTTAACAGACTTAGGCGTACGGGGCACTTTTATACCCGTAACGCACTACGGTGTAAACTATTACGGGGCGGATTGGGCCTCGTAACGCACTAGATTTTGGATTAAGGTTTTGGCTTGCCGCAGCGAACGTGTTAAATGAGCCTTTTCAAATAAAATATTATTTGCTATTAAGTTCAGCCAGTGTAAAAGTATATAACAGGGAAAAGTATATAACAACAGGTACGTACCTACACGGCGAACACACTGAAAAGGGTATTTAGCAAACTGATAACAATGCTACGTTTTGTAGAGGAGCTAGGGTGGTTAGAGTTACGCCTTGTCAGGCACAATGATTGTCGACTTGCAAATAATGCCTAATGTACTTATAACTAACTAACTAAGGTAAGCAAAATGAAAGATAAAATATTTATCCTTTTGGTTTTTTTTTTAATTAAAACCCTAAAAATTGAAAGCGATGTGGTTTATCTGTTCAACAAACTGTGACGTGGCGATCGCATTTGTCAGCCTCTCGTTATCTACCGCATTATTTATATGAACGAGCTGAAAGCGAGTGCCGGCTACGTGCCACATAGCCTTTAGAAAGTTGCCTTTTTTGACATCACAATATTCAGACCTTTCACTGAAGCACAGTATAAGGACGACTCAGTAGTTAATCTCCTGCGATCGGTAATTGTCTCTCTCGCACGCGCCGCGTGACCTTGGCAGTGCCACGCAGCGCGGCGCGTACTGACGCGACCGGTATCATCCGATTCCGCATGACTGTACTCTCTGCACCTCGCTCGCGCAGAGCGCTTTTCAAGGACAAACCACGCGGGGCAAAATTTGTTAGAAGAATTTTATTATTACTGAGTCGTCCTTATACTGTGACTGAAGTAACGTGCGGTGTCACGGCCGAAATCGCTTAAGATTTATACTCACGAGTCTCAGGTCTCAAAAAAGGAGCAAATAACGGATACGGGACACGTGATTTATTAACCTGTACTTACTTTCATACTCTTGCATATAAACACGCACTTTGAAATGAGAAATTACAGGAAGAAATTATGATAGAATTCATTGCTAAATTCGCCATGCATTGTTGCAGCTCACTTACATTCGTGAACGTTAATTAAAGGTAACAAGTAACTCAGGATTTAAAAAAAGCGATTTATTTTATGGTCTTATTTCCAATATAGAGGGTTAAATTGTGGCGAAGGCGAGTAGCTGGCAACCTGTCACTGCAATGTCACAGTTTGGATTTCTTTCAATCCCTTTTTGCCAAGAGTGGCACTGAAACTTAGTAGTTCATGTGTTCTGTCTACCCCTTTATGGGATACAGGCGTGATTATATGTATGTATGATTTATGATTTATGATTTATTTATGCATGTGGAGAATGGGTTACAATTAGGTTCTATTTGCTACTCAAGTAGTCTCACCAAACTCTACCTTAACAGGCGTACATACATTTTAGGACGATACACACAATTCACACTATAATTATAATACCAATTCATATAACAAGAAAACTAAAACTAACCTTAATTAAATAGAATCTACGAGTAATTACAATGTCATCATATGTATGTTTGTCTTATTTCCTCGCTATACGTATACCGTAGATTGTAGACCCGTTTAAATTTCTGGCTCGACCACTGACGGATCACGTAAATGGAGAATGGAGCAAGAAAAAAAAAGTAACTATTGTGCCTGAGCTGTAAGTTCACATTTTTGACACATTTGTTTTGAAGTATGTTGCGACACATCGCAAGTTCAAGGTATAAAACCAGTATCGCCTGACCGGCAACGGTCATTATGATTTTGTAATAATTGTAATTACTTGGTTACTGGTCACTGGTGCCTGCAGACGTATCAGGACAGGAACAGTATCACGTTTCGTACCATGTTCTGTTGTTAATTAATCGTTTGAAATATAAAAGTGATCAAAGTACAAAGTGTTTCATCTTGCTCGCTTCTACCTATTCGTATTCGCCCACGATGTCTAACGACGAGTCAAAATATGCCCCATCGTCCGTCATAACTTATATTATAAATATTTTAAACTACATAACTAATAATTATTAACTAGGATAACCCAATCATAACAAGAACACCCCATTAGAGAGCAGAGCAGACAGAGCCCTCACAAAGGCCTTCATGTCGGCTGACGAAGGGCCCAGCGTCGCCACCGCGAGCGCCGCAAACTCGTAGTCCTTATGTAAGGACGAGTATTTGCGGCGCTTAAGAACCTGAGCCTGGTCAGCCGCACCACCGGCCTGCATACGGGTCGCCCCAATGTGGGACCCTGCAAGGGTGTCAACGCATGTCGCACTTAGACTATGTAAATCAGTTAGTTTACGCAATATTAGATATAACAAGTAAAATTTTCGTTTAAAACTTATGCTTAAATTACCTGCCTTCTATTATATGGAGCATCAGTTTTTGTACCTTTAAATAAACAAACAACACTTTAATTTTTCAGTACTACAAGACATTATATTTGAGAACCAAGTCGCCTACGGTGTTTTCGGACCGATACGAAATTCAAACCTTCAAGAAAGGGGCGTACACCCATCTTAAACGCCGGCAACGCACCTACAATACTGCTGGTGTTTCGGGTGTCCATAGTAGCAGTAGTAGTAGTAGTATAAATGGGTGGCAGGGGGCGCCACAAGTCTTCAGTAACCAAAATCCTTATTGGGAAAATTCGACATAGGTCGCCGTGACCTGTGTGGTCGAATGGCTCAGGTGCTTGCCGCGATAGCAGTGGGCGCTGGTTCGATTCCAGCCTTAAACAAACGCAGGTCTTGATCATTTTCTTTAGCATTTATTTCAGTTTAAAAAGGAAGTAAATAATACCTACAGTGGAGTGTAATCTTCTAGTGATGGCGATGAACCGGACGGCTTGACAGAATCCAGATATATTGCTCTCAGGGAGACCGTTGCGAGAAAAATGTTCTAGAAATTCCGCTTTTATCGCGTACTTTATAATGGTATTCTTTCAACCAAGACGCCATTATATTTTAAAGTTTCATTTTTAACACAGTTTGTGTACCTATTTGTTTTCACACTCTGTTATAAAATTTTGTGCCCATGTATGTTTCGGAAGAACCGCGAAATCACAAAAAAAAACTTGAATAAGGTACAGCGGGGCAAATCTCGACTGAGGGACAATAAAATTGTAACTGATCCATTTTTTCCATTATTACACTATGATATTGAGTTCTACATGTGTCAACTAAAAACGCCTACGCTCCGCTGTACCTTAGTCAAAATGTATGAAACAGACTTTTTTTCCGATTACGGGGAAGGCCCCACACGAAAATGTATCAGTAGAACCTATACAGAATGGCATTTACTCCATACACAAGAATCTAAGCTCTTAAATAATATGATGATGATGATGATTGCAACAAAAAAAAACATATATTGATTTAAACTAACACGATCTTCACTCATATTATTAAATTAAAACGGGACTTAATCGCGTAAAACTTACGTTTTATATTTAACCCGACGTTTCGGACATGACATTACGTCCGTGGTCACGGGTAGACTGGCTGGGAGTTGTATCAACATCTTCTAGCTGTACGGGTTTTTCGAACTACCCGCACTTGATTGTCATCAGTCACTTTTACGCTAGGGTTGCCACTCTGCCTACATACAACACTCACGACATCCGATGGTATGAGACGGGAAGTTTTCTCACGTTTACACTTGCTAATCACTGGATTCCACGAAGATGAAATCCCTTGCCCTTCATTTTGATTGAAATTACGATGTTTCCTGATTTCAATCGCTTCACGTACTTTCCTGCTATAGTAAAGACGTTCAGTTGAAAGGACTTTGGGATTATGCAGTTCAATCCAGTGGTTCGGTCCTGACTCTAGCAAACATATTGCATACATATATTATAAACATATATATAAAAAAAAACATATTGGGGACATTTTACACAGATCCACTTAGCCCCAAACTAAGCAAAGCTTGTATTATGGGTGCTAAGCGACGATATACATACTTAAATACATAGATAAATAGAAAATATCCATGACTCCGGAACAAATATCTGTGCTCATCACACAAATAAATGCCCTTACCGGGATTCGAACCCTCAAAAAAAAAGGAGGCTGGGTCACTACCGACTGAGCCAGACCGGTCGTCAATAATAAGTAAACAGTTAGCACCCTTGATAGTCGTAAAAGTCAAGATAAGATAAGCTTGTTGTATGCCCTCACAGGGCGTCATGAACTGAACCTACCTACTGCATTACACCTGCATTTCAAAGTATGTACATGACTTTACAATGAATGAATAAATGAAATTAAAAAAAAATACACAAGTAATAACGCAACTGCAAAAGTTTCCAAGTAACAAGCAATTTTCAGTACAAACAAAAATCCTTTACTCTGCATGTCTACTTTTCGTTACACCTACAAGTAAAAACCCAGATGCATTTCCGTAGGCAGATGAATACGGTTTTCAAGTTTGGATATTTTTCGGCATTGTGGCACAAAAGCGAGAGCTTCGGACTAGTGATGTAGCTTTTGCCGGGATATTTGGGGTTTTTTGAAATATTCAATCTGTAATTTTCATTTTGGTAAAATGTTAAATCATAATAATTAATGGAGAGACCGCATGGCCGTACCAGGGGCGGCTCACTCCGCGATTCTATCGCCACGCTACAAGTACATGCCGGCGGCCGCGAGTTCGCGGCCTAATCAGGGGTGGCGCGCGTCCTCACGGAACGCACGTTCACACTTTCTATTGTTGCTTTACGTCGCGAGTTTTTTTTAAGGTTCATATGCGATGTCCGCATGTGGAATGGCTAATAATGCTTAGTTAAATAGACATCATGGATAAAATAGGACAATCTTACACAGATCTACTAATGATTAAGTCCCACGGAAAAATTCAATAAGGCTTGTGATGTTAGGGCCCAAACAAAAGTATATAAATATTGTATATACTGTATCTAAAAAGTATCCAAGGCTTAATAGTATAACATTTTATCTGAGTATTAATTCTTTTTAATCCATAGGCAACCCTATCGTCCGATGCTGCGCACGTGCGGCTCGTTTCTTTGTTAGAATTTTGTAGGCATTTAAAAAGGCGGCATTTCTTGAACATCAAAGCCTTCTGTACTTGTACTATTATATATTCTGTGGCCGTACTGAAATATTTATTACAAAGGTGCATAAGTATTTTAAATATAAACATACATTTTATTTACTCCTGTTCCAAGAGAGGGATATTTATTCGCATCTTAGTATCTTTCCCGTTACAGAACCAAAATGATCTATGGAATCAGGTGAAGATAATTTACTAATCAAGTAGGCAATGCGCTTATGAACGTCAAATAAAGCCACGCCGGCTCTAACCCTACGCCTCAGCCTCGAGAAGATTTCTGTCCCCCCGCAGTTGGAAGAGGGTATCCACTATGAGACCAACCAGCAAGAATGGCGAATAGAGTATTCGAGGATTAACAAAGGAATCTTCTAGATTTTGTGAACCAAAATGTACAACGAGCAGATAGTACCATTGCGCGGCTCATTGGACAGCAGGCAGCACCCGCCGTGTGTTTGCGAGTTGATGGATTTAAAATCTAAATTGAAATTGCGTTAAAGCGATCGGCTAAATACTGGTCTAAGGGATACAATAGCGGCTGCCTAAACTATGTTCATCACAGTTTACACTGTGATGTTTGATCACAGTTTATACAGTGCGGTTTTCGCTTGCTTCTAACTAAATGTTCGGTCGAGCCGATGTTCGGTGTAGAAAGGTCTGATCTACCTTGGGATGGGAGCTAAGAGCTGCAAAGTTCAATTAAACTCAAGATTAAAACGGATCTAACGCGAAATTGCAGTTTTAATGTTTAATAAAAAAATTGTAATATCATTTTAAGATAAGAAATAGTTTCAAATACTTTCATAATTTATTTAATACAATTTATCAATGCTAGCTAAGTCTGAGGTATTTAATTTAATATTAGACAGACACCTTTAGTTATATTAATAGTGTAATAAAATTAATCTGTCTTATGCTAACCAGAGATTAACATAATTGGCAGACGTTTTTCATTTTTAATGAAACTATGTAGCAGCACCAAACTCGATATTAAAATTCCAAATATTGCGAGTAGGTATATAATATACACCCTGTTTTTATTGAATTCCGTTAACTTTAAGGGAAGATGCTTTAGTTCAAATACAATCAATTTTTCTAAGAAACTAGCCTCTTAACTCTTACGGTTATCGAATTATTAAAAAAAAAATTAATTACTGAACACGTGTGTGGCATCCCTTACCGCTTCCTAATGGTATTTGTTTTGACATGTGCCGTCAAACACTTGACAATGACTTTAATGTTATGAATAAGGTTCTCTCACACTAATTAATTGTTTTATTATGTATGGAAACGAAAAAAAAATTTTTTTTCGAATTTTACAAAAACCGATATACAGGGTGGTTCCTGATGATGAACCTAACTGCGTGTCGAATTTAACGGAAAACAAAAAAAAACACGGGGTATATATTATAATTGTTTCACCACGCCAAATGTGAACGCCAGACTTCTGAGAATGACACACTCTGTATTGATTTTAACTATATATGGATGAACTCACGTTATTATTATCCACGATAAGTTTGCAACGATTTTCACAGCCTCGCCAGTGCAGATGTTATTTTAAACGTCAAACTTTGATGAGATTATGACGTTCACTTAACCCTGTCACACCTCGTACACTGGCGATCAAATATATGAAAGTAGCGCGTTCCTACGCACACAATCTAAGCTCGTGTAGGTGAACGCGTTTCATACTTGTATGAACGAGATATGATAGATCGACGTCGCATTTTTGACAGGCGGTAACTGTGAGGTAACCGAGAGCGGGTGTGCGGCACTTTCAGCGGGGAGCGGGAGTGGCCATACTGTACGATTTATATAGTACTCTTTATTATTCTGTGCCCTGTGCCCTTAAGCACACCTCGGACACTGGCGATCAAATACATATATGAAAGAGGCACGTTCCTACTGTTCCTAGCACACAGTCTAAGCTCGTGTTGGTGAACGCGTACTATGCTTGTATGAGTGAAATATGACAGGTCGACTGTTCGCGTTTTTGACAGGCGGTGACTGTGAGGTAACCGAGAGCGGGTGGGCGGCACTTTCTGCGGGGAGCGGGAGTGGTCATACTGTACGATTTATATAGTATTTTTATTATACTGTGCCCTGTGCCCTTAAGGCCGTATATACTCTATATCGCGGTTGCCGACATGTTTCGAGCACGGAGCACAGAATCTAGCCGCCACGAGCATTCATGCCTGATGATAGGTCTCCAAATGACTGGAAACATGTCGCCTACCACATATACACGGTGTAATATGAATAAATCGAATAATTTTAACAAATATTTTTTCCTCATCATATTAGAAGAGTAAAATGTCATATAAACTTTTCTGGAATTCGCCTACTTTCAGAGTTATAAGTATTTAAAAGAAATATTAAATCGAATAATAACGTATAACATTGTCGATGGACTGAGATCGATGTATCACGCTCCATGTAAATATCAATTAATTTATTTAATATCATATTAATATAGTTTTAAGTAAGTATTTGTAATTATTTTATTTTGTACTAACCATGTTTTTTAATTCTAATTCTGTTAAATTATGTTATAATTATGTTGTTTCTAACCATGCTATGGAATGTAAATATTCTGAAATAAATGTTTGATTAATTGATAACATTTTATTTTTATTTTGCCTTCAGAAATGCGTAGTAAAAATCTTTCGGTTTCCTCATCTTACACCGTGTATTATCGTGACTACAGTCAACCAATTGGAACCGTACAGTGGCCTAGACTGTAGAACTATGTCACAGTGACGTTTTAAATCAGATTGTAAGAAATCTCTTACTGCTTGTCATTTTGACATGGATGTAGAGTGGCCTAGGGTTCAATTGGTTGACTGTACATCCGTACCTTTAAAAATATTTTTAATAAGACCGGAATCGTCACATCCCTAGCCTTTTCCATTGTAAGCTTTCATTCAAACCTGCTGGTCGTTTGAATTTGGATCCATGCCAGTTGCACAAGTGATGGGAGTTAACCAGCCAGATATTGAAGACCTTATGATTATTGAGAAGTTTAGGGTATTAGAGATCTTGAATACTGGTTTTCTTGAGACGATTGTGTGGGATGAAAAGAGGTAATGGAACTTGTGGGGTCTGTGTGTCGTTGCGTCTATTGAAAGGTAACTGAGATATGGTGTCCAATGAAAAATGCACCTGTTATATATAAATGACATACCTGTTAAATATATAAATACCTACCTGTAATAGATATGTTAGGTGTCTATATGAGGTGCATTAGGGTTATGGGTTAGGGTATTATAATATATCGTTGTCTGATATTCATGAGCTTACCTCAGTCAATTTGTGTAAGAATGTCCTATAATATTTATTTCAATTTAATTCTTTAATTAGGTACTCATTTCCATCATATCAAGAATCCCCTTTCGGAATACCAGAGCATTTCTGTTTTTCGGAATATATCTATTACGAAATAAATATTACGTGAGAACGAGATAGGTGATAAGCAACAAATTCCATATGTTTCAATCAAACTCATTATAACTGTTTCATTGTATTATTACGAACGCGCATCGCACTATTTATTAAACCGTGGAACGTCCTATAAACACACGTTGTCTTATATAATTTAGGGGGGGCGGGCGCTCCAGGGTGGCTAGCCGAATGGCACAATCGCTCACGAAACGCTCACGAAACGAAGCGCTAGTAGATATCTATCTCTATCGCGCTTGCGTATTGGCGCGACAGAGCCAGCGGCGTATCGCTTTCGTTTGGCGTCGGAGAAATGCCATTCGGCTACGGGGCCAGGGTGGCTAGCCGAATGGCACAATCGCTCACGAAACGCTCACGAAACGAAGCGCTAGTAGATATCTATCTCTATCGCGCTTGCGTATTGGCGCGACAGAGCCAGCGGCGTATCGCTTTCGTTTGGCGTCGGAGAAATGCCATTCGGCTACGGGGCCTGGGGTTAATAGTTCCGAATAAAATATGTACATAACGTTCTTAGTTCCCTGTAAAGGTGAAAACGATATGATAGAAGATACGAGCAAAAACTGCAAACTCAGAAAAAGCGAAATGCGAACGTATACAAATTAGCACGGTTGAGCATTAATCACGTCTTCTGCGTTGTTCACGGAAAAATCAGAACAGAACGATATGAAATATGCTATTTTTTATCTGACTCAGTTTTAGCGCGGTGTGAGTGAAATCTAGCGAATCTTTGATGGATACGTGGCCAGCCGGCGTATCATGAGTGAAATCCAGCTTTGGCAATCTTTGACTACTTTGGAAACGTGGCCAGATGGAAGCAGTATAACCTTGAAAAATGTATTAAATATCGTTGACATGGTGGATGAGGACGGACGGGGGGCTAGCCATCCACTAACCTTCTGGGTGGACAGTGTTAAGAAGGCCTGCCATGGATTAACACAGGCGCTATTATTAGTATTGCAGAAGACCGTGCTAAAGAAATTTGGTGCATAAAATAACGACCTCATGTGGTCGCGGCCCTCAGCCATGAAGAACTGAGGAAAAAGAAGAAGAAGAGAAACATTTTGTGGCATGACCCTACTTTATAAGGAATATCATAGACATATGTAACTCCGTATAGACGGATAAAAACGTACCTACCTCAAAGCCATAGAGATAAAAGTACGGTGGCCTGGATGGCGTTACACCTTTGGGGAACGCTCGGCTAGATGGCCCTAATATTAATATTTGACATTTTAACACATACTCGTATCAAGCTAACAATATGGGCCGAAATGTCAAAACTGAGGTTCAAAAGTTTTAAGCTTGTGTCGAGAGACGGCAGTCTATGCACTGTGATTACACATTTTACTTTGACAGTAACTCTCAATAATACTCGATCCTCTTTGGGAATATACAGAGTAGGAAATGCTGACTAAAAGCAATTTCAGCTATTTGTGTCCACTATTTACACTGAATAAGAAAACCGTAATCTGAGTTAAACTTAAATAAATATTAGAACGTTGGTTCTTTGATATCGGACATTCTACACGGTGTTTTTATTGAATTCCATTAACTTCGGCATATAGTTAGGTCCATTATAGGTAACAGAACGGCATAGTTAGTTTTTTAAAATTCGTATTTTTTTCTAAAAAAAAACCATACACCTGCGATAGATGTTACTTTAATTGCTAATTGTTAAACGGGCTTTAAATTCACACTGAGTAAGTGTCAAAATTATGACATGTCAATCGCATATCGAACACACAAAGCCCGTTTCTTAACGGCAATTGATATAACATCTATCGCAGGTGTATGGGGTTTTTCAAAAAAGTTACGAATTAAAAAAAAAACTAACTATGCTATTCTGTTTCCTATAATGGACCTAACTACTTTCCGCAGTTAACGGAATTCAATAAAGACACGGTGTAAGTGTTTGAGCAACAAAATAAGAAACTAAAAATAAATTCCTATTGGAAAACCCTCACATTATTTGGCAATCATTAATGTAAGGATTTATTCAGCTTTTACCTTTTAAAATAACTTTAGCGGTTTTATACACATTTACAAAGTTCATCTCATTATGTTCGGCCAACGACTTTAAATCCTATTAACATGTAGGTTTTATAGGTTTTTCTACCTGTAAAGGTTAGCTTTGTGTTAATTTTCATCAAAGGAACTCGTAATTATTTCTTCTCTCCCATCCTTGCGTGTTATTACATAAAAAAAGTTTTTAAAACAACCATTTTCACCGACAAAAAGGGTACTAACTCATTTATCTTTACTTCGGTCGCGTTAGAAATTTATTTTCCCATTTTTATAAGAAAGTTTCTCTTTTATTAAGTCTGTTATGACTACTGTTGATGAATTTATGGAAAAAGCTGCCAAATGTATATTGAGTCATTCGGACTATTCGCGTAATAATGACCATACAATCGTATTTTTTGTGTTGAATTTGATGAAACGCTGTACCTTTGTAACTGATCCATTTTTTCCATTACTACACTATGATGTTGAGTTTTACATGTATCCACTAAACACGCCTGCCATTTATAACAGGTGGACACTGTATTTAATAATGCAAACATTGTAAAACATGGAAAAATGGACCAGTTACATTAGCCCCAGTCGAGATTTGACCCGCTGTATATATATATACCTTATTTTTGTTTAGAGAACCGATCAAATAATTTAAAGTAATGTTGTTTGTTTTGTGTTTTGTAAGACAAGTTATATCTAGTCACGGTTCTATATAGAAATTATAAACTGAAAACGTTGAACTTGAACATTTTTATAGTATATGTTCAGCCGTTCTGTATTATGCTACCAATTTTATTACTTATCTACGTGGATAAGACATTTGTCACTTTCACGCTGACAGTCATACTTGTCAAATCGTGACGGATACTTTATCCACATAGATAAAGTGATAAAATTGGAAGCATGATACGCCGGCTGAACACTACTACTTACCTAGGTGATGACGTGGTGATGACTTACCCGTGGTGGGATGGTTTGGACGTTAGCCACGTAAACTTAAGACGAGATTCCAACCGGTAGCCCAAAAATAGTCACGTTTTATTTGATAAATCAGTATATCTCTTCCCACTTAGTATTATTTTTTATAGTTATACCGCTTTTCGACTGTGAAAATCACTGTCAAAGAAAGAATGGGAATACGCTTAGAGCACTCATGCGTTGTTCGTGGATTTACAACAAAGCTTTTATTTACACACTCAATTCATTTGTATTTCGAATTGCCGCCCGGCAACGCTTCTGGATTAGCCATTGTGTGTGCGTGCAACTGATTTATTTATGCGCGGCTTGAAGACAGGCACATGAAGGATATTTATAAACTACCCATCGTTTACTAACTGTAGGCCTAGCACATGATGGCCGCGAGAGTATGTCGCCGCGAGATAGACTATCCGTCCTTATGTCATTAGTACAGTTAGAAGAAGACGTGTCATCTATCTCGCGGCGACATACTCTCGCGGCCATCATGTGCAAGGCCTACTGTATTCATTAGACTTGGACGGTGATAACTCGCGGGCGAGATATTGTCTCGCCCATCGTTTGTATCCTCTCTACTGTATCATCATTATAATCCTCCTTGCGTTATCCTGGTATTCGCCACGGCTCATGGGAGCCTGGAGTCCGCTTTGATAATTAATCCCAAGATTTGGCGTTGGCACTAGTTTTACGAAAGCGACTGCCATCTGACCTTCCAACCCGAAGGGTAACTAGGCCTTTTTGGGATGTTGCCCTACTGAATAACGACACTATTTTGGTTTACCGATACATTCAAGTTTCATTTAAATCACAGTAACTTCAACGTTGGCTTGGTTTTGTTCTATGAGAATGCTTAGAGCAACTACAGTCCATATAGGTACCTACATATTATCGTAATATGCACGTATGATAAAGTTCAAATCAAGCCGACCAACGCATGTCTGGGCGAATAGTCGAGAATACTGTATCAAAAATGACGTCACTTGAAACTAAAACGTCTCTTTTGACTGTGATGAATCAGCTGATTATAGACGTATATCTAAGACTCCGCGTCGCGTATCGTACGACGCAATAATCTTGCCACAGAAAACGAATAAACAGAAAACGCTTCTCTGGCATTTGACAGAAATCTTGTTAACTAATTTTCTTCTGATCCCTTAAATCAAAGAAATTATTGACCACCGATATTACGCACAACGTTTTTGTTAAAAAGGTTTATGTGATTTGTTTTCAATAAGAATATAAGTCCTTTTGGAAGAGAGTTTCAATCGTAATTGACGTTAGACGAAGGAATGTATTTGGGTCTGACGTTTGATGTATTATTCGTCATTCGTAATAGCTCAGTCAGATGCTTATATCACAATATTTCTTTATAAAGACCAATATTATTGATTGGCAAGGGTAAATCGCGGACGCAAAACCGAAATGAGGAAAATCGTATAAATATGATGTTATCAGCAATTCCCGTCAACTTTGTACAATGCCACGTCAGCAAATTTTAATTGATCCTATTTTGTTAACAACATTTAGTAATATAATTCGACTTTCGTAAGATATATACAGGAATATATACTTTATTAACTGGAAAAAATACAATTTCTATTAGGTATCTTAAAATAAACTAACAAATTAAACTAAATAAGTAAACCTAAATGTATCAAACTTAAATAAACAGTATAATAACAGGATAATTGTTATAATTAAGAAAATATAGATACTAGAGAACCTTAATGACGAAATAAAACTTAATAAAATCTCAATTAATCAACAAAATCCTGGTAACAAAATAGGAATTAATAGAAAAAAATTTAACTTTTCCCTTAATTTTTGTACAAAGTTGACGGGAATTGCTGTTATACGGTTTCGCTATTACCTAAACAATATTTTTTAGAAACCCGTTAATAGTCATGCTCATAATACAGGCTTTTTAACCCCCGACGCAAAAACGACGGTGTGTTATAAGTTTGATGTGTCTGTCTGTCTGAAACATCGTAGTAGTCATAGAGGGCTTACGGAAAAAAACTGCATTTTATGCAGAAAGCAAGCCACTTTTCACAGTGATACTAGGGACCAATATAAATGATATCATCCGAGGAAACACGATTTTCATCCACTAAAATTCAAGATGGCGGACATTTTCCAAAATGGCGGCCGCATATTTTTAAAAATTTATAGAATCGTAACGGCTGCACCGATTTTGATAGTTGAGGTGTCTATCGCATCGTATTGAAGCGTTAATTAATATAAAAAATTAAAGTCATAAAAAATTAAGATGGCGGCCGAATAATAAGAAAAATATGAAAATTTCAAACTATTTTTTTTCATTCTCGTGCAATTTACTAATAAATTTTCTATGATATGGTTACATTTTTATGTATTTAAATTAAACCTGATAATATTATCTACATAATAAAATAAAAATCATGAAAATCCATTGAGTAGTTTTTGAACTATACTCATTTGAAATGGAGCGCGCGGATTTGAAAGACGTTTTCGCACGTGATGTAAACAATTTTGGAATCATAACGGCTGCACCGATTTTAATGGTTGGGGTGGCTATTAGTTTGTATTAAAACATTTATTCATATAAAAATTAAAATCATTTAAAAAATAAAGATGGCGGCCGAATAATAAAAAAAATATGAAATTTTCATTTTTTTTATTTTCACGAAATTTACAAACAGTTTTTATACCATATGGTCACATTTTTATTTTTTTAAATAAAATCTAATATTAACATCTGCAAAATAAAACAAAAAAACATTAAAATCCGTTCAGTAGTTTTTGAACTATACGCATTGAAAATGAAGCGCGCGGGTTTGAAAGAAGTCTTTGCACTTGATATGTGATTCATCGTATCATTTGGTACCGCTATACACGCAAGACTGATTATTTATTTTGGTCACAACTTACTATATTACTATTCAGAATCAATGTTTTTAGTATTTATATACATTATTAGTTTTTTATTCCGAGTTTAGGTATATTTAGATAACCCCCGTAAACTTGACCATCACATAATTTGTATTTTAATACGTAAAAGAACTTAAATGCACATAACATAACATTTGTATTAATAGCAATAAAATTGTCCTTTCCGAGGACTCCAGAGATAATTTTCGACAACTTAGGGGGCTTCAGAAATATCTATGTATAAAATAACTTGTTTTCTGCGACAAGGAGCGTATGTTTTTGTAGTGCTGGCGATGTTGGTGGGATGCTGGTTATTAATTTTGGTTGGAAACAGTTCCAAGCGCACCAAGTTAACCGATAAATGTTGAGTCTGCGGATCAAGTTTTCAAGCATGGCCATTATTCCTCCAGGAATACACTGTTCAGCATGACAACCAACAATACTTTTTCCAGAAACTATAGCCTGTTGATGTTATAAGTGTGGTGATTTTTTTTTCTAAACAATTTACTTCCTCAGAAAACATTTGCTCTGCTATTTCAGGGTAAACCATAGGAACGTAACCGGAAGAAGCTGATAGCCTCATTGTACCTCGCCCAAAAGATATGGCGGAACAGGGACTCACGCGTATCATCACATCTTCCGATACAGATGTCTTGGTATTTAAATAAAAACCACTGGAGTCTTCGGGTGAAGGATAGACGTAAAGTCAGTGGCCAGATTCGGGTTTGGTTGGACCTAGCTTAGAGCCTCGAAAGGTATTTGCCTCATGTGAGACCTCGAGTGAGTTCAGGGTGGTAACGGATGCTAGAGTGTCCCATGCCCTTCGTTGAGTTTATCTCGCAGTTTGTAGCCGTAGAGGCTTTCAGGGCGTTACGTGCGAGATCGGACGTGATGTAAATGGAGGCAGGAATGACGGCAAAACGACACTTTACGAGTGCCTCAGCCGCCAAACCATACCGGTAAACAGGCCTGAGTCCATGCTTGCTCACTAAAATATGTGTTAAGAACGGTCCTAATTTGGCATTTAAGCATGTGATCTATGGAGCTAATTATATTGGGAAATTTCCAATTCTTATCTAGTATATTTTCTTAAGACTTCAAATGAGAATAACCTACCGGAGTATAAGGTACTACTGCTATTCGTGGTTTTTACGCTTTTACGTCTGATACGTTAAGTTATACCAGCTTTGATAGAAACATCGCAGTAACTACAAACTCTTCCTGGAGGAATAATCGCCATGCTTGAAAAGTTTACTCCAGTTCAACTTGGTGAGCAAGAAACTGTTTAAGTACTACCGAAAATAAATTAGTACCTAACCAACATCGGCAGCACTCCGTGTCGTATAACAACGCCCCATATTCTGGATATTACTTCTGTGCCTATGCCATCATCCTGGGGTTGGAAGACGTACAATGATAGTTGGGTACTGCAGTGGTCCGAAAACAGGGAGATATGGTATGAATATGTATACTTGGACAATTGCGGTTGTGAAAAAGGCTGCGAAACAATACGCTGTACGTGTTGTGGGTCTACCCTGCGCGGCGCAATGCAAATAATGCAATGTATTAATAATGTTATCATTATTTCCTTGTTTGATATTATTTTGTATCTCTTTTATCTTTCAGTATAACCTAGACGAGAAGCAAAAAATATGTTTTGTATTAATAATGTTTCCGTAGCCCCTACAGGAGTTGTCGAAAATTATCTCTGGAGTCCTCGGAAAGGACAATTGCTATTAATACAAATGTTATGTTATGTGCATTTAAGTTCTTTTACGTATTAAAATAAAAATTATGTGATGGTCAAGTTTACGGGGGTTGTCTAAATATACCTAAACTCGGAATAAAAAACTAATAATGTATATAAATACTAAAAACATTGATTCAATCAATCAATCAATCAAAATATTCTTTATTCAAATAGGCTTACAATAAGCACTTTTAAATTGTCAACAGTGTACAATATTCATCTTATTCTAAATATCAGAGCAATTTATTGGTGCAATAAACAATATTGTTTTAAAACTACATTGATTTAATAAAATGATATCAATCTAAATTGTATAAAAAAATACTAGTATAAAAACTTCTAGAATAAATTCTAAATGTCAAAAAAATTGTATAAAAATACATTGAATTATCAATAATTATCATCATTAATAAGCTATATAATTAATGGTTTTCAACAATACTTGTATCCCACGGTGTTTCATCATTCATGTAGTCTTGTGTGCTGTAGTAGGCTTTAGAGATCAGTATACGCTTTACATAATGTTTAAATCGATTAAAAGACAGTTCAGTGATGGCATTAGGAAGTTTGTTATAAAATCTTACACAATTACCCATGAATGATTTTTTAATTTTATGGAGCCGAGTGAAGGGCACTGCAAGCTTATGCTTATTTCTAGTGTTTATATTATGTACATCACAGTTTTTCTTAAATTTATAAATGTTTTTATGTACATACACAATATTCTCATAAATATATTGACAATGCACTGTCATTATATTAATGTCCTTAAACTTATCTCTAAGTGAGTCTCTATGGTTCATTTTGTATATTGCTCGAATAGCCCTCTTCTGCAGAACAAATATGGTATTTATCTCTGAAGCACTGCCCCATAGTAAAATACCATATGACATAATGCTGTGAAAGTAACTAAAATAAACTAATCGAGCTGTTTCCACGTCTGTTAACTGACGGATCTTGCTCACTGCAAATGCTGCAGAGCTCAGTCTATTCGAGAGGGTAGCAATATGGGGACCCCACTGAAGTTTAGAATCTAAAGTTATGCCAAGAAAAACTGTACTATCTACCAGTTCCAATTCCTCATCCTTCACAACGACACTTGCTTGTTCATTTTTAGCATTACTCGTTACAAACTTAATACATTTAGTCTTTTTCTCATTTAACAATAAGTTATTAACACTAAACCAATTAACTACTTCGGAAATAGCATTGTTTACATTTTCACAAGTTTGTTGCTGACGTTTGACTTTGAAAATAAGGGAAGTATCATCTGCAAACAATACTATATCATGGTGGGTCTTTACAAGATATGGCAGGTCATTAATGTAGATAAGGAACAGGAAAGGCCCCAATATTGATCCCTGCGGTACACCCATAGAGACTAGTGACCCCGGTGAGCGCTGTCCATTCACGTCGACCCTTTGTATTCTATCGTGTAAGTAAGATTTGACTAAATTCAGTGCCGATCCTCGCACTCCATAGTAGTGCAATTTCCTGATCAGTGTTTCATGACAGACGCAATCGAAAGCCTTAGATAAATCACAGAAGATACCCAAGGCATCCTGTGACTCCTCCCAGGCATCGAAAATCTGTTTGATTAGCTCAACACCAGCGTCGGTTGTTGAGCGACCCCGTGTAAAACCAAATTGTTTATTGTGCATTAGATTATTGATGTTAAAATGTTGCAATAGCTGAAATAACACTAACTTTTCAAAAATTTTGCTGAATGTCGGTAACACTGATATCGGTCTAAAATTAGTGGGGTCGGATGTGCTACCAGATTTAAATAATGGAATGACTTTACTGTGTTTCATAAGATCAGGAAACTCACCACAATCAACACTGTTATTAAAGATAACTACCAAGTCAGGCGCTACAATTTCTATTAAAGATTTAACACCATGGACAGAGACTCCCCAGAGGTCACAAGTTTTTTTAACATTAATTGATTGAAATGCCTTAATTATATCTGAGGTACTAACTAGGGATGTACCGACTAGTCGCCGACTAGTCGGAAAAGCCGACTATCCGGCCATATTTGTAGTCGGCGATTAGTCGGCGACTAGTCGGCAAAAAAGGCCGATTAGTCGGCACTTGATAAGTGATAGAAAAACAGTAGGTAACAAGGTACAAAAATAAAATAAGGGGTGATTTATGGTCGTATTATGTACGTATTCTAAATTTCCTACAATGAACAGCTATAAAGAATGCACATCGGTCTTTGGAAAGAGACAATTAACGTCACATCAGCAAGATACACGTCACATAAGAAAGAGACAACGCTCTACGAAGCCGAAAAACCGATGTGCACACATTATTGACGGGTACTGTACCTAAGACTATGGGTCTCATAGGTAAGACCACTATTTATTTTAAGCAAAAAAAATGGAAAATGTGTCTAATTATTCTCATAGACCTTTGAACCTGAAAAAAAAAATGAAAACGCGAAAGAACCAAAAATGTCATTAAAAATTCTGGTGAATTTAGTCGAAAATTATGTTCTGGCCGACTAGCCGACTAGTCGGCCGACTAATCGGCCACCCAAACGCCGACTAGTCGGTAGTCGGCCTAGTCGGCAAAATCACTAGTCGGTACATCCCTAGTACTAACATGTTCAAATACAAGGTCTCTACTACATTCTGTGACATTATCTTCTAACAATGTAACGGCAGATGCGGGTGATGAATTTAAGTGCCTAGTTGTGGAAACTGGTATATCAGTGAAGAACTTTTCAAATTCTGTTGCTACTTCTAAATTGGAATCTACAATTTTGCCATCAATTTTTAATTTCAGTTCATTTGTTCTTTGCTTTGACCGACCAGTCTCCACGTTAATTACTTTCCACGTTGCTTTAATTATATCGGAACTACTTTTAATTTTCTTGCTTAAATAATTACGTTTAGCGGTATGACAATCTAATTTAAACTGTTTCGAAAATTGTTTGACATGTTCTTTAAATTCATCACTCGTATTAAACCGCCGTTCCTCATACAAGGCATACAATGCACGTCTTCGTTGATGTAACTCTGCAGTTGCCCACTCACTAAAAACTGATGCATCACTAACCGTGACCGTTTTTGTTGTAAATATCGTATTATAATTTTCCATATATGTGTGAAAGAATGAATTATACATATCATTAGGACTCATGTTTGGAGACAGAACGGGTAGCGCCTGAACTAAACTCTGTTTCATTCTTTCCACGCGGTCCGAGGTTACTGGTACAAAAGTTATCTGTTTTTTCAAGGTATTTTTCCTAGCAGCTTCAAATACCATTAATTGACCTAAATGGTCGGACTCTAAATTGCTGATTACATTTTTTGTAATAGGAAAAATATCTGTGAAAATATTATCTATACAGGTTGCACTAGTAGCAGTCACTCTAGTAGGCTCCATAAAAATGTGGTTCAGATTACATGATTTGAAAACATTCAACAGCCTACAACTTAATGTCGAATTTTCTAAATAGTATTCTGTATTCTGAATAGTAATACTTATAGTAAGTTGTGACCAAAATAAATAATCAGTCTTGCGTGTATAGCGGTACCAAACGATACGATGCATCACATATCAAGTGCAAAGACGTCTTTCAAACCCGCGCGCTTCATTTTCAATGCGTATAGTTCAAAAACTACTGAACGGATTTTAATGTTTTTTTGTTTTATTTTGTAGACGTTAATATCATATTTTATTTAAATAAATAAAAATGTGACCATATGGTAGAAAAACTATTTGTAAATTTCGTGAGAATAAAAAAAATTGAAAATTTCATATTTTTTTTATTATTCGGCCGCCATCTTTATTTTTTAAATGATTTTAATTTTTGTATAAATAAATGTTTTAATACAAACTGATAGCTACCCCAACCATTAAAATCGGTGCAGCCGTTATGATTCCAAAATTGTTTACATCACGTGCGAAAACGTCTTTCAAATCCGCGCGCTCCATTTCAAATGAGTATAGTTCAAAAACTACTCAACGGATTTTCATGATTTTTATTTTATTATGTAGATAATATTATCAGGTTCAATTTAAATACATAAAAATGTGACCATATCATAGAAAATTTATTGGTAAATTGCACGAGAATGAAAAAAAAAGTTTGAAATTTTCATATTTTTCTTATTATTCGGCCGCCATCTTAATTTTTTTATAATTTTATTTTTTTATATTAATGAACACTTCAATACAATGCGATAGACACCCCAACCATCAAAATCGGTGCAGCCGTTACGATTTTATAAATTTTTAAAAATATGCGGCCGCCATTTTGGAAAATGTCCGCCATCTTGAATTCTAGTGGATGAAAATCGTGTTTCCTCGGATGAAAACGTTTATATTGGTCCCTAGTATCACTGTGCAAAGTGGCTTGCTTTCTGCATAAAGTGCAGCTTTTGACCAGAATTTCGCCGTAAGCCCTATGACTATAGCTCCCGAACGGATGAACCGATTTAGAATTCGTTGTTTTTGTTTGCAAGCTGAGTTAGTCAAAAGTGTTCTTAGCCATGTTTCATGAAAATCGGTCCACTATGTCGCGGGTTTTTTGTTTAATTTTAAGTATTGATTGCCTTTACTTTCAAGGAAAGGTTCTCGTAGATGCAATACAATTAATTTCTTAGAGGTAACGCCGCCAGTGTCATAGGGTCTGTGCCGCATGCCGAACTATTGAACGGGATTTTCTCTTTATAGCAGTTTTATTTTTTTAGTTAAGTATTTTTATAGGTATATCTTGTTATTTAGTTTTATTTTTAGGTTTAATTTTAGTTTTAATGTTATAGTTTTAATTGTTTACATAGCTAGATAGTAATATTGTATTTTAATATACAGAGTGTCCTTAAATAAAGGGTAAATAAAAAAAAAATATTTTAATAAAATACAAAAATAGTATGTACTTAAATTGGCATCAATTATTGTTATTATTGCTCGGATATATTTCTTAGAAAGGAAAAAAACCACGGGTATCTTTGTAATTGAATTGCCTCGCGACAATAGTATCCTTTCCCCGTACAGGGATAATAGCATTATTGTCAAAATATATACTTTTATCCTAATATTATCCTTGCGTTCATTAGGATCAGGGACGCATGGAAGGCCTCATGTTTGTATTATTCGTTAGGGTATACACATTAGCCGTATTAATCTAATAGCTATGAAGCCTTGTGGTATAAGTGACGGTCACTATTTATTTATTTACTTAGGCTGGACATGTCTATCGTTGCCATGTAATTAAAGTTAAGTTTACACAACGGCTGTGGCCACTTTGTTAAGGATAGGACGACGAAGAAGCCGAGAACTGAAAACCTTCAAATCAAGAGTGAACAGGCATCTTCTGGGCGAGCTCACTCCATCGTAGGCCACGTCTTTGCCTTTGGCTAGTCTGTGGTCAAGAGTAAGCCCATTTATAATTAAAAAAAAGTTGAAATTGATGAACTAGGTATATAAATCGCTCGCTCTCTCTTTTTAACCCCCGACGCCAAAACGACGGGGTGTTATACATTTGACGTGTCTGTCTGTTTGTCTGTTTGTCTGTCTGTCTGTATGTATGTCTCTCTGTCTGTCTGTGTGTGTGTATGTCTGTGGCATCGTAGCTTCCGAACGGATGAACCGATTTAGATTTAGTTTTTTTTTGTCTGAAAGTTGAGTTAGTCGGGAGTGTTCTTAGCCATGTTTCATGAAAATCGGTCTACTATGTCGCGGTCGGGGTTTTTTCAAAATGTTAATGTTGTGGTTAGGTTATGGAACGAGTTGGACTCCTTTTTGAACGAATGGCCAAGGACTTCTCAAAACCGGAAGGAATGGATAAGCGTGGTGAGGCCTTTGCCCAGCAGTGGGACATCGCAGGTTCTCAATAATATATATATATATATATATATATACTGGAACTTTACTATTTGTTAGAAATGATATCGTGCAGCACTGTACCCCTATTGATGTATCAGAGTGTAACATTGAACGATGTTGTGAGATGTGTGGTGTGAATATCAATAACGGAAAGTCCAATATGCATATCTTCGCAATCTATAGATGTCCACAATCCAGTGTAAAAAAGTTTCTAGAAAACATTGACAAATTTCTATTACAGTTTGATAAGCATAATATAATGCTTTGTGGCGACTTCAACATAAACATGGCAGATAGTAAACTCCAGACCACAAAAGACCTACTACAGACCCTGCTCGTACATAACTTAAAGCCCACAATCACTGACCCAACGAGAAGTACAAGAAACACTGAAACGATAATCGATAATATTTTCACTGACAATCATCAGTACATAAAGGCTTTAGTTGAGCCATGTCCTTTTTCCGATCACGATTCACAGATAATATTTTTTAAACACAATACCGCTGAAAGAAGTGTTCAATATAAAGTAGTTTCAAAGAGATTCTACAATAAACTAGCAAATATTCAATTTAGAAGTGCATTAGAGCAAATAGACTGGTGGCCACTGTTAACTAACAAGGACTATGAAACACAACTAAATATGTTTTATGACATCTTGCATGACCTAATAAATAAATATTACCCAGTTAAAACACGTAAAATTAGAATTAACAAAAAAAATTGGATAACCAAAGGAATTAAAATATGTTGTAGGAATAAAAGGAAAATGTATATTAACCTTAAACGTAAATCTGACCCTGAACTTCATTCTCACTTCAAGATGTACCAACGTATTCTTAAAAATGTGCTGACTACTGCAAAACGAAACTATGTCACAAAAACAATTGCAAAAGCAAGTAACAAATCAAAAGCTGTCTGGAAATTAATCAAGGAGAATACAGGCAAAGCGACTACGAATAACACCGGGTCTTGGAAAATAGAGCATGGTAATGCAATTATAAGTGATCCTAAGTGTATAAGCAACTTATTTAATGAATATTTTCTTAATGTAGGGGAAAACCTGCATACTCCATATTTAAACCGCGATTTTAAAAGTTTCCTAAAAAGGAAATCTGTAGATAACACTAAATCCATGTTTCTAAAACCTATTATGGAATATGAGATCATTAAAGTCACCAAAAATTTAAAAAATAGCAATTCATGCGGACCAGATGATATACATACCTCTATACTAAAACACAATGTTGACATTCTCTGCATACCATTATGCCTTATATTCAATGAACATATAAAAATGGGAACATTCCCGAGTCAACTTAAGAATGCTAAGGTAGTTCCAGTACATAAGAAGGTAGTACACAACAAATTAAGAACTACAGACCCATCTCATTGCTCCCAATTATCGCAAAAATATTTGAAAAATGCCTAGCAGATCGAATAGAAAAATATATGAACGACAATAATTATATATCCACAAGACAATTTGGATTCCTAAAAGGCAAAGACACAATCACAGCTATTACTAAACTAACGTCAGAGATAATGAGTCATCTTAACAGTGATATAAAATGTGCAGGAATATTCTGCGACTTAAGCAAAGCCTTTGATTGTGTCGATCATAAGATTTTGCTTTACAAACTCGAATATTATGGCATACGGGGTACAGTACTCAATTTGATATCTTCCTACCTGACTGGGCGTAAACAATTTGTTGAAATTAAGTGCTCAAGCCAAACAGAGAGTAACAATATATATAAATCTGATCAAGGCATAATAAAACGTGGTGTTCCGCAAGGATCAGTTCTGGGACCGCTACTATTCATTATATTTATTAATGATCTTCCTGAAAATATCTCCAATGGAACACCCTACATGTATGCTGACGACACCAGTCTGATTCTGGGTGCAGAGACTCACAAAGACCTGCAGAATATAACCACCCGCGGATGGGAGAATCTCTCAGAATGGTTCTCCGCAAATGGTCTGTCGCTCAATAATGATAAGTGCTGCTACATGATATTTAAACGCGCATTCAACTCAATGGACTGTTCTCTCAATCTGCCTTTTGCTAAATCGGATACAATCCGTTTTCTTGGTATCGAACTAGACCAACATTTAAGATGGCATGACCATATAAATTATATTGTAAAACGACTAGGAAGTGCATGTTATTCACTAAAATCGATGGCTAAAATTTGCGATAAACAAACTCTGAAAACTATATATTACTCATATGTAGAGAGTATAATCAGGTATGGTATCGAAGTGTGGGGCAGCAGTACAAATGCAAATAAAATTTTACTAATGCAAAAAAAATGTATACGCTTCATTGAAGGTTATTTCCTGAAACGCATAGGGATCTTTTTATAAAAAATAACATACTCACAGTAACCGCATTGTATATATACCAAATCTGCTTATTTGTCCACAAAAATATAGGATCATACCAATTCAAAAAAGAATGTGAAAGATATCCGCTTCGTCGTAATTTAGATCTTATGCTACCCGAATCACGTTTTGCATATTATAAGAAAAGCATCAATCATATCGCAATTAAAATATATAATTATCTTGACATGAAAATTAAAGATTCCACTAATGTTAAAGAGTTCAGTAACAATTTGAAGACAAATATTTAATGGATAGACCTTACTATAACTTGGACGAATACTTTGGCAAAATATTTGATTGACATAGATAATTTTATTTTAATTTTTATTGTTTTAAACTATTGAATTGAATTAATGTGACAAATTGTATCAATTTTTGTATTGTAATTTTATGATATCTATGTTCTAATTTTTATTCTTATTCATCATTTTATCGCATCGTTTTAAATTTTACACTATGAATTGTTTAATGTTATAATGTGAATTTTATTAATACCTTTTTGAGATGAATATTCCTACATACCTATTTGGTTTAGTTTAGCTTAAGATTCTATTGATACTGTGTATCCACTACTGCATGGATTTGTCCTTATTTGCAATAAAGATTTGAGTATTGAGTATTGAGTATTGAGTGGCGGGGCGTGATATATATATATATATATATATATACCTCTAATAATTCGGAGTATGACTGTGTGCAGATAGACAGACATACAAATATTTGTAACAGTCTCCGCCATGCCAATATTGACAATCAACAATTTTTTGCTCAGTCTAGTTGCCGTTTTGCTCCGTTGGTTTCGTTATATTAAGAAACCCTATTTATTGAGATTGTGGAGTTCAATCTAGTTGAACACGATTTCTAAAGCAAATATTTTCCGTCTCAATTTACAAAGAAGTCTTTGTTGGCTTTTAGGGAAAAAACTTGCAAAGAGAAAAATAAGTACCTATAGTACTTCACAATTTACTTTACTTTTAATAAGCGTGGAGTGGAACCTGAAACTTGAGCAGTTTGATGTGCTCTGCCTACCCATTATGGGAGTCTTATACACCGTGTTTTTTTTTGTTTTCCGTTAAATTCGACATGTCGTTAGGTTCGTTTTCAGGAACCACCCTGCATATCGCTTTTTGTTAAATTCTAAAAGATTTTTTTTCGTTTCCATACATAATAAATGGCTTAATAATTAACTAATTATTAGTGTGAGAGGACCTTAATCATAACATTAAAGTCATGGTCAAGTGTTTGACGGCACATGTCAAAACAAATAACATTAGGAAGTGGTAAGGGATGCCACACACGACACGTGTTCAATATATATTTTTTTAATAATTCTTAGAGAAATTGATTGTATTTAAAATAAAGAATCTTCCCTTAATGTTAACGGAATTCAATAAAAACAGGGTGTATATATTGCGTGATCTTACTTTACATTTCGCTATGTAATCACAAGATGTCCGCCAAATAATAGTCCGAATCGAATAAAGTTTAATCAATTAGTACAAGTTACTCGTTTAAGTAAATACCTACAACAAACAAGAACAAATAATTTCTCTATTTCGCAGTTAATTCAATTAATATTCAAACACTTTGGGCGCCTAAGCAATAAACATCAACGCCGTATTAATTGCCACCGTCTGGCAACTATTTTATTTATTGACGAAACATTTCGCAAATGGTTTACGATCTCTGCAAACACAAACCATTTGTTCAAAGTCCTTTAATAACTTTCAGAAACAACAGCCGAAGACAGTTGTTGCCAACCTTTCGACCTAAACTGTAAAGAAAAGTGACTTCGGAATTTTAGATTAGTTGCGGTGCTTATGGTACATCAATCATATTTAAGTAGTTTTATGCCGTGAATCAAATAATAATACCTACACTGAGAGAAAATACAACCAGTTTGGACAAGGAACAATTTACAAAACCAAAATTTACAAGAAACAATCCTATGTTAAAATAACCCAAACTAATTTTATTTGTGGTATATAAAATTAACTTATTGAGTATCAGTTGGCTTTAAAAGTAAAATTTTAAACTTATTTCACTGTCCATAATGGGGGATCCATTACTGGAGAACTGCCATCCATGATTGGAGAAAAAACACCTAGTTTTAATTTGTTAACTATGAAGAAACCAACAGGAGTATCTATTCTGCAATACGCTTGAAATGTAAAAGAAGGATAGCATATTCAAGATTTAACACGCTTAGCGGTAGAATTTTTACATTTATCAGTGAAATAGCAAAAACAGGCGAATTTTTTTCTTAAACTGTCCATGATTGGGTCCGTTACCTTAACACTTTCGAAACTGGGTGAAATTTTCGCTATATGTAATCGGCTACGCTTCTACGAGCGGTGTGCCCGACAGTCGAGTTCTTGGTAGCGAAAGTGTTAACTGAGTGAAAATATCAGGAGTATGACGAAAATAAAACGATAATCATGGTCTATTATATAATATCTATATAACTGTAGCTTAGTTCACTATTCCATAACACTGCCCAATATATGTACCTACTTACATTAAGTCTAGTGAAACTAACCATGAATCTTTTGTGTAGTACATGTACTAATAGTACAAAAGACGTGATTCCTTGCACTGTACTAGACCGAACTACTCCCAAATGATTCTGCTCTCTAGTAAACATTTAGTACAATCACACACGCGCAACAGAATGGGAGCGAGAGGAGCGAAGAGCCGAGGAGTGACAATGACAGCAAAGCGATCCGTGTGATCTTACCGCAACCGAACTAGAATAGAACCGACTAACTAGGACCGAGAGCGCGCGAAAACGGCCGATCAGCTCTCGGCTAGTACGAGCGAGCGTTACTGTACGCCATATGCATTATGCACAATTTGTCTCTCGCTCTCTTGGTGTACTACTGTACTAAATGTCCTAGTGGCAATATAATACTGTCGAATAAGGTGTTACTCAACAATTTATATTAATATTACAAGAAAAAAGAGTTAAAAATGCTTTTCTGTTCAATGTATTTATTATAAACATATAACCAGATTAACTAGAAAAAGTTTAGCTGAAAAAATGTGAATTCATTAAGTTCATCGCGACATCTATTGTCAAGTAACGGTACTAATAAAATTGCTCCTTGACGCCAAATGTCTACTACGAAAATATCAAGTAAAAAAAAAGTTGCGTTGGAAGTGAACTATCTATTTTTATTTATCTCTCTATAAACCACTAAACTTGTCCATTGACTTCCAATACATACTTCCAATTCTCTCGCAATCTACGATAAATGTGTTTCGAAAAGCTAATTATTTTCGCAACCCGACCCGAAAGAATCTAATCCAAGAGAAAAAGCCTATTCATTAATCTTAACATTCTTTATTTATTTAATGCTACGTAATTCCCAGTAATTGCTTTGGTAAGGGTGCTGACACACGGTTGCCTTTGTGTGACTAATGATAAACACAATCTTTTGTTTTGTAAGAGTAAGAGGATGAACATACGGTTTTCACCACAAAATTTTCTTCTGTGAAATACAGCTACTTAGATTATTTCAGTTTGGACAGGCAGGCAGACAGAATAAATTTAAAAGTGGAAATTAATGCCTTGAGTGAAACTTGAACTCACGGCATCTGAATCGATACTCCAGCGTTCCGACAACTGAGTCACCAAGACTAGCGTTTTAAGTAATAAAGTTATTTATAAACCTGCTTAAAATATAGATTAACTCATTTACTTCTTTTGTACATTTGATAGAAATGGATAATTTTATTTAGATATATTAAAACCTACTTCATATCGAGTTTTGGTACACTGAATTCAAATTATGTTCACAAAATGTTAAAGTGAATACTGTCCACATATTGAACAAAATAAGTGTTCATATACTTATTTATGTATGAAGGAATTAACGCTTTTATCTCGGTCGCTACTTGGCACGATTGTTCTTCAGGTCATAATTTATTAATTTATTTGAACACAGTCTAACCACGAGATTTCTGGTTGGCTAGCCCCCAAATTCACGCCGTCCTGCGCTCTACGAATTATGTCTTTCTGACCCTTTAGGAAAATGATGATATGAGGCCATTATGACTGGTCATCTTGCCAAATGACGTCGCCTGAGCCAAAAGCGCATACTATAATGCACTTACTTACACCAGATCTGCCATTAAGGCCATGCATCGATAAATATTAGGATTTTAGATTCACTGGTGTGCTTAGCCCCGGAAACCTAGAGATCTGATTTTTGGATATGTATATCTTGACTATATGATTGAAATTTTTGTACAGCTCGAAACACGAATGCTTACAATTTTCTCGATAGAAATTTAATCCAAAGTAAGGCCTTAATTTTTCGTTTAACTAACATTGTGAAAAAAATATGCAACTTTAATCAGTCTAACCTACTTTAAAGTGAAGGTTTCCAAATTATCTAGTCTCTCGTAGAAGGAAATATTTTTTATTATCGTATATACAAAGATTTATCATCATTTACGATATCATGAATTCAACAGAAAACGGCCATTTTATGCGGTTTCGTTTCTCTTTCTTTCATACGTCAATCGTATACATGTGTCCTTATTGTCAAAAATGTCAGACGGCCGGCGGGCCTCGAGGAGGCAAGACCTATGTCAAATCGCGCAGCGTTTTTGACAATTTATAATTACGAAAATTTGGACGTAGTTTAGCGAAAAGGATTTATCTCCATAAAATTGCCATTGAAATGAATGACTATTGTTATTGTCAGAAAGTTTAAATTCTATTGGCAATGTTTGTGGGTTAGATCCTTTTCCATAAACTACGTTCATTTTGTATATTTATTATATATACGCATGTGTGCGTATTGCCAAAGCTACGTCAAACTCTATACTATTTGAGTTACAAGATGCTATGAAATTTCGACAGGAATGATAATGTGTCCGTGGCCCTGTGGTACCAGCCATCAGCTAAATTTGCTAACTTTTAGGTGATTTTTTTCCATTTTATTTCGAAATTTCTACTTTTTGTTTTTTTTTTCTTTCTTATTATACCAAATAAATTATAAAATAAAGAAATTAATATTAATTCATCTTCAAAAGAAGAAAACCTTTTCTGAGGGAGCCTAACCTAATGTATACAATGTTGTTTTGTGTGTTGTACATAATTTACACAATTATAAGTGAAATAAAATAAAACAAAAATAAAAAAATACATTCATTGAAAAATAAGAATAGATATTGCAATAAAAAAAAATACAATGTTTAAGTTGGTTGGCCACGCAACGGGATTTGAACCCACAACTCTGGAGTGTAATCCTTGTACATATTGGATTGGACTGGCCCTGCCGGCCTGCTAAAGCTGATGTCCCTTGTTCGAATCCCGCCAAGGGTATTTATTAGTGTGAGGAGTACTTACAGATATTTATTTGGCTCATTTTCTCATTTCATCATCTCCAAGGCCATTTACATAAACGACTCTTGGTTTTATACGTACTGATAAGTTGGATGTGTTTCAGTACAATTTTAAAATGTTAAATCTGCCGTTTCGGCTTGGCTATTAAAACATAAGTAATTATGTCGTTCTCTGCTATAATTCTTTGATATTTTCTACTTAGTACGTACTTCGCTATCAAACAACCTGTATGGTCTGTGCAGTGATCTTTCTGTTCTGCGGTTGTCTGTGATTAAAACTCGTTGACGTTGGTATGTCAAAATATTTTCTGTAGCTTATGCTAAAAATACAAAAGATACAAAAACAATGGTATAAGAAAGGGAAAAGACAGACTCCAGGTACATGGTTATTTTTTAAATACATCCAGCAGCGGGGCAGGCAAGGCCCAAGGTGACCGACCTACGCGCCGTGTACAGGAGTACCGCCTTCTGCATCTCACCCCTAGCGAGTGTCGCTCACTTTTGCCTATGAGATCGTTCGCCGAAACGACGATGATCGTCGAATCAACCAAGTATCTCGACCATTTTCGAGAACTGGCGCAGGTAAGTACCTACTTGTAGTACGGTACTTCGCGGTCCACAAGATTGTATGGAAAATACTAACTGCTGGTGAATTATCCTAGTTATGAGGTCATGTCTGTGCAATGTGCCCGAGTGACTCGCCGGGATAGTGTCCGACAAATGTTATTATTATTGTTTATATATAGCTAAACTCAAGCTTAATCCAGAACTGTAAAATAAACCTAAGAATTGGCTTTCTCTTTTTTAGGGTTTCATACCAAACATAGGCACAAAAGGAACCTTTCTGGTGCGGTTCGGCCCGTCTATTTTCTGCGTGTTCGGCAAAATACTCGATGACTCTATGTCTCTTACATAGTTTCTCTTAGTGCGTTTTCACATCATCCGTTCCGATATCGGATGTCGGACATGGGTCCGATGGGATGGCCCATGTCCCGTATATTTACGCCACCATCTTTGATTTTTTTATTTTGAAATCTTTCCTACATCCGATATCGGATCGGATAATGTGAAAACGCACTTACACACTACTTTACTTTTTAAGTAAGTAAATAAGTTAATCTTCTTTATTGCCCCACAAAGATAACAGGTTTACAAATTTAATAACAGAATTACATTGAAAATAAAGGCAGCAACAGGCGGTCTTATCGATGTATATGCGATCACTACCAGAATTCTTTATTAGGGTAGCACGAAATAAAGCATAGTTTTGGTATTTCCGATGAACTACAGTATGGATTCTTCAAAAAGGAGTGTACTTAGTTTCTAATGGGTCGGCAACGCGCATGTGACACCCCTTGAGTTGCAGGTGTCCATAGTTTCCGGTGACCTCTTTTCCTCTTACCTGCCGCCGACGTGGTATAAAAAAATTGTAAAAGGTAATTTAAATAATATAAGGTACCTAGTTTTAATTATCAATTTTAAAAACTTGTGTTTTTAACCAACTTCCAAATTTCGAGGAGGTTATCATTTATCAATTCGTGTGTAATGTTTGATGTTTGTTACTAAGTAGACAGGTTTCGATTTTTTTTAGTGTATGTACATATTATTGAAAGCCAGTTCTGATAATTGGATTCTGGAGAAATCGAGGAAACTCCTAAAGTCTGAAAGGCGCATAATATATAGTGATTTTTGTGTTTTATTAGAACATCATGCATTTCCATTCAAAACAGTCACATATGGTGAAGTGGAACAGTTTATGATGATCAGAGCAGAACTCTTCAACGACGAATTTAACGAGTTAAGTTTTTTAAGCACTTTGAGGTTTCAAGTCAGATTTCGATCATGCTGGAGTTTTGGTGATCTCTTTTGGATACCAATCCATGAAAGATCAAGGAAACTTCTCAAATTTGAACGGCACACTTGTAGTGACTTTTGTATTATCACCAAAGTCTCTCTAATGTTTTGGATTATGAATAAGGACAAGGACTTACATTTGACGAAGTGGAACTGATGATGATCAGAACGGAACTCCTCAAAAACGCATAGCTCGTGTTAAGAGATTGATGAAAGAACTGCTGATGATGATCCGATTAGGAGCCCTTCAGTGACACATAGCTCATGTTAGGGATTTGCTCATTTATGCGTTTGTGTGTATGTAAATAAATAGATAAATAATAAATATTGGGGGATACCTTACACAGATCAACCTGGCCCCAAACTAAGCAAAGCTTGTACTATGGGTGCTAGGCGACGACGATATACTTAATTATATAAATATATACATAGAAAACATCCATGACTCAGGAACAAATATCTGTGTTCATTACACAAATAAATGCCCTTATCGGGATTCGAACCCGGGACCGCGGCGTAGCAGGGTCACTACGCGCTAGGCCAGACCGGTCGTCATCATTTCATGTGTCTCTAAACATTAAAGTTTATTATTTCTTCAGTATCGATCGCAGTCGCATGTGCGTTTCGTGTATGAGGTGCCTGGCTCGCTTTTATGTAGTGTTATATAAATCCGGATTTGTGGCTAGGTCCGTGTTATCAAGGTCCGGGTACCCAAGTTTAATATGTCCGGATTTACGGATTCTAAGTACAGTCCAGTTTGCTTTCTACGTACAGTAGAATGGATGCGTTTTTAATTTTATAACAGTGAGGAATGTAAATCATTCTGTAAAGGACGGGTTCGGTACCTCGGCAACTTAGCACTGCCGGGACTACACGAATACACAAGCAGACATTTAGAACGGGTACCTTTTTCTTTTGACAGAGAACAGGTCTTGGTATCTAGGAGGCAAACGTTAATTAGTTTTCTTACTTTCATTTGATAATCCGGTAAATTTTTTTTGCAAGGTTCAGGTGTTCCGAAATAGAATATTCATTTATTTTCGAACAATACTATAAGGCCCAGAAACTTCAAGGTACTACGTCTTTTAATATACACATAGTTTTAAGTAGAGGAGTTGAGTAGTTTTATGTGCTCTGCCTACCCCTTCATGGGATACAGGCGTGATTGTATGTATGTTGTATGTATGTATGTATAGTTTTAAGTTTATAGTTTTAAGCACAATGTTAAAAGCATGGAGTAGAAGAAGCTCATGTGTTAAAGAATGGTACTTATGTGGTAGCTTTTACATGTGATTAGAAGACTGTAATGAGGTCCGACTAAACAGGTTCGTCCTTGCCACTAAAAAGCGCCGTGATGTCATCGGATAGTGACGGATGAGAGAGTGTTTAGAAAAATGCAATAAAAACTGTAGAGACTTGAATATCGACCTGTGGTATACTGACGTATGTGATATCTGCTGATTCCCGAACCGTTACCACTTTTTATTTATTTGTTAGGTAGATAAGCGACCAATTATATATACCTACTCCATTTTTTTCTATATAGAGGTATATAGAAATAGGAATCGAAGATGGTATAGAAAATATCCTTGTACTGCATTAACCGTCATCTTCATAACTAAAACATAAATCATGTCTGTAAAAGTAAGTAAGTAAGTACAAGGAATCTCTGGGCAACTTGCCCGGTGAAAAACCAAAAAGCTATTTATTCTATAGTGCGTTTTTAAATAGTTAAGAGACAAATATTTACATGTTAATAAATATTTTTAAGAAATTTCACAAACAACGAATGGGTTTGTTTCTACAGGACGACGTGTAACCATCATCATTTCTTAGCATAAGGAGTATACGATAAGGCATAACATCGCTTCTGGTATTTGATAGGTACTAGTACTACTTAGAAGGATTGATCATTACTAATATGTAGTAGACTGGACTGGTATGGTGAAGTTAAGAGAGTTACTTCAGATAATATATAAAGAAGGTCCTCTTCGATAGTACTAGGAAACCCTAGGCTTGGTCCATTCCTTGGCCAAAGAATTTAGCGAGTAATATTGATGTAATAGGCATAGTTGACTAATTACTCGTACTTCCCGTGGGAATTCATTTTGGTGGATTATTTGGTTATTTTTAAGTTAGTCTATATTTACTGTGTACCTTAGTTTTTATTTCAGATACCATCAGTTAAAGGATTTTATACAAACAATGCATAATATTTATTAGTTCATTATATCCAGTACACGACATGCTAAACGAACCTAAGTCTGTATTATGATAAACTTTTATTTCATAAATTAATTTCCACTAATTTTTAGCCACTATTTATAAAACTGAACAGTGTAGTTCCTCTAGGTTATGATACACATCTCACAATATAAAAAAAAACTAAACAAAATTTGTACCTTGGTTATCAATTTAACTAAATAATTTAGGTTTTTTTTTTATACTATGTCGGTGGCAAACAAGCATACGGTCCGCCTGATGGAAAGCGGTTACCGTAACCTATGGACGCCTGCAACTCAAAGAGTGTCACATGCGCGTTGCCACCCCATTACAAACTTGTACACTCCCCTAAATCATACTATACTAAAGATTAAAAAATAACTTTGCTAAAAAAACCTTAGTTAACGTTCTATATTTCAAAAACTTTAATTTTGTTTTATATTACATCAGTTTTATTCTAAATATGATGGTTTTGTTAGGTTGTTTTTACAGCTTCAGGTTTTTTACTGATCTATCACATAAAACTTGTCAGTAAATAAGTTCGAATTTTGTACTTTTTTAATGAATTGTGCAATAAAGTTTACATAAAATAATATTTACAAATATACATACAATCAGCCTGTATCCCATAAAGAGGTAGGCAGAGCGCATGAAACTACTCATGTTTCTATGCCAGACTTGGCAAATAAGGGGTTGAAAGGAAACGAAACTCTGACAAAATGTAAAATAAAATAATCATCAGTTGATTTACCTTGTACGTTAGTTTGAGCTAGCCAGTGCGTTTATGTTTAATTTACAGTTTTAAATTAGTCTTGACTAAACTGAGCTTGGCTTAAAATAATAAATAAAATTAATACCTTTCTGATGGATTGGACTTTGACTAAGGGGATTCTAATGTCAGCAGAGATAGGTACTCTATACGTACTAGATAGGTACTACCTAGCTGTGAAAATTGATGAAGATAATATGTTAATGACTAAGGATCTGTCTACAGCTTCAACTACGGACAGTTTTTGAGTAAAAGGGTTCCTAATACCTAGATTTTTTACTATGTTTATGGGACAACATACGTATTGTCTGAAACCAGTTCTGGTAACAATTAGCATTCATAAGTCATAACTACTTATTAATTTAGGCCTCAATCCTCTGTTCTTGAAATTATCGTCCAGTCGTATCGAATTCCTCAATAATTTCACACCCTATTTTTGTTGTTATAAAGCCTCTCTCTCTTTCAGTTCGATTAAAGAGATTTTTTTATGTTCAGCTGTTTACCTGATTTGACATCTTTGTTTTAAAAACGTGATTTTACTACCTACTAAATTTCTTTAAACTTTCAGTTAAATGTCAACAATCAGGACAAGGTTTCGCTTTCATCTTGGCTGCAGAAAGAGGAACCGCCGGACTACCCGAGACGTGTTGAAGATCCACCTTCTGAGTGAGAAAAACTGAGAGAGATACAGATTCTCTCAAGACATATGAATATTCTACACGGTGTTTTCTTAGTTACGTTAATTATAAGGATGCATTCCTATTATTCCTAATCTTATAATATCATTTACTTGGCACCCGAGCTTGCCTACGATTTTAATTGGATTCCAGACCATTGAGGTCAAATGGATTCTTGCAATTAAAAATCATCAAAAAAGAAATTTGCACATAGCATACCTGTATTCTTCATCTCCTTGAATACATATAAAATAAAACAACATAACTACCAAATTGTTTATTTCAATCACTTATTTTCAGAATTACATCCTTATTTGGTTATGCTTGGCATAGTTTGTATTATACATTATACACAGTAGTATATTTTATCTTGTACAGGTACTGTATGTATACCTCCAACGACTGAGACCATACCGCCATTTAATCGTTATTCTTTATTTAAAATGTATATTGATTCACGGTGTCCTCATAAGTGTACACAATCAAGATACTTAGCCCCATTGAGTGAGTGTTTTTTGTTAAATCCAATGTTTGTAGTTCTTTAAATATATCTATGGTTTATTTGACTAAAGGTAACAATATTTGAGTAAAAAAATGTGTGACCTTCGGTTTTTGGAATGATTGCTGGTACCATATGAGACCGCTAGCCTCGCACAGAGGTAAAAGCACAGAATGTATAATAGTACAAGTACAGAAGGCTCACTCCTTTGATGTCCACAAAATGCCGCCATTCTAATTTTTTACCTACATTAACAAACGGACCGCACGCGAGCAGGCGACATTGAATTTTATTGCGCGGCGCGAAAGTCGTCACCACTGAATGGGCCGCGAATTCGCGGCCGCCGACATGTACTTGTAGCGCGGCGATAAAAGCGCGGAGTGAGCCGCCCCTGGTAAAAGTAAGAAAATACTATAAAAATCTGTTATAATTATTTATTAACAAACAGACCTTTTCAACATAATATTATGTAATAGGTAGACATGTTAGACTACATTTAATAAAAACCGGCCAAGAGCGTGTCGGGCCACGCTCAGTGTAGGGTTCCGTAGTTTTTCATATTTTCTCAAAAACTACTGAACCTATCAAGTTCAAAACAATTTTCCTAGAAAGTCTTTATAAAGTTCTACTTTTGTGATTTTTTTCATATTTTTTAAACATATGGTTCAAAAGTTAGAAGGGGGGGGGACGCACTTTTTTTCCTTTAGGAGCGATTATTTCCGAAAATATTAATATTATCAAAAAACGATCTTAGTAAACCCTAATTTATTTTTAAATACCTATCCAACAATATATCACACGTTGGGGTTGGAATGAAAAAAAATATCAGCCCCTACTTTACATGTAGGGGGGGTACCCTAATAAAACATTTTTTTTCCATTTTTTATTTTTGCACTTTGTTGGCGTGATTGATATACATATTGGTACCAAATTTCAGCTTTCTAGTGCTAACGGTTACTGAGATTATCCGCGGACGGACGGACGGACGGACGGACGGACGGACGGACGGACAGACAGACATGGCGAAACTATAAGGGTTCCTAGTTGACTACGGAACCCTAAAATAGGGTTTGCAAAAACCGGTTAACTTTAAAAACCGGTTAATAACCGAACCTGTACCTTCAAAACCGGTTAACCGGGTTTTAACCGGTTTTGCGGATTATTAGTAAATTACCGTACTACGCAATAATATTACCATTACCTTCAAGAATTCTGTTGTTTATGATATCGTAGCAGGTATTACTTGCACGATGAAGATCATTTTATCCAGTTTTTGGAAATTTTGTAAAATGCAGAAGTTGCCATAAAGGACTTGAGTGCCCATATGGCGCTTAAAACTGTCGTGACTTTACTATGATAATCACTTTAAGAACTAAATATTTGTCAGTTGTATATAAGAGATATACAGTAGAGTCCGGTTATAACGACGCCCAAGGGACCGCTGATATTACGTCGTACTAACTGGACGTCGTACAAAACGAATTTCATTTCAGTTTAAAGATATGTCATTTTTTAGTATGCGTGCTTGCTCATCACCGGCAAATTACTGTCGTATTTCATAATAATAAATAGTCGCATTCCTTGAACCTCGATTTACGTAATTAATACGACAATCGATTTTTTTATTAAGTAAAAAGTTTATACGCAATCGAAAAATAAAAAGTGGGTTCTATTTAGCTCATAAGATTAGACCCCAGGCGAACCAATGGTTAAAATTATTAAAACCAATGCTCCAAAAAGTCACATGGCCACAATATCATCTTGCTACTTGTAGGCAAGACAGGGGGACGTGCTTGGGGCGGAAATGGCTTTGTTTCCTCAATTTACTAGTAAAAACGTTGTCGCTCGTCGTTGTAACCGGATTTTGCGTAAAATTATGTCGTAAAAAGCGGTTGGTCGTTAAAACCGGAGTCGTAATAAACGGATGTACTTTCATAACATCACATATGAAAACCAAACAAATACCTGTGCTTCCGTTATTCGGTAAATTCGGTTACTGTAAGCGGTTGGACGTTAGGTATATGCGGAGTCGTAATACTAACCGGACTCTACTGTATAAAATGTATATTTGAGTGGACTCGGGACTATTGTTTAATCTTCACGTTTAGTTAGATTATAAAATCATGATTATACTATGATTTCTTTAAGAAATTCATTGCAGGTCCGTAATGTTGTCAATAAAAAGTAATAAATAAATCTTTATTGTTACAAAACATTGAAGAATTACGTACTTTTGACCCTTTTTTATGCTTAATTTGGTCATTTTGGGATATAAATATAGTTTCGGTTATTAACCGGTTAGAGACTTTGAAAACCGGTTTTTAACCGAGGCCAAAAAGTCTCGGTTAACCGGTTTTTCGGTTAACCGGTTAACCGGCTCATTATCTTTGCATACCCTAAACCCTTTATTTTTGTTTTTCTTTCGTATATGATATCTATTTAAATTTATAATTTATATATAGTAGTGTGAACTAGTGTGACTACTTGAAAAAAAAACAAATCGAAAAATATTCAATAAAATAATTTGATTTGTTCCCTAATTGTAATGTAAATACAGAAAATTAATAATTTACAATAAAACAAAGTGTACGTAATGTTAGTAGCTTTTATCGAATTACAAGACACACAAACTTCAATCAATTTAATCAAATGAATTTAAGTGATACCATACGGGACCGCTAGTCTAAAATGGGTATATCTGTTATAATCATAGTACCAGGTAAGGTACAGAGAGGCAAATCTTGACTGGGGGGAAATTGTAACTGATCCATTTTATATTATGATAAAAAAAAATCTGTTTATTTCTAAGAAACGTTTATTTATTACACACATGATGATAGTACTACATACTACATAGATCCACTGCACACGCCTACCATATATAAGCGGGCCAGCTTTTGAGTCTCACGCGTTCGAATTCGGAAAATTCTTATTTTCAACCGGTATTTTAGTGACAAAATCCCGTATCGCCCCCAGTGGACACTCTAATTAATAATTCAAGCATTGTAAAACATGAAAAAAATGGACCAGTTACATTTGCCCCCAGTCGAGATTTGCCCCGCTGTACCTTACATTAAAAAATCATAACAATAAGCGCTTGCATAATTAATTAATTATACAAGCTAGTACTTCTTCTTCCTGCCAAGTTCCATCCCTGCCATATTTATTGTTAATAATGAGCAATTATCATCTTTTTAGGGTTCCGTAGTCAACTAGGAACCCTTATAGTTTCGCCATGTCTGTCTGTCCGTCCGTCCGCGGATAATCTCAGTAACCGTTAGCACTAGAAAGCTGAAATTTGGTACCAATATGTAAATCAATCACGCCAACAAAGTGCAAAAATAAAAAATGGAAAAAAAATGTTTTATTAGGGTATCCCCCCTACATGTAAAGTGGGGGCTGATATTTTTTTTCAATCCAACCCCAACGTGTGATATATTGTTGGATAGGTATTTAAAAATGAATAAGGGTTTACCGAGATCATTTTTTGATAATATTAATATTTTCGGAAATAATCGCTCCTAAAGGAAAAAAAAGTGCGTCCCCCCCCCTCTAACTTTTGAACCATATGTTTAAAAAATATGAAAAAAATCACAAAAGTAGAACTTTACAAATACTTTCTAGGAAAATTGTTTTGAACTTGATAGGTTTAGTAGTTTTTTAGAAAAATACGGAAAACTACGGAACCCTACACTGAGCGTGGCCCGACACGCTCTTGGCCGGTTTTAATTAATTGATACTATATGTATGTTCCTAGATTAGTTAAATCATATTTGCACGCCTTTTATAGGTAAAATAGTTGAACGAAATTGTACCTTTTGACCATCTTACTGTACACTATTTTATGCAAATAAATTACTATTTCTCAAACATGGTATGAAATATTGATGTTATGTGCCTTATAATTGGCAGCGAAGTATGACGTTGCAGGTGCGGCTAGGACGATTGATAGATAATGGAGTTTCATACAAACCTTGCAGGCCAAGGCCGGCAAAGTCCTCTTTTTAGGGTTCCGTAGTCAACTAGGAACCCTTATAGTTTCGCCATGTCTGTCTGTCCGTCCGTCCGTCCGTCCGTCCGTTAGCACTAGAAAGCTGAAATTTGGTACCAATATGTATATCAATCACGCCAACAAAGTGCAAAAATAAAAAATGGAAAAAAATGTTTTATTAGTGTACCCCCCCTACATGTAAAGTGGGGGCTGATATTTTCTTTCATTCCAACCCCAACGTGTGATATATTGTTGGATAGGTATTTAAAAATGAATAAGGGTTTACTAAGATCGTTTTTTGATAATATTAATATTTTCGGAAATAATCGCTCCTAAAGGAAAAAAAAGTGCGTCCCCCCCCCTCTAACTTTTGAACCATATGATTAAAAAATATGAAAAACATCACAAAAGTAGAACTTTATAAAGACTTTCTAGGAAAATTGTTTTGAACTTGATAGGTTCAGTAGTTTTTGAGAAAAATACGGAAAACTACGGAACCCTACACTGAGCGTGGCCCGACACGCTCTTGGCCGGTTTTTTTTAATATTACAGCAATTTATTGTTGTGATTAGCAATATTCATTTCAAAATTAAATTCCATGAATTTGGACATACGACGTAACACGGGTACACGGACGTTCATTACATGGACCCTAATTCGGATCCGTGTAACAATGAAGGGACCGCAAACTCAACGTTCTTTCTAAGAATGAAAAGAGATTAAATCGCGTATAATTAATTTACTTATAAATATATCCTGATGTTTTCCGACGACGACATTAAAAGCTAGTTTTATTTCATGAGTAATAAATAACTATCGTCCTAACCGAAGACAATATACTTAATTATAATCTAATGTAAGTCTATGTTGATTGGTCTTCGCGTAGTATCTGAGGTGCCAGTGAGTTGAGGTGGTGTCCAGCCAGAAGTTGAATTTCTGAAATGTTGCATTTGCAAAAAAAAAAAGTATTTGCAGCATGTTGTGTTAAAATGACGAATTTGTATACCTAAAGATGAATTTTCTTAAATTTCAATTGGCATGAAGTGGAATTTGCAGCTTGTTGAATTTGCAAAAAAAACTTAATTTTTCCCACTTCGTTACCATTTTTCAAACACTTTGTGCTGCGGTTACAAAGTGAAAAGTATGCGAAATAATAGAAAATTTCGGGACCATTTTTTTATCTCTTGTTTTTTGCCCCAGATCGAAAGGGCTCGTGATTCTGAGTAGGAAAACCATAAATTTTACCTACCTTAGAAAAAATATTTTTGGTGATTATTCTCGCGAAAATGCCAAATGTTAATAATGTACCTACTATTTCAGTTCTTACATGTATGGTGTTTTTCAGAACAAGTTCGCATACCAGGCTATTTCTGTCAGGTCGAAATTTCAAAGGGTCATATGTAGGGTAGGCACTGAAAAACATCGTACGATACACGTGCGAAGAGGAAATCCTAAACAAGCTGTCAAAAATTCGACACGAGTTTCTGCACTTGTATCGTAATGTAGGTACTATATACCATTCAGAAACAAAACATAAGGGACAACTGTTCGAGAAACATGAACATTTTGAATTAAAATTTTATTAAGTCTGATAAAAATATGTAAAGTAAATAAATGAGTTGGCCGTGGCGTCAGTAGCTACTCAGTTGCTTTTGGCAACTCTAGTTACTAGCTGTCACCTTTAATTTGACAATAGAGTCCATTGATCATTTTAGAACAATTGAGTGAGACTCAATTTCATATTAATTCCGTATCAGCAAAAAGTTCAGAAAATTAATTTTGACAGTTATTAAAATGAAGTGTTTTTTTCTTGCAAAATCTGTAAATTACGCCAATTTTCATTAATTTCAAATCTAGAGGTTTCCTTAGACCGTTTCCGTATAGCATCACCTGTATTCGCATAGTGGCATAGCAAGATCTGGTAGCTGCTGCGCCACGGGTGTGAAAAATAGAACTAAAAAATGGTGAAGAGGCCGGCTGTGCAATTCCCATTAAGTTTGTACAGTTGGATCACGTCTCCGATTTGGATAAAAATTGGTAGGCTGATAGAGTCCATGATGCTGAGCAAGAACCTTCCTTTGTTGTTACCAGATTTCTATGCATTTTCGGTAACAAAAAAGGAAAGTTTCATACAATCAATCTAGGACATTTTGGGAAACCTAGTGAATCTTGCTCAGCATCATGGACTATCAGCCTACCAATTTTTATCCAAATCAGAGACGTGATCCAAATGTACAAACTAAACGGGAATTGCGGGGCTAGTGACTCGCTGTAGGTACGTAGTGCGTTTTCACATTATCCAATCTGACATCGGATATAGGAAAGAAGTACAAGGAAAAATTTAAAGATGACGGCGTAAATATATGGGATATCGGTCCTACATGTGATATCGGATAGGATAATGTGAAAACGCACTTACCTACATCACGGGGCTAGCAGTGTTGCAGAACGTATGGTATATTCCAAAGGGTAAGTAAAGTAAGTATTGCAAAACAATAAAAAAAATACAACGCGATTTAGATACCTAGGTAGCAAGGAAATGTTATTTGTAAGAGGGGTTAAATAAACTACTTAAACCTATACCCAAGAATAATTCGTTAATATAGATATTATATATATAGCTGTCTCTATAAATCTCCTAAGGCGCATAATATGGAGTGTAGAAAAAACTCCATAAGCTATAGTAACGTATAGTAGCTTTGATAGAAACATTAAGAACCATTCGTTTTGTTATTTGACATTGGGCGAATGAATTGAATACAATATTAGTTACAACGCCATCTGTGAAGCGTGAAATTGTCAATGTCATTTTGCCGAAATATTTTTCTTTGGCTGACTGCCGATAGTTGTAGTTTACATTTATGAAGCTAGATGGAGCTTTAGCTGGGCTATTGCTCCGCGGAACGCATTTCGGCGCTTCTATGTGTGCGTGCTTGCGGGGGCTGAGGTAATTGACAAGCGTGGCCTATGAGCTGTCAGTCGCTCCTTTAGTAGCCCCTTAATAGTGGTTATTGTTCGGTCGGTATAGCCAGTAATTCAACGATAGTATTATTGATTTAATTTAAGTAATCGCTTTTATCATTTGATTGTTATTACTTATTACAATAGAGAAACCATATAAAATAATGATCGCACTTTGAACACGTAACTCGTGATCAAAATTTCATAAACGCCATAAAGATTCATGAAGCTTACTATAATTAGTTGTCAAAACAACAACAACTCATATTGTCAATGTTAAGATCTAATTTAAATCAACTATTATATTATACATGAGAGTTATTTCGTCACTACTTTTAAAAAAAGTTCAACTCAGTATCTTGTATCTTCGTCTGTCAATGAAAAGAAAATTGTAGTAAGTATGTATGGAATGCATATAGACTTACTGCGTTTTAACTTTGAGAAGCAGCTTGAGATACGAGGTTTTTTCAAAGTAGTGACGATTTCTCGAAGCTACAAGTTACAATTTACAAGTGGTAGCCAATGTCTAATATGACAAGTTGGAAAAAGACTTCCGCTTGTAACTTGTAACTTTCAATTTTGAGAAATGTGCCCCTAGTTACGTAACCGAATGGTACAAACGCTCACGAAACGCTCACGAATCTATCTCTATCGCTCTTGCGTATTAGCGCGACAGAGCCAGACTATCTTTCGCGGCATTTCGTTGTCGTTTCGCGTCACAGAAATGCCATTCGGTTACGGCATCAGGCGTGTGCTGGTTTTTGCTGCCATTTTTAGAAACATTAAGTAAAATCCAAGGGTGTGTACAGTTAACTACAGAAGGTCATAAGAGCCAACTTTTTGTAAGGAAACTCGTCCTTTTCGAATAACCTGTTTGTAATGACTGAGCATGAACGACACACGACCCACATAATGAAATGAAATGAAATATTTATTTTCCAAGTAGGCATATTACAATGCGCTTATGAACGTCAACACCGGCTCTAACCCTACGCCTCAGCCTCGAGAAGATTTCAGTCCCCCCTCAGTTGGAGGAGGGTATCCACTATGGGACCGGCAAGAAACTCGGCGGGCCACTTCTTTTCAAAACATTACATCTTATAATTAACATGCATTAAAAAAACAAGATACAATTTAATAAGCAAAAGTATTCATAAAAAAAAATATTAACACAAGAAATTATACAAAGTACAAAGCTAATTATTATGATTATTAATAAGAGATGTTAGAGATGTATAGAGTCTCTAAGTGTCAAAGTACATCTAAAAAAATTATACATGAAGAAAAAAAAAACTGAATAACATAACTGAAGCAACCCTATACTGTCTTATCAATTTAGCTGACTAAGCATGGGTAAGTCAATATTTAGGTGAAATTATGTAAGCACATGAAAAACGTTCGCTGGATGATTTTGAAAAAAAAATAGGTCAGTAGAATTAAAAATAGATGGAGGTTTATTTTGACTGTTATAATGAGTCATATTTAAACTGAAGAAGAGAGTAGTTAAGTAAGTTCAGTAGAGTGACTGCCCTGCCATCAGAATTAGAATCATAGTGCTAATAGATTATGGGAGAGAAACACCGAAGAAAAGGTGGAAAGGCCGTGTGAGACATGATATGAAACGAAAGGAAGAGGGATGTATGGAAAAGGAAGACATCCTGTGTCAGCCCCACGTGATTGGATTAAGGGCAATCGAATTATGATGATGATAATATGGATTATCATTTGACATATACTTTGATGATTTATTTACTCTGTCTTTAGATATGACCACAATCGTTATAAATAACCTAAAAACCCGCTGACATATAAAACTAAAGGTCGGGGATCACAGACTTCGTATAAGGTAATAAATATAATATATCCATTATATTTTCCATTGGCTGACTACCTACGGAACCTTAAAAATAAAACTAAACCTTAAGGTCTCATCTCATCTCAGGGTACGATAGCCGAATGCACAAACGCTTACGACAATATCGTTATCTACCTATCTCTATCGCTTTTTCGTATTGGCGCGACAGAGCTAGGCTGCGTTTCGATCGGCGTCTAGCGTCAACAATTATCATTTCGGCTAGGCCGGGAGATTTTTTTTTTATACTACGTCGGTGGCAAACAAGCATACGGCCCGCCTGATGTAAAGCGGTCACCGTAACCTATGGACGCCTGCAACTCAATCAATGCGCGTTGCCACCCCATTAGAAACCTGATGTACATTCCCTTTTGCTGTGTTAAGTACACAGCAAAAAGGAGTGCACAAGTTCTAAGGAGGGCCCGGGTTGCCGCGCGACGACTCAAAGGACAATAGATGGAACAAGTTAGTTCCGTAAGTCCTCCCGTCATCAGCACACCGCATCCTCGTTGAGCTCTGGCAGCCTTACTCACCGGCAGGAACACAACACAACACTAGTGCTGAACACAACACTAGTGCTATTTGGCTGCGGTCTTCTGTAAGGCGGAGGTACTACCCCAGTTGGGCTCTGCTCTAGATTCGCGCAAAGGAAACAAGACAATAATGTTCATCCAACTTTATCCACACGAAATCTTCGAGTTTAATTCTGACTGGGCCTATGGAACGTTCAATTTTCGGAACAGAATTTAATCCATGCTCGCCTTGGCATTATGTAAATCTGTGCAGATTTGGGAGTTGGAAAAATTGGTCAAGAGCAGATTGAACGAAGGACACTTGGGTTGTGCTGAAGTAAATAATCGATCAGGCCATTGAGCTAGGCTTACGAATCAACATAGGACCTTTACGCTTGAGAACTCAATATTGGCACCTGTAGTTAAACAACAACTTTGCCCCCTTGTAAATCATGCAACTGTGGAACTCACGAAGTTAGGATAGTCTTCAGGTGAACTATGTACAATATAATTCTTCGTCTGACTCAAAAGTTTTATTTTACTTCTCACAGTAAGTAGTTATTGTGATAAAACAACAATTGGAATTCAAATAATAAATAACTCCACTCACGATAAATACATTAACATTATTTTGTTTTCGTTGACGTAACAAATCAACGACAGACAGGCCTGCGCGACAATAAAGACGCCACGAGTATTTTTTGACTCGGTTAACACTTTCGAAACCGGGCTCTACGCGGCGCTACGACATTTTCGCTACATACGGGTTTCCCCATGTAATCGGCTACGCTTCTACGAGCGGTGTGCCCGACAGTCGGGTTCTTGGTAGCGAAAGTGTTAAACACCGTGCATACAATACTTTTGCTACGACCATATTAAAAGAATAGAATAGAATAACTTTCGTGAAATTCAAACTCTTTCCTATATTTTAACCCAAAAGTTTGCACTGCCAGCGCTCGAGCCAGCTGCTCAAACCATTCCCCAACGTTATAACAAAGCGTTGCCATGGTTACAGAGCCAAACAATGCATTTTCAATTTTTTCGTTACTGCGCGCGTGCGCAGGCGGAGCCGGCGGGGGCTGGCTTTGAAGAATAGACTTTTATGTAGGGTTTTAAAGATCTATGCACGACCCTGTAAATGACGAATAACAGTTCGGAAGTAGAAAAAGAAAGAAGCCTATTTATGCTGGCCATGTGCAGATGTGTAATATACTTCTGCCAACTGCATTCCTTGAATTAATAATATTTTGATGTCATAACGAAAGTTATTATTTTGAGTCGTAAAAAAATGTATTTCAAATATCGTTTATTTGAATCGCTTTTTAGATCCAAGGGATCGCTAAAAACCGATAGCATGCCTGTCGTGATTCGAACAATATACGCGCTGATTGCTAACAATTATTGTTCCGAACTTTTTAACCTTCCAATTTTAAAAAGTAATTAGAGATCCATTATTTTACTTTTTTAGGGTTCCGTAGTCAACTAGGAACCCTTATAGTTTCGCCATGTCTGTCTGTCCGTCCGTCCGTCCGTCCGTCCGTCCGTCCGTCCGCGGATAATCTCAGTAACCGTTAGCACTAGAAAGCTGAAATTTGGTACCAATATGTATATCAATCACGCCAACAAAGTGCAAAAATATAAAATGGAAAAAAATGTTTTATTAGGGTACCCCCCCTACATGTAAAGTGGGGGCTGATATTTTTTTTCCCTCCAACCCCAACGTGTGATATATTGTTGGATAGGTATTTAAAAATGAATAAGGGTTTACTAAAATCGTTTTTTGATATTATTAATATTTTCGGAAATAATCGCTCCTAAAGGAAAAAAAAGTGCGTCCCCCCCCTCTAACTTTTAAACCATATGTTTAAAAAATATGAAAAAAATCACAAAAGTAGGACTTTATAAAGACTTTCTAGGAAAATTGTTTTGAACTTGATAGGTTCAGTAGTTTTTGAGAAAAATACGGAAAACTACGGAACCCTACACTGAGCGTGGCCCGACACGCTCTTGGCCGGTTTTTTTTAATAAACATAATTACGAATTGCCTGGCATTGTCCCTTTAGTCTTATAAATACTGTATTGTAATCACGAAGCCTCCGTTTCATTTTTAACCCCCGACGCAAAAACAACGGGGTGTTATAAGTTTGACGTATCTGTCTGTCTGTCTGTCTGTCTGTCTGTTTGCCTGCCTGTGTGTGAGTGTGTGTCTGTGGCATCGTAGCTCCCGAACAGATGAACCGATTTAGATTTATTTTTTTCTGTCTGAAAACTGAGTTAGTCGGGAGTGTTCTTAGCCATGTTTCATGAAAATCGGTCCACTATGACGCGGTCGGGGTTTTTTTCAAAATTTTAATTTTGTGGTTAGGTTATTTATTCTGTCGACAAAATCCTTTTGAAAGAATTGGATTTTGAAGAAAAAATTGATAGTGTATTAGGTACGTACCTACCAATAGAATCAGTTTGTTTCTTATTTTATTTATCAACAATGCTTTCTAAATTTTTTTAGAAGGTTAATATTAAGTTTTAGTCTATACACTTTCGTTATTTGAAATCAACAATCAAAACTCATCAAAAACATCGCCTTTTAGCCTCCAGTCGCCAAACCTTTCTTCGTGTATGTACGCCACTTAACTACTGTAACTAGTAGGTAAGGTAATTTGTTTCATGTATAATAGGGGTATTTTCAGAATTTGGGACCTCCCAATTAGCGTAAGTTGTTAACAAAAATTTACAAAAATCAGGCGGACCGTATGCTTGTTTGCCATCGACGTAGTATAAAAAAAACTCCCTGTCAGTTTTGTGATGATAATTGGACGTAGTTACGCAGAAACGTTCCAATCCATCTGAAATTGTCATTGAAATGAAATACTTTTGTTTTTCATACAAGGTCTAAAACTTAAGCATGAAATGTCTATAAAAATATTGTTTTTGTGTTAATTACATAAACTTTAAGCGATAATCTACATTCAGAATGTGAAAAAAGTAAATTTTTAGACATATTTTATGCTTAATCGTCGTCACAAACTGACAGCGAGTTAATTTTTGTTAACAACTTTTGCTAATTGGGGGGACCCAATTTCTGAAAATGCTCATAGATGAGACTGCTTATTACTGGAATATTCAAAATTTCATTTTCATTCAACCCCTGCTAAGAGTGGCTCTCCGAAACTTGAGTAGTTTTATGTGTCCTGCCTACCCCTTTATGGGCGTGATTTTATATTAGTATTTATTTCCGAGCTCGTATAACCCAGCAACTTTCAAATCTAGAGTGAATAGGCATCTTCTGAGCGAGCTCACTCCATCGTAGGCCACGTCTTTGCCTTTGGCTAGTCTGTGGCCAAGAGTAAGCCCATTTATAATTTAAAAAAAAAGTAGGTATACAGTCTTCAGTATTTCCGTGAGATTCAAGCTTCGGTGGCGTTTGAATCTCGTTTCACAGTTTTCACACACGATTATCTTTAATATGATGCAATTTCGTGGCTCACGGGAGACTCATATGGCCAATACTGAACTAATCTACATCGTTTAGCTTAGCCGAAGCAAAGAGGATCGAGTATTATAGAGAGTTACTGTCAAAGTAAAATGTGTATCACAGTGCATAGACTGCCATCTCTCGACACAAGCTTAAAACTTTTGATCCTCAGTTTTAATAATTTGGCCCATATTGATAGCTTGATATGTGTTAAAATGTCAAATATTAATATTAGCGCCATCAAGCTGAGCGTTCCCCAAAGGTGTAACGCCATCTAGGCCACCGTACCTTTTTCTCTAGGGCTTTGAGGTACGTTTTTTTCTTAGACTTTATCCGTCTATACGGAGTTACATATATGTCTTTGGGGACCCCTTTCTTTCCCATAAACTTTTTGGTCAGAATTTCGTTAGTCATAAGTTGTTATTCATATATTTTGTGGTCATAAACATCACTAGTCATAATTTTTGTTACGAATAATGCTTAATGGTACTAACATTAACAACCCATAATATTGGATGCCATAACCTTAAAAGTCATAAAGTTGATGAGTATAAAATTGAAAGGCATAACAATAATTATCCAGAAATATTACTAGGCATATTTTTTGAAGCCCTACTGATTGTTCTGCATACAGTTTTAAGGCATAAACCTCATAAGTCATAATCTTTGTTACGAATAACGTTTAATAGTTCTAACGTTAACAACCCACATTATAGAATACTATAATCTTAGAATCAAGAAAGTTGATGAATATAACATTTAAAACGGATCCCTTCGTTAGCCAGATTATCATTAGTCATAATTCTGAAACGGTTTCATTAGGGTCACCTATAGATAGGTTAGGTTAGGTTTGTTTTATGGCAATCCAGAAAAGTTACGCGTTTTTGAGAAAAACCAAATTATGACTAACGAAAATGTGGACAATCGATACATTATACCTTATGACTTTATTGCACATTATTGGTAGTCCGCATTTACCTCGCGTCCATTAGAACGGAAATAGGACCCCTGCCCCCTTCTACGCGTTGACGAAGCCGAATACTACAAAAATCAGCATGCAAAGGAAGAAATGGCGGGAAAATCAGTGAGCTCATTGAGTATTTTAATCCTCATTTCTCAGCTAGATTCGCTAGTTACCTTGTGTCATTCAGAGCAAAAATAGGAGCCCCGCATAGCGAGGGGCCTAATACTTTTAAAAGCAACATGAAAAAATAAAACACATAACATGTAAAAGACGAAATGGCGGGAAAATCAGTGAGCCCAACGAGAAAATTTTCATTTCTCGGGTAGGTTCGTTAGTTACCTTGTGTCATTCAGAGCAAAAATAGGAGACCCGCATAGCGGGGCTCCGTCGAATCGCTGGCGGGGCCTAATATTCTTAAAAGCGACATGAAAAAATTAAACACATAACATGTAAAAGACGAAATGGCGGGAAAATCAGTGAGCCCAACGAGAAAATTTTCATTTCTCGGGTAGGTTCGTTAGTTACCTTGTGTGTACCAGACAGACAGACAGTTGACTACGGAACCCCAAAAAAGTATCTTCTGTGAAAAACTAAATTATGACTAACGATAGTGAACACGAACAAACATTATGACTTCAAACTTAATGAAAAATAATATAGATCCCATTGAATGTTATGATTAAAGTTAATGTGGACAGTAATCATTATTACTTGCGAAAATATACTTTACGACAATTATGACAAACATGTTTATTGCTTTCAACATTATGTCCATAATACAAAATGCAATTTGATTATTATGCCAAACAATGTTTATGACTAACAATAATGATGACTTGCAAAAATCTGACCTCCAATTTCTGACATTCAACTTTATGACTAATGATAATATGACTATTAAAAATTATGACTAACAACGTTATGGATTGTAAAAATCGGACTAAAAAAATTATGGGAACCAATAGAGACCCATGTCTTTGGCCGAAGTGACAATGGTTAACGCTACGTGGCGATGATCAAAACGCAGTCTGGCTCTGTCACGCCACTAATAAGAGCGATAGAGAGAGCTAGCTACGATACGCTTACGAAGCGTAAGTGATTGTGACATTGGCTAGGTACTTGATATGTTCACAGCGCCATAGAAGCTAATTGTGTAGGTAGTTTAAACGACGCGTATACAGATTCCTTTGACAATCCACATTCTTGATTGGATTGGGGTATTTGGGGTTGATTGCTTACCTCTGTTTTAGAGTCGTATCATACAATCATGTAGAAACTGCAGTACTTGACAGATGCATTTAATAAGTCTGGCTTAAAAAAACTGAAAGGTACTGCTAAGATTTTTCTGTTTGACCTTACTTGGGCCATTTTTCAAAGTTGTCCACCCCACTTTTTTTGGATTTGGAAATGTTTATATGATTTCCCACTCAGAATCGCTAGCTCTTTCAATCCTAATAGGAGAAAAAAAGTGTCCCAAGGTTTTTTCTCATTCTGTTATAGCAGGGGCGGCTCACTCCGCGATTCTATCGCCGCGCTACAAATACATGCCGGCGGCCGCGAGTTCGCGGCCTGATCAGGGGTGGCGCGCGTTCTCACGGAACGCACGTTCGCACTTTCTATTGTTACATTATGTAGCGAGTTTTTTTCAAGGTTCATATGCGATGTCCACGTGTGGAATGGCTAATAATGCTTAGTTAAATAGACATCATGAATAAAATAGGACAATCTTACACTGATCTTATTGATTAAGTCCCACGGAAAAGTTCAATAAGGCTTGTGATGCTGAAGGCTGTAACAAAATATATAAATACTGTATATATACCTAGAAAGTACCAAAGACTTGAATATATAGTATAACTATTTATCTGAAAATTAATGCGTTTTAAACCATACGCAACCCTATCCTCCGACACTGCGCACGTGCGGCTCGTTTCTTTGTTAGAATTTTGTAGGCATTTAAAAAGGCGGCATTTCGTGAACATCAAAGCAGTGGGCCTTCTGTACTTGTACTATTATATATTCTGTGGTTTATTCCGTTACCATATTGTCATACATTTTGTATGGCGGTAACGGAATGGAAGGTCTGAAAAATGTATGGAAATCTTGGGACATTTTTTTTCTCCTATCAGGATCGAAAGACCTCGCGATTCTGAGTATGAATAGCGTAAAAAATACCCATGTTACAAAAAAAGTGGGGTGGAAAACTTTGAAAAAAAAATGGCCCACTCGGTTGGGGCGCCATATAATAAACTATACTTTTTTAAATTCTTCTTCTTCTAATCGAATTAAGTGTTAGACGAAGAAATAATATATTAAGTATCTTATTTGAGTACTCTCAAGAATCTCGAAGGCTTCTCTCGAATGCTTATTTTTTTTAATTTAATTTTTTGGATAATCTTATGCGAGAAAACCTTAAGGACGTTCTTATTACATTTTCTCTTCATTACATTTTCTCATAGATTTTTATTTTTTTAAAGTCAGAAAATTGACACAAAATTTAGCGAATATTCTAAATCGTAATCTAGATGATGTTAGTTTTCCAGCATCTCCTGACCTGAGTATATACCTGATTGACTAGCACGTTATCTATTCGCGGATTAGAAAAGTAATTTTTCTAGATTTCGATTATCATGGATTTCCAAAAAGTAGGTAATGACTTTTTTATATACTACGTCGGTGGCAAATAGGTTATGGGGAGCGATTATTCCATCGAATGTTCAAAATATAATTAGTATGGTTGTATTTTCAAGATCTTAGTTTTTTAATTAGTCGACTTAAGACCAGCATGACCGAATTTACAGAGAATTAAGTTGACAATTAATCTATGCCCAAGTGACCCGCTTTGCAATCAACGGCGACCTCTATGGGAAAGGTCCAATTGTTCACCAAATTGACTGATTATACATTCAAATATACCCTCTCAGTTGACACTAACAATAACATAACAGGAGAGGCTCATTCTGTTGGCCCTTTGATCACGAAGGTTTAAATAAATAAACATAGGAACTACCTATTAGTACCCCCTTGTAGTGTCCTGAGTCCCGTGTGGTGATGGATTAAGAATTTCACCACTCCCTTTCTTCCCGTGGGTGTCGTAGAAGTCTACTGTGGGATATGGGCCTCAACCTGTCACTGCAATGTCACAATTTGGATTTCTTTCCACCCCTTTTTGCCAAGAGTGGCATTGAAACTTAGTAGTTCATGTGCTCTGCCTACCCCTTTATGGGGTACAGGCTTGATTATATGTATGTATGTACCTACCTAGTAAGGCGTCCATGGAATTCAAATGAATCTATAACCGTTCTTTGTTGGCGGCCATAATAAACAAAGCTTGTACAGTACATGCACTCATAGTACATAAGATACGATTCCCTACACTGTACTAGACCTAACTATTACCTAAGGTGTACTTGGGTAATTCCGAACGTCAAAAACCGTCGGTAAATTCCGAAAAGGGAACCTTATTACTATGGAATCACAGGCGATTATCATTTGAATTTCGGAATTATCCGATTAACGGCATTACCCGAATACACCTTACTGCTCTTTAGTACATTTAGTACACAACAGATAGGAAATATAATTACGAGAGCAAGGAGCCAGAGGTGACAAAGACACAGACAGTAAAGCTCGATCGAACTAGAACCAAACGAGTTTGCGAAGCAATAAAGAATAGAATAGAATAGAATAGAATAGAATAAACATTTATTCGTGAACACAGATAAGACAAAGAACACATAATAACAACAAGACAGAAAGTAATGAAGTGCCACGAAATGGCCTCATCTCAGCGTGTTGCTGGTGACTTCCAGCGCTGATCTTCCGATGAGACCATCAAGTGAGAAAGATTCACGGAGGGTAACAGACAGAAGAAATGCAAAATATATGTGATACAAGAAAAATGGACTACAGTTAAAAAGAATAAAATTGAAAACATTACAAGAAAAATAACAACAGGCTGTGATATAAGAAAGATCTAAGTATACAAAAGAATAATAACAAACAGAACAGGACAGAACACATTAAATTAATAAAAAGAAAAAAGGAAAGCGTCATACACCAGATCGCATACACATGATACACAGCGTTCCATCGTTTGGTCGTACCATACTATGGCTGTTCATTAAGGCGGCCATTGCTAGTTGCAACTAGCGCCAGCGGTAGCTACACTAACTAAAGCAAACCTGTCACTCCGTACGCTCAGTCTGACGTGGTGTAGGTACTTTGTTTACTAAATGTAATAAAATACTGAATAGTACATTTGTGAGATTGTACTAGTTGGAAACGATCTTTTCAGTAAGCGGGAAGGTACAACTCTAATAAACATATGTACTTACTAGTGCACAGTGATTAGATGTTCAGAGAACTTGAGTTCACATTATCATGCCAAGGCGGCCGATTTTAACCGCTATTGATACTTAGATGTTTTTATGCGATTTTTACCTGTAACAGAAAAAATGGGTGTTATTTTTATTTATTAAACGTTAAAAGGCAGAGGCTCAAAATAAGGAGAAGGAGAAATAGAAATGTGTGATGAAGAACAAGAATAAAATATTTTGACCATACCTATCATGAAAAATAGGGGAAGCATTTTTTTTTAAATCCATACTATCCATACTAATATTATAAATGGGAAAGTGTGTGTGTCTGTTTGTTTGTCCGTCTTTCACGGCAAAACGGAGTGACGAATTGACGTGGTTCTTTAGGTGGAGATAGTTGAAGGGATGGAGAGTGACATGGGCTACTTTTTGTCTCTTTCTAACGCGAGCGAAGCCGCGGGCAAAAGCTAGTTGATAATAAAAATAAAATCACCAAACATTCTCTACAAAACTCTAGCATAACAAAATAAAATAGCAGTACAGAGGTTATGAAAACGAACATGTTATGTATTTCTATATCGCCATGGAACCCGTTAAGAATAAACTACGTTCTTATTTCATGGCACCATCGATCTAAACTACCTAGATGCACCATCACGGCTTAGAATGTGTCCGCAGCAAATTGTGCTTGAAAATGTTCTAAGCACAATTGGGCGGTCAGTAGCGCTTCATCCGCCGTGTCGGCAACATGGCATTTGTGGCCAAAATGGCTTCCTAACTTACTAAAAACATTTATTTTCTAGAATAATTAAAGTAAATTCCTTGATTTGGTCTTACGCAGTTTGTCTCTTTCTCTCGCGCTATACTAGTAATGAGCGGACGGCGACAAAAGATGGATGAAGTGGAACATAGTTAAAAATGGAATGATGGAGTCGCTAATTTATATTTTTTGTAAAAGAAGCCTATTTCATAGTAATAATGTATGTATTTATTTATTATTATTGACCAATAAGTCTGAATGAAAATAAAATAAATGATTTCAATTCAATAATATTAATACATATCTTATAAATTACTTTAATTATAAAAAGAAACAACCCGGGAATAGCAAATTCGTTTTTAAGTAATAAAAAAGGTTTTTATTCCAGATTCCCAAAACAAGACGTTGAAAGGGAAAAATGGTGCAAGATTATAGCTGAGGAGCGGAGAGAAGATTTACCCACACAAAGCTTTGAAAGAAATTACGTAGAATAATAAATTAATGTCATCATTCGATTCTTATTTGTTTTAATAGCTACTTAATTCATATTCTCCAAGTGCACCATCCCTCACACACACCACATACAATCCCTCAACTGTTTACCTTCACATAATCGCTACACATACACTCACTACACGCACACACACATATGTCATATATATTAGACGACCGGTCTGGCTCAGTCGGTAGTGACCCTGCCTGCTAAGCCGCGGTCCTGGGTTCGAATCCCGGTAAGGGCATTTATTTGTGTGATGAGCACAGATATTTGTTCCTGAGTCATGGATGTATCCTATGTATATAAGTATGTATTTATCTATTTAAGTATGTATATCGTCGCTTAGTACCCATAGTACAAGCTTTGCTTAGTTTGGGGCTAAGTTGATCTGTGTAAGGTGTCCCCAATATTTATTTATATACATACATACACACACATATATATATATATATATATATTTATATATATATATTTTTTAAACAGTTTTTCGCAAAAATCGGCACCGTTTCACGGTCAAAGCGGCAAATACAAATATTTTTCAACCCTAAGTCCTAAGTCGTCGGTCTAAATTTTCTTTGCAACCAGCCCGACCACAGACTATATAGACACCGCATTATCAATCCATGGTACAACCGTAAAACTATTTTTTAACCCCCGACGCAAAAACGACGGGGTGTTATAAGTTTGACGTGTCTGTCTCTCTATTTGTCTGTCTGTCTATGTGTGTGTTTTTCTGTGGCATCGTAGCTCCCGAACGGATGAACCATTTAGATTTAGTTTTTTTTGTCTGAAAGCTGAGTTAGTCGGGAGCGAGAGCGTTCTTAGCCATGTTTCATGAAAATCGGTCTACTATGTCGCGGTCGGGGGTTTTTTCAAAATTTTAATTTTGTGGTTAGGTTATTACAAATATTTGTTTAAAAATACACGAGTGATGTTCTCATACTGTATTAGTACCGGAGAACATATTATTTGTGGTGTCTTTGAGTTGGCTGAATGCACCTTCTCAGCTGAGGTGGTCTGTGTAAAACACAATCAACCATTACATTTCATGATGTCGGTACCATGTACTAAGGTAATTTCAATCCAGTTTTTGCGGTTCTGCAAAATATTCGTCTTATACTGCTAAGTTTCAAAGTTGTGTTTTCTTTGTGTAAAGGTTGTTGAATGTGGTAGACTATAAAAATGAATGATGGTCTGGCTTGAGATATGACTGCGACGTTAAGAATTGATGACGTGAAATCTAAATAGATAATAGACACACTATCGATAATAAACAATATTTTATGCTCGAAAAATTCGCTTTATACTGGGAATATTGACGAGTATTGAAATACAAATTTTACAGTCAAACAACACTTCAAAAGTATAGATACCATTTCTACAAAAGCTAAACGAAAAAAGAGATGTGTATACGTAGAAAAAATAAATAAATATTTGCTAATCGCGATGCCCTACCACACAAAGCGGAATATCATTTGCTATGCCCTACCCCCTCCTAAATACAAGTTTTTTTAAAAGTAGTGATGAATTGTCATTTTGGCTTAACACTATCGATAATAAACAATATAAGTATTTTACGCTCGAAAAATTCGCTTTATACTGGGAATACTGGCCAGGCCGGGCCATACTTATATTGTTTATTATCGATAGTGTTAAGCCAAAATGACAATTCATCACTACTTTTAAAAAAACTTGTATTTAGGAGGGGGTAGGGCATAGCGAATGATATTCCGCTTTGTGTGGTAGGGCACAGCACAGCAGATATCGTTTCGCTCGAATCAAGAGCAGAGCCCAACTGGGGTAGTACCTCCGCCTTACAGAAGACCGCAGCCAAATAGCACTAGACCCTACTCATAGTGTTGTGTTCCTGCTGGTGAGTAAGGCTGCCAGAGCTCAACGAGGGTGTGGTGTGCTGACGACTGGAGGACCCACGGAACTAATAATACTGGCTTCGGTCTGTGTAGGCGCGGACTGCAGGCTCGGCTATCAGGGAGACCCGGTGAAACGGCTGACCGCTGGCCGCCCGCAGGTCAGTAGGGTTCCCGAACCCAGGGATTACCCTAATCTCCGCCCTGGGAGGCTGAACCACCAACCTGCGAAAAATCCCTGGGGTAGAAGTCGTGCCGGAGAAGGAGACCGGAGTGGACTCGGCTGCTGCCACAGGGGGGGACCGGGGGCCCTTCCGTACGCCGTGCCTGCAGACCGCACTACCTGCATAGTCCCCCGCCAGATTTGCTCCGTCTATTGTCCTTTGAGTCGTCGGCACCCCTAACCCTCCCTAGAAATAAGTACACAACTAAACAAAAATGGCTCGCAGAAAAAGAAAGTTTGGTCCATCAGCGGAATCTCCATCCACGCAAGTGGACTTCTGCAACATCAGGGGTATACACTCCAACCTGAACGCAGTCCGCTGCTATTTGGAGACTGCGCAGCCGACCTTACTGTTCCTTACGGAGACGCAGATATCCTGCCCGACGGACACATCATACCTATCGTACCCCGGCTATACACTTGAACATAAGTTCATGAGACGCGCCGGTGTATGTGTGTACGCCCGGCGGGATATATGCTGTCGCCGTCTCCAAGCCTTTGAAGACAGGGACCTGTCAGTTCTGTGGGTGCGTGTGGACTACGGCGGCCACACCCGTGTCTACGCATGCCTATACAGGTCTCATAGCGGCAACACGGAGACAAACCGACTCTTCGAGCACCTACAATTGACGTCCGACAGAGTTCTTGAGCAGTACCCATCCGCAGAGCTTGTGATTTTGGGGGACTTTAACGCCCACCACATTGAGTGGCTTGGTTCTCGGTCCACCGACTTTGCGGGAAGGTCTGCTCATGAATTTTCTCTGGCCTATGGGCTCTCACAACTGGTACGTTCTCCCACGAGAATACCAGACATCGAGGACCATACGAGCTCTTTACTGGACCTCCTGCTGACCACGCGTCCGGACGGATATTCCGTCTCAGTGAATGCACCTCTCAGCTCGTCCGATCACTGCCTCGTCCGGACTAAAGCGCCTTGCGCGCGGCCTGATCCACCGCGGCCAACAAGCCTACGTCGCGTTTGGCAGTACGGGTCAGCAGATTGGGACGGATTGCGAGAGTTTTACGCTTCGTACCCATGGAGGCAGCTTTGTTTCGCATCAGATGATCCAGACTCCTGTGCGACAAATGTCGCTGAGACAATACAGCTGGGAATGGATTGTTTCATTCCCAACTCGTTAGTCGCTGCAGGAGCAAAGAAGCGACCTTGGTTTAACCGGCCCTGTAAGGAAGCTACAACACGTAAGCAAGCCGCTTACAGGGCTTGGACCAAGGCCGTAGCTGTTAAGGATCCGAACGTTACTGATGTGAAACGTAAGCTGAATGCTGCCTCGAGGTCTAGTAAAAAAGCTATTGCCAGAGCAAAGTTCGATTTTGTCGGCAGATTTGGTGAGAAACTCGCAGGCTACCCATCCGGGAGTCGCGCTTTCTGGTCTCTTGCCAAAGCTGCCGAGGGGAACTTTTGTCGGTCGTCTTTACCACCACTGCGAAATGCTGACGGTAATCTGGTCCATAGTGCAAAAGAGAAAGCCGATCTTCTAGGTACTCTTTTTGCCTCGAACTCGACTGTGAGTGATGACGGTAGCACCGTGCCGCCTACCATCCCGCGGTGCGCACACTCCATGCCGGAAATCCGTATCTCCCAGAAGGATGTTCGGCGGGAGCTACTGTCCTTAAACGTTCACAAGTCGAGCGGGCCAGACGGCATACCTGCAGTTGTGCTCAAACGCTGTGCTCCAGAGTTGTGTCCCGTGCTAACGCATCTCTTCACGCTTTCTATTAGCAAACGGGAAGTTCCATCTTCGTGGAAAACGGCCCTTGTGCACCCTGTCCCAAAAAAGGGCGATAGATCGGATCCGTCAAACTATAGGCCTATCGCTATTACCTCCCTTCTCTTTAGAGAGACCTTAGGGTCATGGAGCGTGTAATTAACTCGAAGCTCCTTGGATACCTAGAAGAACACGATCTAATAAGCGACCGTCAGTATGGCTTTCGCCACGGTCGCTCTACTGGTGATCTTCTAGTGTACCTAACTCACCGCTGGGCTTCGGTCATTGAGAGTCAAGGTGAGGCATTGGCAGTTAGCCTAGATATAGCGAAGGCATTTGATCGGGTCTGGCATAGGGGCCTTTTGTCGAAGTTACCATCTTATGGACTGCCCGAGGGATTATGCAAATGGATTGCCAGCTTTTTGTCCGGCAGACGCATACGAGCCGTAGTAGACGGTAGCTGCTCCGATAGCATGGACATAAACGCTGGCGTCCCGCAAGGTTCTGTGCTATCCCCAACGCTGTTCTTGCTGCATATCAATGACATGTTGTCTATCGGCGACATTCATTGCTATGCGGATGACAGTACTGGGGATACATTTTACACGGGCCGTGCTAATATCCCTCGTTCAATGGTGCTGGAAAGTCGTGAAAAGCTTGTGTCGGACATCGAGAGGATTCTGTCCGGAGTCTCGGTGTGGGGTCGGGACAACCTAGTCTGTTTCAATCCCACTAAGACACAGGTGTGTGCGTTCACCGCTAAGAAAACCCCATTTACTGTGGTTCCACAGTTCCAAGGCACAGCCCTTGCCTTGTCAGGAAGTATTGGGATCCTCGGAGTCGACATTTCGAGTAACGTCCAATTCCGGTGTCACTTGGAAGGAAAAGCATCCAAAAAGCTCGGTGTGCTCAATAGAGCGAGGGGATACTTTACTCCGGGGCAAAGACTGCTCTTGTACAAGTCGCAAGTTAGACCCCACATGGAGTACTGCTGTCACCTTTGGGCAGGAGCACCTGGATACCAGCTTGGACCCTTTGACTCGATCCAGAGACGCGCTGTACGAACTGTCGACGATCCCAAACTCACGGGCGGTATTGAACCATTAAGTCTAAGGAGGGACTTCGCCTCCTTATGTGTGTTCTATCGCCTGTACAATGGGTTGTGTTCTGAAGAACTGTTTGACATGATGCCAACGGCCACTTTTCATCATCGCACCGCTCGCCATCGACAGGGCGCTCATCCACACACCTTACAACCTAAATGGTCGCGCACCGTACGGTTTCAGAGGAATTTCCTCCCACGAACGCTCCGGCTGTGGAATGAGCTCCCTGTCGAGGTATTCCCGATGAACTACAGTATGGGGTCCTTCAAAAAAGGAGTGTACAAGTTTCTAATGGGTCGGCAACGCGCACGTGACACCCCTTGAGTTGCGGGCGTCCATAGGTTGCGGTGACCGCTTTCCATCAGGCGGGCCGTATACCTGTTTGCCACCGACGTGGTATAAAAAAAAAAAAAATCTTCGTTTGTCAATGAAAAGAAAATTGTAGTAAGTATGTATAGAATGCATATAGACTTACTGCGTTTTAACTTTGAGAAGCAGCGTGAGATACGAGATTTTTTAATAAAAGTAGTGACGAATAGTTAGTGCAAGACGCCGATCTAAACGCAGTCTGGTTCTATCGTGACAACACGGAAGAGCAATAGATACAGAAAACTACGAATACGATATACTACGAACACATTAATGAATAGGAGTGCGTAATACCTCGTAATTTTTAACCCTGCACTTCGGGGAGTGTGCTCAAGAGCTACACGAGCTTATTCCACCGTCCCCATTACTTGGTGGATATTCCACGAATCCGCACGAAGCGCTTTGCTTCTTCTTTTCTTATGCGCACTGCCAAGGAGTGGAATTCCTTGCCGGCGGCTATATTTCCGAGCTCATATAACCCGGCAACCTTCAAATCAAGAGTGAACAGGCATCTTCTGGGCGAGCTCACTCCATCGTAGGCCACGTCTTTGCCTTTGGCTAGTCTGTGGTTCAAGAGTAAGCCCATTTATAAAAAAAAAAAAGAATCCCCCGACGCAAAAACGACGGGGTGTTATAAGTTTGACGTGTCTGTCTGTGGGCATCGTAGCTCCCGAACGGATGAACCGATTTGGATTTAGTTGTTTTTTGTCTGAAAGCTGAGTAAGTCGGGAGAGTTCTTAACCATGTTTCATGAAAATCGGTCTACAATGTCGCGGTCGGTGGTTTTTTCAAAATTTTAATTTTGTGGTTAGGTTAGGTTATATACCACTCTATACTACAGACCTGGCACAGAACCGCCGCTTACAGAACAGAATGGAAATCCATGAAAGAGGCATATGTTCAGCAGTGGACGCATATGCTGAGAAAGAGAAGAAGAAGAAGAAGATACCACTCGGTAGTAAACAAGGCCTGACCACGGCCTGACTTATAGCAAGCAGTCACCATAACCTAAAGTATAACCGTACACTGAGAAAAAATACAACCAGTTTTCATGTTCGTTCAACAAGTTTTTTGGTTAAAATAGCGCCTACGTGCTCTTTGGTTCAAACAACAAGCTACTTGTCATTTGGATCGGCAATATATTTGAATCAACAAGTCGATTTTATAAAAACAACCTGACACATATTGTTTTAAACAAACGTTTGGCTGATTCAAACGGATAAACCGGAACAAGTCGAACTTGTTAAATTCACAATGCAAATTTCTCTCAGTGTAGCATATGTAACTCTAAAGGTGTAACAAAGATATAATAATTAGTTCAGAAAGTAAAAAATGAAACTATATTAAGTCATTTAAGCGAAAAAGCTTCATGAGTCGTGGATGTTTTCTATGTACCGCTACCAGGATTCGAACCCAATAGGCAGGATCTCTACTAACTAGCGACTAGGCCAGACCAGTTTCCAATGACATTTGACGTAAAATCGTTGGTAAATATAGAGGTACAAGAATGTATTTACCTATTTAGTAGGATGTAGGTATATCGTCGCTTAGCACCCCATATTAGCTTTGCTCAGTTTGAGGCTAGGTTGTCTCCAATATTTATAATTTTATTTTATTTTCTGTGAGTTTTTAAAGTTTACGAATACGTATCTCGATAGCCTCCTAAGGCACAAATGAAAAATCCAGAATTTGCCACTGAAATATGAACCTTTAGTCTGGGGAATAGGATTGATTTTGGTTTTGTTTGAAAATGTAACGAAACAAAACAAATGCGACTCTGTTCCAATTGAATATTATTTAAATTTCATCGAACTGAATAAGTAGGTACTATAGGTAGGACCTTGGTCCTTAGGAGGTTATATATCACGTCACAGAAAATGGATTTTATTATTGGTTCTACTAAGTAACCGATAGGGGGCGTTGTTCAGTTTGTCAATAATGAATGTCACTGTCCGTGACGTTACCGAAATCGACCACCTAATCGTATTTTAAAATAATCGATGACAATCAGACATAAATCTATGACAATCAGAGTCTAGATTTTCAGTTTTCTAAGGCAGCGTCCCCACTTAGGCGTCGCGTGTCTCGCGGCGCGCAACGGACGTCTCCGCCACGCCGCCTGAATGTAATTAATAAAACGTCTCCGACGACGTTTTTTGAATTACATTCAGGCGGCGTCTCCGATGACGTTTTTTGAATTACATTCAGGCGGCGTGGCGGAGACGTCCGTTGTTGCGCGCCGCAAGACATGCGTCTTATGAGTGTGGATGGTAGCTAAAACGTCTATAATTCCCCGTAAGGCTAAAGTAAGTTATTTAACATTTTAAAGCCTACATTTAGTGCCTGTTTAAGCATTACCTCGGCTTTCGTTTTAATTATATCATTAACATAAATACCTTTTCAGCAATCTTGACGTGTTAGCGGCCTGCCTTAATTTATTTAATACGTTTCTATTGCATTGTTATGTTAATTAACGTTTATGCACTAGAAGACCAGGGGCGTCTCACTCCGCGATTCTATCGCCGCGTACTTGTAGTACATGTCGGTGGCCGCGAGTTCGCGACCCATTCAGTGGTGACGACCTTCGCGCGACGCAATAAAATTCAATGTCGGCTGCTCGCGTGCGGTCCGTTTGTTAATATACGAGTAGGTAAGAATTTAGAATGGCGGCATTTTGTGAACATCAAAGGATCACTCCTTGTATTATTATATAATATCTGGGCGACCGAGCTTCGCTCGGTTCTATTTTAATATATCACGTCTTTAGATAAAAAAAAAACTCATATAAATACAAAAATAAAAAAAAAGACAAAAAACAAAAACTTAATTTCTGGCCGGGATTCGAAACGATCTATCTGCGTACCTATAGAACTCTTTATTTTTTATTTTTATTTTTTTTTAACTTTTTATTTAATTATACTCTTTATTATACAAGTTCTCCATCAGAAACGTTTATATATTTTTAGAGTTGTTATTTATTTTCTCATGAAACTGCTTTATTTGATATTATTTATAAAGCAAGAAATAATAATTTTCAGAAGCATTTTTCCTAGAATACAAAGTAGGTAAGTGCCGATTACAAGCTACTATAAAGTGACGAAAACATTTTCGACGAAATTAATCTGAAAATTCAATTAACAATGAATCTAGTAGAAATTATTCGACCATTTTGTAATGAAGGAAGTCTAATATAAAACTACCCGGTACCGAGAAGGAGCAAACGTAATCAACATCGCCGAGGTCTTATTTTAATTTAATATTTACCAACTTCATAAAATATACGTCTATAATTAGTATGAAGTTAATATATTTAAATTCAAAATTAAATAATTTTATTACACAACCAGAGATCCTAAACAACGACGAAAAATTACAGCAATTCAAAACACATTTTTAAATTAAATATTATTAATTTAATATTAGTATAATTATAACTCTTTCCGGTGAAGGAAAGCATCGTGAGGAAACCGGACCAATTCCAATAAGGTCTAGCTTACCCTTCGGGTTGAATGGTCAGATGGCAGTCGCTTTCGTAAAAACTAGTGCCTACGCCAAATCTTGGTATTAGTTGTCAAAGCGGACCCCAGGCTCCCATGAGCCGTGGCAAATGTCGGGATATCGCAAGGAAGGGGATAATTATAACTCTACAAGATTTATATACAATCTGAAACCCGTTTATGAAATTTACAAGATCAGATTTTTATTCATTCAAAAAAGATCAGAATTAATTTTCACTCTTTGACAATTATAAAAAACTCTGATCTCGAATTGAAAAGAATCTGTCGAACGATATAAATAAATCTCCACAATCTAAGGATATAAAGAAGATTTAGAGAGGAATAAAAGTGGCGATACATTCCTGATCAAGACGAATCGGGGTATCGATCTCTGTTATCGAGGCCCGTGGGACGGGCCGGATACTTGGTAACTGAGGTGAGTTAGTTGAAATTATACGAGGTGAGAAGCTTAATTGGGGCCGTATTCGTAGTGACCAAGTGAAACTACTTTTTGAAGGACAGATTTTGATATCTCTTGCGTTACATACCTATACTGAGAGAAAATACAACCAGTTTTCATGTTCGTGCAACAAGTTTTTTGGTTAAAATAGCGCCTACGTGCTCTTTGGTTCAAACAACAAGCTACTTGTCAATTGAATCGGCAATATATTTGAATCAACAAGTCGATTTTATAAAAACAACCTGACACATATTGTTAAATTCACAATGCAAATTTCTCTCAGTGTAAAATGTTTCTAGTGTAAAGTTTGGACCTCGTATACACATAATTATACAAAATAGTAAAATGTACTTAATGCTTGTCTTGCAGCGAGCACTATAAAGAAAGGATAATTCGAAACAGAACCATCTCAAAACGACCTTGTTTAAATATAGTTACGCACTAAAAATTTAAAATACTACTGTTAAAAGACAAATACAAATGTACAATTTTTATTAACATTTTCTTAGAATGGGAAATGATCAGGCTGTCAAGAGAGCGCTCTTGGGTCGACCGGCTGGTGGCCGTTCGGCGGGTCTACCCAGGTATCGCTGGGAGGATAGTCTGGTGGTGGATCTGTGTCGGTTTCAAGTCAGTGACTGGCAAGAAGCTGCGCAGGATCGGGACAGGTGGCGAGAGTTTCGGAGGCCAAGATTCAATTTGGATCACAGAGCCAAAATAGTTGGTTAGTTAGTTTTTTTTTTCATTTTAGTTACCCGTGTGGTGACGGGTTAAGAATTTCACCACCCCTTTCTTCCCGTGGGTGTCGTAGAAGGCGACTGTGGGATATGGGTTAAATTGTGGCGTAGGCGAGAGGCTGGCAACCTGTCACTGCAACAGTTTCGTTTTCTTTCAACCCTTTATTTGCCAAGAGTGGCATTGAAACCTGAGTAGGTTCATGTGCTCTGCCTACCCCTTCATGGGACACAGGCGTGATTGTATGTATTGTATGTATGTCATTTGTTATGTCCAAGACTATGGAGCCAAATTAGCTCCAACAGCCACCATAATAGCTTATATTTGCTATAAGATTACGTGTATTTGTCACAAAAGCATCACTTCTTCACGCACGTCGCCAATAATGTAAGTTTTGATTCACCATTCCATTCGCATTTTTCACCCTGTATACAATTACAGTATCTGACCTTTGATAATACAGATGATCCTTGAATGTAAATCCAAACCTACTAAATTCGTGCCTAATCGCCATCGACTCAATTTCATTCCAAATTGGTAAGAGGATAGAGTGGACCGCCGGTTCTCCATACAAAGAGAGCCCCCAATTTAGAATAGAATAGAAATATTTTTATTCATGGCAAAATAATACATAAAAGACACACACAAATACAGATCAACAACAGAGAATTATTTACACACATATCACAAAAGGTAAGTAAGTACACATAGTTGCCATGAATATGGTCCCGACTCAGCATGGTGTTAGCCTGGGTGGCCAACGCTGATCTTCCGTCAGGGCCATAACGAATGATACCACGGAAAGTATACACATTACAAAGGAAAATAAAATTTAGAATACGTTAACAAAATGCAACAGTATAAATAAATAAACATTTTTAAAACATTAAAATCTATAATAAAATCGGAAAAACGGAACATTGACAAAATTTTTAGTCGTGAACGCAACCAAATCTGACGTCAGCGATTATTGATTTAGATATTGAAATTGTGGATTGTTTTAATATGTATTTAAAATCGACTACCAAAACTGGGAGAAGCTTGCGGAGAAGCGGACGGAGTGGCGAAAGTGCGTTGGAGATGGTCGCAAGTTCGTCGATGAGACCTGGTTTGCGGCACTTGCTGACAAAAGGGAAAGAAGACACCATAGCGGAACGTCACAATCGGTACTAATAGGTAGGTACAGTGAGTGGCAAAATTGGTTGGAGAAATTATGAATGAGTTCATTGATTTATTGCCGTTGCATTTTTGCAACTGTATTTTCATTGAACCCCCTTTACTTGGTTTTTATTATAATTCTCTGGCTTGTTTATTATGCTTGGGGTGGGGCACGTAAGAATATGGTGACTGTATGAAGAAGTCGACTGGCGGCAGCCCGTACCGTGCAGTCCACATGGATTATGACCGCATTCAGTGGAGACACGCTACTGGCGGTCGCGATCCTCAGCGTTGAGGGAACTATCTCCGGGAGTATCATATTGTGCGCTCTAGGATGGTATCCGCTACGTGTATCCCTTGCCTTTAGATTAAAGTGTCTAAAAGGGCCTCTGTGGTGTTGGCTTCGGCCCCAAACATGCCTCCCAAAAGTCCGGGACCCGTGGTCCCGAAATATCGCAAGATATAAAGTTAACAGATTTAATCTAGCTTCAAGAAAAATGTATGGCTTTATGGATATCATGCAGAGTACCATGAAATTTTAATACAATATTCAATACTAGATTTATTATTTATTCAATTAAATTAACAATAAAAACAAGAAATAAAACTAAAATATATAAAACTAAAAAAAAAAAAACTATGGAAACGGATTAAACGGAAAAAAATCCGTTTCCATAGTTTTATTTCATGAGTAACTATCGCGGTAACCGAAGACAATATTAATAAAAACAAGAATATTATATTTCCCTTAACACGGCGCGCGAACCCATATGCAATATTAGTTACTTGACCACCTTGACAGATTTTTGTATTTCTATTCTGCCCCCTCTTGTCCGTTCATAAACAGTTACAATCATTACGGCCTGTTGAGGTTACTTACTTATTGCATAATTTAGAACATCATGAAATACCGCAATGCAGGTATTGAAACTCGAGGAAATGGCCTCTTAATTATACATCACTACATACTTATAGTATAAAATATAGTTACTTCCCGCTGTCTATCTCTCTGTCCCTAATATGTATTCTCTACGAATTTTGATGAAGTCTTTCAATAGATAGTGTGATACAAAAGGAAGTTTTGTATGTATAATATACGTGCGAAGTCGGGCGGGTTGATAGTTGTTTATAATCGAGTGGCGTATATGTCAATCTTCGTAAACATCAATAGCTAAATTAATTTTCTACGCGTGGCTGTAATTAACCGTTTGGAAGCCATCTGCCTAACCCGAATACGTCATATGCACGCCAATACCTCTGGAATAAGCTAGCAAATGGAAACTATGTACATAACAAGTATAAAACACATAAAATAAAAATTAATATTATTTAATAATAAACTAAAGTAATTTCTTGAATAAAAATTCATTATACATTATGATATGAGGGAGTATTTTAGTGACTAGTATTAATATGGTTAGTGTCCTAGTCTGAAAATGTTTATATGAATGAATATCATCAAAAAGCCATGACTATAATCAATACATTAATTAAAGTCGCCGTCAACAGGATTTGTGAACAATGTAAACAAATCCTGTAGTCAAAATGTCTTTAATTTCTATTCTAACTCATCAGATACTGGCTAAATCCATGTGTTTTTAGTCAATTTATATCACATTATGATCCTCAACTTTCAAAATAATAAAATTGTGCTAGAATATTGATATTTTATAGAATGGTTTGTTTACATTGTTGACAATTTCTATTGACGGCCATTTTACGAATGTACATTTTGTACGTCATAGAAGTTAAGGTTCGGAAATTAATTATTGCCGTACTATAAATTGTCTAATAAGCACACATAGGTACAAAGTAATATCCTTCTAAGACTATTACGTGTACAAATTTTGTACATATTTCAAAATCCTTTTTTTGAACTTTAATAGATTCCTTGATTAATTATAAATTGAAATAGATATCACACAAGAAAGAAAAAACGGGCGTGTGGTCTAGTGGTAAAGACGTTAGCCGCGTAAGACCCAGGTTCGATTCCCGGCTTGGCCACCAGTGGGCCTTGCCGTTATTTCTTCCGTGTATGATATCTATTTCAATTTATAATTTATATATAGTAGTGTGACTACTTGAAAAAAAGAACTAACGAAAAATATTCAATAAAATAATTTGATTTGTTCCCTAGTTGTAGATCCCTTGATAGTTCAATATTTATTTTAAAAACGAAACAAATGCTGCTGAGTCTTACCTACGACGATTAAATAAAAATAGATCCGTATAGCTCGGGTAAGTATAAGTACCTATAGTATCTAATCGAATCCGGCCCTGATACCTTCTTGTGATGATCTTGACCTGATATCTGAAATTGAACCTGACTTATCAGTTTTAGATATCTGTTCGTGCAAACTCTCTCAATATCGAAAGAAAAGCAAATATCTAACTACCGTCCGTGTAATAAGGATATGGTTACAAAATAAATAGCACGGTCGATCGTTATTTCCCTTATTATGGCACTATAGATTTAGTATCACCCATAAATAATTATGTCACAAAATTAAATCTATCCAAATTAGGATTCGAGTAGGGGGCCGATTTTTGAATCTCGGCCATTCGATTTCGTGAAATTTGTTCAATAATATCTCGACTACTAGCGATTTAAATTCTACTAACAGAATCGAAAACGAGGTGGTTATTAGCATTACCACTAATTTTAATATTACTAGCTGTTCTTTTTCAAAAATAGCATTACATCGTTTTCCACAGACTTTCTAACGGCGAATTCGTGCGTTCGAAATTCAAAAATCGATCCCCAGGCGCCGTAGCCGAATGGCGTTTCTACGACGCGAAACGAAAACGAAACGCCGCGATGTCCAATTCAGGGATATATTATTGTTAATAAAGTTGATATTATCGTAACTAGAAGTAAGTTGGTTTAGTAGGGATTTCAGTCAACACGAGGGATGAGAGTTGAGGACACTCTGATTTTAGACTCCAAGAAAGACCCAAGTCTTTCCAGCTTTGTTTCAATTTGTTCCCTGATCATGTATAATTGTAATAATTGTTAAAGATTAATTTAGTACTTCTTTATAGTAGAAAATAGATAAAGCCAGTGGTTCCGGATCCGGCGATAAACGAGCTAAGTACCTCTATCAAAACAGCGTCTCAAGTTGTATTTTAAGTAACACAACATAAATATTTAATTATCTTTGTCAAGTGCACGGCAAGTTCAATTCTTGCGTTATAATATGGATTTATTGTTGGGACAGATTCTATAACCTTGTAACGGATATTTAGTATTCTAAAGTAACTGCAAAATGCTTCTTCAGTTTCTTTCAGCTTTGTGTTACATATCTTATATGACATTTTATTGATAAATATTAGTGCGAGTTCAAGCCTCGCCCTTATGTTAAATATTATGATCTATAATATTTGTTGAAAGCAGGATTCGAGCTCCTGATATATTCTTATGTAGACCCCGAAAGCGATTGAAGTGAGACAGCTGATATTCTATTGTTATATCCTACGGATTAAACATCATGTGCATTTATTATATAACTCAAACTGTGTTTAGAGTAAACTGTCTTGGAAATTCTATTACTACAATTTCTAATGAATTATTGTATTAAATAGAGCATATAGATGTTATGTAGACATTGTATGTAGACGTTACATTAATAAGGCGAAGTAAGGGTTTTAGCGGGTTTTCCTTTACTTCATGAGCCATTGATTTAATATATTGTCCCTGCAAAGGTATGGGCTATAGGTTGACTTGTATTGTATACACTTTTGTCTAATAATTTACATAAATATTTCAAGTGATAAAGGCCTAAATTGTTTTCCTCACGTACGTATTTCTGTAGTGTATTCAAGTTTGCATTCATGCCTTCAGCATGGTCGATCGTGATGTCCCTTATTATGGCACTATAGTTTTGGTATCATCCATAAAAATTGTCAGAATTTTTTTTTTACCTCGAGTATGTATAGTACGAACAAGAGTATATAAAAAGTGTGGATCGCTTTATTACTCACTGATGACTTTAGTCTGAAATAAAGATATGTTTATTTTTTGTTTTATTTTTTTATTCCACTATCGGTTGATGTATTCTCAAAATGTCAAAAATTCGTAAAGGAGGTTTATTCGTGTGTTTCTTCATAATACCTCTATTATGTCGCCGTTGGCATCCTTTATACAAACATTACCGTGGCTGAGGTCAGACTTCATAAAATATGAGACTATAATATCATCGCGAAATTTTCAATATCGATGAAAAACAAATATATACTTACAGATCATGTATTTAATTACTTATATTTGATGCAAAATAAACGATGAAACTCTAATGATTTTTTTTTTATGATAATGAAATTTTTGAAAAGTCCAAAAGTAAAAATAAACAGCTGCCGGCCTAGCCGAAGTGACAATCATTGATGCTACGCTACGTGGCAATTGAAACGCAGTCTGTCTCTGTCCCGCTACTACAGAAGAGCGATAGAGAGCTAGCCGGGCCATTTTTTTTCAAAGTTGTCCACCCGACTTTTTTTATAACATGGGTATTTTTTACGCGATTCATACTCAGAATCTCGAGGTCTTTCGATCCTGATAGGAGAAAAAAAAATCCATACATTTTTCAAAGATTTCCATACATTTTTTAGACCTTCCATTCCGTTATCGCCATACAAAATGTATTAAAAAATGGTAACGGAATGGGAGAAAGTCTTGGGACACTTTTTTCTCCTATTAAGATTGAAAGAGCTCGCGATTCTGAAAATCACATAAAAAATTCCAAATCCAAAAAAAAGTGAGGTAGACAACTTTGAAAAAAAAAATGGCTACGAAGCGAAGGCGATGGTGACGTTGCCTAAGTACCCACAGCGGGCAAAATAGTTTCTCTTATCACCTGTCAGAGGTCGCTTCGGCTACATTAAGCAAGTTTGCCGTGTTAAGTACATTTTAACGTTGTCTGTTTGTCACTATCACCGCTTTTAAAGAAGCCAGGAGAAAATCATACCTTATAATAAATATTATTTGGTAGGTAAACGTCTTGAAAAATACGTGATGATTTCTGTAAAATCATCGTATAAATCATCATTTATGCCGGTGACTGTACAGCGGGGCCATTACATATGAACGCGTGTTCAGTGGATATAAGATTGTGGAACTCAACTTAATCCATACTAATCCATACTTTATTAATCCATACTAATATTATAAATGGGAAAGTGTGTGTGTCTGTTTATTTGTCCGTCTTTCACGGCAAAACGGAGCGACGAATTGACGTGATTTTTTGAGTGGAGATACTTGAAGGGATGGAGAGTGACATAGGCTACTTTTTGTCTCTTTCTAACGCGAGTGAAGCCGCGGGCAAAAGCTAGTAATGTAATAATGGGAAAAATTTATTAGTAAAGATCGTTATCAGCGTGCTGTATTGGTGGCAGAGTATGGTTGGCAAAAAAACAAATACACAAGTATTTAAAACATTATATATACTTAACAAATTATGAAATATATACATATTTATAATTACTTATCCAAATTACATTGAATAAGTAACTAAAATTTGTTCAACAGATTTGGCTGTCAGTCGTTCACGTCGATTAGAAAAAAATAATTTTAAATAATTAAATGACCTTTCTACGTTGACAGAAGTAACAGGAAGGTTGTTATAAAATCTGGGTATTGTGTCAAATCCATACTGTGAATGAAGATACTGGGATTATTCGTGCACTTTATTACACTCCTCCGTGCTCGTCTTACTTCGTGCACTACTTTTGACTTGAACTACTTGAATAACAATTCTAGATAGTCCTATCTAGAGTGCATTTGAATATGTATTTGGATTAAAATAATATACACTTGTAATGTATTCTTATGACATAATTAATGTCATTTGACTTATATTGTTTTAAAAATATATTAGTTGGTCAGAAAAGGCTTTGTACCGTAGAGGTGTAATCCTAAGAAGGTAAGTATTTATTTTGTAGTTAAGAATAAAGTGAATATTTAAATGTAAGTATTTGTTTTTTTTGCCAACCGTACCATTTGCCACGAAAAGTGCACCTTGATAACGATCTTTATTTATTAGTTACAATATCCCCCTGTCGAAAATGACCCGCTGTACCTTAGTAAGTAAATATTTTGGGCGTTTGTTATTGTCCTTGACGTCCCTTCTGTAGAGTTAATTATTCTGAGTTATTCTGAGTTATTCTGTGTGTTATTCTGAGCTCAAGCTGTGAATAGTTCACGCAGGCCGAGCTACCAAAAATAAAAATAATATTGTTTGTTTTCGTTGTGACAGCTAGAGATTAGTATTGCTTTTCTTAGTTTCAGCAAAGAGGATCGAGTATTATAGTGAGTTACTGTCGAAGTAAATAATGTGTAATCACAGTGCAGACTGCCATCTCTTGACACAGGCTTAAAACCATTGAACCTCAGTTTTGACAATTAAGCCCATATTCTTAAAATGTGTATTGAAATGTCAAATATTATTATTAGCGCCATCTAGCTGAGCGTACCCCAAAGGTGTAATGCCATCTAGGCCACCGCACCTTTGTCTGTATGGTACGGAGGTACGTTTTTTTCTTAGACTTTATCTGTCTATACGGAGTTATATATGTATTATGTATTTGCTACCGACTAAGTAGGCCAGGAATGGTCGCCAAACACATTACCGGATCAAAAACACCAAATTATCCCAAAACGGAAGATCAAACGAAAAGATACGATTGAGGACTCTCTCTTTAACTCAAGAACTCAATTCAAGATCCACAACTATACGGAAACAGGAAATTGAGATTTTTTGGCAATTTCTTCCTGTCTTAGTAGGAGCCGCCTTTGAGCATACAGTAGATGGAGAAGTGTGTAAATTCCATACGGACAAAAAAACAATCAGATATTTAATTTATCCGTTCAAAATATTATTAACCTAAAACGTTTTTTGTATCTCTCTTTCGTATACATCGTGTTGTTTTTGTTTTCCGTTAAATTCGACACGTAGCTAGGTTCATTATCAGGAACCATCCTGTATATCACTTTTAGTTAAATTCACAAAAAAAATTTTTCATCATTTTCATACATAATAAATGAATTTATTAGTGTAGAATAAACATTCAAGTTAGTGTCAAGTGATTGATTGACGGCACATGTCAAAACAAATAACATTAGGAATTGGTAAAGGTTGTGACACACGTGTTCAGTAATTATATTTATTTTTTTAATAACTCGATAACTGTAAGAGTTCAGACGCTAGTTTCTTGACTTAGAGAAATTAATTGTATTTGATCTAAAGAACCTTCCCTTAAAGTTAACGGAATTCAATAAAAACAGGTTGTGTTTTATTGTGACCCCGTAGTTAAAAAAAATCGAAATGGAATATACTTAACATAATGAGTAATGAGACTGGAAATTAAGAGACACGAGCTTCTTTTATTATAGCAAAATACACGTACCTTCAGTAGGTACCTTGTGTGTTTCTTTTCATTGCGAGATAAATTGTATACTTACGGTGCTCGTGAGCATTGCGAGAGATTTTAACCACTCATTTCTGAGGCCAATTTTTTTTTAAATTGTTTACTATTTTTTAGGGTTCCGTAGTCAACTAGGAACCCTTATAGTTTCGCCATGTCTGTCTGTCCGTCCGTCCGTCCGTCCGTCCGTCCGCGGATAATCTCAGTAACCGTTAGCACTAGAAAGCTGAAATTTGGTACCAATATGTATATCAATCACGCCAACAAATGAAAAAAATGTTTTATTAGGGTACCCCCTACATGTAAAGTGGGGGCTGATATTTTTTTTCATTCCAACCCCAACGTGTGATATATTGTTGGATAGGTATTTAAAAATGAATAAGGGTTTACTAAGATCGTTTTTTGATAATATTAATATTTTCGGAGGTAATCGCTCCTAAAGGAAAAAAAAGTGCGTCCCCCCCTTCTAACTTTTGAACGATATGTTTAAAAAATATGAAAAAAATCACAAAAGTAGAACTTTATAAAGACTTTCTAGGAAAATTGTTTTGAACTTGATAGGTTCAGTAGTTTTTGAGAAAAATACGGAAAACTACGGAACTCTACACTGAGCGTGGCCCGACACGCTCTTGGCCGGTTTTTAATGTATTTTCACATAAAACGTTAATTTTTCAACAATCAGTCTTATAATATGATCAGGAATACGTTATATAATACATATATTTTTAGAGTCCCAATCTTTGCTCATATTGTAGTACTTGTAGTATTTACGTATAAAATATAGTCGAATTTCGCGGGAGGTGAAAAAGTACCACATACTAAATATTATTTAGACACAAAATTTATGTTTTGAAACACGAAGAAATAAGAACATTTGAACAGAAATTGACACATTAATCCTATTGACACACAAACATTCGTATCACACACACATCTTTGTACGTTTTTTCTGCATTCTGCAAGATTTTTGTCAAAGAATAAATAACTTAAAGCCTACTCCATTACTGTTTGCTCTAAGGGCGCGCCAATTAAAGAACTTCCATGTTTGTTTTCGGTGGTTTGTCGAGTTTGCCGAACACAACAAATGTTTGTATTAAATAAGTACCTACGTTACATATGCGTAGCCCGTATTTAAAGAAGAACTTCTCAAGAGGGTTCGTTCATAATTAACGTTCATGTTCCGTTGGTTCATTATATTAATAGGCCCATTCTAACGTACATTGTGACGTCAGAAGTATGTCCTAATGAAGTTAGTCGACCATGCTTCTTGCTTACGCTTGTGTGAATATGATACTCGAATGCGAGCATCAGAAAATGTATACTTAGACAAATCAAACAGCCGGCCTAACCGATAGAAATGCAACTTATGATAGACTTCTACATATACGGGCCACTTGCACCACTCGCTTAACTCAAGGTTAGTGGGCTGTCAACTGTCAAATTCCTTATAAAATGGTGGGTTAACCTTTTTTTTTTTACGAGGTGAAATGCGTTACGCATACCATCCCAGGCGCAGGGACCGGCCTGGGATGGTTATGTGGGACTCCCATATAGGCTAATGAGACCCATGGTGTACCCACTAAAACCCCTCGATTGCCGCCTCAGGGCTTATTGGACGAGGTCGCAGGCACGTTTTGGCATTCCTCCGCAACCATGGTGGGTTAACCTTGGGTTAACCCTCCATTTTCGGTGGTGCAAGTGACCCTAAGGTACATAGCTTCGATACGCTAGTTTGACAGAGAAGTCAAGTTTTGTCAGTTCGGCTATACCGGCTGTACAGCCGGGCTGTACCGGTTTTCTTTATACTTTTTCCGTGATTACTCGCTAGCGAGTTACGTTTTCACATTAGCATAGCGGCTAGGTACCCAGAGCTTCAAACTATCCAAATATGACATACCAAAATTTTTCGTGACTTGAGGTCAAAGTTCAGTGCTTAAAAAATATTTTTTTTACACCACGTCGATGGCAAGCAGGTATACGGTCCGGCTAATGAAAAGCGGTCACCGTAACCTATGGACGCCTGCGACTCAAGGGGTGACACATGCGCGTTGCCGACCCATTAGAAACTTTTCTTAAATATGTCACTTATTTATATTGTTTACCATTACCACTACCTACATTACCATTATTTATATTGTTTATCCTGATTTTTATTACTAAATCGTGATAAAATTGAAAATCCCCGTGATACTGGAATACCTACACTTCAGAACGTGACAATAAGTAATAAAAAATGGAAGCGTGATAAACAAGATACAACAATTGAAAGTTGCAGCTTTATTAATAAATTGAATTTATAAAGAGCATGCAATATTCTAGCTCACTACTTGGTGCAATAATCCTCACTTGTGGATAGGGATTGCAATCCGGTCTAATATCCAATCCGGCCGGATCCAGCCGGATTTTGGTCCCAATCCGGATCCGGCCGGATTGGCCTTGAGGATTAAAAGTACCCAAATAGTAACTTTTTTTGTATGTTTTCAGCATAATATGAGAAATATGATGGTAGTTTGCTTTTTGCCGATCTTCTTAAAAAATATACGTCAATCCGCTAAAAGACATTCGATGTCAATGATGTGAAAATTTATCCGCAACGACGAATAAAGCTATAAATACTAATTTAATAAATAACGTTTCGCGAGTGTACACAGGAAAGAGTGAACCAAGTAAATCTTCGAAAGGGTGGCCGCCCTCTGAACTACCGAGACGATAATAACCGTAAGTTGGATTGGCAGCCATCAATTACCATAATTTTATTTTTCCGTTTTTATTTTATTTTATATTACATTAGTTCGTCAGGAACTACGTATTAATACTGATTAATACTATTGTAATATTAGCAAAAAAATGTTGAGCATTTAGATATCACTACAAATAACTCGCATTTACTGATGTAGGTGTATGGTAATGGATCGGATCAGGAATGAGTATATTAGGGGAAGTTTGAAAGTTGCGCCTATAACGGAAAAGATGAGGAGTGGCAGGTTGGCGTGGTTCGGTCATGTAATGAGGAGGGATGAATGTCATATAGGCAAAAGAATGTTGGAGATGAAGGTTGATGGATGGAGAGGGAGGGGTAAACCCAAACAACGCTGGATGGATTGTGTGAAAGAGGATATGAGGAAGAAAGATGTGAGTGTTGAGATGACGAAAGATAGAGGAGAATGGAAGAGGATAGGCTTGTGCCGTATCGTTCGTTGATCGGAGCGCTCCGATCTCGTTCAATCGCTCCCATGAACTAGTTCGCTCTTTTAGGTCTTTTGCTCATTTAGTTCAGCCAGACCAGCGACCACTGCGGTCGGAAAGATCAGAACGAATGGGACCGAATAGTGTCAAAATTATACGAATAGTCCACAGATAGTAACATTCCGGGCCGAAAGGTTGTAAGTAACCGAAGTATAATATGAAAACTTGACTTTTTTTGTTGCTCTGCTAAGTAGCTCTCGCTCTCGGTCGGCGCAGTCACACATTCGTTCTCGATCCAAACCGCTCGCGCTCGCCGATCCTATACTGAACTAAATGAGCAAAGACCGATTCTCAGACCACGGAAAGATTCAGTTCATTTCGGTCATTGATGGGATTTTATTCCTAACAGTTCATAGTTCGTGAACGACACAAGCCTAGAAGAGGAAGACGTGTTGTACCGACCCCACATAACGTGGGATAAGGTTAAAGGAGGAAGAAGAAGACTGATGTATGTATGGAGTTACAACTCTTTCCATGCTTATTCCTCTATGCTATAATTAACTTATAGAGGCGTTTGTATGAGACTTGTAATAAGTTTAAAAATTTCAATCGAGACGAAGGTTTTAATATCTCATTCACATGGAACCCGGTCATTAGTAAATGCATGAAGAAACAATTATTGCAGGTTGAAAAACCGAATATCGTGAGTGTTGTGTGTCGACAAGCCGACATCCCTAGTGCACAAACTGTTCAAGTGGGTAGTTCGAAAAACTCATACAGCTAGAAGATGTTGGTGTCAACTTTAGCCAGTCTGTTTTGAGACCACGGGGACAATGCCGTCCTTGAAACGTCTGAGTTTAATTGTTATTTGTTATACAAGGGGGCAAAGTTGTATTTTAACGCCGAGTGTGGAATTGAAAAACGAGCAAGAGAAAGGATTCTATAGTAGAACCACGAGCGAAGCGAGTGGTTCGAGAATAGAATCCTGAACTTGCGAGTTTTTTAACACACGACAAGTAAAATACATTTGCACCCGAGTGTAACACAAAACTTTTCCCCTCATAGCGAGGAAACTACAACGCAAAAAATGCGTTTATCACTGCTTCCAGTAGTTCCACAGGTGGTAAATCATTTTTAATACTAGATTCACCTACTGTTATTAATTTTAAAGCAGTTTAAGCAGTTTTGACTTTATTCAAGGTGAAATTACTTTACCCACTAGTGGATAAAATGCGTTTTTACCCGCTGGTATTAAAGGACAAAACACGTGTTTCCGAGCTAGTGAGGGGAAAAACATAGTAATACGCGATTAAGTGCCGTTTGAAATTTTAAATAGAGGCGTGTTCAGATATTTGTGAGCACCTTGATATATCTAATGGCGACTGTTCAAGTCTCATCAGTATGGGACAAAATGCCCATTCCCCTTTCACAAAGCTCGACTCACTGAAATATCCAGTGATAGATGGATACACCTCGGTATTTAGAAACCAAATTTATGGCTGCTAGTGATCAATTTAGTTGTTTCCAGAGACAATTTACGACTAGTGACTTTATGGTTTTAGTTCGTGTTCACTCGCTGTTTCGATGGCTGTTTGTCTTTGTCAAGCGTTTGTTATATTTTAGTGTATTTGGCATGGCCGGTAAAAACATGTATGCAGTATTTCATGTTTACATAAATAATACGGTATTTGTTTTTTACTTGAACCACCACCTTTTTAGGGTTCCGTACCAAAAAGGTACAAACAGGAACCCTTATGGTGCGACTCTGTCCGTCTGTCACATTCCTAAATATCTCGAGAACTACTAATGCTATCAACTTGAAATTTGGAATAGTTATGAACATTGTAAACCTCTACAAATAGAAAGTATAATTTTTTTTTAATTTATGAATTTTAATTGTAGAAAATGGCCAAAATGAATGGGGGGCAAACTGTAAATTTCAAGTTACTAGATAAAGTGGGATATCCTTAGAAAGAGCGCAAATTGAACGTGAATAAACTATGTTTTATAATTTTTTTTGTTGTGGAAAAAAAAATAACTTTGAAGGAAAATGTAAAAAAAAAATACCGTTCCCCCCCCCCCCTTATCTCCGAAGTTTACCAACTAAAAATTATGAAAATTTTAGGAAACATTGGTTTTATGCTAAATATTACAGGAAAAATATAGTCGTGTTTGTATCTTGGAAACTTTTTTTTTAATTCACAAAAAACTTTTCATATTTTTACTTTCAAGTTACCCACCCTTGCGAATGTATATCGTACTTTAAATTAATACGAGATGTTACGTAAACCGTCTTCTTTCCAATAAAGTAAAAACTGTTTAAATCGGTTAACATTATAAAGAATTATCCCTGAAAAACCAACATAGTATACAGGTCGCGCAAATTAGTTAGCGAATTCACGAAGAGATGGCGCTATACACAATAATGCTCATTAGTACCTAAACTTTTGTCTTCTAGTCAAGTCATTAGAGTTATATGAAAACATGAGATTATTTTGACTAGGTAGTTTGAAAGAAAGTTTGTACGGGACCCTCGGTGGGCGAGTGCGACTCGCACTTGGCCGGTTTTTTTAATATAGGTATATTTTTGAACTAAATAAATATTGCTTTGTATAAGTGTAAATTCGATACAGTATAGGTAACGAACACCGTGTTTTCATGTAAAAGACCTCAGTTATTCAAAGAATAATGGCCACATTTGTAAGGAAACTGGCCCTAGAACGTAAAGTTTTAATATTGTTTACTCCATAATACTCAATGGCATTTTCGAATCTCGAACGCATGAATTCGCCGTTCGAAAGTCGTAGCATTAGGTCAGCAATTCCCGTCAACTTTGTACAAAAATTAAGGGAAAAGTTAAATTTGTTTTTATTAATTCCTATTTTGTTACCAAGATTTTGTTGATTAATTGAGATTTTATTAAGTTTTATTTCGTCATTAAGGTTCTCTAGTATCTATATTTTCTTAATTATAACAATTATCCTGTATATATCTAACGAAAGTCGAATTATATTACTAAATGTTGGTAACAAAATAGGATCAATTAAAATTTGCTGACGTGGCATTGTACAAAGTTGACGGGAATTGCTGAGGTACGTCGTTTTCCACGGATTTTCGAACGGCGAATTTATTCGTTCGAGATTCGAAAATCGGTCCCCAGGTTATTGTCTCAATTTTTTGTTTTAAATAAAATGAATGAAAAAAAAATGAATCATCGATATCATCGACAGTAAGTAAATGATTATATAAAAACATTTCGTTTAACTATTACGTCAGTGAAAATTACAAAGTGAACAAACCGTCGAATTGAGGTAGCCTGGCATTGCTTGGTAATTTTTTTTTATACATTTTTATGTAGCAATCACAGATAAATACAAGTCACATACTTCACATTCCACACAAGACAGCTTGTCAAACAACTGCTACACAAGGCAAATACTGTCACAAAAGTTTTTTCGTTCCAAAGTTTTCGACAACAGGCTGCAAAGGGTGGTCCCTGAAAACTTTTCGCAGATGCCTGAGGGAGTTGTCAGTCTATCTGTTTACAATACATCTTGTACTCGGCTTTGATGTTACCATTTTAATTGAAGCATTAGATTTATTTGTCGATTTCTTTGAAAAAACTTCTAGTAGTGGGTGATTTATAAATAGACTGTTAGGATACTGATTCAACTATTGTGGGCGGTGGGCTAGTATTTATAACCTGTCATTATTCGATTTATTTTGTTATTGTGAAGGTTAAATATGCAATCGATTCATGCTTGACTAAGTTTGAAATTTATAAGCTAAGTTTGTCTATGCATTGAAAATTTTGACTTTACACGGACACTCTTCTGACAGACACGGATTCATAAACATGTTATTGTAAATACAATCCATATCATGTGTTCCATATCTTGTCTCACACAGTCCATCCACCTCTTCTTCGGTTTTCCTCTCCCGTTACTTCCACCACCTTCCACATTCATTCGTAATATCTTTCTCGTCACATGCCTTTCAATTCATCCCTCCGCATTACATGTCCATACCATGCTAGTCGATTCGCTCTAAAGTGTACCAATTGACATGTTGGATAGAAGTAATAAGTGACATATTGATAATAACTAAAAGTGTACCAATTTTTATTATTATTCTGTTTTCGTTAAATTACATCATTCTCCCAAAATATAGATTTTTAAAATAAAATACATTTATATTTATTTAAACTGTTTGTAGGACACACAATCATTGTAATATATATTTTATTCATATTCAGTGATTAACTACACGGAAACAGTAAACAATGAATATAGTTTATTTATTTAAATGCTGTTGTTCTGTGCTGTGTTGATATTTATTTATTCGTGCATTTGCTTAAATGTAAACCTATAATCATACTGTATACAATTATTTATGACTATTGAGATTTAACAAACAGATAAAATTAATTAATCTTTATTCGATATTATATAGATATACAGGTATAATTACACAGGTATTTTATACAAATGCCTAATTGAAAAATAAAGTCGTCATCCTCCTTGCGTTATCCCGGCATTCGCCACGGCTCATGGAAGGCTGGGAACAGATTATGGTGTAGTCTGTCCGACGGTTTAAGAGCTAAAAGCCATAAAACTTGTTACAATGGCATACAATGGTTAACAATAGATGAATAATTAGCTATCTTTATGGCTTTTGGCTGGACGAACTTTACTGTGAAACCCCGACGCAAAAACGACGGGGTGTTATAAGTTTGACTTGTCTGTCTGTTTGTCTGTCTGTCTGTGGTATCGTAGCTCCCGAACGGATGAACCGATTTAGATTTAGTTTTTTTTGAAAGCTGAATTAGTCGGAAGTGTTCTTAGCCATGTTTCATGAAAATCGGTCTACTATGTCGGTTTTTGTCAAAATTTTAATTTTTAAAAACTTTATTTCGAGGCGTGATTCACTTTTTAATACAGTAAATTTCTTGGTAACCACATAGTTTCTACGATTCTAATAGATGCAGTAGGTAAATGGTGAAAATGAAAAAATATTGAATTAAACTTTAACTCTTCATTAAACTTGGAAGTCAATTATACAAACTTTTAAAGTAACACAATATAATATTTTTAATTTTATGAATAAATGAATATGAACATGAATATACAAAAATTACCATCACAACATTAAAATAAAACAGTACTCAACACTATTCCTATTTGAATATCCATCCGCAACGCAGGGTTCGACATAATAATATAATACTTAAACCTTTTAAAGTTCCATAAGTTACGTGACAAAAATGTCACTTGGGAGTTAGCAGGTAATGGTGGCAACGAACTTGACCACATGGATTGTGTTCGATTGGGCTGAAGGCACTTTCACAGAGACGTCCTTCATAAAATATTTATTTTTGTGAAAAAAAAAATAGTTCATCCGTCTCAGCGCATTGGCATTGCCATCCTCAAGAAACGCGGCCAGTCTTATGGGCAAATTAGGTACTGGCAGCGACCAGTGGCTCGTTTCTCGAAAGGTACAAGCCTTGTATTACAAGTGCGCGAACTGTCAAATCGTATGGGTTGTCATGGAAACACACTTGTAATACAAGGCTTGTACCTTTCGAGAAACGGGCCACTGGGAGATATTTGTGAATACAATGTAGTCACCCCTAGGTTAAGTTAGGTTTAGTTTAGTTTTAATGTGTTTCTATTGTTTTGATATTTAACGTTATGTTACGTTGGTTAAAAAAATAATCAATGAGAGTGAATTTGAACTTATAGAAGTTATAAGTTGTATCTAAAACTACTGCTGTCTAAATATATGTCGTTTGGTGCTTTTTTTCATGTTTGGTGTGAAATAATTTATTTTTCAACACACCAACTGGTAAATAAAGATGACTGCAAATAAACATGCAGAATTTTTACTACCCGCGAGCGAAATTCAAACATTAAAGGTTGACTGGAAGAGATCCCTTATAGGGATAAGTTCGCCTTTGTACACCATAACTATACTGTATTTCTATGTCCTAACTTGTCTTATGTACAATAAAGTGTTTACATACATACATACATACATATTAAATGTCAAATTTTGAAACGGCTATGTATTTCACGCTCAACAATAGTTATTTGTTTTACAAGGGGGCAAAGTAGTTGTTTAACCGCACGTGCCAATATTCTTGAGCGTTGCGAGGGTATCAAGCCTCGAAGGAAACAAACTTTGCCACCGAGTGAAACACAAAATTTTTCAACACACCAACACGACCAAAATACTGACTATAAAACATCAAAATAAATGAAATCTATCAATTTATTCAATATTTATGATTCAAAATCATCATTTATAGGTAAAATCTAGAATCGATGTCTTAATCTGGCTATTAAGACATCGAGTTAAAATTTGTATGAAATTACTTTGATCCCTTGTGGATAAAATGCAATTTTACTATCTGTTTTCGAATAGCAAAGTAAGCCTTTACCAGTTGATGTAGTGAAAATTTAGTTTTCCCCTCACTAGCTTGGAAACACGAGTTTTGTCCTTTAATACCAACGGGGAAAAACGCATTTTATCCACTAGTGGGTAAAGTAATTTGACCTTAAATAAAGATTCATTTATTTATAAACAACATAAAAATAATACAATAAACACTTAAATTAAAACTTACAATAAAACTTATAAATAAAGTCAAATTAACTGCTTTAAAATTGATAAATGTAGTTGAATCTAGTAATAAAGATGATTTACCACCTGTGAAACTACTGGATCAGTGATAAACGCATTTTTTGCGTTGTAGTTTCCTCGCTATATTGAGGGGAAAAGTTTTGTGTTACACTCGGGTGCAAATGTATTTTACTTCTCGTGTGTTAAAAAACTCGCAAGTTCAGGATTCTATTCTTGAATCACTCGCTTCGCTCGTGGTTCAACTATAAAATCCTTTCACTTGCTCGTTTTTCACTCGCTTCGCTCGTGGTTCAACTATAAAATCCTTTCACTTGCTCGTTTTTCAATTCCACACTCGGCGTTAAAATACAACTTTGCCCCCTTGTATAACAAATAACTATTAAACATCGTCTGTCAAAAACTGTAGGTTCTTGGGTACTAAAGAGCAAGATACAGCAGATGAGCCTCCGAAGTTTCGACCTGGCATATAATGAACCACTTCTCGCACTAGTGCGTGAAAAAAACACCATCTGTACGAATAACGATTTTATTACAGTCTGACCTTCTGAATAAATAGTGCACGTGGACGTTAACCTTTAAGTAATGATAGTTCATATTACTTTATTTCGTGAATGGGTACCAAATGGGTTTTGGAGCTGCTATTGAAATGTAAATGACTTTATTAATTATTTTATTAATTGAGAAATTAAAAGGCCTTTTATGTTGTCGACGTTTATAATGACAATATCTGGGCGACCGAGCTTCGCTCGGTTCTATTTTATTATATCACGTCTTTAGATAAAAACTCTTATAAATACAAAAACAAAAAAAAACACAAAAACTTAATTTCTGGCCGGGATTCGAAACCCTGACACCTGCGATCTGTCTGCGAACATTAATTTAGACCGACCTCGTATGACTGAGCTAAGTGGAGCCAATGCGCGTGCGGCGAAATTAACGAGCATATTTGACGTTTACTAACGCGAAAGAAAAACTCATGAAAACTCGAAAATTCGCGTTTTCCGGGATCTAAGGCTACGCTAGATCGATTTTTCACCCCCGAAAACCCCCACATAACAAATTTCAGCGAAATTATTAGAGCGGTTTCCGAGATCGTCGAGTATATATATATATATATATATATATAATAAAATATAAATATACAAGAATTGCTCGTTTAAATATATAAGATTAGGCTACTTAACTTGCCTCCTAGTCAAATCAGCTTCTTTTTAAGAACTGTCAACATTTTAACATATATTATAGCTAATATGGAATTAACATGAAATCGAATTGAGTGATGTCACGGTCAACTCAGTTACTTTATATATGTATTTCTACCTACTTATTAAATAGAAATTGGATTTAAAAATAATTTCTTCCGTGGTTTTCTTATATTTATCTGATGCTTTATTGCGCGCATGGTATACAATATTTTATTTTTCATAAAATAAAGTGGGTTCCCATTTCTTGTTTGGTTTCCATCACCGAAATAACATCAATAAAAGATCTCGTCTCGTCGCTCGTTTAAAAAAAAAACAACACTAAAGTATACTCTAACGGACACCATCAAGTAAACTACATTCTATTTTCAAACCGATCCAACATGCAATAAGTCATTAAAGCCCACTTGCACCAACCGCTTAACTCAGGGTTAGTGAGCTGTCATCTGTCAAATTCCATATAAAATGGTGGGTTAACCCTCCATTTTCGTTGGTGCAAGTGGCCCGCGCTTTTGACGAATAAGCGCGGGGTCGCTACTCTTTGAAAAAGATCCTCGGAAATGGATCGAAACATGTCGAGCGTTATATCGCCTTTAATACGATAATTATTTATTCTAAAAAAGTTTGAAAATAAATTGGGTTCCCATTTCTTGTTTGGTTTCTTTCACCGAAATAACATCAATATAAGCTGTCGTCTCGTCGCTCGTTTAAAAAAATACACATAGCTGGGCACCGTTAATCAAATAGTTAACTTCGTTAATCGCTAATCCGTTACTAAAAAAGTTAACTTCGTTAATCGTTAAAGCGATACATTTCGACAAATTTAACGTAAGTTAAAGTTAATCGTTAATCCGTTAATACCTGAAAAAAAATAGAGGTTAGGGAAGCGAATGTGGTCGTACTCGTAAATAGGAAATAGGTCTCGAATTTGCTGCCCTATCACTATAACAGTCGCCATGGTAAAGCTTAGGATTCACCGAATCAAAGTTAGTAAAAGCAAATCCACGTGAAGAATACTTTTTTAGGTAATATTTCGGAATTTTAGCAATCGACATCGGTAAAACCTAGGATTTACCGGCAAATCATAGGATTTGCCGTAGGTACTTCGGGCTTTTATAGTAGCGTTCAGAACGTGTTTTTCGCAGCGCAGATGGCGCCTGTACCCTACTATATTAACGATTAACGGACTCGGAGAAATTTAACGGAAGTTAACGAGTCCGTTAACATTTTTTCAAGTTAACTTAAAAGTTAATCCGTTAATCGAAATGTTAACTTCGTTAATTAACGATTAACGGATTAACGAGTTAATGCCCAGCTATGAAAATACAACTCCAAATTACACTCTAACGGACACCATCAAGTAATGTTCTATGTTCAAACCGATCTAACTTGCAATAAGTCATTACAGCGTTCGGTTGGACGTCGCGACACAAAGTTCTGAACGGGTGTTGCTTCAACTAAACCTACCATCTTACGGTACAAGACTGGGCTTGTACGCCCAAGTTTGAAACAATCTACTTTAAGTTTAAGACTCGATATCTAGTGATCTGCTATTAGTTTGGGCGGACACGTTTTCCTACTTTGAAAGTTATCTGATGTCGTATTAGTAGTAAATGCTAACTAAGAATGTATAAGGTAAATAGTTTGGTCTATGAAAAAACATAGCTCTAAACGAAACCATAAAGTGAAAAAGTAAATGATGCTCGTTTGGATGGCGATATTTATTATGTAGTTAACATTTTTATTCATTATTTAACATTTTTTACACATATCAGCTAATAGATAATGGGGCAAAATGCTACAACTGAGGTTTTAAAAATATTATAAAGAGAATAATGAGGTTCTAAAAATATTAAAAAAGGGAATAATGTCAAGAATCTTTTTAAAGTTTTCCAACTGCTGGTTGGCAGTTATGTACATAGGTTTTCATTCTCAAGCGCAGAAGAGAAAAGTAGTAAAATATAAAACACAGATTTCAGACTTATTTGTCAATAATTTTGGACCAAAAAAGTACAATCGCTGAAGGCTAATGTAAAAAAGCTTTGGCTCTCTGATGAAAACTGAGGTATTGGATGTATGCGGTATATTATTATGTATTTATTCGTATATATTGCATGTTAGTGTAAGTTATAATTTATTATTACCTAGAATCCGTTTTCTGCGCCGTGTGTACTGTATGCCTACCATCTCCAATTCTCCTTCAATTGCTCAAAGGTTAACTGGAAGAGATCCCTTAAAGGGATAAGTTCGCCTTTGTACTAGTGATAAGCTCTTTTTCTTGTGTGTTGTATTATTTTCTGGTACAATAAAGTGTTTTACTACTACTACTACAATTTACCAAAACAAAACATATCCTTGCTTAGTCTCACAACAAAAATGGATTCTCTGTATCTCACGCAAGCAAGATAAGAACTCTCAAAACGGTGAAGATAAAAAGTAAGGAAAATATATTTTGTGAAGACTGCGTCGGGTTAGAGGTCCCACGGGGGCCTTGTGCCAGACGGAGGCTTACTGAGTTACTTCACATTTGTGGATAGCTTGCAATAGGGGTAACAGTTGGTGAAATATGCTACTGCCAAACGTGCAACAAAGATCATAGAAATATTAATATTTAAACTTAAAAGCACAGTGGGGAAACAAGCCTTCTTTCCGATAAAAAAAGGTAAACATCTTTAAAGTTAAGTTGACTGTTACCAATCTTGAGTATCACATCACACCTTTTTTGCACCACAATGAAAAAGGCCGTTTTTGGAAATTTTTGATTGGCTATAGAATTTTTAAAAAGCAGAATGCCACTCTACTGAAATTGGAAAGAGCACAAAGGGCGGTGTTGAAAGTTTCGCTGAAGAAACAAATTATGTACCCAACGCAGGCATTGTACTACGAAGCACAGGTACTTAGTGTTCGAAAACTGTATTTGATGAGGGTAGCACTGCATGTGCATAAAACAGTTCTTAACTCACCCAACTACGACAATCTACTCAAACATCGTTTATTTAGAATTCCCACCACAGGTGTTAATACCAAATTTGCATACCATTTTTCAACATTTTTGTTTCCCCGTATTTACAACCGCTTAGTTAGTTTGTATGAGTTTAAAAATCTCTCCATCTACAAGACAAAAAAGTTGCTATCCAAAAGCATGATAAATCTCTCTTATGTAGATACGGAAAATCTAACGAAGATTACGTCATAATCAGACCCAACTTTCAGACACTGAAATACATCTACATACCTACACACACACACACTCAGAGAGACACACACACGCACACACACACACACACACACACACACACACACACACACACACACACACACGCGCGCGCGCTTGTGCATGTTGTTATTTCGTTGTTATTTCATTGTATAAATACTATTTAGGATTCTTTTTGCATGTTACTTACCTACCTATGTACTTGGATCGTAAGCCATAACTTAAGCCTATTCTCTTTATTTAAAATCCCAAGTAACTAAATGTAATTTTTTTTTTAATAGTTTCCTAGATTAATGTTGTTACTAAATGCCGCAAATATTTCTGTTAATCTTACATTCTCCTCCACGATACAGGCTACGCCTAGTGTGGAGGTCAGTATAATGTACCACTGACTAAATTTATATTGCCAAATAAACAATTTTTGTTTTTTTTTTGTTTTGTTTTGAATATCAAAAAAATCAAAACGGTCCGACACAGATAAAAATAATAACAATCTGTGTTGAAAAAATCATTGCTCTATCTTCAAAAACCAGGGAGGAAATAGTCGAGAGCGTTTGTATGGAGAATTCATCCCTACCGTATCGTCTTGAGTCAGATTGCGTATCAGTCGCCACGTAGCGTCAACAATCGTCACTTCGGACAGGCCGGTAGATATACTACATCCGATGGCCACTGTACAAGTTACAAGTTGTTATTTTATGGGTCCCACGTATTCGATTTCCAGCCTGGCTGCCTTATTGGACGACACATTTTGAAAGAAACTTTTGATTCGAACTTTCTAACCGTCACGCACTGTTTTGCTCGTAATTCTTGGCGAGTCGAGATCTTTTCTGCCACAAGTATACCTATCATGAGTTTTAATGACGATCGTAATGAATTGTATCCAGATTGACTTGCAATTTACACTGTAGGGTAAATTCTCCTCATTCGGTGATACGCCTTATTCGGTAATACAAGCTTTGAAGCACTATTCCGAAAGACGATTTTTGATTGTTTCACCGAATTAGGCGTGTCGCCGAATAAATAATGCGTGTTTACCCTAATTTGTATTATGAAATAAATGATACTAATCTAATATAAATCTAATATAACCACCAAGTGGATGCTGACAAAGAAGCGGGGACGTGGCAGGCCTAGGCGAAGATGGCGGGACGACTTGGACACTTTATGAGTGACTGGCCGGAAAAAGCACACCAGAGGGAGTTGTGGAAATCAAGGGGAGAGGCCTTTTCCTAGCAGTGGGACACTATAACGGGCTAATAATAATAAAAATTGAAAAAAAAACCCCGACCGCGACATAGTAGACCGATTTTCATAAAACATGCCTAAAAAAAAAATCAGCTTTCAGACAAAAAAACTAAATCTAAATCGGTTCATCCGTTCGCGAGCTACGATGCCACAGACAGACACACAGACAGACAGACAGACAAACACAGACAGACAGACAGACAGACACACACAGACAGACACGTCAAACTTATAATTATAACACCCCGTCGTTTTTGCGTCGGGGGTTAAAAAAATTTATTCTAATACGGGGCTGGATACAAAACGAAAGCATGCAGATACGTAGAACAATAACATTTTATCGGTGAATCACACATTATACTGAGACGAAACCGCAATCAAGCTGACCTTTTTGAGATAAATGGGAACATTTAATTTGTGTGAACAACAAATCAACACGATCTCGAATAAATTTTGTACAAATTATGTTGTTTCAAATAAATTATATTAATGTAGGGAACAAATCAAATTATTTTATTAAATATTTTTGATCGCTTTTTCTTAGTGTGTGGTATCTATTTCAGTTTATAAATTATATTAAATTCATTTTCATCACATTTGCTGTTTTAAGGTCTCATTGCGTCTACGTGTACTGAAGAATAATGTACTATTTTATTCCCAAGGGAGTATTGGATTGATTTATTATTTTAGTGCTTGTCTGTGCTCAAAACGCGTTTGTCATCAAGAACAATGGATGTATATGAAGAATCCGATATAGGTGAAGATAGACTACTGCACGGGAAGCATGGTCGCGCGATAGACGATAAAATATCAGGCCGTCCCTATCGCACTTACAAATAGTGCGATAGGGACGGCCTGCTATTTTATCACTTTTCGCGCGACCATAATTGCCTGCCTGCCGGCGTATCATGCTGCCAATTTTATCACTTATCCACGTGGATAAAGCATCCGTCACGCTTTAGCAAGTAGGTATGTCAGTGTGAGAGTGACAGATGTCTTATCCACGTGGATAAGTGATAAAATTGGCAGCATGATACGCCGGCTGGTCGCAGCGGCACCGCCATTCATTGAAGGTTTTGCCTTATGATTTTTTCCTCTGTGTTTTCAAAACAGACCATACAAGCAACATACAGATCTAAAACAGAGAGAGAAAAAAAATCAAGTATCAGGACTCATTCATAAAGAAAGAGAGAAAGATAGTGCATTGGTTATGATTGAGTTATGAATGTGGCCGCTTAGTACTATTGTCGTTGGATTTCGAGTAAATACTTTTTAAAGTTACACCTAAAAGAGTAGAAGTGGACACAGACTTTATTTATACTTAACTTTGCTCGCTGACGTCTGTTTAGAATTAAAGGAATATGCTTAATTGAAGTAGTTTTGAAATTCAGTATATCGATGCCCTAAGTAATTAACATTTCCAATTCCCAATCAAGTTTCGACAGGCAAGCTAATCAAACTCTATGTAAACTTTAGATATCATCTCCAATAATTGGCTTCAGAAACCAACGTCAAATGAATAAGTACCTACAGTTCTATCGGAGAATAGTAGAGTAGGGTTGTTCAAAACCTGTAGCACAAATTATTTATAAGTTACTAACGTAACAGATCCTTCACTTGCCCGCAAAACGACAAATACCTACGCTTTATTTAACTAAGAAAACAATCACCAATATATTATAATAATTAATGTAAATGTTAGAAAATTACAATACCTAATAACTAAACTTAACTAATATTAATAATTTGATACGTAAAACTCAGAAGAATAGTAGGTAGGTAGGCCACGCGCATACACAGGCGGGCGCGTGGCGCCCTTCGGCCACTTGTTCATTCTAATGAACGGCTAGCGTGTTTAACGCGCGACCGCGAGCGAGTGACGTAGGCCCGCCTGTATATGAGCTTTTTACGATTTGGGCCTTATCACTCTTGCGATTTGCTAGCGAGTTGAAAGCGAAGCGAGCACGCAGCGAGCGCGTAACTATTTCATCAGTCATTTGACTACTGAGTCATTATAACTGTCCTGCAGACATATCCGGTTATCCGGCCCAGTTCCGCATTTAACTATAATTATCATGTAAATTATTTTGACGAGTCCTCAAGGCACCTTAAATTACAAGTCTTGTAACATTCAAGTCTGCTGCTCCTCCGCTTAAGTGAAAGGGCATACCCTTTTACCTCTTGCTGGATTCTAATTGGTAGGTATTTTACGAGTTAAAGGTTAGGTTAGTACTTAGACCTCTAAAATTATAAAATTACGCTGTCTTTTTGACTTTGGTGTTTAGTTAAATGCGACACAGAAATACCCATTCCTACTGAATAAGTTTACAATAAGCTAATCACAAAATTAAAATTTTGAAAGACCCCCGACCGCGACATAGTGGACCGATTTTCATGAGACATGGCTAAGAACACTCCCGACTAACTCAGCTTTCAAACAAAAAAAAACTAAATCTAAATCGGTTCTTCCGTTCGGGAACTACGATGTCACAGACAGACACACACACAGACAGACAGACACGTCAAACTTATAACACCCCGTCGTTTTTGCGTCGGGGGTTAAAAAATAGTTTTCACGAATATTTTTTCTCGTCAAGATTATTTATACTGCAATTTACTTTAAATCTCAATATTTTTAGATTATTATTATAAAGTTTTAATGGGGGTGGCCTGTCGAAGTAACTATTATGTCTTACGCCGTGTCTTGCGTGGGCGACGGTCGCGCGACCGTCGCGCGATCGTCGCCGTCGGGTCTCATACTTCCATATCGATGAGGTTTGATTTCGTATGCGTCGCATCGCCGTCGCGCGACCATCGCGCGACCGTCGCCCACGCAAGCCACGGCGTTGGGTATCTACATCTATACCTTTATGACTGGCACTCTGCGAATAATGTCGAATACTTTCTTTTGAAGATTTGTGGCTAACTGTGATGCCCTTTGTACCATATCCCATACTGTACTACAAATTAGAAATAAAAGCAGGGGCGGTTCACTCCGCGATTCTATCGCCGCGCTACAAGTACATTCTGGCGGCCGCGAGTTCGCGGCCCAATCAGGGGTGGCGCGCGTTCTCACGGAACGCACGTTCGCACTTTCTATTGTCACTTTACGTAGCGAGTTTTTTTTAAGGTTCATATGCGATGTCCGCGTGTAGAATGTCTAATAATGATATATGTTAAATAGACATCATGAATAAAATAAATACCATAGAACATCCTTACACAGATCTACTATTGGTTAAGTCCCACGGAAGAGTTCAATAAGGCTTGTGATGTTGGAACTTAAAGAAAAATATATAAATTCTGTATATATACCTAGAAAGTACCCAAGACTTGAATATAATAGTACAACATTTTATCTGAGTGTTAATTCGTTTTAATCCATAGACAACCCTAGCGTCGGACGCTGCGCTGTGCGGCTCGTTTCTTTGTTCGTGAACATCAAAGCAGTGGGCCTTCTGTACTTGTACTATTATATATTCTGTGATAAAAGTTTGATAAATGCTGATATTCAAGGATTATTTATATAGGATTTACATACTTCATACTAAGAATCGTACCTCGATTTTTTAGCGCCACCTATTAAATACTATCATAAGTACACTGATGTCCTACAATTTTTTTTTTCAAAATGTGTATTGACGTGATATCCTGATTTTAAAATAAACAAATATTATGTCATTTTTGTTCCTATAAAAAATAAGAACACTCAAAAATATTTGGGGAAAATATGATTATGGCCACTTTCAGGCTGCGAAACAGCGCCATCTAGTTTTAAGCCTAAAAGGCCCATACATTTCAGGGGTACGCTTTTTTGTATGGGCTTTGTCAGTCCAGTATTATATCGTTCTTGCTGATATTCATATTTTTTTTACCAAATCAGCCTCGGCATAAACCACATCAAAAAAAAATTTAAATAAGTCTAGCACCCCTAAAAAAATATTCATTAGTAGAAACTCTGGACGCGAAATAAAAACTAATACCGGTAACTAGTACCACGAACTCCCACGGTACCGGAAAAGTTTCGGCTGGTATTTCTGAATATATTACGTTACGTTTATGAATATTTATGGCATAAAATGCATTCCAGAAATGGTATAAATGTTGTCATCTGTTTCCGGATTTTAATGTAAGGCTTGTACTACTAGTTTTACCATATTTTTGTTTAGTTGAAATATTTTTAGCTTTTTAATGACTCATCAAATTTATTTGGCCTAGCCAAAAGTCATAGGTATTCGAGCATGCTTCGTAACATAACTTAGTCTTTCTCTCTGTCTATCGGTCTTAAGTATAATGCAACAGTAGGTACCTTTAGATCGATTTACTTAACTGCAACCCGTAATATTCCCAAAAGGGGTGGCGTAGCACATAAAACTGCTAAGGTCTAGAGAAAAAACAAAATTGTTACTTTGCAGTGATTACAAGCCACAATTGAACCCATAACTATATCGATCGACTACTACAACATCCACAACACACGGGGGCAAACATAAGGGATAAGATAAAGGTAACTGAAAGCAATAACTTACTTTAAACCATATAGGTATTTTAATTTTAATTGATACATGTTTAATGTTTAGTGCTAGTCAAAAGCCTCAAAATACATATAATAATTCTTTAATTTTTGTACACATATTTAAAGCCACACACAGGTCGAACGCGATTAATTAACATTTGTAATTAACATTAATGTTAATTAATCACGTTCGACACGTGTGTGACTATAAATACATATAATAATTATCGATACCTCCACTTCGCATCGGAAGTTATCCACGATTTGCTCTTTCAACTTTTCTATACAAGAAAAACATTTACTGAAAACTGAAACCGTTAATTTTAAGTCTTACAGAGCAATTTTTATTAAGAGATCAATTCATCATCATTCCCTTGCCATTTTCCCATTATTTGGGGTCGTCGTAGCAGATCATCTTCCTCCATTCCTCTTTATTAGCCGTCATTTCCATGCTAATACCTCTCACTCTCATATCTGTGTTCATACATTCCATCCATCTTTTCTTAGGGCTTCCACTACCAATTGTCTCCATCTACCTTCATATTTATTTACCACTCGTTTTATAACATTGCTTTCATCCCTCCGCATTACATGCTCATACCATGCTAATATCTACTTCCTCTCACCTTCTCTGTCACTGGCGCTACTTTCAGGCTTCCACTTATATACTCATTCTGAATCTTATCTAGTCTTGTCACACCACACATCCATCGCAACATTCTCCTTTCATTCACGTGCAGTCTTCTCTCATCCTTCTTCTTGATGGCCCAGCACTCACTTGCATAGGTACATTAGGAGATCAATTACGAAAAAAAGACTCTCATACTTAATTTCAACGCTCGACCTGGAAAAAGCAGCCAATATCTTTTTTCGTATTTAGCGGTTGGTCCCATCCATTTGTTCTGTATATGTAAAACCCATCAATACTGAATTTTTAGTGAGCTTATTTAGTGTCCAAACCTTGCCACCTAGAATGACTAGCTAATTTGTTAACTGTGTACATACGTGTCGATGTGGCACGTTTACCAAGGTACCTAAGCAACGTCACAATATTTTACGCTTCGCAAACGTATCGTAGCAAGCTCTCCCTATCGCTCTTCTGTAGTCGTGCAAAGCCTGACTGCGTTTCGATTGCCACATAACGTCAACGATTGTCATTTTGGCTAGGCCGGCAGGTAGCCTGCTACACACACGCAAATGAAATTTGAAAACCAACGTAATTTGCTGCATGTTCGTACCTTCAAAGACTATCAGGCGCATTCTGAGTATAGTTTGAGTACGAGGAATATTCTCTCGTGGCCCATTTCTCAAAACTGAAAGTTACAAGTTACAAGCGGAAGTCTCTTTCCAACTTGTCATATTAGACAATGACTAGCACTTGTAAATTGTAACGTGTAGCTCCGAGAAATGGGCCCCAGATGCCTTTGTCTATGAAAACGGTAGAATGTTCTCGAGAAAATCACAACTGTAATTGTGACTGGGACTTTCACAAGGCTAGCTTGAGGACCCTCCCAAGCTCTCTTACGCGTGAATGGAGGCCTGTGTCCAGTAGTAGGACTTACAGGTCAGTTTTAAATTTATCCTCCTGCCTACGCGTATATTTAGTTTGGTTTGAATCATATATCCCATACATACCGCCGGTTTATGTCCTATGGGTAGGACAAATGTGGGCACAAGGTTAATATAATACAATACAATACTCTTTATTCCACATCTCACATAGTTTACAAGTAATGCACAAGAAACAAAAACAAATTAAACAGAGGTGGCGGTATTATCGCCACAACAGTCATCTAGCTCTCCGAGACGTTTCTAAAAACCCCTTACTCGATGGGGATACGACGTTTTACAACAAGGTTCCTATATCAGCTTTCTGCTCCATCATCAGATCAACTCCATGACACAATATTGCATTGTCACGTGATTTAATTATGTGTGCAAAATTTCAGCTCAATCAGAAACCGAGAGGTTCTACGTTTTGACCTAAACTAACATAGTAACAAGGAAAGTTAAATAAGGGTGTCGTAGAAGGCGACTAAGACCTAGAAGGCGATGGGATATGGGTTAAATTGTGTAGGCGAGAGGCTGGCAACCTGTCACTGCTGCAATGTCACAGTTTCGTTTTCTTTCAACCCCTTATTTGCCAAGAGTGGCACTGAAGCTTTAGTAGTTTCATGTGTTCTGCCTACCCCTTTATGGGATACAGGCGTGATTGTATGTGTATGTGTTTTATTGGAAGATTATCTACGTATGTAATAAACAGAAAATATAAAACTGTAATACTTATTCTACAAATGAATCTTTTTGCACATTTTAATAACAACAAAAGTTAGAAAAGTTTTTATTACTTTGCTGATTTAATCACGTTTTAATAACGTCAAGGTACCACTGAGGTATAATTTGATTTCGAGAAAAGTAGGCGAAATCAAGTGAAGACCCGATTAAATTATTCACGAAATATCACATCTCAAACGTCGATTTTCATTAAGGAACTGAATGTAAACATAATTAACCAAGACCAAAAAGCAGGGCACTGGAACGTTTTCCATAATTAAATTGATTGTCACACCGCATACTTATGTAGGTACTCCTGAAATAAAACCATGATAACGAAAACAGAACTGTATGGTATGGGATATAATATAATAATTCTTTTCTATACTTACTTACTTACTTACTGCGATGGCTCAGCGACCCGAAGTGGATCTTGGCCTCCGACACTAGATTCCGCCATTCGCTCCTATCCTGTGCAATCTGATGCCACTCAGTCACTTGAAGGTCACGCAGGTCTTTCTGGACCTCGTCGATCCATCGGTACCTGGGCCTTCCGACCGGCCGTTTTTCAGTAGATCGCCACAAGTGAGCTCTTTTGGCCGCACGATCCTCTCCCATCCTCTCCACATGGCCGAGCCATCGCAGACGAGAAGCTTTACTCTCGCCGATGACGTTGGGCTCGCCCACTAGCTCTTCCACCTCCAAGTTCTTCCTGACTCTCCAAGAATTCTTTTCTATAGTTATTATATTTATGTGCCAACTAGATTGATCTACCTGAAAAGTGTTTTTTTGGAAAAGTGTCTGTCTATGTCTAGTCAAAGAGACTAAGCTAGTTTTTGTATCGACGTTCCATCAAAGTCTCTACATTCTAATCCAAATTATAAATGGAAACGTGTATGTGTCTGTTTGTTTGTCCGTCTTTCACGGCAAAACGGAGCGATGAATTGACGTATTTTTTTAAGTGGAGTTAGTTAAAGTGATGAAGAGTGACATAGGCTACTTTATGTCTCTTTCTACCCTTTCACTTCCCTAAAATGGGTGGTGGATGTTTTTAATGGAGCATTCCGCAATTTTTGATTTAACGCAAGCGAAGCCGCGGGCAAAAGCTAGTTGAGAATAATGGAAACATATAACAAGTGATAGCTCCAATATGCAATTTTTCATTATGTTTACATGTAATATTTGTGTTTCATCTACTACTCATCTCGGAAAAATTTCCGGATCTCTTTCGATTTAGCTGTTTACGTTCTCAAGAGCAATCTCCAGATTTCCGTATTCGAGACTGAATCGATTAAAGAAAAGCGATATGTAAAAAACGATGTATTCTCAGTGTGGTCCTAGCAAAAAGTGGTACAGTCAGTATTAAAAGTAGCGGATAAAGCACGCCACACACAGTCTTAAAATTCATAATCTTAAAAAACAGGACTGTTTGTGTGGAGTCGCGAAATTGTATGGAAATCCGTCCACTTCATCTGACTTTTTGTAAGATTATGATGTTTTCAGATTATGAATTTTAAGACTGTCTGTTGCCGGCCTAAAACAACAATTCAGAAGTAACCATTCCCTAACTGCTAAACAATAACTAAAAATTAGCCATATTTTTACCGCGAACTGTATATTAACAGGATAAATTATTATATCTAGATATTTTTTCTGGCACAAAGTGATACTAGTGACTTCCTTCCGTAATTTAGTTCATCGACAAGTTAAGTTATAATATGTCATTAATTATTATATTGCCAATGCCGTGGCACTGAATCTTGAGTTGTTTCATGTGCTCTGCCTACCCAGTTTGGGGAGGCTTGAATTTATGTGTATATAAATAACATTGATGTTTAATTCAAATGTCACAATATGTTTGAAAATAGATGGACAGTAATACTTAAACAAACCATATTTTAATAGTTTACATAATTTCTTACATTATTATCCAAGGTTCGATTAAATCTTCGTGGTCTCTACATTTTGCATTTTGAATTAAATTAATTATTGAAATATTATTAAAAAGTGAATTAAATTATTTATATCATTATTAAATGAATTGGCTAATTGTGATACAGAAAATAAGGATCAAAAATAAATACAATTTTTGAACGTTTCTGAACAGTATCGATTGTTATTAGGTGTAATTAATAACTTTATGTAAGGCTATTTGTCTATAAAAGGATTATCGATGTCTTTACTTTGTCAAGCACTTACAACTTGACGTTCATACCAGAAAAATATCTAGGTAAGTATATATTTTTTTTTTTTTTTTTTTTTTTTTTTTTTGAATTAATTTATTTAGTTTTTTTTTAATTAAATGCTAAGTTAATCTCTTTATTTACATGAACATATTTACATAATTATATAAGAAACTAAGACTAAACTTAAAAGCTAGCTAATGTCTAAAATAGGCCCGTGAGGCATTTTACCAAGGATACTGGCGAAATTTCCTCGCTGTATCGCAATGCTGATACGCTGTGCGAGGAAGTCGCCAGCTCTTCGGTCAGTACATATTTATTATAAAGTATCTTCACCGTGTTTTTTTTTTCGTTAAACGCACAGGACGCAAGGCTAATTTACAGAAGCGATGGTATATCGATTTTTTGTTAAATTGTAAAAAAAAAAACATTTTGACGACCGTCTTCATACGTAATAAAAATGAGTGTGAGAGAACCTTATGAATAACATACAACTCAATGTCAAGTATCTGAATGCACATGCCAAAAATATATGACATGAGGAAGTGGGCCATTTTTTTCAAAGTTGTCCACCCCACTTTTTTTTTTTGGATTTGGAAATTTTTATGTGGTTTCCACTCAGAATCGCGAGCTCTTTCAATTCTAATAGGAAAAAAAGTGTCCCAAGGTTTTTTCCCCAATCCGTTAAAATTTTTTCATACATTTTGTATGGCGGTAACGGAATGGAACATTTTTTCTTCTATCAGGATCGAAAGACCTCGGATCGATTCTGAGTATTAATCGCGTAAAAATACCCATATTACAAAAAAGTGGAGTGGACAACTTTGAAAAAAATGGCCCAAGTATAGAATGAATGGCATTTTTCGAAACGCCTACACTGTAATTTAAAACTTAATGTAGCCATACAGTGCTGTGAAAACAATAATTTACAGTACCTTTACTTAATACCTACATCTGAATCGACGAGGTCAATTAATACCCTACTTGTTTGATGTCCTTTAGAAGGTTTCCGTTCAAATCCGATTATAAAAATAGTGTCGAATCTGTAAAATGTAAACTATTTTTACCGAACCAAGTAGGATTTTAGGAAAAATATCATCATCTTCATATCAGTTCTTCAAAAAAGGAGTGTTTAAGTTTCTAATGGGTCCGCAACGCGCATGTGATACCCCTTGAGTTGCAGGCGTCCATAGGTTACGGTGACCGCTTTCCATCAGGCGGGCCGTATACCTGTTTGCCACCGACGTGGTATTAAAAAAAAAGTCCTTTATCGCCCACTGCTGAGCATAGGCCTATCTTCTAGTACGCCACTTCTCCGGTCCTGGGCTAGCCTTATCCAGTTGTGACCCGCAATTTTCTGGATGTCGTCGACCCAACGGATGCCAGGCACTTCTTACATTTGTTAGCGGCCACCATTCAGTTAACATTTTAGAAAAATATATGAAATCATAAGAGGAATGGTACTGGTCAAATACTCAAAAAGCTCAAAAGAACACAGATATTTGTTCCTGAGTCACGGATGTGTTCTATGTATATAAGTATATATTTATCTATTTGAGTATGTATTTCGTCGCTTAGCACCCATAGTACAAGCTTTGCTTAGTTTGGGGCTAAGTTGATTTGTGTAAGGTGTCCCCAATATTTATTTATTTATTTAAAAAGAAATCAAGGGTGAACAGGCATCTTCTGGGCAAGTTCACTCCATCGTATGCCACGTATTTGCCTTTGGCTATATTTTCTGTGGCCAAGAGTAAGCCCATTTATAATTTAACTAGCTTTAGCCCGCGGCTTCGCTCGTGTTAAATTCGAAAATTGCGGAATGTTCCATACAAACTTACACCCCTCATTTTACAAAATTGAGGAGTTAGAAACGGGCAAAAAGTAGCCTATGTCACTCTCTATCCTTTCAACTATCTCCACATAAAAAATCACGTCAATTCGTATCTCCGTTATGCCGTGAAAGACGAACAAACAAACAGACATACACTTTCCCACTTATAATATTAGTATGGATAAAAGCTACAACATATAGGAAAAAATTAACATTTTGAAAAAAAAACCCGACCGCAACAAAGTAGACCGATTTTCATCCGTTCGGGAGCTACGATGCCACAGACAGACACACACATAGACAGACAGAAAAACAGACAGACAGACACACACACAGTCAAACTTATAACACCCCGTCGTTTTTGCGTCGGGGGTTAAAAAAAAAGAATGTTTAAAACATTGTTTACAAACGGCAACCCAACTTAATATTCATTACGTATTACTTGTTGAAAAATTGGATTACAACAATGTTGCCTCGTGTTTCGTTTTCAACCAGAAACACACGTCAGCATACGTGCACGACATACAAGTGCGGGTCCCATGAGATTTTTGTCGGCACATGGTTATGAAAGTTTATAATGGTTAAAAGTGGTGGAAAGTTGCTACTGGTGGATTAGTAGATTTAGTTATCAAGGGTACAGTTATAATTATTTAAAATAATGTAAGAGGGCAATTTTTTTCAAAGTTGTCCACCCCACTTTTTTGCAGCATGGGTATTTTTTACGCGATTCATACTCAGAATCGCGAGGTCTTTCGATCCTGATACGAGAAAAAAATTGTCCCAAGATTTCCATAGACTTTTCAAACCTTCCATTCCGTTACCGCCATATAAAATGTATGAAAAAATGGTAACGGAATATATAATTTTATTAAAGTAATAAAACGTTACAAATAAATAATAAACTAACTCAAAAAAAAAAAAACTTAACGGAATTGGAAAAAACCTTGGGACACTTTTTTCTCCTATTAGGATTGAAAGAGCTCGCGATTCTGAGTGAAAACCACATAAAAATTTCCAAATCAAAAAAAAAGTGGATGGACAACTTTGTCAAAAAATGGCCCAAGTATATTTTAAAGGAAAATAACAAAAAATGTAAGATAAGTGACCAACATGTTCAAAAAATACCTTAACCGTTGATAATTATATTGTCCAACCCCTTATTTGCCAAGAGTGGCACTGAAGATTAAGTAGTTTCATGTGTTCTGCCTACCCCTTTATGGGATACAGGCGTGATTGTATGTATGTTGTATGTATGTAATTATATTGTATGTTTCTAAAAGTGAAATACTTAATATCCTAGTCCTGCATCTCTTATCACGGGTCCTGTAATGCTATGTTTTAAGTATATAAGTATATACCTACTTGTATATTCTATTATAAAATGTGGGTAGGTAGGTACATTGTTTTAAGAGCTGTCAATAAGCCCGTAAACATCCTAATATTAGCTCTCCTATAGAGTCACAGTCACAGAAGCCTAAATCTTTTCTAATTTTACACCAAAATATAGCTGGGTTGATGTGTAAAAGGGACCTGCTTGAAATTACTTTAAATGATTTACATATGAACGAGGGTAAATTGATAGATGTAATATGCCTAACTGAAACATTTATCCAACGAGGTAACGAATCAAACATTAATGTTAGTGGCTTTAAATTAGCAAATTGCTTTTCTAGATCAAAAAAAAGAGGCGGGTCGTGCATCCTCATAAGAGATTACCTTGCGAGTAAACCACTCCTTTTTCTAAAAGATTTCACACAGGAACAGCATTTCGAAGCCTGTGGCTGTGAAATTGAGGCACTTAACTGCATCATTGTTTGCATATATAGAACTCCAAATTCAAACTATGACATATTTCTAAATAACCTTGAAAGTTTACTCGAAATTTTAGTTAAAAAATCAAAAAAGAAGGTGGTGATAACAGGAGATTTTAATATAAATTTCTTGAGGCCTACCAAACCATTAAAAGAGTTTGAGAGAATCATAGAAAACTTCAATTTTAAAGCACATATCACCACACCTACAAGACTACATACATGCATAGACCAAATTTTATCTAATATTCCCGATGCCACAGGCGAAGTTCTGCCCCTAGATCTTTCAGATCATAATACGTTGTAATAAAATACGTTCTGTTGTAATAATAACAACTACCGTTCTATTTGGAAAACTATCAAAACACGTACCTGTTTCAACAACAAACTTTCAAATCACAAAAAAAAAACACGTAAATCACGAAGGGCGAAGGGTGAGTCAAGTTAAACTATTTGGAAAACTATCAAAACACGTACCTGTTTCAATTTCGGCAAATAAACATAACTCCACTGTCAAATCACAAAAAAAAACACACACGTAAATCACGAAGGGCGAACTGGGTGAGTCGCGATGTTTTCGACGGCGGCCGACGCGGCCTGCCTGCACGATGGTCGCGGAGTAACTGAAGGGTAGTATGTAGTACAGTGCCGATGTAAAGCCTAGCTTTGGAGGCTTAAGGGCCTATGAAGAAGAATGGAGGTTAAACTGATATTGAACTAGTTTGTGTTGAAAATGTAAGTTGTAACACAGTTACAGGATGTGATGTGAAGGCATGTAAAAATACAATACATTTAAGTGGTCGATGAAATAAGGCACCAAAGACGCTGTTTTAGTTAATAATGATGCGATATCCGTGTGGTTTAGAAGGTAGGAAGTTTTCTTTTTTTCGATTTTAGTAATTTCAAAAGCTTACAAAACCGTAAAGTATGTGTTAAACAGTGTTATCGAGACGGGCGGTGACTCGCCACTCGGCAGATGGGTACCTGATTTGCGATCATAAAGACGGCCAGGCGCAACAACGGCATGAGTGGCTCAGGGGTGTCGAGAGTTGGTGCTGCGCTTTCTCCGAAGTTACTCACGGCGTTATGCCTTTTAATACTTCCACCCCTGGAGCTACAGCTCACACGTTCCTCTCTGGACGGCCAATGAAGGCAAGCCCGAGCTGAGAGTCCTGTAACAGTATTATTAAAGCATATTATGTGATCTAAATGAAGTACAGTCTAAACTCTGAAGTATTGATTCGATTTAGATATCCTATTGCTTTGTCTCTGTAAATAAAGCTTAACATTAAATAATAAAATTACATATGCTTGATCACTTGAGCCCCTATATCAAAATAGAAAATTAAAGACTATACGCACTACAAACATACTACTGGCCTTAGCGTCTATTTCAGACGATTTATGGTGCAATGTCCGAGAGACATCGCTTTTGATGACTAAAGAGACCTATGCGAGAGCGACACATTTTGCCACACAGCTGACAAGGGAAGCTTGCAACCGATTGCGACGTTTCGCTATGGTGTTTTCTTTCCCTTTTGTCAGCAAGTGCCGCAAACCAGGTCTCATCGACGAACTTGCGACCATCTCCAACGCACTTTCGCCACTCCGTCCGCTTCTCCGCAAGCTTCTCCCAGATTTGGTAGTAGATTTTAAACTACAAACATAGTGCGCGCTTAATATATTCAGTGCCAAATACTTAATAGGATCCAGGACTATTCAGGATCTGATCTATTCTGGATCTCTGTTCGTAGGCGGTTTGGCGTTGCGTATGTACGTACTGTCAGCTACGCTCGTTGACATCGTAGTGCGTAGCATGCGCTGTCACTTTACACACTTTATTGTACAATATATGGGCGACCGGGCGTTCTATTTTATTATTATCACGTCTTTAGATTAAAAAAAAAATTCTTATAAATACGAAAAAAAAAAATTTTTTTGACTGGGATTCGATGTGCTTGCGAACATTAGACCGACTTCTTACGACTAAGCTACGCCCAGCCGGTTAGCGAAATTAACGACCATATTTTGCCTTTTACTAACGCGAAAGAAAAAGGCATGAAAACTCTGAAATCCGCGTTTTCCGGGTTCTAAGGCTAAGCTAGATCGATTTTTCACCCCCGAAAACCCCCACAACAAATTTCAGCGAAATCATTAGAGCGGTTACCGAGATCGGCGGTATATATATGTATATATGTACAGAGTGGGGCCTGTAACAAAGGCGAAGAATTGAACTGTAGGCTATTCTCCTTATACTGATCAACATTTGTTCAGTGACTTTTAAAAATTATGAAGTCTTAAAATTTTTAATTTTTCATACAAAATAAATATTAGCTTCAATGTAGGTACGCCATTATTGTTGTCATTGACGTTGTCTGTCACACTTTAGACTTAACAAAATTCGCAATACATTACCTCTTAGAAAAAACTTTCAAGGGTGATAAAAATCAAAATACAAGTTATTTTTAAAAGTCGCCGAACAAATGTTGATCAGTATGAGGAGAATAGCCTAGAGTTCAATTCTTCGCCTTTGTTACAGGCCCCACTCTGTATATATAAAAAAATAAATAAATATACAAGAATTTCTCGGTAAAACAGCTTAATAGGATATAAAAAAGCATGTTAATTACAATATTCGGACATCCTATACAGGCCCTTCTAGTCACCTTTTGAGAAAATTTAGAGTAAGTAAAACCTAAGCACACCTACCTAACCTACCTAGCTACCTAAGTACACTACGTTGAAGAAGGTTAATATGTATATGAAATGAAATGAAATTAAATTAAATATTTATTTTCCAAGTAGGCATATTACAATGCGCTTATGAACGTCAAATAAAACTATATGTGTAATAAATATAAGTATATGTGTAATGATATGAATGTATTATTTATGTATTATATTGATTGTAAATAATATTGCTATAGTTGTCATGCTTTCTAAATTTATTTTTCTCACTGCACCCACATTCGCGAATTTCTGTTTGGCCATATGGTTGACTGATAGAGAATGCCTTGGCATTAAGTCCGCCATTTGTACTTTTTTTCAATTGTGCAATAAAGTTAAAATAAATAAATAAATAAATATGCTACGCGCGTAGCGCTACAAGCAAAGTTAATAGCGAGTAATAAATAATGCACACAAAGTTTCGAAGGAATTCGTTTACACTTTACTAAGTGAAGTTCAAAAGGTAACATCTTGCGTAATTCTAAACTTACAAAATGTACAAGCTTACACTATAGATAAATAAACAAATCATCATCATCATCATCCTCCTTGTGTTATCCCGGCATTTGACACGGCTCATGGGAGCCTGGGGTCCGCTTTGACAACTAATCCCAAGATTTGGCGTAGGCACTAGTTTTTACGAAAGCGACTGCCATCTGACCTTCCAACCCAAAGGGTAACTAGGCCTTATTGGAATTAGTTCGGTTAAATAAATAAATATACATACTTAAATAGATACTTATGTATATATATAGACATCCATGACTTAGGAATAAATATCTGTGCTCATCACACAAATAAATGCTCTTACCGGGATTCACACCCCGAACCGCAGGCGCGGCTTAGCAAGCTGGGTCACTACCGACTGATCCACTAAGGCGCAAATTGGTAACCTATCGATGTTTCGAAAATCTTTTGTCCGATTATCACTTGTCCGAAAACGGTTGACAGAATTTTTATAATCCAAATACATTGTTTACCATACTTTCCATATGTCGCTAGTTTGCTATCCCACATTATCGTTTTCCCGAAATTCAATATCCAGAAGAACGGTTGCCAACTTTATCATTTGACAACCGATTTGTTAACCACCTTTTTATAAATCCCATGCTACGTAACATCGAAATGTCATTTTCCCTAATACCATTTTATAGAAACTCAATAACCAGAAGAACGGTTGCCAATCTTATCATTTGACAACCGTTTCGTTAACCACCTTTTCATAAATCCGATGCTAACGCGACATCGAAATGTCATGTTCCCTAATATCATTGTAAAAAAATACAAAAAAATTGGATAGGTTACGTCACGGAAACAAACATTTGCTAGAAAAGTGGGTTAGGTTAGGTTAGAACTGCGGCCATACAGAAACAAACTTGTGCTAGAAAAGTGGGTTAGGTTAGGTTAGAACTGCGACCATACAGAAACAAAGTTGTGCTAGAAAAGTGGGTTAGGTTAGGTTAGAACTGCGACCATACAGAAACAAACTTGTGCTAGAAAAGTGGGTTAGGTTAGGTTAGAACTGCGACCATACAGAAACAAAGTTGTGCTAGAAAAGTGGGTTAGGTTAGGTTAGAACTGCGACCATACAGAAACAAACTTGTGCTAGAAAAGTGGGTTAGGTTAGGTTAGAACTGCGACCATACAGAAACAAACTTGTGCTAGAAAAGTGGGTTAGGTTAGGTTAGAACTGCGACCATACAGAAACAAACTTGTGCTAGAAAAGTTGGTTAGGTTAGGTTAGAACTGCGATCATACAGAAACAAACCTTTGCCATAAACCCTTATGGCAAGGATTCTTAAGTCAAGTAAGAACTGCGACCGTGAGGGTCGGCAACAAACTCTTGTTAGAAAATTAAGGATTTACTGAACTTTTTATATAGCGGCTTAATAATATTTCGAATTATTAAACTATACTCCATACAAAATAGCTGTCAAATGATACTTAGGAATTTTAACAAGTGTTAATTCGAATTTCGAAGTTTTGATATAGCGGCTAAATAATATTTCTGATTAAAAACTTTACGCGACAAAAAGTAGTTGTCAAATGATTCTTAGGCATTTTAATAAGTGTTGATTCGAATCATAAGCGAAACAAAATTACAGCGAAATAAGAATGGGGAAAATAATAATAGGGGAAAAGTACTTTCGGGCAAACAAAACTTAGGGCAATTAATAAAATGGGAAGCGTTTTCGGGCTACTAATATTCGACATTACAATTTTCGACTTTTTGATAGGTAACCCGCAAATTACTTGTATTTTTATATGAATAAACTGACAATGCGGCTTTATAGCAATCGACAAAGTGGGACGTTTACCCGTGCACACTCACATGTTATCTCCGACCATCACCAATAAATAGTATAAAATAATGACATTTATGACCTATAAAATAACAGGGCTACTCTCAAAACTTTCAATTTCACTGCATGATTATAATACCAACCTGCTGCAACCTGTCACTGCAATGTCACAGTTTCGTTTTCTTTCAACCCTTTATTTGCCAAGAGTGGCACTGAAACTTGAGTAGTTTCATGTGCTCTGCCTACCCCTTTATGGGATACAGGCGTGATTGTATGTATGTATGTATGTATGTATGATTATAATAATATTTTTCCACAATACTAATGCCAATCATCATTTAAATGACTATCAACGTACTGACAAAATACCAGTCTAGAAGCCGCGAGCCGGGAGCCATTTATGGGAGACGAGGCAAACAAGCAGATTTCGGTCGCCGGATGGTAAGCTATCACCGCCTCCCATGGATACCCGAAACACCAGAGGTGTTGGAGGTGCGTTGCCGGCTTTTAAGATGGGTGTACGCTCTTTTGACATCGATGATGTCATTGTTTCTCCATATAACTTGAAACATGTCGCCATCGCTCTAAATTAAGGCGACCGCTTATAAAATGTGTACCTAAATATGCTTACTTAAATATTTGAATATGTTTAACCGAACGTTTTACGTATTTGATTGGTTATTTATAATTTATTGTACGTACAATTAATATTTATTGTGGATCTTCGTTTGTAACGTTTCGAGTTTTCACTTTTGCACTAAATATAAAATAACGTACGAGGACAGAAACTCCTTATTGCGTATCTCAGACTAGACGCAAGTTGTAAACTTGAACGAGGATATTTGCATAATGTCTGTGGTTTTTTTGTAGGAGAAAACCTGCCTTATCGGGGTTGACAAAATTGTTGGCCGGTAATATTTTTATAGATACTGCGGCAGGGATGGTAGGGTGAAGAATTTTAGCGACTTGTGAAAAGAGGTCGTGGGAATATTTTATGGATACCTTTTGAAAAATGGTTAAAAATTTAACAAACTAGATGCCATCATTAAAGACTTAGAATACCTAGGTACTAGAGTTTGGTGGTTTAGCACCACCTTGCGTTCTCGCGCGCGAGTCCATACATTAGTACATTACTACAGAGGCCGGGACAAAGGGGGGGCAACCCCATTTCCCGCCGAGGTATGTATAGTGCTTTTCTCAACCATGGTATGAAATAAATAAAGTCTACTGAAAATAGTAACTTTGGATGGCTGTATCTCCTAAACGGTGCATCGTAGCGCAAAAATAATTGAATTTTCGTCCCCCTTTGATACGCCTTATACGCTTATAAAAAAACAAAAAAATTAAAAAAAAAAAAACGAAAAAAATTTTTTTTGTATGAAAACGCACCCAAAATCAAATATTGTCTAGGGCCCGTACCAGTTGCAGTCGGCACGTTTATAAAGCCCCTTATAGTTTTTTTTTAATTGGCTAAAACCTGGATGTTATGTTGTGTTTGGAAATTAAAAAAGAGGACTTTGCCGACCATTATCTATCAATCGTCCTAGCCGATTCATATATTTTAACATCAATATTTCATACCATGTTTCCCGTTCCCGATTAATATTTTAGTTTCCCGGTTAATTATTTGCCATGACATTTTATTTTTTAACTCCCAATGCAAAAATGACGGGGTGTTATAAGTTTGACGTGTTTCTGTGGCATCGCAGCTCCCGAGCGGATGAACGGATTTAGATTTAGTTTTTTTTTTGTTTGAAAGCTGAATGAAATAGTCTGGAGTGTTCTTAACCATGTTTCATGAAAATCGGTCCACTATGTCGCGGTCGGGGGTTTTTCAAAATTTTAATTTTATGGTTAGGTTATTACATACAATAATTTAATATTCAGTGACGTTTACGCAACCTACTAAAATTCATAGTATCCGTTGGATATTGCGAGTCTGGTAAAAAATACATAATACGTTATGAAAGAAAAAACTTATGTTACAATAAATTTTGCTCATACAATTCTCTTCTTATCTTATAAACAATATCAACGCAAGGTGTTATGGAATCCAGGAAATATATAAGTAATAAAAAGTAACGCAGTCTTCGCACAATTCATAAAAGCAAAAGAACAAAGTAAGAACGTAATGCAGGAAAAGTAGTTTATTTTTATATGTTCGTATGAAACAAAAGTAGAGCAAATAAAAGAAAACTACTTTGTAATTCACATAACGAGGTCGGCTGTAGAATAAATTCAATTGTATAAAGTTCAACGGTTTCTGGATAAACAACATGTTTCCGAAGTTTAAAGTAAAATATAGCTGTAATTGGTATACAATGGATAAGGTAAAATAATGTAAGAACTTTGGGAAGTTCGAATATCTCTGGCTTATAAAGTTACCTATAAAATAAATGTTATAGGACTTACATAAATTGATTGACGATTCGTTACGGTTGTTTCAGTATCCACAACGGAAACCTCCTTAAGGTTACCGTGGGAGTAACGATACACATAATATTGGCTTTGTGCGAAGTGCATGGAGGGGGTAAGCAAAGCGATCGCAGTGCTTGCGGTGGTCAAAATCGACACTGATTGTGGTTGTCATCTATCAAAACTCATAAAATATAAACAATGTGTAATGTTTGATATGGAGCATCAATGTTGTTTCGTTGTTAATTGTAAAAATAATGGCATAAATAGTCGTTGCACGTTCTATGCGTTTCTTAGAGCACACTGGAAATTGGATCAAAGAACTAAATGGATAGATACGGTGAAAAGAAAACGTAAGTGACATGTCAAAACAAAATATTATAGTAAATTATATTTAAGCTTTGTTTACCTAATATTGTTCAATACGCTGTTAGTATTTTTCCTACCGTAAAAGATTATGCTTAAAGATTCAGGTCTAGCCTGGGAATAGGCCCGTGTCGGATATTTCTGCGGCCGCGGACATGACTAGGTACTTATGTTTAGATTTGTTTTATAAGGCATTAACGGGACGGAGGTTTAGCGAATACCATATCACTAGCTCGAAGAACTTCTACCATTACTCCTATGTTCTTCAAGATTCCTTATATGCCCTGCCAGCACCAATTTCTTGACATTATATCCATGTCTTACCTAAATTACACTTGAAATAGTAGCTCTTGTTATTCGATTTATTTAAAATTAACGAAAAATCGTTAAAATATAATGTTTGTTTACATGTCATTTTTTGACATTTTCCACTTCAAGTTCACATGTTAGTGGGCGTAATTGTCGTGCACGTAGCCAATACAAATACTTATACTTACATACTTTGTTGGCGCGACGACCCAAAGTGAGTCTTGGCCTCCAACACAAGAGCATGCCACTTTACGCGGTCCAGAGCGACCTGTCGTCAGCCATGGCTGATGCCGAGTTCACAAAGATCTGCCTTCATTCTATCTGACCAATGATATTTAGGATGGCTGGCAGGATGACGTCCAGCTGAACAACCCAGGAAGGCACTCTTGACTGCCCGATCCTCGGGTGTCCGTATGAGATGGCCAAGCCAGCGGAGACTATGTGCCTTGGTCTTACCTAATGTATTCGATTCGGCTATTATTAGATTTTCAATTTCGGTATTGTTTCGGATTCTACAACTTCCATACTTATTATCTCATCCTCCTTGCGTTATTCCGGCATTTGCCACGGCTCATGGGAGCCTGGGGTCAGCTTTGACAACTAATTACAAGATTTGGCGTACTTATATACATAGAAAATATTCATAACCCAAAATATAAAATGCCCTTACCGGGATACTTACTAGGAAGGGTCACTACACGCTAGGCCACACCGGACGTCAAATATAGATAGTTAACAATACAATGATTAAGTAGTTGCTCTTCAAATCATGTTTAAGAAATAGAACAAGTTTCTGCCATTACTTACCTCTTGACATCATGTTTATTGTTAACTGCGTTACGTCGCTACCACAGTTTAGATTGATAAAAGTTATTGAAAATGCGTTATTCCTTAAACCGCCTGGCGTACCTACGTTGTTATACTTACACACATGCATAAAACCAGCGTGACTCAGGGGACCGTAACCATGGCATTGATAACAAGCAAGAAAAAGTTGATTCACCCATTTACACGTGAAATATAATTATTATAACCAAATATAGGTAATTCCCTTACTATGTTATACCCCTATATGTTGAACGCCTTAAATTAATTGGTAGTGGGTGTCCGTATAATATACCTACTTACCTATCTCTAGGCTCTGATGTGTGGGCGTGTAGGTCTGGAAAGCCCTTTGGTCAAATTATTCGAATACCTGGAAAATCTTTCGTTATAGTAATGTTTTAACATATTTTCATGATACTTATATGAAAAGTTAAGCATTTTTTTTAAACTGCTACTATGATATTTTGGCATTTTTGCGATGTTAAAACTTCATATTTACAAAGCAAAGTAGGTAATTAGGTATAAAATATGCGTTAGCCACTTTGTGACAAAAGTTACAGACATTTGTAACGAGTGACGACATTATACAATACGTAACAAAGAATTAGTAGATATTTTATGGATTTATAGCAAACCGTCTCATGACATACTTACCTAATAAAACTGTAATTCAGTTTGTTAAAAACCCAACCGATCATGCGACGGCCAAATATTTTTGCCGTTCAAAAATCTTCTACCTGTTTCAAATAATAACACGAATACCCACTATTTTTGTAACACTATGCATGAAATCATTTTACCATGTGGTTATTAAACTGGCACAAGCCGCAAAAATCTACGCAACCTAAAACTCCTAGCCAATAACACGTACATCGCAGCTTCAAACAATTCCCCACTCAGCATTTGCCAGACGCGTATTCTAGGCCATTCGGGGCACGTGGTCACCCATATATTATAGTAGGGGTATTATGGCCCTTGGGCCCTCATAGAGGGCCTTCTTAACCGAAATTTAAAAGGGAATTAATTCTCACAGATTTATGTGAGGGTTCTGCGTATTTTTTGGAGTCGCAAATTTCGGATAAGCTTCCGGTGTTTTGGTGTGTAAGCAGTGGAAAATTTTTATATGTTATGTTGTAAATATGTGACTGGACTTTATGACTGTTTCTGTTATATTAGGGTAAAATAAATAAAAATAGTAGCTACATCGAAGATCACATGGTTTCACTTTTTTTTGTGTAATTTGTGGAAATGTTACTATGTACCGTAGAAAGAACGTACACTCTAAGGCACTGGTCCCACCGCCGCGAGCTAGTAAACTATGAGCTATCGGCTATAAAAACGAACAAAATATAATCACTCCCGTGAGAATAATTTGCACGTGTCTCTTTTATTTGCACGGGAGTGCTTATCTTATGTTCGTTTTTATAGCCGATAACTCATAGCTTACTAGCTCGCGGTGGGACCAGTGCCTAAAGTAGGTACATTTGAATACATCAGAATCGGTAAAAATTTAAGAGTGTTTATAAGTTTCAAAAATAGGTAACTTAAAATAAAACTTTAAATTATTTAACACATACATACACATACAATCACGCCTAGGTAACTTAAAATAAAACTTTAAATTATTTAAATAATGATCTATTACCTATTCTCAATAAAGGCTTAGTTGGATTTTATCTCTTATTTAAAAAAAGCAAATGCAAAGATTAGGTACTCATAAAATATTCTTTGTTAGTAAGTTGAAGACAAACATGCCGCCTACAAGATGAATATTTAAAAAGCTGAATGAATAAAGCCGTAATTGAATCCTGGGCTGCCTGAAAGATAATTATCTTTTAGGCTTAAAGTTTATCATTTTTCAAACAGATTTTCATCAAAGTTTACCGTTTAAAATATCGTTAGCACCGGCAAAACTACCTAAATTATTGCCAATTTTTATTAATCTGGCTACTTGACCTTTTTTTAAAGTCTGTCTAATATGATTAAGTGCTGTCCAATTAACCGAAATAAAATATCGCCATATTTTATTAGGTATGACCTAAAAACAGCAAAAAATATTTTTAAAGTACCTATACTTTTACGTAATCAGGTGAAGACAGCATAGTCATTTTAGTCTATAGATTATCTGTGCATCAGGTCATTCTACTCGAAAACAACATTTTCTGAATTTTACGTATGAGGCATAAAGTTCATTGTGTCAGTGATTGTTCATGAAGTAAGTTCCATTGGACGACGTTCGCTACATCGCTGACAGCGTTTTCGGTGGCCAAAATAAAAAAGAAATACACACATTTTTAATCGAAAATACGTAGTCATCATACACTTTTAATACAAAAAATCTATACATTTTTGTTTTTTACGTCAAATATGTACTACAGAAGACAATTATTTATTGTGCCAAATTCGATATGAGTCTAGTAGCCTATTGGCAACGTGTGAGACAGAGTGGCGCTGATTGACATAGACATATTAGACATAGACATTTTATTAATAATATTATAAATATTACACGTTCATCAATAAAATTATTTAACAGCAATTAAATTAAGATTATTACAATTTCAGTCTAGTTATAATTTCGAATATTTAATTGAAAGATGCATTCATTGATTATATTACATATGTCATAAATACACGTCATCTTATAGCATGTCCGACATTAATGCAAGCGGAGGCCGTTGGAACTAATTTGGCACAATACAATTTGATGGAAAAGCATGAGACACCAGTCGTGTACATAGCGAGTAGCAAATTTTCGACTGACTGCTGTAAATTAATATAAAAGCTAGACTGCCAAACTATCAAAACTGGACCCTAAAACTGAATTTGCTTGCGTACGTCATAAACGAATCCGGGATTTAGGTCGTTATTCAAGACAGACGGGATCTGATTTATTATTTTACTAGTAGTGAACTTGTGACTACAAAAAATATGTCTAGCTGTCTTTCGCAGGGCCGTCTGTCATTTTCCCTGGTTTGCAAAACCGAATGGGAAGTACTTCGCACTAGGTGTTATTTCAATATTAAATTGGAAATGTTGAATGAATATGCATCAACATGCAGCCGAAGTGCTGGGAGAATTCCTCGCCACGCCAGCCTCAACGATGTCATCCGGAGGGCCCTTGTTAGTGCAAAAGTGCCGGCCGTCCTCGAACCCAATGGACTGGCCAGGGTTGACGGCAAGAGGCCTGACGTGCCTTGGAGTATGGGTCGGCCGCTTGTCTGGGATGCTACCTGTGTAGATACCCTGGCGCCGTCCCATGTTTCAGGCACCAAAGTTGGCTGAAGACCTCAAGCGTCGCAAGTATGTCACCTTCGGCAGTAGTTACATATTTGCGGCGTTTGGGGTCGAAACCATGGGGCCGTGGGGGCCAAGTGCGCGTTGCCTCTACAAGGAGCTATCTAAGCACCTTATAGACGCTTCTGGTGACCAGAGGGCTGGCCAATACCTTGCTCAGCGGATCAGCATTGCTATCCAACGGGGCAATGCGGCCAGCCTTCTGGACACCTTACCCAACGAGCAAGACCTGCATTTTATTTATAAGTTTTATTGTAATTTTTAATGTAAGTGTTTATTGTATTATTTTATATGTTGTTTATAAATAAAATAAATTATATCTGTAAAAAAAATGAGATAAATATTTTAAATACATGGTAATCGAAAAGCGTAGTAAACAACATTACAGTCTACTTTACACTATTATACATAATTTTATTATATAGTGTAACATAGTACATTACGATACAAGTGCGTAAAAAAGGAAGTCGAAACGAGTGGCGATAAATTAAAACACGACCGAAGGGAGTGTTTTAAATCGACACGAGTTACGAATTTCCTTTTCGCACGTGTATCGTACGACGTTTTTCAGTACAAATGGCCCTCAGAAGTTTCGACCTGACAAATAATGAACCACTTCTCGCACTAGTGCGTAAAAAAACACCATCTGTACTGAAATAGTAATTACGATAAAGTTAAAGGTCGAAACAGTGGCGATAAATTAAAACATGGGTTTTAACTCGACACGATTACGAATTTTTTTCGCAATCGTACGACGTTTTTCAGTACTGTTTCGACCTGGGATATAATGAACCACTTCTCGAACTAGTGCGTAAAAAAAACACCATCTGTACTGAAAAATTAATTTCAAGTCAGCAACATGAACTCAGATTATTTTTTAAATAACTCTATATTTCATGTAAAAAGTCAAGTATCGCTACATCTAAAAGGATTCTCTTAGATCACAAGCCTTCAAACCCAGCACAAATAATATTTGTTAGAGAAAACGAAACATATTGTGTCCTTTGACAATATTAACTTTACAAAGACGAGCTCCGAAATACGTTTCATATTTTTCGTCTTCTCGGAATGGCTTTGATTTACACCATAGTTGATAAAAACGTTTTTCCTCATTCGGCGCACAATGCCCAAAATCGACATTGTCGCCGGCGACAAAACATGGTGTCACTTGTATCAGATTCAGCGAAATGTAATATCCGGAGAAAATTGAATTTACTTCGGCCGGTCACCTCATTTCGTGAGCATTGCCGCAATGAAGATTACCGCCACATTTAATTTAACTTCTGACGAAGTTTCCGTTTACATGAAACTTTGCCTCGAACTGCGTGGACGCTTGAAGTGGAGCGTTTGGTGTCGCGTGTAGCGTGGCGTGGAGCGTGGCGTCGGTACTAGTCGCCACTAGTGATTTGAGTAGCGTGGACTAAGACCTATGTTTGTAATAGGGATGACGACTACATAGAAAAATGGCATTCTGTTTAGTCCGACAGTAAAGTTAGATCGTCCAAAAATACTGAACTCGCATTTTTTGCTATATCTAATTAATGAAAAAAATACAAAGATACATATCATCAAAATTCTGGAGTGGGGGCTTGTGACGTCACATTTAAGTAAAAATTGTACCTAGGCGTGACGTCACGCGAAACATCAACGCACTGTACCGTCGTCATTTTCCGTTTACGAGAAAAAAGAAAAAAATATTTGTGTCAAAATTATTTTGATAATCTAACTACAGACTATTTTTTTGTTTGTTTCTCGTCTCGCCTATTATTTTTAAAATGCACACTTTACTCCCCGAGATCACGACCAATTATATTCACAATAAATAAAAAATGTAAACAACGTCTGCAAAAACTTATTTACTAAAACCAACTATTTAAAATAAATATTATGCAGCTTCATTAATGTTCTTGCTATTCTAGAACACATTAAAGACTGGTACACTAAGTCTCAAACTACTTAGGTACGTCAGACGTAAGACGTGCAAGCAGTAAATTATTATGAAGATGCAAGTGATGTATATTGTATATACTACACTAACATTCACATTAAGAAAGTCTACTATGCTTATAAGGCATTAGCTTTTGCCCGCGGCTTCGCTCGCGTTAAATTCGAAAATTGCGGGTTGCTCCATACAAATCTGACTGAAATCTTCTTCGAGGCTGAGGCGTAGGGTTAGAGCCGGCGTAGCTTTATTTGACGTTCATATATTTTTTTTTATAGCTCGTTTATGTGTCCCACTGCCTGGGCAAAGGCCTCTCCCCGTGATTTCCACAGCTCCCGTTGGTGTGCTATTTCTGGCCAATTAGTTATGAAGGTGTCAAAGTCGTACCGCCATCTCCGTTCGTGACGTTCATATGCGCATTGTAATATGCCTACTTGAAAAATAAATATTTCATTTTCATTTTCAAACTTCCAACCCCCATTTCAGAGGAAAATTAAAAATAGACAAAAATTTGCCTATGTCACTCTCCATCCCGTTACGTCAGCTATCTCCACTTAAAAAATCACGTCAATTCATCGCTCCGTTTTGCCGAGAAAGACAGAAAGAAAAACACTCACAATTTCTCATCTGTAATATTAAGTATAAATACATGCAAGACGTCGAAATATTACAATAATAAAGATAAAGATTATTTATTAAAGATAAAGAAGAAGATAAAGATCCTTTTAGATGTAGCGATACTTGACTTTTTACATGAAATACAGAGTTATTTAAAAAATAATCTGAGTTCATGTTGCTGACTTGAAATTAATTTTTCAGTACAGATGGTGTTTTTTTACGCACTAGTTCGAGAAGTGGTTCATTATATCCCAGGTCGAAACATCTGTACTGAAAAACGTCGTACGATACACTAGTCCGTTGCTTCTGGAAAGTTATGTATGAAAATGTTGGCATAATTAATGGAAGATTTTTTTTGATTGGGATATGTACATTACAGGCCGAAGTTATTTTTCATCAACCCTCCCCATCCCTCCCCCCTCTGCGTCACCCCTCTTCCCCCCTTAAATAGCCGAAAATGCGGTTTTTCGCGATTTCTGACAAAACCGTTGTAGATACAGAAAAAGCGTAGGAAAAAAGTAATCCTTGATAAATTTACTACAAATCGTTCATTGACACTTTGGTTCTAGCACTTATAGGTTTCGCGTGATCCATCACGAAAGTTGGTCCTTTACTGCAATTTTCTTTAGTGAATGTTAAGTTTTCTCCCAAATTGCTTACGAAATCTGTTTGATATTACTAAAATATTATAAACTGAAAATGAATTTCAGGGGGAAAAATCACTACCATGGGTGGGACTTGAACTCACGGCTACTGGATTGATACTCCAGGGCTCTACCAACAGCTACCAAAAGCTCATCCCCAGTCATAGATACACTATACAGGGTGTCCCAAGACTATGGGACATGAACGGAAAGTACCTTAAATATCGTAGATAGGGTATTTTGCTACAAGAAGACTTTATTTTATTTTTAAAACTAAGTAAAACTCCATTCATAGATTTTTAAATAATTACATGGTTAAACCGGGAATCAAACCCGCTACACGAGAAAAAAAAAACATCCTGTAATTTTGTCATACCGATCGATAGGCTTCATCATAAAGATTATCTTTCTCTAAATAACATAGTGTCGGAGATAAAAGGAAGACCATGAATTTTAACATTTTACATGGCAGACTCCTTAGCCTTAAAATTTGTCCATACATTAAAAAAAAAAAAAAATTTTTTTTTTTTTTTGAATGCAGTTTTACCAAGTTTTAAAAATAAAATAAAGTCTTCTTTCAGCAATATATCCTATCTGTGATATTTTAGGTACTTTCCCTTCATGTCCCATGGTCTTGGGACACCCTGTATAGATCAATGGTACTCCTAGCGACTACTACCGTGAAAATATTACGTCTTAAATAGTTACTGGAATTCCAAGACATATTGGAAATTCCACCCATGGTAGTGATTTTTCCCCCTTAATTTTATTTTAGTCATGAGTTACAATATTTTAGTTATATCAAACAAATTTCGACGATTTCGTATGCATTTTGGGCGAAAACTTAACATTCACTAAAGAAGATTGCAGCAAAGGACCAACTTTCGTGACGGATCACGCGTAAACTATATGTGCTAGAACCAAAGTGTTAATGAATGATTTGTAGTAAATTTATTAAGGATTACTTCGTTCCTACGCGCTTTTTCTGTATCTTCAACAGTTTTGTCAGAAATCGAGAAAAACCGCATTTTCGGCACTTTAAGGGAGGGTAGAGGGGTGACGCAGAGGAGGGAGGAGTGGGGAGGGTTGATGAAAAATAACTTCGGTCTATAATGTACATATTTCAATTAAAAAAAACCTTCCATTAATTATGCCGTAATTTTAGCTAATTTCCCCCTGCTACACGTGCGAAAAGGAAATTCGTAACTCGTGTCGATTTAAAACCCTTCGGTCGTGTTTTAATTTATCGCCACTCGTTTCGACCTTCCTTTTTTACGCACTTGTATCGTAATGTACTATTTCAGTACAGATGGTGTTTTTTTACGCACTAGTGCGAGAAGTGGTTCATTATTTAATTTGTCAGGTCGAAACTTCTGAGGGCCATTTGTACTGAAAAACGTCGTACGATACACGTGCGAAAAGGAAATTCGTAACTCGTGTCGATTTAAAACACTCCCTTCGGTCGTGTTTTAATTTATCGCCACTCGTTTCGGACTTCCTTTTTTACGCACTTACATACAATACATATTTTCAGTACAGATGGTGTTTTTTTTACGCACTAGTGTGAGAAGTGGTTCATTTCTTGTCAGGTTGAAACTCCGCTCGTTTAATTTATTGTCACTCGTTTCGTCGTCTTTTCCGCACTTGTATCCTAATGAACTTGTATCCCAACTGAGGGTGGACTGAAATCTTCTCGAGGCTGAGGCGTAGGGGTTAGCTAGTTGTCATTTGAATCGGCGTAACAAGTCGATTTTATTTGACGTTCATGTGATGCGCATTGTAATATGCCTACTTGAAAAATAAATATTTCATTTTCATTTTCAATGTACTTTTATACATTTGTCATAATCGAAAAATACTGCTATCAAAATTCGAGTCTGAAACTAAAACTTTCAAAGATTCATGATTCATATCACAAATAATTTACTAAATAAATCACATGCGACTACCTATAGGAAGCGCGATCGCTTATCTCAGTAGTTTGTAGTTTACGATCCAAACTTCCACTATCTAATAACTTACGTCTGGTCAAGCTAAGTCTACACGGACATTAATTGAACGAAGTTTGGAAGTGACATTATGAACGTCATCCATACTAATATTATATTATAAATGCGAAGTGTGTCTCTGTGCAATTAACTGATTTGGTTCATTTTACATATTAATTCGGAGAGAAAATATTTTCGTATTTTGGTATGAAATCAGTTAAAAGCCCAGAAAGAACTGCATATTTCGACATCAACATTCTCGTGCTAAAAAACTTCAACTAGCTTTGTGCTACTTTTTACTAATCCATTTGTCAGAGGTTTTGGTGGTCATAGACTTTGACTCGACCGAGGTACTTTAAGAAATCATTTCTTAATTTAATTTATCCCTAAAATGAGATAATACCTATAGCAGCGCCTGATAATTGATGTAATCATTTAGCTTAAATTGCACTATTGCCCTAATTTCATTTCAGGCGTTACCTATCCAAATTACTCATGCCACGCAAAGTCACGGGAAAAATCGAATATTTTAGTAAAAGTCTAATGTTTATGAAGAAATCACACATTTCATCTCAATAAGACGACTTTAGCGTTGGCGCCAATATTCTCATAAGCCAATATTACGAGCGAGATGTATTGCGAGATTTGCGAGTTTATTTTGCAGTAAATCTCTAGGAAATAAGGTAGCACTCGTGCAAGAAACTAAGTATAAGTACTTATTTTTTATTCATATTATATCTGTATATTTTTTAAATTTTGAAGGAAATAATAGGTACTTATCTGGAAACAAAAATCACTTATCAATACTGGAAAGGATGATTTAATGTTTAGGTAGGTATATACTTACCCTACACCTAACATAATTACACATAATACCTAATATACTTACCCTACACCTAACATAAAGAATGCAACTAGAACATAATTATGTGAATGCGGCATCACTCAAGTCCTAAGTAGCTTTAAGAAATATTCCAGTTCAGGACGGAAATACGGATAGATGTGAACGGGGCATGATACACTAGTAGGTAGTTTTGGCGACTATGTTAATATTTTAGTTGTCAGCTTGTTCAAATGTTCGTTGTTCAAAATGTGCATAGTTGTTATTTCAGGTGCCAATCCGCTTGAAGCTATATTACCTATTGAGTATCCTACCTATTGAGTATCTAGCCAACATCGTTATCGCTCTTCTGTAGAGGCGCGATAGAGCCAGACTGTAGTTCGATCTTCATGTAGCACCAAATACTGTCGTTCGGCTAGGCCATAATTGTATGAGTAACTGACTACATTCAAAACTGAGGAGAATGATCACCTTAGGTAGATGTTTTTCAAGGATACGTACCAATAAATTCTGATTGCTATTAAGAACTTATTTACCCTCTTATTCATAAACGTTCACTAAAGTTATCAAGCCGATAAAGTTCGTTTGTCCCTTTCTATCACATCAATACGTCGGAAAGGGACAAACAAACTTTATCGGCTTGATAACTTTAGTGTACGTTTATGAATAAGGGGGTTAAAGTTTAACATCATAGAGATATTGTCATGTTAACCGCAATGACAGTAAGGCTGCCGTGAGTTTTTAATTTACGCTATTTGGTAGTATTAAAGTCACGGAAAATATATAACCTTGTATGAAGGAATACCTAACTATACTCAAAGAAATAGGTACGGGCTGAAAAACAGCGCTGTGCAGTCACTAGACTCGCGGCACAAGCTGAGTCTCGAGCCTATTGTCGCACCTAGTATTTAACTGTTGGTAGTTACTTAGTTATTTTAGTCCTCAAAGTTGTGATCATAGCTAATATAGAATATAGACATGATTGTACTGTATCATAGCGTAGCTTACTCTTAGTTGCATGATAGAAATAAATACTTAAGTAATTGTACCTTAAAATTATTTGCGACAATAAATGACTTTTTTTTTAACTTATAGCGGTTACCTTCAGCCAAAAAATATATTTTCTGTCATTTGGCCGGAAAGCGTCAAATTTCAGGCCGCTGCGTTAAACGAAGTTACCGCTTCCGTCTCCTTCGAGCCGAAAGTAGTAAAAACCTTGGCCAGTAATTAAGAAAGCCTCAGATCATAATGTAATTGTCGGCCGAGGCCGCGCCGAGGACCGAAGACATTTCTTAGGTACTTTACTGGGCTGTGTGAGTAGCCGAATGGCATTTCTGCGACGCGAAACGAAAACGAAGCGCCGTGAAAGGTAGTCTGGCTCTGTCGCGCCAATACGCAAGAGCGATAGAGATAGATATCTACGAGAGTTTCGTTTCGTGAGCGTTTCGTGATCGTTTGTGCCATTCGGCTACGCTCCCTGGCCCCGAATGGCATTAAACGCCACCGAAACGCCGCAGAAATGTAATGTGTCTCTGTCGCGCCAATACGCAAGAGCAATAGAGATAGATAGCTACGAAAGAGACATTATCGTGAGCGTTTCGTGAGCGTTTGTGCATTCGGCTACGTACGCTGGCTTCACACAGGTTTACGCTACAATTATACGTATTCTAAAATGTAAAAAAAAACTCCATTGTATTTCAGCGGTAGATGCCACTCAGCAACTTTATTGCTGTCGATCTCCGGATTCAGTCTTTCAGGAAAACCGTATAGTTTAATTTTAAATTATTAATTACAGTTAATTACGTGTAAATGGGCCTTAATTATCCGTCTCCCTTGATATTGATATTACAGATAATTATACTTTAAATACACTGCCGCAAACAGTATACATAATACATAATAAAGGCTAGCTTTCGTTCGGAAATTCGGATGTAAAGTCCCTACAGCGGGGCAAATACCAACTTAAATACACTATTAAGTTGAGTTCCACATGTATCTACTGAACACGCCTGCCATAATACCTCTATACTCGTATAACCCGTGGACACTCTAATTAATAATGCAAACAATGTAAAACATGGAAAAAATGGATCAGTTGCATTTGTCCCCCAGTCGAAATTGGCCCTGCTGTACCTTACAATTTGTATGTATTAATTTTAATTCTGAGAATAGGTACCTACGTTAAATAAAGTCGGTGACTGTCGACTCTCCTCGCTACTAGCGCATATTTTGTCTGAGTTCGACAAACTGGTACCTACTTTGAACACTGACTTTTAATTTTGACTGTTTAATGTAGAACCTACTAGTCATGCTCTAGTTAGCGCGTCAATCTGTGTAACCTCCTTCCCGTAACATAGCATAATTTGATTTATCAGCAAGTTATACAAAAAGTCTTTCCTGTTCCAGCGCCCCACGCTTTTACAATCAAATATTATAATTAAAAGCACATAGTTTTTAAACTTCAGCTCACAAATAGAGACAACTTGAACGATCCATAATTTATTTTTGGCTTTTACGTGCATTTATAAAAGCGTGTTTTATAGTGTTTTTTAAACTATTAATTTATTTTGCTCTGAAAGGTCACAAGAAAACGCTAACCCAACTTATTTTAAATACTACGTTAATCTTTCTTTTATGCGGGGGGCTTCGCCCCCCGAGCCCCCCTTTGTTTGCTCTTAAAGGTCACAAGAAAACGCTAACCCAACTTATTCTAAGTACTACGTTGATCTTTCTTTCATGCGGGGGGCTTCGCCCCCCGAGCCCCCCTTTTCTAAGGATCACAAGAAAACCTTAACCCAACTTATCTTAAATACTACGTTGATCTTTCTTTCATGCGGGGGCTTCGCCCCCGAGCCCCCCTTTGTTTGCTCTTAAAGGTCACAAGAAAACGCTAACCCAACTTATTTTAAATACTACGTTGACGACCGGTCTGGCTCAGTCGGTAGTGACCCTGCCTGCTAAGCCGCGGTCCTGGGTTCGAATCCCGGTAAGGGCATTTATTTGTGTGATGAACACAGATATTTGTTCCTGAGTCATGGATGTTTTCCATGTATTTAAGTATGTATTTATCTATTTAAGTATGTATATCGTCGCTTAGCACCCATAGTACAAGCTTTGCTTAGTTTGGGGCTAAGTTGATCCGTGTAAGGTGTCCCCAATATTTATTTATTTTATTATTTATTTATCTTTCTTTTATGCGGGGGGGGGGGGGGGGGGGGGCTTCGCCCCCGAGCCCCCTTTGTTTGCTCTTAAAGGTCACAAGAAAACGCTAACCCAACTTATCTTAAATACTACGTTGATCTTTCTTTCATGCGGGGGGCTTCGCCCCCCGAGCCCCCTTTTCTTTACTCTTAAGGATCACAAGAAAACCTTAACCCAACTTATTTTAAATACAACGTTGATCTTTCTTTTATGCGGGGGCTTCGCCCCCCGAGCCCCCCTTTGTTTGCTCTGAAAGGTCACAAGAAAACGCTAACCCAACTTATTTTAAATACTACGTTAATCTTTCTTTTATGCGGGGGCTTCGCCCCCGAGCCCCCTTTGTTTGCTCTTAAAGGTCACAAGAAAACGCTAACCCATCTTATCTTAAATACTACGTTGATCTTTCTTTCATGCGGGGGCTTCGCCCCCGAGCCCCCCTTTTCTTTACTCTTAAGCATCACAAGAAAACCTTAACCCAACTTATTTTAAATACAACGTTTATCATTCTTTTATGCGGGGGCTTCGCCCCCGAGCCCCCCTTTGTTTGCTCTTAAAGGTCACAAGAAAATGCTAACCCAACTTATCTTAAATACTACGTTGATCTTTCTTTCATGCGGGGGGCTTCGCCCCCCGAGCCCCCCTTTGTTTGCTCTTAAAGGTCACAAGAAAACGCTAACCCAACTTATTCTAAATACTACGTTGATCTTTCTTTCATGCGGGGGGCTTCGCCCCCCGAGCCCCCCTTTGTACGCTCTGAAAGGTCACAAGAAAACGCTAACCAAAGTTATTCTAAATACTACGTTGATCTTTCTTTCATGCTTCCCCCCTCGAGCCCCCCCCCCCCCCCCCCCCCTTTTTCTGTTCTTATCTTCCGGCACCATCATCAGGCCTTGAAACCTAATCGTAGTCATAGTTCATTACAAGACTTTTCTAAGAAGCCCAAAAACAGCTATGATACGATGTTCCATCATGTAGTTCCAGTTCATATCTTCCGGCTCCATCATCAGACTTTGAAACCTAATCGTCGTCAAAGTTCATTACAAGACTTTTCTAAGAAGCCCAAAAACAGCTATGATACGATGTTCCATCATGTAGTTCCAGCTCATATCTTCCGGCTCCATCATCAGACCTTGAAACCTAATTGTAGTCAAAGTTCATTACAAGACTTTCCTAAGAAGCCCAAAAACAGCTATGATACGATGTTCCATCATGTAGTTCCAGTTCATATCTTCCGGCTCCATCATCAGACCTTGAAACCTAATCGTAGTCAAAGTTCATTACAAGACTTTTCTAAGAAACCCAAAAACAGCTATGATACGATGTTCCATCATGTAGTTCCAGTTCATATCTTTCGGCTTCATCATCAGACCTTGAAACCTAATTGTAGTCAAAGTTCATTACAAGACTTTTCTAAGAAACCCAAAAACGGCTATGATACGATGTTCCATCATGTAGTTCCAGTTCATATCTTCCGACTCCATCATCAGATCAGCTCAACAGTGCCATATTATTGTATTGTTTACGCTAAAAAAGCATATTTAGTCTGTCAAAGTTTATAATCGGTTGTATCGCGCACTCATTTTGTTGTACTTATGTGTTCAAATGTTTTAAATATTATATTTGGAACAGAACTATTAATTAATGATGAAACCTAAAGAAATCTTACATTCTGACAGATTACTGATGATAATGAATTCGAAGTAATATGTAGGTGTGTGGTGTGTGTTTTATATAGGTAGAAAAAAATCATAGAGGAAACTATTTTTAATGAGTATTGTAAAAACTATACAGACATGTATTTCATACATACATACATATACATACATCAACAAACTCATCCGTAATCCCAAAAGAAATTGGTAGAGTATACTGTATAAGTAAATATGTAACTGCTCAAGGTTCGGAACCACTTTCAACACTTTCGAAACCGGGCTCTACGCGGCGCTACGACATTTTCGCTACATACGGGGAAACCCATGTAATCGGCTACGCTTCTACGAGCGGTGTACCCGACAGTCGGGTTCTTGGTAGCGAAAGTGTTAAGGTGATTGAAAGAAAACGAAAAGGCGATAATAAGATTATAGGGACAGGGATACCCCCATTTGCCAGAATTTCATTTGCCATAATTTTATTTGCCATCCTATTCAACAATCATAATATTGTTTCTCATAACATCTTATGCCATAATCATTGTTTACTATATTAATCTAGTGCCAGAAACTTTGTTTCCCATAAAGTCAGTTTCCATAATGTCATTTGTCAGAATCATCGAAATCCGTAATTACCACATTCCATACCATCATTTGTCATACAAATTAGCGTCCAGAAAAGTCAATTTCCATAATGTGCTTTGGCAGATTCGAAAACTACTATAATAGGTACTAGAAGGACTAGAGAATGAAACTGCTATCAGAAAGTAGGTTAGGTTAGGTTAGAACTGTGACCCCCTGGAAAATGAAACTGCTATCAGAAAGTAGGTTAGGTTAAGTTAGAACTGTGAACCTCTGGAAAAGGAACTGCTATCAGAAAGTAGGTTAGGTTAGGTAATAATATGGGCAACAATTAATATGGCAATAATTGCTTATGGCGTTTGAATATTCTATGAAACCATATTATTGCACTTAATAATATGGCTAACAAATAGTATGGCATTGTATGATTATGGAAGGTAATATTCGGATAAACAACGAGTATGTCATATGATTTTTATGGTAAACAAATCATTCGGGCAAATGAAATTCAGGCAAGTTAGATTCGGGCAAATGAATATTATGTTAAATGACTGTCGGGCAAACAATAGACAACCATTATTGGACCCTGTACAGTCAGCATCGATATTAGCGGATGAAACAACGGACCAAAACAATCTGACATTCTTAGTAACTTTTCTAAATATAGATAAATCTCATACCTACCGTTCAAGGTCATAAATGTCCAAGTTTATTTATTCTTATCTTCTCTTTTTTTATTATTATAAACTGGCCAGTGATTGACCTTAGTCGCACCTGATGGAAAGTGACGACAAGGCCGAGGTTGTAGCTCACTGGTTCAGTAATAGCCTATTCACTCTTGACTTGAATTCACCCAGATTGTATTCGCCCGGGAATACAGACGATAGAGGGGAGCATGTATCTTATCTGCGTGCGTAACCGAATACACAAACGCTCACGAAACGAAACGCTCGTAGATATCTATCTCTATCGCTCTTGCGTATTGGCGTGACAGAGCCAAACTACCTTTCGCCGCGTTTCGTTTTCGTTTCGCGTCGTAGAAATGCCATTCGGCTGCGGGGCCTGACACGCATCTCATATTGTTAACGGTTACAGAATGATACTTACTTCTGAAGTTTTGTTTGATCCACTACTTTTGATTCTGACTGTACAAGTAAATCAAAAATCTGAACTTACAAAATCAAAAATGTTGAAAATTGTTTGGTCACCAGTTGGTTCAAGTTTGCTTTTGCTCAACAACCCAAGCATTTCTAAATAAAGTTGATATTGAAGAAGTTTTTTTAATACCGGTACCTATTTTGATCAAAGATAACTTTGCAGTAAGCTGGAAGGTTTTACTTGTTACTTTGTTTATTTTTACCTCATAAAGGTTTCAGGTGGGCTTAGCAAACTTCAGAGTGATGGACTGGTTGTTTTAAATATTTAAGTAGGTGAAATTAACACTTTTGAAAGTTTTTTAGGTAAGGGGTAAGGCAAACCTTTATAATCATAATAAAAACACTTATTTTTATATACTACTTCGGTGGCAAACAAGCATACGGTCCGCCTGTTGGAAAGTGGTTACCGTAACCTATGAACGCCTGCAACTCAAGGAGTGTCACATGCGCGTTGCCAACCCATTAGAAGCGTGTACACTCCCTTTTGCTGTGTTAAGTACACAGCAAAAAAGTGTACAAATTCCAAGGAGGGTTCGGGTTGCCGACGACTCAAAGGACAATAGACGGAACAAATTACGCTCTTATTTCTTGAAATTTTCATTTAAGTAAATCTGCAGAGTGCACATGATTGGCGCGCAATTATATCGTCACGACATAGACTATCCGCGCAAAATGAATCATCTATAATATCTAATATGTACATCAATTCAATTAAATTCATTTATTTAAATCAAGCGACATGGCTCATAAATTAGTGAACCACCCAACAGTGATCAACCCGTCCCATACCGTTCTACCGTGAATCATTAAAGTGTCACATTTGTTATATTAATATGAATTACTCGTCATACTATAAAATTAATAAAAAAATATTTTATCCTCGCTTTTACGATAAAAGTTGGTACCATCCGCTACCCATAATATCAATATAATTTTTCATTAAAACATTTCACACATGCCTTGTGACATTTTATTGGAAAAGGTCGACCCATGATAAAGAATCCTGGCAATCTGTCACTGAGGACATTGTCCCTTTTTTATTAACACTAAAAGAAAGTGGGGCTATTTTATTCGACCTACTTTTAGCGCGATATGGCGATATATGGACACTTAGAAAACTATTGTCGCCGCAAAAACGAGGGGCTTAATAGTTTTTGTGTCCCTGGTGTACTCAATTTAAGTGTACGATTATCATGGAATGATACACTTTAAAACATAGGGCTAAATTCACTTCTAAATGCTATTATAACTTGTGCCTACCGCCAAAAGAAACGTTGGTCTGCCAATGTTACGATATAAAGATTGCACCAAACGTGACATGCACGCCTTTAACATCCCGGTTCACACATGGGAAGAGCTTGCCGAGGACAGGGACAAATGGCGCAAACTGGTGTTCGACGGACGCAAAATCCACGACAATGCTTGGTTTGCGACACTCGCAAGTAAGCGCGCCAAGCGTCATCAGCGCGATACGTGTTCGCCGAGTGCACACTTCACCTGCCCGAGTTGTGGTCGTGTTTGTCGCTCCCGTATTGGCTTACATAGCCATGAAAAACGCTGTCGCCCCACTTGACACTGCTTGTATAGTCTGTTATAGACTTTGAGGCCAATGATGATGCCTACCGAAATACATAATGCTAAATTTAAAGAAGAAAGGCTACCTAAAACATCTTTACAAAGTCTCTCTTTAAACACACATCCGTACAATAACAATTGATTACAATTGTATCAAACTTCAAAGCATTCTTCGTCTCCTAAAACAACAGGAATACTCCAAATTTATATAAAAGCTCGAGTGAGGCAATAAAATAAATACCATCCACAAATAAATGATTGACTTATTTTCCTAAATGCCTCTAGTCGGGAACATCGGAGAAAAATGTAGCAGGGAATTCCTTGGAGCCCTCCAAGGCATAGAAAAAATGTGCAGAATGATTCTGAGGACAATAAAATTAGGCCGCTTATTATATCTGTATTGGCCGTCCGTTTTTTAGGTACCTACTGCCTATTTTATTTATTCCTATGTTTTCTTAGCTCTGTTCCGTTATGAATGAAGTTTACACAGCCTATGATGCTTGCAATTTTATCATCTTATCGACGTATATGAGACACCTGTCACTCACACTGACGTACTTGTCGGAAAGTGAATACTTTATCCACGTAGATAAGTGATAAAATTGCAAGCATCACAGCCCTGCAGATCATACAGTAGTTTTTTTTAACAATAATTTGATAGATGTGACATCAAGGGTGAACTTTAGAAGACTATATCTGGAATTAGCTTTTTACCTTATGTTTTCAAGTAGATATGTGCTGATCTACGAATCCTTTAGCCACTGTTACCTTTTGTTTTAAAAATTACACTCCACTTCCAATGGGAATAAGCACCTCTTGAGTAACCACAGATGTTTCCGTGTGAGTAATCATTTTCACATTTATACAACCTTTACATGTGTGAGTGGTGTACCTCTCGTACATATATATCGGGGGTTTAATACGCGAGGGTATCGTATATTATTTTCCCCATGTATTAGGAATGTTATTTGTTACCGGTTTATCTTAACCTACGTTTTATGTAGTAGATATGTTTGTTGTCAATCCATACACCTTTGAGTTATAAACAATTTGCCATCTGAAGCACAATGAAATTATTATACAGTTAGCTATTTTGTTGATAAGTGATAAGTTACCTAAATTCTCACTATAAGTTGCTTAAATTCTCACTATACTTCAGGGAACATTTCGACTTTCAGACTTCACAGTTTTAGTCCTGACTTTTTAAAATTAGGTACTGAACTATTATTTCTTGATGCCTGTTTTTGGTCATGCCAATATATTTATGTATATACAAAAAAACAAACAAAATAAAAACAAAAAGATCGCTGTCAGGATCGAACCTGAGAACATCGGCATACGAAGCCAGCGCACTACCACGGGACTACGTCTTGACGTGCTGAGTTCGACGAAATTATGGTATAAACTACGAAGTTACTAAGTATTCTGATAAATTCTCGTTCTCCAGAACATTCTCAGAAGTTACCGAAAATTCTCATGAGGAATGTTCTGCAACTTTGGAAACTTCTCGACCGTGCATTGCTAGTTGCTGGTGACTTCCATGAGATCTTCCGATGAGACCATCAAGTGAGAAAGATTAAAGATTGGAAGATTAGATATAATTACAATGTTACTTACAGAATGAATAATTATATGAATAATTACAGATTGATGACTAAGAATTTCACAACCCCCTTTCTTCCCATGACGGCGTGACATAAGTCGACTGTGGTGGAACAATGCTACAATTATAAACATTGTACAAAGAAATGAATGCAATGTGGTCACTTTTTGCCGGGAATAAAATTGGATACGATTTTATTAGGCAGGTGTCAAGTATTGTTACACAAATAGTCTGTTTAATAGGTACTTAACTAGATTTCTTCAACTGTAGGTAACCCTTATATTAAAGTGTCAAAAGGTACGTGTTGGCAAGGACCATATAATACCGCTTTTAGGCTTAAAACTAGATGGCGCTGTTTCGCAGCCTCGAAGTGGCCAAAATCATATTTTCCCCAAATATTTTTGAGTGTTTTTATTTTTTTATAAGAACAAATGAGATGCTTCTTTATTTTAACATCAGAATATCACGACAATACCTACACATTTTGAAAAAAAAATGTAGGCATCATCAGTGTAGTTATGATAGTATTTAATAGATGGTGCTAAAAAAGAAGGTACGATTCTTAGTATGGAGATTGTAAATCCTATATTATAAATAATTTGGTGTTAGTTTCAGCCCCACGTCTCCCAAAAGTCCAGTGTACCCAATGGTTTACGGGATCAAAATTAAGTACCAGAGTGCAATGTTTAAATACGTAATTTAAAATTCGGGGTCTACCAATTTCTTACTAATTTCCTTAAGTTATTTAAGGAGCACCAAAGTTACGAACGAAGAGAAAGTAACAATGGTTTTATAAAAGCTAACGGTAACCAAAGACACTTTGAAAAGTCAAAACGATGATGATATCCAGATCTGGTATACATTGCTTGTTTTTACCTTCTATAACATTTTGAGAGCAAGGTGACTTCACAATGTAAGGTGTTCAATTCGTTTCAGCACTGTCGTTGGTTGCGGTTGTACGAGATACCTTTTTCGGTAAAATAATTCCTTTGACCGCATTTTAATTATTAAACCAAACAAAAGTACAAATCCTTTTGTTTTAATCTTAATGAAATAACGGTGACACCTGCCTCCCTTTTGTAAATTAATTGCTTGAATCTTTTTCAACGGCTGAGACTTTAATGAAAATGTTTGCGGTTTGCCCGTTCAATTAGGTACGTATTTTGTATTTGGCGATGGGACCTTAAAATATTTTTTTTTAACACCAATTTTAATTTGAAGAGATTTTAAATACCTTTTCTTCGTTGGAGAAATGCGTTTACGCATGCCACCATAGTATGAGAGAATCAAGAGGTAGGACTACCGTCTAAAACTACCACTTCACAATAAGCTTTCGGCCGCGTGCACCCCAGCAATTTACATAGGTACCTATCTAATACTCATAATATTCCAATTACTTTTAGTACCATTTCTTAAGTATATATACTAGTGACCCTGCCTGCTACGCCTTGGTCCCGGGTTTGAATCCCGGTAAGGGCATTTATTTATTTGTGTGATAAGCACAGATATTTTTCCTGAGTCATGGATGTTTTCTATGTATATAAGGATTTGTATATTATATATATCTTTGTCTGCGTACCTGCAACACAAGCCATCTTGAGCTTACCGTGGGACTCGTTCAATCTGTGTAATAATGTCCTATAATATTTATATCGATACCTCTGGGTTCAATTGGCGTAAAGGACATTTTGGCGAAAATGAGTTATATATACAGTTTTGTTCAGAATTTCAAGCGCTATCGATCTGTGTAGTTAAAATTTCGATATCTCTTAAAAAGTTGCCTTTACGACCAAGATTTTCTACTATGGACTTGCAAAAATAGCTTTTCTGAAGGGGCGTAAATATCAAGTCATTAATTATAAATTATTCTTTGTGTCGTAAAGGAAATCTACAAATAAAAATATAGTCGTAAGTCACCTTGTTATATATTGTTGGCCTTTAAGCCCTTGCTTTCTAAGGATCACTTTTTAAAGTAGTGTGATAAAGTTGGGCGTAAAGGACAAGTTTTTTTGTTCTTCGTCCTTTACGACCAGCACTAAAAGTATTTTATCCGCAACTGTAATCGATATCTTTGGGTTCAATTGTCGTAAAGGACATGTAATGCAGGTTTCCAAGAGAAAGATAAACCCACTTTTTTGTTTTTTTGACCTATATTTGTGACGTGTATAAGAAAAATATGCAGATTACGAGTATCTTTAACCTAGTGTAGCAACCGTAGTGATAAACTAAACGATTTAGAAGATACGTGGTTGTAAAGGACACGTCAAAATGTTACAACGTCCTTTACACCCATGATTTGATAGGGTCGTAAATGACGGTCTTATATGATTTTTATACAAAGTCGGGGCGTAATTGTAACCGAAATGGTACAAATGTTGTTCTAAGTTTACAATTAAAAACTGGAAAAATGTGTCAAAACGTACTTAATATGGCATAGAATAGCTCTACATCAGTTTAATGCAGTATATTATTTATCTGAGCTATCTTAGCAACAAAAAAGAACAAGACTAATATTTTATATCCAGTTTTGTAATAAAGAAACAATATTTGCTTAAAAACTATCTACTTATAATACTTTGGCAACAAATTCAAAGTTATTTTTTTAGTATTCGCCGCTGTCTGAATAGTCAGTAGGTTACGCATTCAGTCTTTAATTCTAGCAGGGATACGCTTTCGTAGTATTATTATACTGCGGCGAGATGTAAGTAATTAAAAAAAAACATTATGGTAATCAGGGTACGTACCCAAATGCACAAACGCTCACGATAATATCTATTTCGTAGCTATATATCTTTATCGCTCTTGCGTATTGCACCAGACTGCATTTTTGTCGGCGTCTGTCGTCGACGATTGCCATTCAGCTACGCCGGCAGTAAACTTTAACAGTAGACTATATTAACATTTAGTGCGACAATAACAGGTGCGTTTCGCTAGCGAATGAGCGTTAGCGTTTGGTGACTTGGCTATGTACCCAGGTACTTAAAGCATTGACTATAATATTTCTAGGATTGAACTCATAATTAAGATTATTCTTATTTAACAGGTTTAAGACTAAATAACAATTTTCTGTTTTAAAATTATCAAAAATATGAATCAACATAGTAGGTAATCTTGACTACAGTTTGTATACGCGTCCTAACTTGCGTTTATAAATAAGTACTTAATTCTTAGTTATTCTTAAAACTTCTTTCTACTTTAGACTTAAAATTACTGTCGTATTAATATAGTCTACTATTCACAGTTGCTGATTAAAGTTTACGTGATTACAATTAGTGTTTTACTTAAACTACGAAAGCGTTTCCCTGCTAGAATTAAATACTGAATGCGTAACTTATTGAGACAGCCGAGCGGCGAGTACTAAAATAATAACTTTCCAAAATATTAGATAGTTTTTAAGCAAATGTTGTTTCTTTATTGCAAAACTGGATATAAAATAGTCTTGTTCTTTGTCTCTGCTAAATATTTAGATAAATATAATATTTACAATGTAGCTAGACTTCAGTTCATAATATTAAAGCATTAAAATAAATAAAATTAAATCAAAACAGATGACCATCGGTTTATTAGATTTTTGTGATGATTCTCATTTGATATTTAACTAAATAAGGGCATGAAATGAGTATTTACTTTCTTATATACCTACCTTTACGAAGACTTCTGAATTTCAGTAATAAAATATCCCGGTTGAAGGCAAGAAAAAAACCTCTTCAGTTTAATAACCTCGTGCTCAGGTGTACCGAGGAAAAATAATCATCGGAAGAAGCAGAATAATAAAATAATCTTTTGGTGTAAAATCGAGGTTAGGGCGAAAATAAATTCAAGTTTTAAATTTGTATTAGTAACATTACCATCTTTTCTTTTTTATAAGTCAGAATCTAAATAAATTGGTTTCATTACATTTCAGAACTTTTCTTTCAATTTATTCACTATGTACCTACACTATCACTACTCCATCGTAGGCCACGTCTCCTTTGATTAGGCCCAATTTTTGTAATTTAAAAATATAAAAAACCTCATTATGTCCGCTTTTCCATATTACATTGTTGGTGTCACATTAGTTCCAACGGCCGCCACTAGTATTAATGTTGGCCACTAGTAAGATGACGTGTGTTTATGACAATCAGTGCCACTCTGTCACGCATGTTGCCAATAGCCAACTACATACAATAAATACAGGTACATTACTCTGCAGTGAAGCTTGCAGAATATTAAAGTCTAAAAGTTAAAAAGACCAAGAACATCATGGTGTGACAATATAAGAAGTTGGACCGGTAATGCAGACGCTACCACTCTGAGTAGAGTGGCTAAACACAGAGAAGACTTTCGCGTGGTGGTCGCCGACAATCTTCCGTTAGGATATGGCACCTTAAGAAGAAGAAAAGTTAAATTGCTATCCAAAATATTATAAAGAGTCATTTAAGAAAATAAAACTTTTATATATTTCCATCTCCACCATCAAAACCAGAGCGCAGTTTAACAAGTTCCGCATAAATTATTAATACCAAAAAAGGTTCTAATTAAAACCAAGAGTTTGAAAATGGAACCCAACGATAACTTTTTAGGGTCACGTCTCTCTAAAAATCCAATTTTGAAACTTGTTCCTAAAGAGTATTAAGAATGAATATTGTGCGTGCATCACGTTTCGGCGATAGATAAAAAGGGCATATAAGCTGTTTATTTTTACTAACATATGACATTTTTAGGGTAAAGGGGCCGTAATGAGCGCACCAAGTTTATAATTTGCAGTATATCTCAAAGTCCTCAAGGGAAATTAGGGTAAAGACTCATGGTGAGAGCACGCCTCATTCACCTCGCTTAATGAGCTCGGGCAAATGTTCACAGACAAACCAAAGACCTCAGACCTCAAGACCCGCCTAAAGTATGTAAAAACAGAGATCATTGTTCGACTAGATTGCATGAGAGTATAAAAATAATGTACTCTACTGAGACCCTTTGTGTTTGGTTACATTTCCTTAAACATATATCGTTCGATCAAATTTTAATATTAATAAAAGGAATGTACGTAAGACCGATGTGAGTTAGAACAAGGAACAACATCAAATTTGTTTTTATAGACGATAGACATTTTGTTAGAACTATGTCAAAATTACAATTGTTACTTCTGTTTCACAGCATTCTCGTTTTCGTCCATTTTTTCAAGACATTTAGAAAAGAACAAACAAAATAGGTAAGTGATTCTGTTGGTATACAGTGCCGCGTACCTATACAATAGGTATTTTGTTGACCTCCGCCTTACAGAAGACCGCAGCCAAATTGCACTACACCCTACTCATAGTGTTGTGTTCCTGCCGGTGAGTAAGGCTGCCAGAGCTCAACGAGGGTGCGATGTGCTGAATACGGAAGGACCTACGGAACTAAATTTGTTCCTTCTTTAAGTCGTCGGCAACCCGAACCCTCCTTGGAACTTTTTTTTTATGATGTGGTATTCCACGTCGGTGGCAAATAGGTAAACGGCCCGCCTGATGGAAAGCGGTCACCGTAATCTATGGACGCCTGCAACTCAAGGGGTGTCACATGCGCGTTGCAAACCCATTAGAAACTTGTACACTCTTGCTGTGTTAAGTACACAGCAAAAAGGAGTGTACAAGTTCAAGAAACTTCTTGTGTTGCAGTCGCCCATAAATGTTACGGTGACCGCTTTCCATCAGGCGGATCGTATTGTATTATATTGGATAGAAAGCTATTGCTAATATAATCTATCATATGCTTGTTTGCCACCGACGTAGCATTAAAAAAAACGTACGGTTCTTCACTCGGCGTATAAGGGTCCCCCCACATCTAGCGTCTCGCGAGCGTCGCGTCGGGCCAACTGTATGGGCAAAGCCTGACGCCGCGTCGACGTCGCGTCGACGCGGCGTCTTAGTTCATACAGTTGGCCCGACGCGACGCTCGCGAGACGCTAGATGTGGGGGGACCCTAAAGTTTGGTATGTAGGTACATTCGGACCAATACGGAAGTGATACGTGTGCGGTGTGCGTGGTTCTGTGCATTGAACACAACTGCCTCATTCCAATCAAAAAGTGGTTGTAAAAAAGACAGTTCAACTGTAAATTGAATTGAAAATACCACAAATTGCTCCGAACATACCTCGCTATGTTTTGATCTGGTTCCACGCAAATACAGTAATCAAATAACTTTGTTTTGTGTCGAATGCAGTGCACGGCACGAGTTTTGGCATCCTGATTGGCTTGTACAACCAATTGTAATCTACATACTTTATCAAACTAGTTTTTAGTAATTTTGGGTTCTGGAAAAAAACTGGATATATGAGGTAAAAATTTTACAGTCGCGCCTATTTAAAATTGCAAACGGGACTTAATCGCGTATTACTATGTTTTAAACACGACAACGTGTGTGTGTGCGTGTGTGTTAAGTCCCGTTTGCAATTTTAAATATGTGTCAAACTCGTGAAAGTTTAAATCAGTGAGTTGCGCCCTAGTTGGAAATATAAATTATTTTTGATATGATTCGGTAATGATATTCAGATTTTAAACATCTCTAAAGAAAAGCAATTTCATTTCACCTCTACACGACCGTATTCTAATAACAATTTATTCGAAATAAAATATCAATTTCATATAAGTGTACGTGGTGTTTAATTCTTAAGAAATAACTGAAATAGGCTATTTTAACGACCTTTAAGCGACGATTACTCGACTTTAAGTTGCATAAAGGTCGTATTTTACACCACTACTCTACCTTAAGTCGAATACTCGTCGTTGTAGTTCCTATACACCGTGTTTTTATTGAATTCCGTTAACTTCGACATATAGTTAGGTCCATTATAGGAAACAGAATAGCAAAATTAGTTTTTTTAATTCGTAACTTTTTTTTGAAAAACACCATACACCTGCGATAGATGTTACATCAATTTTATTGCTGTTAAGAAACGGGCTTTGTGTGTTCGATATGCGATGGAGATGTCATAGTTTTGACACTTACTTAATGTGAGCTAATTGTAAAGCCCGTTCCTCAATCAGTAATTAAGGTAACATTTATCGCAAGTGTATGTTTTTTTTAGAAAAAAATACTAATTTAATAAAACTAACTATGCCATTCTGTTTCCGATAATGGAATTAACTATATGCCGAAGTTAACGAATTTCAATAAAAACACGGTGTATACCTACGACTAAATTGTCGAATTCGCTTATACGACAACTTTACTATGCAACTACATTGAGGTTTGTACTACCTTTACTCGACCTTTATACGACCTCAAAATGTTAGTTGGGAACTTTGACAACTCTTCTATTAATCGAAATAAGATGTCATATATTAAAGAAAAACCGGCCAAGAGCGTGTCGGGCCACGCTCAGTGTAGGGTTCCGTAGTTTTCCGTATTTTTCTCAAAAACTACTGAACCTATCAAGTTCAAAACAATTTTCCTAGAAATTCTTTATAAAGTTCTACTTTTGTGATTTTTTTTCATATTTTTCAAACATAGGGTTCAAAAGTTAGAGGGGGGGGACGCACTTTTTTCCCTTTAGGAGCGATTATTTCCGAAAATATGAATATTATCAAAAAACGATCTTTGTAAACCCTTATTCATTTTTAAATACCTATCCAACAATATATCACACGTTGGGGTTGGAATGAAAAAAAATCAGCCCCCACTTTACATGTAGGGGGAGTACCCTAATAAAACATTTTTTTCCATTATTTATTTTTACACTTTGTTGGCGTGATTGATATACAGATTGGTACCAAATTTCAGCTTTCTAGTGCTAACGGTTACTGAGATTATCCGCGGACGGACGGACGGACGGACGGACGGACGGACGGACGGACGGACGGACGGACGGACGGACGGACGGACAGACAGACAGACATAGCGAAACTATAAGGGTTCCTAGTTGACTACGGAACCCTAAAAAACGGTGAGGGTGTGGCCTAGGGGTTCATGGCGTTAGCCCGGATTGCTAAAGACGCCGGTTCGAATCCTGCCTTCGCCACTGGTGGTGTCCGTCATTTTTTCTTTAATATATGACATCTTATTTCGATTTTTAATTTATATATAGTAGTGTGACTACTTGAAAAACACAAATCAAAATATTTGTTAAAATAATTTGATTTGTTTCCATAATAACGCAACTCTTCTATCTTTCACTTGGTATCGAAAGATGGGTGACAATCGTGAAAAAAGTTTTCATTTCCCGCCATTTGCCAATATTTTATCTATTAATTAGTTTGTATGAACTAAATTTCTTTTATTCTTATTCAACTATATAGCGAAACTTTCGTTTAAAATGTGTGAAGAATATTTTGGTGAGCAACTATGCTCTAATTCCGGCTGTAGCATGGAGTTAAGTAGTTTAGGTGTACATCATAGAGTTTATAATTGTTACGTGTGTAAATGAAAGGACTTAAAAGGATAAAAAGGTTAAGGGATGAAAGTCATGTTTTTTTTTTATTATTATTATTATAAATGGGCTTACTCTTGACCACAGACTAGCCAAAGGCAAAGACGTGGCCTACGATGGAGTGAGCTCGCCCAGAAGATGCCTGTTCACTCTTGATTTGAAGGTTGCCGGGTTATATGAGCTCGGAAATAAAAGGAGTTCCACTCCTTGGCAGTGCGCATAAGAAAAGAAGAAGCAAAGCGCTTCGTGCGGATTCGTGGAATATCCACCAAGTAAGGATGGAGACCTGCCGTGCGTCTAAGAGTCCGATGGTAGAATGGGGACGGTGGAATAAGCTCGTGTAGCTCTTGAGCACACTCCCCGAAGATGTGACGAGAAAGGCATTGCGAATGAGTGTGGAAGGAAGTAACGGGAGAGGAAAACCGAGGAAAAGGTGGATGGACTGTGTGAGAGATGATATGAAGCGAAAGCAAGTGAATGATGAGATGACGGATGATAGGGAGGTATGGAAGCGGAAGACATGCTGCGCCGACCCCAAATGAATGGGATAAGGGCAGGAGAATGATGATGATGATGATGTAAATGAAAGGACTTAACTTTATTGGAAATGAAAACGCTTGTGTATTCTTATTACGAAATTAACGTCGTTCGTTTCTTAATTACTTTTGTAGTAATCACTTTGACACGATTGTATTAAGGTTTTAAAAAATCCCGTTAATTAAGAAAAATCTAAATTAAATTGTAAATTGAATCATGTTAAACTAACACTTACATTTTCATTATATTTCATTAACTTTTTGTCACTGCTAATTACAATTAGCATTTTAATTTTCTTTTATAATAAGTAGGTGCCTTATTTCAATTCTATTATTAAAGACGACATTTCTTAAAGGAATTATTCCAAAAGTAAAGAATATCAGATTTTCTTCTTTCAAATTAGATGGCGTTTGAATATTAATGTTTTCTTAATAAATCTAATTTTATTTTTTCTTAGGGGCTTTTCAATTCGACCAACTTACCAGCTAGTAAAAACAAATTAAAGAAAACAGAAACTTGAAAGTTTGTCCATCACTTGTCCATTATAAAAAAAATAGTAACATTTTCTATACCTATTCTTTATAGTACCTACATATTGCTGTGTATAATCAATCCAGTGTATATGCTACTAACATGATTCCAAATCCACGCCGAAACAATATAGAAATTTCAATTGTAGCACGACTTGGTCACTATGTCGTCAGGGGAATTCATCAATTTACCAATATCACTCGGACACTACAGAGGCTATCAATAAAAATTCCCACTAAGGGTCCATTTTGGGTGTAACCACGTCTATAAATAAATAAATAATAAATAAATAAATATTGGGACTTACACAGATCAAATTAGCCCCAAACTAAGCAACGCTTGTACTATGGGTGCTAAGCGACGATATACATACTTAAATAGATGAATACATACGTATATACATAGAAAACATCCATGACTCAGGAACAAATATCTGTGCTCATCACACAAATAAATGCCCTTACCGGGATTCGAACCCAGGACCGCGGCTTAGCAGGCAGGGTCACTACCGACTGAGCCAGACCGGTCGTCTATTCCCATCGATTCCGGGCTATTCGCATCGATTCGCACTTTATGTATGAGAAATCGCTCGTTAGTATCAAAGACATATGTCACTCCGTATAGACAGATAAATTCTTAGAAAAAAACGTACCTCAGAACCATACAGATATAGATACGATGGCGTTACACCTTTGGGGGTCGCTCGGCTAGATAGCACTAATATTAATATTTGACATTTTAACACATATCAAGCTAAGAATATGGGTCAAATTGTCAAAACTGAGGTTCAAAAGTTTTAAGCCTGTGTCGAGAGATGGCATATGCACTGTGATTACACATTTTACTTTGACAGTAACTCTCTATAATACTCGATCCATTTTGGAGGTAGGCGTTTTTGTATGGGCTGTGTCAGTCTCGTTTTAAATCGTTCTTGGTATCGATGTAGTATATATCGTCACTACTTTAAAAAAAATCTTCTATCTTCGTCTGTCAATGAAAAGAAAATTGTAGTAAGTATGTATGGAATGCATATAGACTTACTGCGTTTTAACTTTGAGGAACAGCGTGAGATACGAGATTTATTTAAAGTAGTGACGATATTTATAATACTAAGGAGCAGACAAGCCGCCAGCGGACGAGTCCCAGTTGTTTGGAGAAAGCCGATTCCGCATCGATATATTGTTTTGGGAAACCCTTAGACGACGCGCAAACTCGCATGTTTACATTGCGGACGGTTCAGGTTAGTCATAATTCAGCTCACCAATCAAATACCGCAATGTAATGAAACTCGTAAGCGAGTTCTCGTAGCGTTTAAATGGGCCCTAATAAAAGACCATGTAATTCCTACCGAAAGCTTTACGATTTCAAACCAAATTTATAGGACGGTAAATTCGAAACTAATAGCACTGCACACAGGTTCCAATATAATTTATATCAGTTTTAGAGACGTAATTTGTTGTTTTTGCGTTTGACCAACGCTTTTGTTCCACGATTTATGAGTTGTGATAGCACGAAACTGATTTATTCCTGTTTTTGGTTTGAATTAAATCACGGATATGAGATTTAAATCAAAATGCTGAAATTAATATTCTAGAATGGTTTTGGGTATTTAAATGACTTATGATGTTGAAACGTGTTCGTTGGTAACCATAACTAAGACATAATTGGCCAATTCAAAACTTCCCTGAACTGGGATAAACGGATTTTTAATCATGCTGAGTTAGGCCAATAACTAAACCAAATTTTATACACACGCAACCGTCTACAGAGAAGATTTTCCCAAGGTTCTACAGTTAGGGTCTCTGCAAGTAAGGAGTATAGAGATTTTTTAAGGGTCAGTGTACTTTATCGGCAGGAGACCAAATACTTGTTTGGACCAAAGACAAAGTTTAAACACAGACACTGCTGATGAAACAGGTCTTACCATTCTTTTCCACTAACGGGGTATCAACAAATCGTTAGATAGCAGGTGGGTGACAAATCAGAGCGAAAAACAGGTGATATCAGTTTGATCATAAATTAAATATAAAAATACGGTAAGATATATGGCTCGAAAGTGACACTTAACGCCATTTAGTGGCGCCATCTCCTTTTTGTACGTCTTTAGGCGGTCGTATTTTAATGTATGGGATGGTATAATCTTCTTATACAGAGTGGGGCCTGTAACAAAGGCGAAGAATTGAACTGTAGACTATTCTCCTTATACTGATCAACATTTGTTCGGCGACTTTTAAAAATAACTTGTATTTTGACTTTTATCACCCTTGAAAGTTTTTTCTAGGAGGTAATGTATTGCGAATTCTGTTAAGTCTAAAGTGTGACAGACAACGTCAATGACAACAATAATGGCGTACATTGAAGCTAATATTTATTTTGTATGAAAAATAAAAAATTTAAAGACTTCATAATTTTTAAAAGTCACTGAACAAATCTGGATCAGTATAAGGAGAATAGCCTACATTTCAATTCTTCGCCTTTGTTAAAGGCCCCACTCTGTATTTAATCTATGGTTTGATGCACGGTTCACATTCAAACGTGTCTGATAAAAAAAAAGTTGTCCAATATCACAACCGCAGTCCTAAACTAAACTGCTGCTGCTGCTTATACTTAACACAGCAAAGGGGAGTGTACAAGTTTCTAATGGGGTGGCAACGCGCATGTGACACTCTTTGAGCTGCAGGCGTCCATAGGTTACGGTGACCGCTTTCCATCAGGCGTACCATATGCTTGTTTGCCACCGACGTAGTATATAAAAAAAAACTGAAAAAGCATAATATTATTATTGTCGTCATACAGTAATTTAAATTCAACTGTTCTTGACAGCTTTTCCTGGCGTGGTCTCTGGTAAAAGTGGTAAACTTATAGAGGCGGGGTTAAAAAGCATAGCTCTGTCTCGCCCAGCTTTATCGTTCTAGGGCGGAATGAGCTCGTATACTTAGCGCTATTGTTGTCACAGCTTTATCTCTCTATTGTGGGACTTGAGAAGCCTCGCCGAGTTTGGTCTCGGCCAAACCGAGTAGGGAATATTGCGGTAATATTCTGCCGCCAGAGTGCAGCACTAATCACACTTATTAAACCTCCCCACACTTGGGCCATTTTTTTTCAAAGTTGTCCACCCCACTTTTTTTTGGATTTGGAATTTTTTATGTGGTTTCCACTCAGAATCGCGAGCTCTTCCAATTCTAATAGGAGAAAAAAAGTGTCCCAAGGATTTTTCCCCATTCCGTTACCATTTTTTCATTCATTTTGTATGGCGGTAACGGAATGGAAGGTTGGAAAAAATGTATGGAATTCTTGGGACATTTTTTTTCTCCTACCAGGATCGAAGGACCTTGCGATTCTGAGTATGAATCGCGTAAAAAATGCCCATGTTACAAAAAGAGTGGGTGCACAACTTTGAAAAAAAAAATGGCCACTTTAAAAAGTTTTTGAAAAGTTTTCATTATCATATTGACGTATCCAAGCGGTTTGTTTGGTTAGGTGGCATACCATGAACAACGTTCGACGTGTTGCTTCTTTGTCATCTTTATGCGAATTTACAAGTGTGAGAAAGGGGCAAGATGCCGAACATTGTTCACAAAGAGCTTTCCTCAATCTGGAGGGCGATTTTTGAATCTCGCATGCGGAATTTTGTCACTAAAATACCGGTTAAAACGGTGATTTGCTTATTATTTTCAGTGACAATTTTCTGAATTCGAACGCGTGAGACTCAAAAATCGGCCCGCTGCTAGGCTGCCAGGCGCCTCTGTGCAGAGTTTTGCGTAACATTCCCTATTAGGACCAAGCGACGATAACTTTGCATCGTTGTGACACAGTAGAAACCAGTAATAACTCTTCTAACAAACGTACATACACCGCGCGGGGTGGGGTCGTGTACGTACGCAACACATGCAAGCGGATTTGGATAAACGTGGATAAGAATAATATGTATGATATTTTTGTGTGTTTTCTGACTGATAGAATGTGGTATTATTATACTAATACTTATAGTTAATAGCATTTAATAACAACATCTTACATTGGTCGATATCGAGTAACAATTAAAGTAATTTTGTCTAACCACGTGCTTTCGAACGCAGTTAGGTACCTTTCGCGTCGCCACTGCCGAAGAGTAACTTAACTACTGACTCGTCCTTATACTGTGGTAAAGTCGCGTGAGTCAGCGGAATGCCTGTGTGACTATTCGGATAAGACACTACACTACATTGTTTTTGAGTGTCTCATGAAATTCACCGGAAAATTAGTAGATTTCAGGCCCTTTCTTTTTTAACGGTGGGGAAAATCTTTTACGCATGTTACCCGGTTTGGGGAACCAGGGATGATGATGAACTATGCTGTGGAGGACTACCGTCTAAAACCATCAACATGTTATTATTCTGACTTCCCCTTGGGTATACCGCAGGGTCTATAATCTGATTTAAATATATTTATAATGAAATACTAAAATACTACTAAATTGTAATAGTAATCATATTTGTATTATTATCAGAAATAAATTATAACATTAAATTAATTTACTTAATAACGAGAAACATGTTATAGTTGTTATTTCACCGCAATGATACTTATTTCCAAGAACTTAATTACACATTCATCATTATTTCGCATACGCATCATTATAAATTGAATACCTATATATATTTATTTTTATATACAGCACCAGTAATAAATTACAGACTAGCAGATTTATATTAGTTTTTGTATGAAATAGGCAGCAATCGAGCAGACGAGCTACCTGATGGGAAGCAGTCGTCGCGGCCCATGGACATAAGCAACATCAGTAGGCCTAGCACATGATGGCCGCGGGAGTATGTCGCCGCGAGATAGACTACCTGTCCTTATGTCATTAATACAATTAGACAAAGACGTGTCATCTATCTCGCGGCGACATACTCCCGCGGCCATCATGTGCTAGGCCTACTGGGGAGCCACTTCTGCGTTGCCGACCTTTGAGAACCCTAAATACCTGCTTCTTAAAAAATCCCATGTCATAGCGCAAGCGGAACACCTTAGAAGGTAGCTCATTTCAGAACTTGCACGTTCTGGGCAAAAACGAGCGAGAGGCCCGTTTGTTCTTGGTTTGCCACGTGTCCAGAAAGTGAGGATGAACTTTGTTTCTTTTGCTAGAGGTCAGAGGCCTGGGTGCTCATAAGTATATTATATCTCACACACAGGAGATGTGTATTTGTGAGTGTGTTTAGTAAAACGTCCCACTTTGTCGGTTACCATTAAGGCGAGATTTACTTGTATCTTTATATGAATAAACTGACAAAGCGGCTTTATAGCGATCGACAAAGTGGGACGTTTCCCCGTGCACACTCACATTTATAAGTAATATGTACTTATAGATACTGTCTATTTTTACATAATTACCATATACATATTTTAACCGATGGCTTAAAATAAATTTAAAAGAGTAAAATGAATGCCTTGGACGATAACTGAAATAACGATTTTGAAACACTAAGCCTAGTCTAACTCTTAATGCCTAGAAATTTCTGTTCGCAAATAATTAAATTTTAACCAACGCCAATTTTCGCAATATTTTTTTCAAGAATAAGGTAATCACCCTGTTTCTGTGCCCTGTCCTATAAGATAAGCAAGCCATTAGTCTATTACTAATACCGATGTCCTTCGAACTTTCCTCTCCCCTTGAAGGTCACTCGGGGGTCCAAAACTTCCCAGAGCTCTCGATTATCCAACTTCTAAAAATCCGGCTCATTCATCTGATCTAGCTCTTGGATTTATGGATTTAAATCATTGCCGGCAAAAATCGCACTTAATCCTGGCAAAGTTTCTGAAGTATTTGTCAGGGTCTAGACATTATTCACGTACGAAGCTTCGGGCTTAATCGGTTACCATCGGGGAAGTTCGCAGGGCTATTAGAAATCAGGGACACAGTTAAGAAAGTATTCGTCGGGAAGTATTTTGACTCTAAGGTATTTTTTTAAGTCTAAGCTCTAAGGTGCTATTAAAATTAATCGAAAAATTCCATGTTCTACATTATCAAATAGAGTTGTGTCCACTGAACACGCTTGTCGTAAATTATGTGACCAGTGGATACATATGTATTATTTATCCATAAAAAGTTGATGCTGACAGTTGCTCTAAATAAAACTAATATTATAAAACGTGCAATTGAGTGTGCATACAGAATGTTCATTAAAACGGTTCAAAAAATATTGAGAGTAACGCCAACAATTAAATGACTTTTTGAAGAAATGATGAATCGATTACTTAAATTGTGATTCGTGGTGCGCTGTTGCAGCGAGCTGCTAGTAGCATAGAATAGAATAGAAGAGAATAGAATAGAATAGACAATGCTGGTAGCAAATGGTATTTAGTAGTAATAAACTGTATCTCAGGTTTATTTAAGCAATCATATATTAATAATAATAAACATACATACATCATCAGCATAGGAACACATGCCTGTATTATTTAGAAATGAAATAGATTTGCATAAAAAAGATCAAATTTAAAATAAAGTGTTTAATTTATACATGTTAATAGAACGGCGAAAGTTTTTCCTCAATTTTCTGATTTCGCGCTGCGGAAAAATTTACGCGTCTAAATAGCTAACTCTAAAAGTATACTCGTCCTCAGGTATTCGTTATGTTTCAAAATGGATACTTACTCGTAATTACTAATTTGGTAGTTAGGAAATAATATACCATTTAAGATTTTCTGTGTAACTGGGCTATTTCTTTAGGTAAGTATTTTTATATGTAGTTATGTTTTATTTATAGATTTAGTTTAACTTTAGTGTTAATGTTATTGTTTTAATTATTTAGTTCATAGTTAATTCTTTTGTGTTAATTTAATGTTATTTTATAAGTTAATTTGTTTGTTATTTAAGTTCTATTACCTGTTTGTAATAATATGTTAAGATACTGCTTTAACATTTTGTCGTGTCACGGTCCAGTTACGCAATTTGTTAAATCCTTGGACTGGGAGTAAGATCGTGAAATATGATACCTCCGTGGATTACGAAAATGACTGGAGTTTAGAATAGGATTTAACTACTTTTATTATTAAGCTTAGAGATTATTTAAAACTGGAAAAACTCCCTTCCTTACGTGGGACTTGAACCCGCGACCACTGGATGGCTAGCCCAGTGATCTATCATCTGAGCTACCATTACGCATTCTTACCAAAGAGGATCGAGTATTATAGAGAGTTACTGTCAAAGTAAAATGTGTAATCACAGTGCATAGGCTGCCATCTCTCACCACAAGCTTAAAACTTTTGAATCTCAGTTTTGACAATTTGGCCCATATTGTTAGCTTGATATGTGTGAAAATGACAAATTTTAATATTAGCGCCATCTAGCTGAGCGTTCTCCAAAGGTGTAACGCCATCTAGGCCACCGTACCTTTTTCTCTCTTTGTTAGACTGTATCCGTCCATACGGAGTTACATAAATGTCTTTGTTCTTACACACGTTATAAATTTAATGTGCCCTAGCGACATCTACCGTAAGTGCGTTTTCACATTATCCGATCCGATATCGGATGTCGGACCGATATCCCATACATTACAGGCGCCATCTTGGATTTTTTCTATCGAAATCCTTCCGACATCCGATATCGGATCGGATAATGTGAAAACGGACTAAGAGTACCCAGGTAATTATTAAAGTTCTAAAAGGCCAAACAGAATTCCATGTCATAATATATTGCAGGAATTTCATCCATACCTATGCGCTATTAATTTTGTTATATAAAAAACAATAGTATTTTAAACATTTTTTTTACTATTGAGACCATTGTATAAACGCGTCTTGACTAATACGTAACAATATAGGTACAAATCACACACGATAATTCGTTTGAAATCATACTTATAAAGCTTTACTTAAAGCTAAACCATTTAGGGTATTTAAATATGTTTCACGAAAGTTTAACTTACTAACGAATTTATAACGAAAATACTACTAAACTAAAATTACATTCACCACTAGGCAAAACCATCTGCAACAGAACTTACCTCGAATTGGCATACTTAAGCGAGGAACTATGTCTAGTTCCTCGCTTAAGTATGCCATTTCGAGGTAGGAAGGTGAATTAATTATAATATTAATAATGAACAAATAGCGTACAGATTGCGCAGTCTGTATACAGGTTTATCAAATAGCTTCAGCCTACCCGATTAACGTTAAAAGCCTTGTGGTGCAAGTCTTAGAAGAACAGTTGATGTACACGTAAAATTCACAGAAATTGAACCGTTGGTATGGAAATCATCTCATGCCATTAGTTAGATCCGGTTAGTTCTACATACAAAACCATGAAACTCTGTTTTTGTTTCATAACAATTTTTGGGGCATTTTTAATAAAGTTTGTAATTTCTTTATGGTATCGCAAAAAATCAAACGGATCTCCTGATGGTACACGACACCTTGCAACACCGAAAAGTTAAGTAAAGAAATTGTGTAAGAATTGGGAATTTCATCATACATAATAATATATTTGTACCCGTCAACTGCGGGATATGGGTTCTATTGTGGCGTGCGCAATGGGCAATCTGTCACTGCAATATCACAATTAGGTATCACAATTTCTTTCTTTCAACACCTTAATTGCCAAGAGTGACATTGAAACTTGATCAGTTTCATGTGCTCTGTCTACCATTTGGGAATAGGTACAAGCGTGAGTTTATGTATATTTCTACTCAGGATCACGAGTTTATTAAATTTTTTCTAAAAAAATAGATGTTCCATGTAATTTTTTGGGGTCCGTAACATATAAAAAGTTTCTATAATTACCGTTACAAGGCAGTTAGACTTTGGGTCTCACGAGGTAGTCACTGATGACGCTTCCGCCTATGACTTAAAAACCATTGACATTACTGTAATGAAGACTAAAATAGTTAAACAGCGTAAGCAGGGACTTAATGCTCTGGAAAATTTCCTATATCTGCAAGGTGAAGGGATTTTTGCTGAGCCGCGGATTTAAGTGTTTTTGGCGACGATGGTTTTAATTAAATTGTGGGCTTAAAGGATTCTGCGCTGCTATACAAAACTTAAGCTTTGAGATGTTGTGGCTGATACAGCAGAGTGATATTGTAACTTCATAACATAATAGAGGTATTTATGTTTCGAGTACAAAGTACGAAATTACAACCTTAAAGATATTGTATGTGATACAATAGAGCTATTTATTTATACTGTAAATTGGTATGATTTGCTAAGAGTGGCACTGAAACGTGACTAGTTTTATGTACTTTGCCTACCCCTTCTGGTAATACAGGCGTTCTTATAACTCCGCCTATACACGGACCAACCTCGGTATGACGTCATCACTATGTCAAGTTTGGTTTACATACAAAATTCTTTATAAGAAAGTTGAATAATGTGACTTATACTTAGTGACAAACCTACTATGAGCTAAAAAGGGTATTTTTATGAAATTATGACCGGTTATACTGACGAACTCTATGGTTTTCTTTGTCGGTCCCACACAGCAGTCCCACATCTTAGTCTGCGAGGAGGTTTGGTGCGTGCGGAACCTTATTTATTTTGATTTTTATTTACAGTGACAAATTTATAATTGGGAGAAGTTTAGTAAAAATCTCATAGAAGTTTTTTTTTATTAGCCTATTGTAGCGTCCCACTGCTGGGCAAAGGCCTCCCCTCGCTTCTTCCACTCAACCCTGTCACGTGCGTAATTCTGCCAGCTTGGATAGAATGCCTTCAAGTCATCCCGCCATCTCTTTTTTGGTCTGCCTGAACCCCGACCTGCACCCTCTACGGTGTTCCGTGGGTCCCACTCGGTAACCATTTTGGCCCACCGTTCAGGGTGCATGCGGCAGACATGTCCAGCCCAGTTCCACAGATATGAATTAAATATTAACTTGAAATAAGTACTTACTTAACAAACTATACAGTTGACCAACTATTATGCTTTCTATGTATAGCATTGCATCCGCTTAGTATGACGTATTTCTCATCTCTTCTCGATGTAATTATAAACGGATTATACTGCTATAAGGCCGTTTTCACATTATCCGATCCGATATCGGATATCGGAAGGATTTCAATGGAAAAAATCCAAGATGGCGCCTGTAATGTATGATCCCATACATTACAGGCGCCATCGGTCCTACATCCGATATCGGATCGGATAATGTTAAAACGCACTAAGGATCTTTATCACCCGTGCTAGTAAATCATATAATTTTGAGGCATTAAGGTTTGTTCCTAAATAAACATTTACTTGGGTTCTCCATCTTGTACTGTGACATACAATATGATGCACTATCATAAACTAAAACGCGGTTTCCGCTTAGAAGACCGTATTCGTGAATGCACAAGTTTGTTAATATGACATCGAAAATGAATTGAAAGCCTATTCATGTTTCAGGCCCAGATTTTAAATGCAGTCAAATGATATTAATATTAGTCAGTAAATATCATAGTTTCTTAGAAGTTTGACGTTAAGGACGATACAGGAGCGAAAATGCTAAAATGGAAAGGGCTCCTTTCAATTTGGGAGTTTTAGCTAAATATACTAGTGTTATTAACTAGATTTATCGAAAAAACCCTAAAATTGTCCATTAAGAACAACTCAGTTAAAAAATATTGCGAAAAAATCTTTCAAATCGAGGTTTCGCTCTCGACTGTTTCCTCCTTCAAAACTTAATCAATCAGAACGAAATTTGAAAATCTGAATAACGATGAAATAGTCTGTGTCGGACCGTTTAGTTTTTTTGGCTAATTGTTACCACTCTTGAGTATCACACCTTTTTTGCGGCATAATGAAAAAGGCCGTTTTTGGAAATTTTTTGTTTGCTCTAGCGTCTTTAAAAATAAAATATCAAAAAAATCAAAATGGTCCGACACAGATAAAAATAATAATAATCTGTGTTGAAAAATACATTGCTCTATCTTCAAAAACCAGGAAGGAAATAGTCGAGAGCGTTTGTATTGAGGTTTGTATGGAGAATTGACCGGCCGGCCGGGCTGTCAAAATTGCTACCAACTTAGCTTGTCATGGCCTTAAAAAATACCAATGGGCTGACCGTTTAGTGTCAAATCAAACTAATTAAATAACTGATAAAACTGGTTAGTTGCCAAGAAGACTCCAGGTACATTTATTTAGGTACCTACTGTTGGATTTTATTTGAGTTGTAATTTCCTAGTGTAACCATTTAAAAACCAACAATTGAACCCAATAGGGTTCGCCACTTTTAACAGTCCGACCTAGCCGAAATGACAGTGGTTGACGCTATATGGCAATCAAAACTCAATCTGGATCTGTCGCACCACTATAGAAGAGCTATAGGGAGAACTAACTAATACGTTTACGAAGCTTAAGAGAAAGTAAATTTGGCTAGGTGCCCGTCTTTCTTAACAATTTTGGAAGAGTAGGTTGCATGTTTCGTTCTCCTTGAATAATAATCAGGAGGACTAAAAGGTAATGACAGATGGCGCTACCTTATTAGTCATTTCCACAGATAAAGAATTTCATACGTGAGAGCGAGAAGATGTTTTTTTTCTCTCTCACATATGAATGACAGTGACATGCCTAGGCGTTTGCACAGGCGCCACCTGGCGGGATAAAATATCAGTTAGCCTCTCCTCATTGTATTAGATTTTAGTTTCAGAATTATACTGTTAGCACTGATTTACTCAGTAGTTGCTTCTGCGACAGATGTGCTCATAACTAACATGCATCTAGTTGCACTTAGTAGCTTACATGCTGAGTAAACGTAGATATAGGTTAAATGCATTAACATATAAATCTCTCTCCCGAATAGGGGAGCACGTAACTCCAAAATGGCAGAAATATTTTTATTTGTAGTCTTTATTGCTAAAAAACAAACGTTTACAAAATACTTTTGAAATGTATCGTAATTTAAGTGTTTAATTTTCAAAAAGTGCCTTTTTTAAATTCCCCGCATAAATTCTCAAAACGCAAAGTGACGTCATGTCACACTTGACGTCTGTAAGTGGAAGCGAGAAAGAGTCATTCTTTTCTCACTCCCATTCGTGTGTCGGGAGCTGCCGTGTGACGTCAGAGTATACTCGATCGAGCGCGCCAAAGTGGTTGCGTTTAAATTGCCTACAAAAATTATTTTTCTACTTTCTTAGTTTATATTTTGGATGTGTTATATTTATGTTTAGTAATGTTATAACTAGTATACTAGTTACATTCCCTATTAAAGACCTGTTTACACATTGATTAGTGCAGGTGTTAAGTGATTAGTACAAACAACTTGTATGGTCACGCTGTTTAAGTGACAATTGTCAGTTCGAAGTGCGAGTGTGTAGTAAAATGCAGTACATGAGCCGCAATGTAACAAAACACACTCGCGAACGCTCGTTGACAATTATCATTGACCGCCATTGCAACCATGTTTATAGTACTATCAGCTGCAAAAGTGCATGGCGAATTTATCAATGAATTCATTCATAATGTTTCGATGCACTTTTTACAATGCAGTTGAGAAAAAAATCAAAAACTAATTATAAAGTGAAAATTAAAAATTACTCAAAAACACCATAATATTATGTCTGGTTTAATTATCGCCCGTATAAAGCTTACACACTGTATTATAGGTACTGAAAAGAGTTCATTATTTCTTAAGGCTCCTACAAACTTCAATAAATTTTTCAACCTGACGTTTATCTTCGGCTTGCAGCGTTAATTACATTTTTATTTGGCACACTTACAGATAACCTAGAAGCTGATAGATATATTTGTAATTAGTTAAATATACTTTTTAATATAATATTTCCAAGAAAAGAGTCATTTATCTTTTATTTAATTTTAATGGTAAAAGGTATTATAGAATTTTATTTCATTTATTCAACATTACAAAATATCTAAACAGTCATATTTTTAAGATAACTAAAACATAATAGTACATTACGATACAAGTGCGTGAAAAAGGAAGTTCGAAACGAGTGGCGATAAATTAAAACACGACCGAAGGGAGTGTTTTAAATCGTCACGAGTTACGAATTTCCGTTTCGCACGTGTATCGTACGACGTTTTTCAGTACAGATGAGCCTCCGCAGTTTCGACCTAGCATATAATGAACCACTTCTCGCACTAGTGCGTAAAAAAAACACCATCTGTACTGAAAAATATTTTTTAATACAGTTGCTCAAAAAGTGCCCGTTTTTTGGCTGTTTAGCGTGCGAGAAGTTGTATTTTACGAACTAGTGCGTAAAAAGTATATACGTTCCATTTTACGACTACTTACCGAGCTGTTTTCATATTAGTCTAGTTTACTAAGACAGAATAAAACTATAAACATACTATTAAGTGATTAATATTTAAAACGTTAATATTTCATATGTAATTGTTTACTTTTAGTCATGCTAAACATAATTTATAAAATGGTTTATACTTTGAAAAATCGGTCATAATGAGTCGTGTAAACAGAACATGATTGGAACGAAACGCGTCTTCTACTGTCAAAGTAGAGGCGTCTACCATGTTTTAACTTAATGCACGTTCAAAAAACCTCAATATGTTACGCGATTTGTCATAATTATTTTACGTTATTTGCAATACGTCGGGGCATAAATGGATCGATTAAATTAAAATGTAGTTATACATTAAATAATCGTCCCAAATCGTTAATGTTTATGTTTTTATGGCACCCAATGAAATAAATTATGTTAGATGAATAGCAAACTCGAAAATATGCACGCAAGTTTAAAAGTTTCAAAAATACGCCTTTGAATTGTCAAATAATCCGTCAATGTCCATGGGAAAATTGATAGTTCGGATTGTTTTATTTCGTTGTAAGTAAGTAGTAGTGTTTTTTCGCAACTGTATTAAGAAACGTCGTTCGTCACACGTGCGAGAATGTCATTCTTCACTCGTCCCGAGATTTGCCACTCGCGTGCCGTGACTCGTGAAGTAATGACATACTTCTCGCACTTATAACGAAATGTACTATTATGCAGTGCACAAAATAAAGCACCAAATAATTAGAAGAAAAAGATGGACATTCGTTATTTGTAAAATATAATTTATATTTAATAAGTTAAAGAGAAAACATCAAGTAAATGAGTTGACCGTGACGTCACTAGCAAATCGTTCTGGCAGTTCTTAAAAAGAAGCATATTTGACTAGTAAGAAACTTGTCTATTTAATTGTGTGAAATATGTATGAGCCTTTTATTAAAAAAAAATAACAAGAAAATATTTTTCGTTTAGATGGCACGACACCTTTAATTGATACTCGTCATATCGCATAAAAAACACAGTTAAAGAAAATGGCAAATGATACTGTTAAAGAATATGGGAATCAAATCGGCAACTAAGATTCTAGTAGTTTTAATCCTTTGTCGACAGTTGGTAGTTAACTAACGGTGACTATAAAATTCACTTTGAAAATAAGCCTCTATGATGTTCATTCTCTTTGTCATTAGGAATGGCGCAGTTAGAAACTGGGGTTAAACATTGGAAATCTACTGGAAGATCTACACTGCTTTCAAATATTTGTCTTATTTCCTAACCCAATGTTACTTTTGACCACTAAGTACCTATGTCATTTAACCATGTAGGTAAGCAGATACCTATTGTGTTGTATAAAAACATAAAAAGAACTTAAACTACTTAACTGAATCTATCACGGAATAAATATATGTACTTACATAAAAAAATTACAAACAAAATACAGGAACAAGCTCGCGCGCCGGATGGTATGGTGCCCAGAAGGCTGGTAGCATTGCCAGGATCGCGATGTTTATCCGCTGCGCAAGAAACAAACCAGTCCTCTGGTCACCCGTAGCATCTACGAGGCGCTTCGCCAGCTCCTTGAAAATAGAGTGTGCTCCGGGTCCCCAAGGTCCAAGGGTCTCCACCCCAAACGGCTCAAACATGCAACCAGAGTCTATGGTCGCATATTTTCACCAGCTGGTAAAGGCTCTTTTGATAGGTACTTCAAAAACTAATGTTTCACACTGAATATTTTCCTTGTTTTGGCGTGGTGAAAAATGCTGTGTTTCTCTTGGTGGTAAAATTTTAAGACGTGCCTTCAAATCCTCGTAACTTTTAAGTTTCCACAATATTGTAGTTTTTCGCTTGCTTGGGTATCAAAATTGACACGTGCAATAATCACAACTTTTCTCTTTTGGAAAATAAATGACTACTTTCGTTTTTACACATTTTAGTAGCATGATTCACATTATTCCTTTAGTTAGTCTAGATTCCACGGACCGTGAAATCTTAACCCGACCGGTCTTGAAATCCTTGTTTTGTGCTCACAAAAACAAGGCAATGAAAACCGTTTTCCGTTCTTTGGAATTTTATTATTAGCCGACAGCACATTCTTCCGTCGTTTTGTTTCAGAAATTCACGATAATTTTAAACAATATCAGTAAAAACTGATAACATATAAAGTACCTTATAAAGTTATTAACCTTGGATGCTACTTTGCATACGAATGTTTCAGAGAATATAATTAATTTTTTAATTTACTTACATACTTGTAGGTATCCAAAGTTGCTGATGTATAAGGTAGCTTTTCAAACGAGAACTGTATCAATAGGGTATACATCCATGAGAAAAAGAACTGTATCAATAGGTATATCTTTTCTCTCCTCTTGAATGATCTGCCTGAGTCCATAGACACGGCCGGGGTGCTGATGTATGCTGACGACGTCGCCGCAATTGTCACAGCACCGACAGTCGAAAGCATCGAGCACAAACTGAACCTAGCAACTGCACAGCTGGCTGAGTGGTTTGATGTGAACGGGCTATCGTTGAACCTTAGGAAAACTCATTACCTAGTCTTTAATCTTGCTGGTCGTACGACAAGACCACTCACTGTCAGGGTAGGTAATGAAGTACTTGAACAGGCCACTCTAGTACAAACTTTCTAGGGTTCGAGATCGACACATGCCTGGCTTGGAATCAACACGTGGATAAGCTGTGTGGCAAATTGGGGAGCGCGTGCTTTGCACTGGGACGGGTTGCGAAGACGGTGTTTGCAGAGGCAACGCGAACCTGCTACTTCGCCACCGTACACTCACTGCTTCAGTATGGGGACTGGGAGCGAGCTCTGGGCCCCACGATCGCTGTGCGGACTGGGAGCGGGCGTTCCGCCTACAAAATACTCACTAATTTTCTTAGCGCGCAGTGAGGATAATTGCTCGTAACTATATCAAATTAGTTACTATTTTGTGCCCTTTGTTGCGGTAAACGATACCCACGCGAAACCGCTTTTAATTGTTTATCAGGCTAGGTATATTAACATTGACGTGCACAGCTGCCAGCAATAGTCATCCTGCACGTGGCTATAAAAGGCTAAATCACACCACATAAATAATTTTAATTACATTCAGAAGATTAATTTTCTTAATCTGGCGTCATTTAAAACATTCGGAATGTTAAACTCTGGCGTCACGGAACGCGAAACGCCGATAAGATTATGGGTGTAAGCCGGAAGTTGACCAAGTCATCTAAACTCACTCATGTCATGGGTCCCACCGTCTACAATAAGTTGCCAAAAAATATTATAGATGCTCCAAGCTTGAGCAGCTTTAAATTCCGCCTAAAGCAGTGGCTTATCCAGCAGTCATTTTATAGCTATAATGAATTCATAGCATATAAGGCATGATACGTCCAGCGTGAAAATAAATTTGTAACTTCTAATTATCATACATTTATATTGTATTGTAGTTAATTACTAATTATGTATTATTGACGTGTAAATTGGTTTTACAAATAAATTATTATGATTATGATTATGATTATACCATCCATGAGAAAAAGTTTGACTAAATAAATATCGGGTAAGTGGGAATTTTCAGAATTTGGGTCCCCCAATTAGTGTAAGTTGTTAACAAAAATTACCTCGCTGTCAGTTTTGTGACGACAATAAAATTAAGCATAAAATCTGACAAAAAAAATTCTTTTCTCACATTGTGAATGAAGATTGTCGCTCAATAATTAACACAAAAATAATATTTTTATTGAAATTTCATGCTTAATTATCGTCACAAAACTGAAAGTGAGTTAATTTTTGTTAACAACTTACGCTAATTCCCCCAAATTCTGAAAATGCCCAAGTATGAGTTTTTACCAATAAACAAAATTTGAGCACATTCAAAATCATGGAATGAGAAGAGATTTATTTAAAACATACGGTTGAAAATATATAAATATGATACCTTGGTAATAAAACGTTTCTGAATGTGCTTCTCAAGATTAGGTCATTTGAAATCCACTCACGCACTGCGCATTGCAGTTCAGTGCTTTCAAACGAAACCGTTACAATATCGTAAGAGGGTGTTTTGACGCGGAAAATGGGAAAGCTTCCGTGCTCTAAAATGAAAAATATCGTAACATGCCTTAAGGAAAAATGTATGTAGCTAGTTTACTTTTAAAATAAGTAGAAATGTTTCCTTCATATTTTTTGACAATCAGAAACGCCTTCGAGAGATACCTACATAAATTTTAGAAGAGTAATTTTTTTGGAGAGATGGCGGGATAACTTGGACGCATTCTATCCACGCTGGCAGGATTACGCACGAGACAGGGTTGAGTGGAAGAAGCGGAGGGAAGGCCTTTGCCCAGCAGTGGGACACTACACTACGCTAGTAAAAAAAAACATTAAGGAAAAGATATTGAAATTTACATTCTTCCCTTTTTTCGTGTCAGATGCAAAGAAACAAAATTGGGATAAGGAGACAAAAACAATGATTTTGAAGATGATGTTAAAATAATCCATTCGTTATAGATTCTGTAACGGAAATATGATAGAAATATAGACAGCGTTGACTATAATAATTATTTTAAAGATTTCAGAAAAATATATAAAAATATTGAGATCTACACACAGACGTGGCGTGGTTCAACTCAATTTGCTTTTAGTATTTACGCCCGGATGTTCTCCACTACAGGTCTCAATTCTCAACCGATTTTCGTGAAATTATGTGACCATTCTGTGATAATTTCTTTCTGTTGATCCACTTTTTGTAAAACTAAGTATACCAAATTCGTAATGTCCCATGAAAAGCAACTTTGTATACTCGTAGCGTGGCACGTTGCAATCTTGATGCGAATGTATTTTTCACGTCCTAACACCAATTCATAATACCAAATACTTAATTATGTATCATTCTTAAATGTATTTCAAAGAGTAACAAATAACTATAACTTTATAGTAAGTTACTACAAACAACTAAGAACCAGTTTAGTTAAATATTCCTTTATTCGGAGTTACAGAGCTTAATCTCAAACTACGAGTGGCGAATTCAGTCCACTCATTTGTTATAATGCCATAATAGCGAGCCGTGGACGAATGCTTGTGGTACAAGTGTAATTAAAACTAATGTCAATTTCATTCAAAAACATTACATTTTTTTTATAGTACATTACGATACAAGTACGTAAAAAAGGAAGTTCGAAACGAGTGGCGATAAATTAAAACACGACCGAAGGGAGTGTTTTAAATCGACACGAGTTACGAATTTCCTTTTCGCACGTGTATCGTACGACGTTTTTCAGTACAGATGAGCCTCCGAAGTTTCGACCTGGCATATAATGAACCACTTCTCGCACTAGTGCGTAAAAAAAACACCATCTGTACTGAAAAATTACAAAGACATAGGTTTTGATGAAGGCGAACTCAGAAAATTATAGATTATTAATATTATTATGGGCTCTTATGTGGCTGGCCAGGCCGAACACGGTCTTGAAGACGTTACAATAGAGTTGGCCAGATGTATTGTAAGTATAAATGTAGGAGGGCTTCTGTCTTTGCGTTGTTGGCGTTTGGTATCCAACGTTATTAAAGTGTTTCTTCTAAAACATTTGTCTTGACGCGCTTAAAACCCCGTACAAAGCGGGTTTTTCGTAGCATTACACCGAAGAGAACTTTCTAAAATTGGGAATGTTGTCATGGAAAGGTCTCAGTATTGTTCTTTGCACATTATTTGCAAGCTTTAGGGTTTTTCTATGGCATTCGGTGAGTTCATTATAAATGCAAGTGTTAACGAAAACGTCAAATAAGGCGATCATTAAGTTTTGAAAGACATGAGTTCTCAAGTGTTGACGATCGTTTCCTTTTATTTTAATACATGAGAACCTTCAAGAGAGTTTTCGGTTTGTTAATTTAATTGTTTGTTAAGTTGGTCGTCGTCGAAATATATTGAATTATTCATGCAATAATTAAAAAAAAAAAAAAAAAAGTTGGTATTAGCAATGTAATGAAAGTGCCAGAGATATACACGTACACGCAGTATATACGCACCAATGCGTTTTGGGGAATAATTAGACTAATAATAGACTTGCCTTGACGTCTATACGCCAGGATTTCAAATATGTTTTCATGAACGACATTATAAAAATATCGGTAAGGCAGAAAAATGAAGGTTACTGTCTAAAAAGGCGACTTTGTATAGGTAAGTCATATTAACTTTAAGTCATATTAGCCGCTGTTCGTCCTTAACTTGAAGTAAACTGCAAACTTGCAAACGGCTTTTGTATTAACAACTGCAGACTCACTTACTAAACGTAATCACTCCGCGAAGTGTTCACGGAAATGACTCTCATTTCTGTTTCTGGCACTGTTTAACGAGTTGGCCTGGGGTATTACATTAAAACCTGCTTAAGAGATGATAAATTAAAGATTAAGAAGAAGCACTTACTTGGTTCTTGACAAAAGATCATTAAAATCCTTTAAGAGGATACGGTAGCGAAAATGCTAAAATGGAAAGGAGCCCCCCTTTTAGTCATAGGGCTTACGGAAAAAAACTGCATTTTATGCAGAAAGCAAGCCACTTTGCACAGTGATACTAGGGACCAATACAAATGATTTCATCCGAGGAAACACGATTTTCATTCACTAGAATTCAAGATGGCGGACATTTTCCAAAATGGCGGCCGCATATTTTTAAAAATTTGTAGAATCGTAACGGCTGCACCGATTTTAATGGTTGGGATGTCTATCGCATCGTATTGAAGAGTTCATTAATATAAAAAAATAAAGTCATAAAAAAAATTAAGATGGCGGCCGAATAATACCAATAAATTTTCTATGATATGGCCACATTTTTATGTATATAAATTAAACCTGATAATATTATCTACATAATAAAATAAAAATCATGAAAATCCGTTGAGTAGTTTTTGAACTATACTGATTTGAAATGGAGCGCGCGGATTTGAAAGACGTTTTCGCACGTGATGGAAACAATTTTGGAATCATAACGGCTACACCGATTTTAATGGGTGGGGTAACTATCAGTTTGTATTAAAACATTTATTTATATAAATATTAAAATCATTTAAAAAATAAAGATGGCGGCCGAATAATAAAAAAAAAATGAAATTTTCATTTTTTTTTATTCTCACTAAATTTACAAATAGTTTTTCTACCACATAGTCACATTTTTATTTTTTTTAATAAAATCTGATATTAACATCTGCAAAATAAAACAAAAAACATTAAAATCCGTTCAGTAGTTTTTGAACTATGTATACGCATTGAAAATGAAGCGCGCGGGTTTGAAAGACGTCTTTGCACTTGATATGTGATGCATCGTATCGTTTGGTACCGCTATAGACGCAAGACTGATTATTTATTTTAGTCACAACTTACTAAATTACTATTCAGAATCAATGTTTTTAGTATTCATATACATTATTAGTTTTTTATTCCGAGTTTAGGTATATTTAGATAACCCCTGTAAACTTGACCATCACATAATTTGTATTTTAATACGTAAAAGAACTTAAATGCACATAACATAACATTTGTATTAATAGCAATTGTCCTTTCCGAGGACTCCAGAGATAATTTTCGACAACTTCTGTAGGGGGCTTCAGAAATATCTATGTATAAAATAACTTGTTTTCTGTGACAAGGAGCGTATGTTTTTGTAGTGCTGGCGATGTTGGTGGGATGCTGGTTATTAATTTTGGTTGGAAACAGTTCCTTGCGCACCAAGTTAACCTATAAATGTTGAGTCTGCGGATCAAGTTTTCAAGTTTGGCCATTATTCCTCCAGGAATACACTGTTCAGCATGACAACCAACAAGACTTTTTCGAGAAACTATAGCCTGTTGATGTTATAAATGTGGTGATTTTTTTTTCTAAACAATTTACTTCCTCAGAGAACATTTGCTCTGCTATTTCAGGGTAGGAACGTAACCGGAAGAAGCTGATAGCCTCATTGTACCTCGCGCAAAAGATATGGCGGAACAGGGACTCACGCGTATCCTCACATCTTCCGATACAGATGTCTTGGTATTTAAATAAAAACCACTGGAGTCTTCGGGTGAAGGATAGACGTAAAGTCAGGCCAGATTCGGGTTTGGACCTAGCTTAGAGCCTCGAAAGGTCTTTGCCTCATGTGAGACCTCGAGTGAGTTCAGGGTGGTAACGGATGCTAGAGTGTCCAATGCCCTTCGTTGAGTTTATCTCGCAGTTTGTAGCCGTGGAGGCTTTCAGGGCGTTACGTGCGAGATCGGACGTGATGTAAATGGAGGCAGGAATGACGGCAAAATGACACTTTACGAGTGCCTCAGAATCAAAAATGAAAATGAAATATTTATTTTTCAAGTAGGCATATTACAATGCGCATATGAATGTCAAATAAAGCTACGCCGGCTCTAACCCTACGCCTCAGCCTCGAGAAGATTTCAGTGCCCCCTCAGTTGGGAGGGGGGTATCCACTATGCTATTACTATAAATTATTATGTTATCATTATTTCCTTGTTTGATATTATTTTGTATCTCTTTTATCTTTCAGTATAACCTAGACGAGAAGTAAAAAATATGTTTTGTATTAATATATGTTTCCGTAGCCCCCTACAGAAGTTGTCGAAAATTATCTCTGGAGTCCTCGGAAAGGACAATTGCTATTAATACAAATGTTATGTTATGTGCATTTAAGTTCTTTTACGTATTAAAATAAAAATTATGTGATGGTCAAGTTTACGGGGTTGTCTAAATATACCTAAACTCGGAATAAAAAACTAATAATATATATAAATACTAAAACCATTGATTCTGAATAGTAATATAGTAAGTTGAGACCAAAATAAATAATCAGTCTTGCGTGTATAGCGATACCAAACGATACGATGCATCACATATCAAGTGCAAAGACGTCTTTCAAACCCGCGCGCTTTATTTTCAATGCGTATAAGTCAAAAACTACTGAACGGATTTTAATGTTTCTTGTTTCATTTTGTAGACGTTAATATCGGATTTTATTTAAATAAATAAAAATGTGACCATATGGTGGAAAAACTATTTGTAAATTTCGTGAGAATAAAAGAAAAATTTAAAATTTCATATTTTTTTTATTATACAGTTTCATATTTTTTTTTTTTTTTTTTTTTTATATAAATAAATGTTTTAATACAAACTGATAGCTACCCCAACCATTAAAATCGGTGCAGCCGTTATGATTCCAAAATTGTTTACATCACGTGCGAAAACGTCTTTCAAATCCGCGCGCTCCATTTCAAATGAGTATAGTTCAAAAACTACTCAACAGATTTTCATGATTTTTATTTAATTCAACTTGGGAATTTTAGTTAAATATAAAAGTGTTATTAACTAGATTTATCGAAAAAAAATTGTCCATTAAGAACAACTCAGTCAAAAGATATTTCAAAAAAATCTTTAAAATCGAGGTTCCGCTCTCGACTCTTTCCTCCTTCAAAACTTAATTAATCGAAACGAAATTTGAGAATCTGAATAACAATGAAATAATCTATGTCGAACCGTTTAGCTTTTTTGGTTAATTGTTACCAATCTTGAGTATCACACCTTTTTTGCGCCACAATGAAAAAGGCCGTTTTTGGAAATTTTTGATTGGCTCTAGAGTCTTTAAAAAGCAAAATATCAAAAAAATCAAAACGGTCCGACACAGATAAAAAAAATAACAATCTGTGTTGAAAAAATCTTTGCTCTGTCTTCAAAAACCAGGGAGGAAATAGTCGAGAGCTTTTGTATGGAGAATTGACCCCTACCGTATCGCCTTAAGGTTTGTCAGCGCACCATGGAGCTTAGTCGGCGTGAAGTTGATCTCCCATCAAAAACATTATTAGCAACGTGCATAAAGGATTTTAAGTGGTTGTTACGAATAAAAAACTTATGTAGGTAATCAAAAATACTACCGGCAGCCGTTGAAACTAATTTGACTTCATAATACTGAATATGTAAAAGGCTAGAATTGCAGTACCAGTCGTGTACCTATAGTATCAAGCGAATATTGCGCTCCAAAACCCAAATAGCTGACGTATCTGAAACAGCTGCCAAGATTAAGCGGCGCTAGGCGGGACATGTTTGACGTATGCTGGATGACTTGTTGGCATCAAATAACTATGTAGTCCTACAAAATTGAGGCCGGGGTCGCGGCAAATCTTGACTATGTTGGCGAGATTAACTTGACGCCTTTTGTATGAATTGGCAGCACACTTTCTATCATTCTATGCAAAACGTAGTAGGAACTTTTTAGCACTTCGCATCTTGTACGTTGTTGTCGTCGAGCAATTTGATTTTTGTCCTTGTGTGATTTTTGGATTGACTTTTGAAGATGATTGTTTTTAGAACAATAGGTTATATATGTATGGGTTGTATTTTAAACTTTTACTAACATCATACCCCATTATAATCCGAGAAACATTATTCCCAAGTTTTGACGAGTAAGATGAAGATACGGCACTGGCAGCAACTTGGCGGAGTTATGAATAATTTGTCACATTTAGCTTTCACCCCAACGACATGTCAAAGTTTAAGAATCTCAAAATTCTTGAAAACTAAAATCTTTTCATTATTATCTATTAAGAAAAAAATGTTTTTTTTTTTTTTTTTTTAATATATATTATCAATTTGACATGAGTTAAAATTGTTAAATATGAATATTGGCATCATCTGACCGACCATGACGAGGTCTGGCAAGATTTAAAGGAGTGTATTTTTTTTAATCAAAAAATATATGGACAATATTATAAGTGCTAATTTTCTCAAAAATAATTTGTCTCAATACTAATTTCATAAACAAATAAATAGGTAGCTAGAAATAGCTAGCGAATCGATTGCAAGTTTGCCTTGCCTTACGTTGTGCTGTGCCTGGATGCTTTAAAAAAACTTCCTTGTGCTTATTTCTTCTTAGCGGCAAGCAAACATATAATAATAAATAAATAAATGTCACTGTTCTGAACTTAAATGCATGCTTTTCTTGCAAAAATACCAAAGTCACTTATGAGTGTGCCGTTCAGATTTGAGGAGTACGGTTCTGACTATCATCAGCAGTTCCACTGCACCAAATGTCACTGTTCTGGACGCAAGTGCATGCTGTTCTTATAAAAATACCAAAGTCACTATAAGCGTGCCGTTCAGATTTGAGGAGTTCGGTTCTGACCATCAGCAGTTCCACTGTACCAAATGTCACTGTTCTAGACGTAAGCGCATGCTGTTCTTATAAAAATGGCAAAGTCACTATAAGCGTGCCGTTCAGATTTGAGGAGTTCGGTTCTGACCATCATCAGCAATTCCGCTGCACCAAATGTCACTGTTCTGGATGAAAGTGCATGCTGTTCTTATAAAAATACCAAAGTCACTATAAGCGTGCCGTTCAGATTTGAAGAGTTCTATTCTGGCCATCATCAGCAGTTCCACTGCACCAAATGTCACTGATTGATTGATTGAGGAGTGAGTACCTCTCTTGAGAACGACTTTAAAACATGGACGTCATGGACACTATTCTTTCAGCATAAAAAGAACCAGACCGTATTAAAAGTGTAGGTACAACTTGTGTAAATGATATCTGGCTATTTTTTATCTCTGCGTATGAAAAAGAATCTTATATTTACTTTTTAAAAAGTATACTACAAAAATTAAATAACAAAATACAAAAATGCAAAAATCTTAAACTAACTTATATCTTAAAAATAATTGGTGTGACTTTAAATCCAGAGGTCGTGGGTTTGAAACCTTATTGGCTCGTATCAATAAGGTTTTCGGAACTTACGTACGAAATAAAATTTAATACTTACAACTAGCTTTTTGGTGAAGGAAAACATCGTGAGGGAACCTTCATACATCTGCGAAGGGATTCAAAGGTGTATGTACTACTTCTTACTTTGTTGGCGCGACGACCTTGGTTGGTTGGTACAACTACAGAGCTTAGCCTCCATCACAAGAGCTCGTCACTTTTCGCGGTCCAGAGCGACCTCTTGCCAGCCCGCGTTCATGCCGAGTTCGAGTTGAATCCGAAAGAATGCCGCAATTAAACATCTAATAGCCGACCGAATATCGTCTCCGCTGGCTTGGCCATCTCATAAGGATGGATGAGGATCGGGCAGTCAAGGGGGCCTATCTGGGTTGTCCAACTGGACGCCGTCCTGCTGGCCATCCTAAATATTGTTGGGCAGATAAAGTGGAGGTAAAGGTGTATGTAAAGTCCCCAATCCGCGTTGAACTAGAGTGGGGTATAGCCCGAGCCTTCTCATCCATGACAGGAAGCCTTATGCTCAGAAGTAGTGTACTAGTATTATAGGCTCCATTATTTTCTTATATTTATTTTTTTAATTACAATTTGTGTAAAATACATTATTATCCTTATTTTTCATATCCCTAAACTTCCAATGAATATTCGCCGTATCCTATATCTCAATTGCTTTTCATTCACTCGCTTTTCGTTCCATCAACGTAATTGGTGTCAAATTGAAACAGATAGGGAATGCTTTTTTGTAACCCAAATCTTTTTGTCACTACCTTTTACAGAGAAAGAGTTGCTTTCAGAAAAAAAAACTTCGCAGTATAATTTCAAATATTCCTTATTCTACGAATTCTGACCGAATTTTATTCATCTTTTTTTAAATATTATTTGCTGTCGGAACTTTGTATACTTAATGACTAAATTGGGGTGGGTTACTTTGATTTGCGGAGTTACATTGATCATACATTTTTGAGGAATAGGGAGATGGGTTTTGAACGAGAACTAAAACATTTTATGATGTGGTTTACGCTTTGTACTCGTATTATCACAAAATATAATATTTTTAATAGTGATTTAGACTAAAGTAATTTTGGTTGAACAATATAATTATTATTTATCTAAAAAAATTTTAAGTTATCTCCTTTATTTTTGTTCGATTTTTAACACTTTATTTCTACTAGGAAGGAACTGTGGCCGTATCATGGTCGTGTTTTTGTCACTTTTTATATCATGCATCACTTTCACATATCCATACGTTTGCGCGTTTATAAGAACGTGACGGATATGGTGAAAAATAAAAGACAGCCAGACGTCCGGCGTATTATGATTCAAAGTTTATCACTTATGTATGTGGATAAAGTATCCGTCACGCTTTGGCAAGTACGTCAGCGAGAGTGACAGATGTCTTATCCACGTGAATAAGTGACAAAATTGAAGCATAATACGCCGGCTGGTGCAAAACTATTAAAAGCCTAAACTAAATTTACGCTAAGCCTTGCCTTCATGCACCATATTATTTTAATGTCGCATAAATCTAATTTAAATTGCATAAGAAATTGTACGGAGACATGCCAAGGGGCCATTACTTAGGTAAAAGAATAAATTTGCGCAAAGCGTTGTGCATTTAAGTACTTTGGCAAATCGTTTTGGTGCATACATTCTTAATAAAAGAAAATAATAGGTAAGTGTTTAGCAACTTACGTGTGTTCTGTACGTGTTTGGCATGATTTTATGGTTTCATTAGGGAAAATTTTAACATACTGCGCATAGTTATTGTTTATATCATTATGTGCTTTTATATAGCAAAAGAGTTCCTATTTCCATTGTACAAGGAACATTATTTAAATCGGAGGCGGGTCGTAAATCAGATTTTTAAACTCTTATGCATAATGATTATGCAATGCAAGCCTATGACACGAAAAAGTAATTGTCTAACAAATTTATTATTGCACTATACTTAATAAAATCATGATAAGATGCAGTCATGTTGTATGTTCGTTATGGAAAATATCGAAGCCACAAAAAAACTATAAAGTTAAGAATTTCATTTAATTCAATTGAATAAGAAAAGAAGTTCAATTAATAATACCTTTGAAGCCTCATTTAATGAAAAATAATTATTCAGCCTATTTCATTATTTTACAGATTTTACTTGATAAGTACTTACGTAATAATTAATAATTAGTCGAAGTGGCGTTTCATTAATTTCACCATTGGCCGGCGAGACATAGTTACCTATACATTTACGTTACATATTTATGTCCCTGCAAATATATAATATATTTATATTATATTCACTGCTAAACTTTGCACTTGTGTCAGTCTAAGACATTTTTGTAACATTTTTAAAACTGCTGATTTTCACATACTCCTTTACGAAGAATTTCAGTTTCTCTTCATACAAGAATAATTAGATTTCATAAAAAAATATCACCAAAGCAGCGAGAAAAATACTGTGTAGATTACGTAACGAGGTTATGTGTAGACAGCTTTCCATGTTGGCTTCACAACAATCTTTACAAACCAACGTTCCAAATATATGTATACACCACCTTATTCTCAAGTCTTAGAGATGTGCAAATATATTTTTGGCATGTTGGCTTGTAAATATGTTTTTGAACTCGACCGTACAATCACGACTTGTTCAACGCGCTAAAATAGCTCGACTGAACTGCAATTTAGGAGTTTATTAAAGAATAGCGAAATAATTGCGAAGGTTTATTAAATTATTATCATCACCATAATAATTTTTTTCTACTCCCGAACTTACTGTTATTCGTCATTTACAGGTCGTGCATAGATCTTTAAAACCCTACATAAAGTCTATTCCTCAAAACCAGCGCCCGCCGGCGGGCTTCCCGCGCACGGGCGCAGTAACGAAAAAATTTAAAACGCATTGTTTGGCTCTGTAACCATGGCAACGCATTGTTATTACGTTAGTGTGCGCGTGCGTGGTAAGCCGGCGGAAGATGGCTTTAGGCAGCAGAAGATGGCTCTAGCGACAATCACACGTCAACTAGCGTAAATTACCAGACTGCTACTTGTCAATAGATGTCGCGACAAACAAAGAGTCTATTGCTCACCAATTTTTAGCTAATATTACAATAGTACAAATCAGTATTCTGTTTTGAATTCCTTCTACTTGTAATATAAGTTGTAAACTGTTCTAATATTAAATTTTTGGTAGACGCTATTTTACGCGAAAAAATTTCGGCAGTATTTTGTTTAGTATATGTTTTTGATACATAAAATAAAAAAATAAAATAAAATAAAAATAAAAATCATTTATTTCAGAAGACAGGTTCCATAATATGATGTCAAAACTTATAACTATGTTAGACTAATTTAGTACAAATAAAATAAAATATTAACACAACACAAACAATACTTTCACGGATCCCTCACGTGCAGATCCACGAACGAATATTATCATTATGAGAAACTACAAAAAGTTGCGTTTGTCTAGTTTCAGTACATTTGCCAAAATAGCCGCTAAAATACTGAAAATTGGCGATTTTTAACGCTCTTTTCGCAGTTTTTGGTAGTTTCTTGTAATAATATGTATCAATAATGTAAAACATTTTTTATCTAAAATTTGAATTTTCAGGTTTGTATGAGATTTTCAAAATTTCAACCCTAATGCGGAGGCAGAAGATGTTGATTTAAAAAGCTGAAAATTTGCACAAAGGCTTCATAGACTAAGGGGCATTGATTGATAACTATTAGGTTTGTTAATTCCAGAAAAGTGTTTTTTCGCTCCACCCTAGTAAATACCTTACCAATTTGATTACCGTCGTTTTGTAGCACGTGCCTTAGCATTTTCCCTCTTCTATTATCTATATATAGTTTTCAACAAGCTTCTCTTCTCTGCTACCTGGGGCCCGTTTCTCGAAAGTTACAAGCCTCGTATCACAAGTCTGTTTCCATGACAACCCATACGCGCACTTGTAATACAAGGCTTGTGCGTTTCGAGAAACGGGCCCCTTGTGTAAAACCACAGTAAAACCCAATCGTATGTTAACGGAGATACCTATCTCCATAGGTGTCTAAGTTACTAATTTTAATAAAATAAAATAACCGTTTTTTAATAAACTGGTTTAAATATGCCACTTATTTTATCCGTTTTTTTATAGGAAGAATTTAATTCAAAATTGTTGAAAATATGGACCAGTAAAAATCTACAGCGTGTTTAGAAATTTGTAACATTTTTTAATTTTTAAAACATCTCCCGATTATTGAAATATAGAAAGTTTTAAGGGTTTTAAGAAAAATGTATAGGGTTGATGTAAACAGAATATTATAGATAAAATTATAGATACTATGTAAGAAGCAATTATTTATAATATTGTTATTATCACGTCTACCAACGTACGAACGTGTACCGTATGCGTCTTAAGGTTGTCTGGAAGAGATCGCTCTTTGGCGATAAGACAGCCTGTACCATTGTCAAAGTTATGTGCTTAATTTTTTGATGTCATCTTATTATTATTGGTGAGCAATAAAGAATATTTGTATTGTATTGTATTTTCTACCAAAACGGTTGTCGAGGAGGAAAAATATTTCAAATATTTAAAAATAATGGCAGTACAAAATTCGTCGCAATATCCAATGGAAATAAAGGATTATGTTCATATTTCTATTCAAGATGACAAGGTTATTCATATTTTCGTTGACACAGATATTTTGATATTTTAGTTATCGAAACATGTTATTTCACCCTTCTTCTTCTTCTTCTTCAAATTCTGTTATCCTCTGCTGGGGAGTAGGGCTCGAATCATATTTCTCCATTTACACAACAAAATAATTTAACAACAGAATAATTTTTATTTTAACAGTAATCTATTATGTTAGATTAAACAATAAACAATTCAAGTGTCTATTGAATATTCGAGTTTTTTTTCTAAGCTGGAGAGATCAAAACCTGGAGGTACGACTTATTTTTTTTGACAGACTACGCATTAAAAGCACTTGTTAATCAGTTTACGATTGAAAATTGTGTTCAAAATACGCAACCACAGATCTCCCACTCACGTGCTTCCAGAGCTATGAGCTTGCACAACTCTAAATTGCTTGCAGTAGTAGCTGCTGCTACATAGCGGAGTATTGAAATGTATGATGAATTTTATCTCGAAGCAATTTAGAGCACCTTTTATGAAAATCCAAATCACGAGAGTAGATAAAATGTAACAGAAACTAGAGACGCCTATTAAATTAAAGGGGTATCCAAAATCGGTTAAGGGACGGTGAGGGCTGCATACACGGCTACACCTACCGTCCATTAGCAGCGCAAATAATGAAGCCCTCAGTGAGGCAATGAAAGCATTCCCTGTTAATGGCATCGAACAATTTCGGTCCACGGCTAAAGAAGAAAACGACATATAAACCACTCCCTTCAATGTCGCTTACGCCTTATTGTAAATACAGCGTATGTTTCGGGCAACCACGTTGCTTCCTTTAGGAGGAAATGCGGGAAAAATGCCTTTTAGAATGCTTTAGCGAATGCGATTGGTTCACTTTGTAAACGCTTAGTAAAAATATGTGTATACATTAGTTTTTGGACGACATATTTAAAACAGTCGTGGAAAATAAAGAGTGAACAGGCATCTCCTGGGCGAGCTCTCCATCGTAGGCCATGTCTTTGCCTTTGACTAGTCTGTGGCTAAGAGTAAGCCCATTTATAATAATAAAAAAAGGTGAATGGATTTTGTCATAGATGATGACGAAAGTAAGTGAATGATGAGATGACGGGCGATAAAGAGGTATGGAAGAGAAGGATATGCTGCGCCGACGCCCAAATGACTGGAATAAGGGCAGGCGAATGATGATATTTAAAAAAAAGTCGTAACAATCTACTTGTAAATAATAATGCAGTAGTCGTGACATAATATTGGATATTCAACATTACTTAGTCACAGTCGTGGAAGTCTTTGATGGAGGGAAAGCTAGGATCAGAAATCGTTCCAGGCACCATAATCAAAGGCTGCGATCTCCCGAGACGGCACTGGTGTAACCTCAACCGACTCCGTACTGGCTACGGTCGCTGTGCTTACTATAAACACCGGTGTGGATGGGTGGAGTCCCCGGCTTGCAACAATTGTGGCGAGACTGCACAAACAATCCAGGCAGGCAATTGTGGTCGCGAGATAAATGATAAAATGGCAAGCCTTCCCTATCGCACTATTTGTAAGTGCGATACGGAGGGCCCGATGTTTAATCATCTGTCGCGCGACCATGATAGCCCTACAGCACATAATAGAGGGAGGGAGATTGCCCTGTAACGCGCTATGCTAATGGACCGCTAGAAGACCTGCACGGGAAGCATGGTCGCGCGATAGACGATAAAATATCAGGCCGTCCCTATCGCACTTACAAATAGTGCGATAGGGACGGCCTGCTATTTTATCACTTATCGCGTGAACATAATTGCCTGCCTGATCACCCTTAGCGACGAGGCCAATAAATGGCTGATTGGACTTAATTTTAACCTATGAATGATTCTGTTCTTTGCCATACGACTAAATAAATAAAAAACATTACTTAGTATTATCTTCGTTCAGTGTTACAGTGAGTCAAAACAGCACTGCAGTTGCAGGTAAAACAATGCGCTTGAAATATTCTGGTCATTACAAAGTCTAATAATTTTGTAAATTGAAATACATTCTGCTTTGCATTGCGTTCAAAAGTTAGTACCTATTTATTTTCAAGCATATTTAATTTATCCAGTATAATGTTTTGAGTTATTTGAATCTCACGCTTCTATGAAATTATGACGTAAGTACCCTTAAACCTAACCCTTGCACAGGCGAGATTAATTGACGATTTTAGAAACAGAGAATAAATTACGACATGAAAGCAAGAAGAAAGAAGGCCCCTCCCCCTACTAAATGGTGTATTAAAATTACTGCACCCATGCAATTAGAACTGCCAGGATGCGCTTGGCGAGGAACAGATGCCTAGATGGAGATGTCACGATCGTCAACAGCGAGGGAACGACTGAAGATACTATTAACTTACATTTGGATGACTCTAAACTACAAAAGTCAGTGCTTTTGAAATCATTTTGGAAAGGAACTATACAGTAGGTACTTAGGTACACAAGTAGTCCTAAGAATTTAAAATCCATTCACGACCTCATAGAGATCGCTCAAATAATAAACAGAGACTGTTATTCTATATGATTTCGCAAAATAATAAAAATAAATGATCCAAAATCACCCATTAACGTTCGCATTGGTTCCCCGCATAGATGTTTAACGTCTACCTACCAAAGAAAACAGGAGGCCTACCATGAACGACGTAAAGTTGAAGTAGATACTTATCTTGATGTAACTCTTTCATTCACTAATTCAATTCAGTTGAACATTATTTATTTCTTTACTTCAATCATTTGAGTGATTCATATCATTCATTCATATCTATCAATATAAAATAAGTTTTTTAAATAATGTAAATAATAATGCTCCCTGTATGGACTTTGGTCTGAAATAAAGAAATTTTATTTTTATTTTATTATATAATGTATGACAGAACTGAAATAATGATGGATTGGTTGGCTACTAAACTATTTTAAATTGAACAAGTGAACTAAAAGAGTGAAGTAATACTACGAACTACAGTCAACCAATCTGAATCCTAGGCCACTGTAGGACCCATTCACAGTAGAAGTCAAACTGACTTCTATAGAAAATAAAGCACTGTGTCAATACGACAGAGTTCTAGAGTGGCCTAGGACTGTACGAAAGATACAGCATTTCTACACTCTGGCGCACTTTTAAATCCGTATGTGTGTGATAGGGAGGAAAGACGTTGTACGAGATTCGTGTTAGGCCCTCGGAGTAAGCGTGGATACTTACTCCGTTTCGTTAAGTAGCTCCATCGTTAGATTTTATGTTCGCTATGCTCGTTTTCTTTGCGCGATCGAATCAGAAATGAGGATATCAGTAGAAACGGCAAGTCTTTACTCATCTTACTAACAAAAGTATGGAATTAAATACCTAAATACGATAAATAACAAACTCTGTTGTTTCGGGAGTCCATGGGCGGTAGTGTACACTGACCATCCGCTGTCTGATCGTTAAAAAATGTACGTCAATAGTTGTTAGTGGATTGAAAACCTTGTAAGAACAATGTCCAAATATCCTAAAGTCAGTCAATGTGTTTCAGTACCTAACGAACTATCTTTATATAACAGAAGTTATCTAGGATCACTTGATTACTTACATAAATATTTAAAAATATTTTTAGCGGGTTACTCACGTATTAAGTCGATATAGCGTTCGACATGTTTTTAAATATGTATGAGTCTCACGGGAGTTTTATAGTTAAAATTACTTACATAAAGTTCAAGAAATAAGACTTCACTTTCACCAAGATGTTTTTCAGTAAAGTCAATACGGGTCTAGCCTTCACATTTGTCCTGTTTAAACAATGATAAGTGTTTATTGAGACTTCAATACCAGTAATCGTGAGTAGCAAGTAGCAAAAGTATGAACTCACAAAACCACCTGTGACAATGAGTAAATTACATTACCTACCGTTACCTGCTTACCAGTACCCCAAATTACATAACCTACAAAAATTGACGAAAAAATTTTTTCCACAAACTTATTTTGCATGCTGATGGAGTATTAGAAAAACAAAACCATGAGAAGCATAATGTGAAATTTTGTGGTTTAAAAACAAAAACCAGTTCGGATAAAACAGTAGAAATGGCACTTTGCGCTTATCATGTAAATGTTATGTGGCCTAAATAGGGGTGTAAAGATAGCACGAGCCGTCACGGTGAAATAAGCGTCATAATACTTGCTGATTATGTGACTCGAGCGAACACTTTTATATTTTATGTGAGTGTAGCGAGTTTTCAACAGCTAGATTAAAAGACTGGTTATATTGTAAACGTGCACACTGATATAAAAATATCAAGAAACAGACCAACTTAAGACATCTAAGATAAATTATTTACAAAGTATACAATACATATTTTAAATGGTGTAATGCAAAACTGCGAGTAGGAACAACATAAAGTCACGCCTACGCCTGTATCCCAAAAACAAAGGCAATATAAATATATATATATTTTATGTTTCTCTTGGCAAGGGATTAGAAAGAAAAAAATGTGTGAAATTATTGATATTTAACAAATACGAAAATTAAGTAACTTTGTATCTATTGATTATTTTGAGCACAATTTATTTCATATACTTATTTCCAAGATTCATATTTGTTAAACCTAGAATTATTAGTTTAGAATTATTAAAGTATTATAAAATAAAACAAGGTTTTATTTAATCCGGAACTATGAGTTGTTCTTTCAACGGTTAAACGGAAGAGGAAGTTACAAGTACATACATGTCAAACATGTGTCAAAAACAATCAATATCTTAACTTATTTGAGGTTACCATAAATAAAACTTATTCTAACAATTTTATCATGTTGCAACATATTAATGAAATTTTAAAGATAATAATTTTTATTGAGATTCAGAACTAGATAATTGAAGCACGTAGATATTATCATGATTTTCAAATAGGCTTTTACTTTATTTAATACTAGCTTTTTCGCGTGGCTTCGCACGCGTTAGAAAGAGACAAAAAGTCCATCCCTTCAACTATCTCCACTTAAAAAGTCACGTCAAAATTCGTTACTCTGTTTTGCCGTGAAAGACGGACAAACAAACAGACATACACACTTTCCCATTTATAATATTAGTATGGATTATTATAAACTCCAACATACATCGTACTACTGGATCCCAAGCCGGTGGTAAAGTAAAGCCATCCTCTCTATTAAAGTTCACGGGTACGGGTTCAAGTACACGGGTGAAGGAACACATAGCGGATGTCAAGCACCGTCGGCAAAGGTCTGCAGTCTCTGAACATGTCATGGATAAAGTCAATCATGCTATAAAGTTTGACAAGCCTCTGGTTCTCGCTAAGGAGAAGCGATATATACCCAGAATGTTGCGAGAGGCCATTGAGATCAAGAAATATCCTAACTTTAATAGAGAGGATGGCTTTACTTTACCACCGGCTTGGGATCCAGTAGTACATCTGATAATGGAACAAGCACGACGAAGGCTGTGAGGCATTTGTGTTGTATGGTGTTGGACATTTGCAGTTTGTTTCTTTGTCAATTTTGTGTAGATTAATTGGTTAATTATTTTTTAACAGAGTAATGGTAAAAATTTTTTGAATATTGTATAACTAGCTTTATTAATAGTGTGTGAACCTGCCTTAGAATCCAACATACATCTCTTATCTTTTGACAGATAGTCAACAGGAAGGTAAAGGTAAGATACACTGATAACGAAATCGTTACGATACTTACAAGCTGCTGTATTTTATCTACATCCATATCATATTTTTCTATAATAATTATGCACAAGAGTGTGAGAAAGTGAGAGAAAATGAAATGTATCAACAAATTACTCGTAATGGCATGTGCGTCGTATTTTTTTATTAAAAGCTTTTTTATTCAATTTGCCTTGTTAGTATGTTAGTGTGACCATAAATTAAATATAACAAGATCATACCATCCCATACATTAAAATGCGACCGCCTACGAACGCGCTTACACTCCACCACACATAGATGGCGCCACAAAAAATGCCTTGTTGCCACCAATTATTTGTAGATTGGCATTGTGTCAATTCCGAGCCGTAAATCTCTGTCAAAAGTGACACTTAACGCCATCTATTTACAAGTATAATCGAAAGCTACAAGACATTTTTTTTGTGGCGCCATCTATGTGTGGTGGAGTGTAAGGGCGTTCGTAGGCGGTCGCATTTTAATGTATGGGATGGTATGATCTTGTTATATTTAATTTATGGTGTGACTCAAAACGTAGAAGCTTTTGACCCACTTTCCGAATTCTGAGTCAGTTGAAACTTTGCACACTTATGTATATCCGATGAAAATGCAATATTTATGGTGACTTGAAGCTGATCTGATGATGGACACCGGAGATGCTTATGTTTTGTGATAAAATAGCGCAAACTTACTTTGTTTGGGGTTTTTAGAAACGTCTCGATGACTATTAGTTGCCCGTGAAAAAAAGTACAGTCAGCGATAAAACTAATCAACCTAACCTAACCGATATTGAAAAAACTTTTCAGCTAAGTTTGACCCACTTGTATTGGATGTCAATGAATTGTTATGATAACTCGGAGCTAAGAAGTACAGTCAGCTATAAAAATAACTGACCATTTCTATTTAACCGATTTCGATAAAATTTGATATGAGTCTTATGCCGTTCGAATAGTTTTGACAAGCACTCTTAGTGCTACATGACAGCCAGGGTCTCAAGATGGAGTCGGAAGGTAGTCATTGGAACTCCTAAGTTAGAATAAGTCTGTTAGTCAGTCATTAAACTTGTGCAACATCTTTAAAACATTCCCTCTCTGGAGTAAATATTTTATCTAATTCTGTTATGAGTGACAGGTCCCCATCCTCATTAATTTATGATGCTATGATTAATGTTTTGTTTGTAAAATGACTATCTTTGCATATAATATGATAAAATATATAAACACGTATCTTATTTGAACTATATTTTACCGCATTGCAGAACAAAATGTCTAGTAGTAAGGTTGTTTATAAAAATGTGCCAAAATCTGAAATATTTGATGGTATGTAAAAAGTTTCTGTTTTATTTTTAATAGGCCAGTTAATAGTGGATTATATTACAATGGAGTAAAATGACATAATTTACAACGAGGGCGTAAACTGAATCTAGAACGAAGTGAGGGATTCTAAAATAGAACCCTAAGCTCAGTGAGGGATATATATATATACATGTGTGTTGTAAACGGTTTTACATTTATTTTATCTGCTTTAAAATACTTCACAACCCACTTTATATATATATATATATATATATTTTTTTAGTGTAATGAAGAGAACCATAATTTATTATAGGACCAAGTTACACAGAAACTTATATAACATATCTATAAAATATTTGTTTATAATATCTAGTCTATATGTGGGAGGGCAGCACCGTCGTCAAAGCCGAGCCATCGGGTGATAGCCTTGAAGCGGTGGCGTGTGCCTCGGATGCACATGCTGGTCGCGCGTATTACAGCAATGTTGATGCGTGCACGAAGCCAGCCTAATATAGTCGATAATGAACGGCTCCAACGTTCAGAAATGGTTTAGGCCATGTGTTCTTTATATTTTATGGGGTAAAATAAATGTCTTATCGATAGGTGAATGAACTTTACACAAACAAACTTTGACTTCAGTTCACTTCAAATGTGGTATCCGTTTTTTGAAAAATGATACCCTTAGACTTATATTGACCGGGAGAAACTGTGGTCACCTTTTTGATTTTTGTCGAGTTCCCGATATTTCGATGCAGTTACATGCATCATGATCACGGAAAACTGAACTGGTGCCATAGACGAATGGCATTTCTGCGACGCGAAACGAAAACGAAACGCCTCGAAAGGTAATAGTCTGGCTCTGTCACGCCAATACGCAAGAGGGATAGAGATAGATACGAGCGTTTCGTTTCGTGGGCGTTTGTGCCATTCGGCTACGTACCCAGTAACCGAACTGAACTGAACTGCGTCGAAATATCGGGAACTCGACAAAAATCAAAAAGGTGATCACGGTCTTTATCCCAGTCAATGTAAGTCTAATGAAAAAAGCCGTGAATCATTCAAAATTCTTTATGATACCCTTGTTGTATATAAATGGATTTCAATCGCTTATTATTCTATATTTGGTAATAAAATAAACATGAAATCTTATTATGTAAGTCTAACCGTCAAAGATATTGAATTTTCATGATACTTTACATACTTTATAAAATACCAAAACTAGGAGTTACCTATTTAACTATAATACTGGTTTCTTTAATGAGGGTTTCTCTGAAAATAGGCAAAATATAATAAAAATGAAAGTCAAGCTAATATGTAAAGAAGGGTATAATTATGATATGAATCTGGCTGGAAAATGTAATATTAATATAATAAGATTAAAAGCATTTTAATATGAATCTAAGAAACGCAAATATTTAACAATTAATTGAAATAAATAAAAATAAATCGGAATTTTCTATAAATTATAACAAAAAATAAATAAATACAGTTTTATTTCAGGCAACACCTACGGTTGTACACCCATATATCAATATACAATTTAAAAATTTTTTTCTACTCGTCGACTGTAATCTGTCAATTAGGACACCACAGACTAAACTATAAGTGCTAACTTTTAAGTGTTGGATACTCTATGGCAGTTCCGACTCAACTATAATAATATATAATAATATTATAGTTGACTTTAAGTTAACTGTAATAATTTAAAAGTAGAACATCATACAATTTCTATACTAATTTGCGATACCTGGCAAATTTTTCTGCATCTGAAATACATTTTTTTTTTATTTGTCGCGTTATCGGCCAATCAGAGACGGTTATTACAAACAATTGGTTGCTAGGTAATTCGATGTTGATACAAAGGTGAACGACGCTATTAACATTAATTTTAACTTGCATGAATGATGATATTTCCGTCCATTAATGATGAAGATGATGACTCGTAGAAAAAGTATTGTATACAATAATGATATAACTAAGCTTTTCACTCTCGTACCGTACTATTAGGCCACTCGGCAAGCTTCGTGGCCTAAACATGGTACTCGACTGAAAAGCTTTGTATTATATCACGATTGTATAAAATACTATAGCCCTTTGCACACAAATCTCTTCAAGGTTTTGCCCCCAAACAATGAGCATAGCAAGGACTTCTAAAATAGAAATTAGAGCGTTGAAAGGGATTCAAATATAAACGTCCAAGGTAGATTTAATGTTACTAGCATGCGAATTATTATACTGCTTTTCACATCACCTATAAGGATATTTTATTAAAAAACGTTCAAACTAATACTCGTACTTGCTAAAAATCTAAAAAAATCTAAAAACAACTCCTTTTCGAAATGATGAATTTATGATATTGTAACAAATTTTGTTACATAATTAGTGAAAAAATATATATTTTAGAGTATAAGAGTAAGTGCAAATACATTCACCGTAGGAAACAACTGGTCAGCAAAGAAATTTGTTTCGCCTTAGATAACACCAAACTGGATAACAAACGGGTAGGTGGAACGTAACTTCCGCGTTGGCAAACTGCTATCGGACGGAAAATTACTACTTCTTCGATAAGAACTTTATATATAAAAACTGTACTTATTTATTTTTATGTAGGAAAACGTTGCACTTACTTAGGGCCGGTTGCACCAAATCTTCCGTTACCGAATTTAGCGTTCCCATTTTTTTTGTATAAGAACTTCCATAGACTTCTGCTGCGCACTTTGACTTAACTTAGGTATCTATTAACGGTTGATGTAACTGGCCCTTATTGAGATGATAGCACTAGTCATTTAGAAAATTTTGCTTGAATTACTAATACGGAGACAAAATGGTTGAGATAGTTTTCTGTCTACTCTACTCTCTACAAGACTTGACAACCGGGGATCAGTGATAAATCCACTTACCCACATTAATAACACATTAATATTGGTGGATTACTCCGACAATGAATTTATCGGCGGTGGGTAGTAATTATTATTGCACTTCGTGTAATGTGTAAATGATTGTTTCGTTCTCTGAGTCCCTTTAACGGGGATCATCTCTAATCTCTTGGACAGCTACCAAAGTGTCAATCTGAATATATGACGACCGGTTTGGCTCAGTCGGTAGTGACCCTGCCTGCTAAGCCGGGGTCCTGGGTTCGAATCCCGGTAAGGGCATTTATTTGTGTGATGAGCACAGATATTTGTTCCTGAGTCATGGATGTTTTCTATTTATATAAGTATGTATTTATCTATTTAAGTATGTATATCGTCGCTTAGCACCTATAATACAAGCTTTGCTTAGTTTGGGGCTAAGTTGATCTGTGTAAGGTGTCCCCAATATTTATTTATTTATTTATACAAATGACCCTTTTCTATTAAGCATATCGGCTGTCAACTTTTTGATAAAAACAAATAATGGTTAAAGAACTTTGCTTACTTTGCTTTGATGAAGAACTAACTACATCGTGACAAACAAACATTGGACGCTTGCAACTCCAGCGTGCGTAGCTGAACACGAACGCACAAACGCTCACGAAACGAAACGCTCGTAGATATCTATCTCTATCGCTCTTGCGTATTGGCGCGACAGAGCCAGACTACCTTTCGCGGCGTTTCGTTTTCATTTCGCGTCGTAGAAATGCCATTCGGCTACGGGGCCTGAGAGGTTATTACTTGTACGTTGTCGAGCTTTTAGAAATCTGTAGGGACAATGGTTTTTTGAAGAACTTTCTTTCACAAATAATATACAAACTTACTTTTACCAGTTTTACCATAATAATGGTCCAAAACAGTTGCTTGTTACTGTCACGTCAATCAACCCTGCATAATCCCTACACTGTCAACAACAATACAGCATCTATCAATATTGCAGAACCTCCGAAATACGAAGCGCCGCGAGGCATCGGCGCCCGTCACTTACAAGTTCTCATCCTCTTCACCAGCCTTTCTATCGGGTTTACCATCAAAGCTCATCTCAGTGTTGCCATGGTTGCCATGACTTCTCATGAGTCTTGTACAAGGAATATAAGCAATGGCAATGAGACCTTTAATGAAACGAGTGAGTGTGACAGGAAGACTTCTAGTGTGTTTCAGGTAAACTCTTTAACTAAAGTCAGCGGGATTTTTGCTAAAAAGGTTTATTATTGTTTTTAAAACTCAGTGTGGGCATAGATTAAAGAAGAGTGTCTTTTCAAAAGGGCTTATTTCCATTTTTTCTTTTTTTTAAACTATGAATGCAGTTTTTCTTAGTATGGAAAATTACGCGTTGTTTTGAGATAAAAGTTCAAAAAGTCTCGCCTTGATCTTTAAAAAAAAGATTAACATCAAAGTTTAGAACACATTTTGAAAAATGTGTTATGATTATTCATGTGGATAAACCAATGTATGTATTACAACAACATTCATATCAACTAACGTTAATAAAAAATCCAAAAATAAAATAAAACTATTTTATAATAATAACATTTACGCTACAAGGCCACAACAAAAGGGCTTAATTCCCAAAAGTTCGCATCAAAAGTGCTTAATTCTCAAAAACATATGTTAATTAAATATTTATTTAGGTACACATGTTACGTTTGATGTAATCATAGCATTAACGTCAACTTACAATATTACAATTTTGCAAATTAAATATTAATTTCAAAATCAATACCGTGGAATTATGTTTTTCTCAATTTCCCAAAAAAAGTTCAAAGTGGAAATAAGCCCCTTTGAAAAGACACCCCTCAAATATAACAAGATCATACCATCCCATACTATTAAAATACGACCGCCTAAGAACGCGCATACACTACACCACACATAGATGGCGCCACAAAAAATGCCTTGTTTCCATCGATTATTTGTCGTCGCATTTTAATGAATGGGATGGTATGTTTTTCTTATATTTAATGTATGGTGTGGAGTACAGATGTAGTATGAAAAGATTTGTCTTCGTATTGTTACGGAAACGTACGAACGTGTCATGCTATTTCAGTCAGTCTCAGTACAAGACGTACTGACATTGACTGAACTAGCATGACAAATACGAACGTTTTCGGAAAAATACGAAGGAAGCCCTTTTCGCACTACATCTGTAATTAGCTAAATACATAGTACCTATACTACTATCCTAAGCACATGTCTGACATGTCTCTTGATTTTATGAATGTAATTGTAAAATATGAAATATGTAATTTTATCAGTTCATTACATAAACAATCTTTAATCGCTCTAAGTGACTTCTGATACAGAATACGTAGAAACTCGTATTTTATACAAGGTGCTCGCGAGGAACCCATATAACTTTAACGGCATATTCTTGGTCACATTTTAAGACTAAAATGTCATATAAACTTTTCTAGATTTCGTCTAGTTTCAGAGTTATTGCCAATTAAAAAAAAAAAACATTTCCGTATTGTTACTCAGAAAAGGTCTCACAGTAGTCATTGATAGATGTCAAAATGTGACAAGAAAAACTTCCAAAAAATTTGGTTTTTAGAAAAATAAATTAAGGAACTCATTTTAATTGCCAACTTCATGGATAAAAATTACTTTATATGTGAAAATACGTCCAAAAAAGTAAAAAAAAAACAACGAAAAAAATTTTTTTTGCGAAAAATTTTAAAATTCATATAACATTTTTTCTTTCTTTTGGCCTCAGAAACGCGTGCTTAAAGTTATGCGGGTTCCTCGCGAGCACCTTGTATAAAATGCTAGCCTTAGGTGGTTGTCTATTGTTTGCCCGACAGTCATTTAACATAATATTCATTTGCCCGAATCTAACTTGCCTGAATTTCATTTGCCCGAATGATTTGTTTACCATAAAAATCATATGACATACTCGTTGTTTATCCGAATATTACCTTCCATAATCATACAATGCCATACTATTTGTTAGCCATATTATTAAGTGCAATAATATGGTTTCATAGAATATTCAAACGCCATAAGCAATTATTGCCATATTAATTGTTGCCCATATTATTACTTAACCTAACCTACTTTCTGATAGCAGTTTCATTTTCCAGGGGTCACAGTTCTAACCTAACCTAACCTACTTTTCCAGCAGTTTCATTCTCCAGGGGGTCACAGTTCTAACCTAACCTAACCTACTTTCTGATAGCAGTTTCATTTTCCAGGGGTCGCAGTTCTAACCTAACCTAACCCACTGTCTGATAGTATTTTCATTTTCCGGGGGGTCACAGTTCTAACCTAACCTAAACTACTTTTCAAGCAGTTTCCTTTTCCAGAGGTTCACAGTTCTAACCTAACCTAACCTACTTTCTGATAGTCAGTTTCATTTTCAGGGGTCACAGTTCTAACCTAACCTAACCTACTTTCTGATAGCAGTTTCATTCTCTAGTCCTTCTAGTACCTATTATAGTAGTTTTCGATTCTGCCAAAGCACATTATGGAAATTGACTTTTCTGGATGCTAATTTGTATGACAAATGATGGTATGGAATGTGGTAATTACGGATTTCGATGATTCTGACAAATGACATTATGGAAACTGACTTTATGGGAAACAAAGTTTCTGGCACTAGATTAATATAGTAAACAATGATTATGGCATAAGATGTTATGAGAAACAATATTATGATTGTTGAATAGGATGGCAATTAAAATTATGGCAAATGAAATTCTGGCAAATGGGGGTATCCCGCCTTAGGTACCTTCTTTAATAAGTTAATTCTACGAATATTTTTTTTTTATTAAATGAACTTATTCTTCTTAGGCACTCCTGACAGAAAGGAGGGAAATGGAAAATGGACATAGGCTAAGATGGAGCTCACCGTCAGTAGTAGCCTATTCACTTCTGTTTTAAAGAAAAAATAAACATAATATATTTTTACTTTTCAGACATATAATTGGAGTAAAAAGCAACAAGAAATAACACTCTTCGCATTCTTCGTCGGCTATACAACAATGATGGTGCCAATGGGAATCTTGGCACAAAAGTTCGGCGGCAAGATTCCTTTCATGGTCGGATTGGCTGTTAATGGTGTCACTTCTATAATTACTCCGTGGATACCCCAATTTGTAAGTACAATGAGGAGGCACACCGACATTTTACCCCGCCAGGCGCCGCCTGTGCATGTGTCTAGGCATGTCACTGTCATTCATATGTGAGAGAGGGAAAAGTAATCATGTATGAAACTCTTTATCTGTGCAATGGACTTAAAGGTGGCGCCATCTGTCATAACCTTTGAGTGTGCCTCCTCATTCATATTGATTTATCCAAAATATTAAATTTTTCCGAAACGTGCACTAGATTTTTATGTATTTTCAGATCTTTGTTTTACCTTTTTTCAGGCAGGATGGATAGGGGTGTGTATATGCCGTCTGTTACAAGGTGCAACGCAAGCGGCTTTTTATCCCAGTATTCACGCAATGTTAGGGAAATGGGCACCCCTGAGTGAGAGAGGACGGCTCAGCACTTACGTATACACAGGTAATATTAAGGTACATCGGGGCAAATCTCGACTGGGGGACAAATGTAACTGGTCCTTTTTTTCCATGTTTTACAATGTTTGCATTATTAAATAGTGTCCACCGGTTATATTATATGGTAGGCGTGTTCAGTGGATACATGTAGAACTCAACATCATAGTGTAATAATGGACAAAACGGATTAGTTACAATTGCCCCGGAGTCGAGATTAGTACCGCTGTATCTACCAAAAAATTTATCTTCGTTTTGTACCTAAGTACTTGCACTTTCTAGGTATCTCGCAATATTCAATTTTAACGGAAGGATCTACGGAACAAATTAGTTCCGTAGATCCTTCCGTCAGCAGCACATCGCACCCTCGTTGAGCTCTGGTAGCCTTACTCACCGACAGGAACACAACACTACGAGTAGGGTCTAGTGCTATTTGGCTGCGGTCTTCTGTAAGGCGGAGGTACTTCCCCAGTTGGGCTTTGCTCTAGATTCGAGCGAGATGATATCCGCTGTTCTGTGCCCTACCACACAAAGCGGAATATCATTCGCTAGACCCTACCTCCTAGCAACCCATCCCCCTATCTAAACTTGCTAACCTATTTTAAATATTGTGTTTTCCAGGATCGCAATTTGGAACTATAATATCCTTCCAAGTCTCCGGTTTCTTTTGTGGAAGCCCCATGTTTGGCTGGCCGTCATCCTTCTGGCTCTGGGGGAGTTTGGCCTTAGTTTGCTTCTGCATGTTAGCTAAATATGGCTCCGCTAGCCCTCAGCAGCATAAAACCATTAGTACTGAAGAACTGGCGTTTATTATGGGTGATAGTGCTGCTGATGCTGTTCCTAAGGTATATATACCATTTTCAAACCTGAAAATTTGCTTGTAACTCTTTGAATAATAATCTGTCATTACTCTCTACTAGTTTCATTGTTGGTCTACGCAATTTGATGTTTGACCTATCAATGCACCAAATAAAAGTTTCAAAATTGCGAAAGTTTTCATGGAAAGTCTCTGTATTGTTCTTTGCATATTTATTTATTGCCAAACTAATAGTTCTTTTTAAGACCATTGAAGAGTTGATAATAAACGCCGGAGCCTGTAACTCCATACATCAGTAAATGCGAGTTATTTGTATAGGCATACCAATCACTGTCAGTTCCCATTTCGCTGCCGTGCGATACACGCATGTACATGCGCTCTAACACTTACCTCTAAAAAGTATCTCCGTTTGTTCTTATTTCGCTCCTCTGGACCCATGCCTACACCCGTCGTCTACACATGGTCCTATCAAACCGGCTCCTGAGAAGCACCGATGTCAGGACAGAAAGGAATGTTTCACACCCCGCCGCGCACTATGGTTAAAACGCGAGCCGCTCTCGAACGAGAGAAACTGAAACATGCCATGGATACTCAGAGTGAAGTGCAATCGCATAAATCGTGCCCAAAGAACTCCAAAGAAGAAGTTATGGATCACGCAAGCCTGTTCAACGCGAAGGCACTTAGTCTACAAGACCCCGCCTATAAAGAGGGTAGCATTAAGACTGAGACAGAACAAGGTCATCATCGATCTAATGCTTCGAACAAAACTTCTACGTCTTCACTGCAAGCAAAAAGAAGACAATTAGAGTTAGAAGCCGCTGAAGCTAAAGCTAGGATTGAGAAGGAGTTAATAGATAAAAAGCTAGACGCTGCGCTCGCTAAGCTGGATGAAGAATATTCTCAGAAGTCCCGTTGCAGCGGAGAACGTCGATCTATTTTGTCCGAAACATCTAAAAAAGTGGAGGAGTGGTTGGAGAAAAGTCGCCAAGACGATCAAGAAGAACGCGTTATCGCGACACCTTGGCAGGAACCTACCGCCGGACCGAGCTCACTTGAAAACCTAGCACACGCGATGGAGAAACTGGCTACTACAACTCAAAGTGCTAATACTCGCCTATTATCCCGATTAGCCACGTCTAAGGACTTACCGTTATTTTCTGGTGAATCACTCGAGTGGATACAGTTTAAAAAATCGTATGAGCAGTCCACGAAGTTATGTAACTACAGTGATACTGAAAATATCGCAAGATTAGAAAAATGTCTCCGTGGTGAAGCTAAAGAAACGGTATCATCTTTGTTTACCACTGATACGTCACCACGCGCCATCCTAGAAGCGCTAGAGCTACGGTTCGGTAGACCCGACCTAATTATAAATAAAATCTTATCGCAAATCAAGAAATTGCAACCTTTACCGCAAGCTTATCACGTCGAGCTGGTGAACTTTGCTGTCAAAGTGAGGAACTACGTGGCAGCCGCCGAATCCATTAATCAGACCGATCATCTTCGAAGCCCTGAGTTACTAAACATCGTTATATCTAAGTGTCCAAGTGCGCTTATCAACAAGTGGGCAGACTATATATACGAACATAGCGATACACATAAGGCGAAATTGCAGTTATTTTCTGAGTTCCTGCACAAAGAAGCCACGAAGATCGCCGCCGCAGGTGTAACTCATATTCATTCTCAAAATGAACACAATAAGTTTCCTAAGAAGATGGACGACCGTAAATATCAAGTTCACCCCATATTAAACAACGATAGTGATACAAACACAAAGTGCAAGTTTTGTAAAGTGTCTTATCACCCGCTGACTAACTGCATAAAATTCAAACGCGCACTCCGCAAAGATAAATCTGCCGTCCTAAGGTAAAAGGCAGCTATTCGACATTTTGCCGAAATTGACTTATTGTAATATTCGTAATGTACAGGTTAAGCTGCATCGACCACTTTTTTCCGTTTTTCGATATGTTGCCTAGTTTCCGAGAAAATTTCTCTAAAAAGGCAGTATTTGCACTAATTTTCCAAGATTTCCTAGCCAAAAAAGCAGCTATTTAACAAAACTAAGCTAAATCAACGTATATGCAGATATACGTTTTTTTACGCTCTGGTTAGGTTGACATGTTATCCAGTATTACTAGCCTAAAAGTACGTAAAAGTGAAAAACTAGGCTAAAAATACGTACAAGACGTTATACATAGTTTTAGCGTAGGATTTTGATCAATTTTTTAAACTGATACTAGTCTAAAAAAGCGTATATACATTTTTTCTGTAAAAAATGTCAAATACGTCATTTAAGCCTAGTATCGCTCGATTGTTTTACACAACACAATATTAGTCTATAAAAACGAATAAGTGTTATACGTTCTTCTTATTTTGTATGGGTGTCATATTAAACGTAAAAAAACTTTTAAAATGAGTGAAAGTGCTGCAAACTAGCCTATAAAACAGTATATGCTCCAACCTTTGTCAATCCACCCGCCAGCCGAAAGATACTTTATGCTATGGAAAAGCCATCAGTGACGAGCTGCGAGCACCGGCGCAGCTTGTGGCTGACAGTACGAGAGCGCAGCTGGCTTTTTCGCGCGAAATATTGATCGAAACCAAACGAAGTTAGGAAAAATACTGAATTATTGCATTTTTGATACGTTTTAACAATAAAAACTATTGTTTACATTTCCTACATCATTTCTATTGTCATTTTTATTCGAGATACAAACATTTAACTCGATTTTCAGATATTATTGCTCGAAAGCAAATACGTCTTTTTAGCGTAGTTTGCGGTGGGAAAGTTGTTCGTATATAGTTTTTTTTGCAGCAAACACTATATGAGGTATATTAATATTCCACGGTTTAAGTATTTAACGTTATCCTTTTTGGTTTAATTTACAGTAAAACAAGTAAATAATTTGCAATTTTAGAATGAGAACGTTAGAGATGAATGTTGATATAGAGAGGGAGGGGTAAATCCAAACAACGATGAATGGATTATGTGAAATAGGATATTAGAGAGAAAGATATGAGTGTTGAGATGACGAAAGAGGAGAATGAAAGAGGAAGACCTGTTCTACCTACCCCACATAAAATGAGATAAGGGTATGAGGAATAAGAAGGAGAAGTATTGGCAGTAGTCTACATTTTCAACTATGTTTTATTTTACAAACATGGAATATTAATATGAATATAATAGGAAATTGAATATGAAAATAACCATATTTTTGATAACCAGTATCAAAAAGCATAGGCATGTTCGTGTGAAAGTTAGGCCTATATAATAAACTTACGGGGTCATCTGCCACTGTTTCCAGAAAATCCATTAAATGACTATTTTGTTGTAGTCGAATTCAATTTATAACTAATTATTTTGATTGACTTTGATTTTGATACTCTCTATAAACTTTTGGATCGCAATTTTTGTATTGTAACATTGTTGAAGATTTTTATGGTTACTAATCCAGTCATTTCTGAATTGCTCGATGTTATCTGTTTCTTAGCTTAATTCATTTCAGGGTAGTTCGACGGATTTAATGTTTTCGCAACAAACTCGACATCATTCTCTTGATACCAGACCGGTACTTGGCGAGCGTAGTGAAAAGCAGCTTAATCGGACCAGAAGAATATTTGATCCCTGTACTTTCATATACTTAAGCAGAACCTGCTTATGAAGGCATTCCTTCTTGTAAATCTAGGAATGTAAGTTTCCTTAAACAAAAAACGAATTGACAAATTGCTTGCCAAACCACTTTTTGCCCAAATTTTTCGCAAAAAATCATTTTATCGTAGGTATTTGAACCCTATCAGAGGTTGAGGTACCTCTTGGTCGTTTAACTTCCGAGCTCGAGTTTTGACGGAAGATTCCTGAGTTTGGATGCGTTTTGGATGTGTTTGTTTCATGTATATAACCAGCCGCAGTGAATGACGCTCTTTAGCTTACTGAACTATTGCTACATATTCGCACAATCTGTAATAGAAATTGGTAAAATTGTTTTTTGTTTGCAAACTGTTCGTCACATAACAATAATTATATTATCTTTTTCTCTAAATTTTTTTATAGAAAAGAGCCAGGTTTTTGGAGCGACCATGAAATTCTTCTAAACTGTATGTATAATTCATGCGAAACCATTTGGTAGTAGGTAGTGTAAACTGCTTTCTAACTCACATCTTGTGCGGCAAATTTCATAGTCATCCAAATCCTTTGCAGATAGATTGGTCACAATTAAAACCCGTTGTTGTTCTACCTCTCATCTTGGCATTAAAATAGGTCAATTTGTTATTTTGCTTTGAAAAAAAGGTCAATTTTTATATCATATGTCATATGTCAATCTATCGCGTCACTTCTGAGAATTGGAGGCAAAATAAATTATAATTATGTATTTTATCATTACTTACTAACTTGTTTCCATTAGCAACGTAAGAAAGTTTCCACAAAACTCCGAATTAGTACACGTATGTTTAGTATACAGACGGCACTCTTATCATCTAGGCTTTGAGGAAAAATGACGAATAGATACTAATAATTGACTACTTACTGACTACTCGTAATTTAAAAGAGCAGGTATTATTGTGTACTGTAAAAGTTTATTATATTATATTTATCACTATCCAAAAAGAATCGATAGATCAAGTTTTTTTTTTTAAGTAAATAGGGACAGAATGGCGTTTTCTTGTTTCTTTAATACATACGTTTTTAAACGACGTATTTGCATTTTGTTCCAATTTCTTACAAATATACTAATCTATAAAGCCGTATATACGATTTTTTTGATAGTATGCGTTCTTTTAGACTAGCAGTACAGTCGAAAATCTGGAAAACTCACTAGGATACTAATTAAAAAGGCCGAATAACTACGATACTGCCTTTAACTTAGAATCTCGAGTGCTAGATGGGCATTGTTGCTAAGCAATAAGATAGTATGTGATTATATACGGCGTTATAGCCTAGTTTAAGAGAAAATCCTAGATTAGAACACCGTATAAAGCATGTTTTACCGCTTTCTTGACTAGTAATATCTACCATTTTTGAAGCTTAATACTATGCAAAAAGGCTTTTATCGAATTAAAAAAAAACCAGTCGCTGTACAAACACACAAATAATGTCTAAAATAAGTAAACACTTATACCTACTATATACAAAAAGAAATAATGAAAAAAGTTAATCCGTTTTGTAGAAATTCAAAAAAGAAGGTTTTTTGCGATTATCTCAAAACTAGCTTTTGTCGAATAGCTGCCTTTTACCTTAGGACGGCAGAAATGGCGCTTCGTTAAAATAAATAGATTATGCAATAAATGCCTGTTGCTAGGCCACGGGAGAGAAACCTGCCCGGCCGCGTCGTGCGATATCGACGGCTGCGGGCTTCCCCACCATCGCCTGCTTCACTGGCCGTTCAAACCTGCCACGGCCAGCGCAGCGCCACGCCATAGCAGCACCAATGAAGATCAAAACAATACGCCAGCATTAAGTGCAACAGATGAATCTACCAATAACAATAATAATCCCACGACCGAGGTCGTAACAAACACCGTCTTGGCTCCCAGTGATAGTGTATACCTAAAGTCTGTACGAGTGAACCTACATGGCCCTAGCGGTACTATCGCTACCTACGCCCTACCCTATTGGACGATGGGGCCGCCGTGAGTTTAATATCAGCTGATCTCGCTAACTGTGTCAACCTTCAAGGTCAGCCAGAAACAGTACGTATGAAAGGTGCATTTAAGTTCAATATCGAATGCATAAGTGAAACTGTGAACTTTAAACTCTCGAACTCAAGTGGTGAAACGTACGATTTACGCGCGCGAAAAGTGAGTGAGCTAGACTTACCTACACTGGACTTATCCAACGTGAACCTAGACTGTTACGATTATTTACGTGACTTAAAAAGTGTTTTACCATGCAGTAACATGGAACCGAAGTTATTAATCGGTCAAGACTTTTATCATTTAATAAGGCCACTAAAGACTGTTTATCGTGGTGATTTTGAACCCTATGCCACATTAACAAAACTCGGCTGGTGCTTAAATGGACCTGTACCTGCAGCTGCATTCGGTCGACCTTCGACCGCCAAGCATGCCTTGACAACAACGCTGTATGAACGCGCGAGACCTGCCGCCGAAATCTGCAACGCATGCACTCCGCCCTCCTTCGCCACCCCCGCGGACGTACTTACCGCGCGGCGGGAGACGCACACATGCACGGACGCAGAAACGCACACGTGCGCAGACGCAGACACGCACTCATCCCTACAATGGTCAAGCGAAGCACCTAGCGACAGCGCCGATAAGCAACTACATGAACTCGTCCGCCGATCGTTTGCGCTCGAATCGATTGGAGTGAACTCTAAGCCACGCGTAAATAAGGACGACATTCGTGCTGTCAACATCATCGATAACTCTGCAAAACTAATTAACGGGAGTTATGAGATATGTTTACCATGGAAAAATGATGATTTACTTCCCGACTCTTATCCTACTGCCTATAAGAGATTTCTCGCTGTCGAGAGAAGAATGATATCAGATGAAGGATACGCTTCTAGGTATAAAGAGCGTATAAATCACTTACTTGCGAACAATTATGCACGACCGTTATCAGACGAAGAATTGTTGGCGCCGCATAAACGCGTATATTATTTAGCCCATTTCGGCGTCGATAACCCAAATAAGAAAAAAATGAGACTGGTGCACGACGCTTCAGCTGCTACCGCAGGCCGCTCCCTGAACGACTACCTCCTTCAGGGTCCCGACCTACTTCAATCTTTGCTGGGCATCATGCTACGCTTCCGAGAGAAACCTATCGCAATCATGGGCGATATAAAAGAATTCTTCCTTCGCATCAAGATATCGAGAGAAGACCAGTACGCGCTTAGATTTTTATGGCGCGAGAATAAAAACAGCGAACTAAAAACCTACGCTATGACGTCATTGTTGTTTGGAACAAATTGTTCTCCTTTCATTGCACAACATATTAAAAATAAAAATGCAATGCGATTCCAAAACGAAATGCCTGAAGCTGTCGACGCCATCCTGAAGTCACATTATATGGATGACTACATCGAGAGTGTGGACAACGAACAGCTGGCTATCAAGATGATAAAAGAAGTTTCCGAAATCCACATACAAGGTGGCTTCGAAATAAGAAATTGGATATCTAATAAACCAGAAGTTTTAGAATGCACGCCAAAAGAAACCTTAAGTGATAAGGCAATAAGGTTCAAAACCGAGTGCGACAACACACCAGAGAGAACGCTCGGGTTGTTATGGTACCCGGCCAGCGATACATTCGGCTTTGATCTCTCACTTAAGCGCATTCCACCTGAGATAATTAACCTGCAAAGAAAACCCACTAAACGTGAACTCCTGCGCATCTATATGTCAATATTTGACATTTTTGGATTTCTCGCACCATTTACTGTAAAAGCAAAGATAATGCTACGAAATGTCTGGAGAACGGATACAAAATGGGACGATGAAATACCTACGAGTGAATACACAGTATTTCGCAACTGGATAACGGAATTACAAACTTTAAAGGACTTGCGAATTCCACGATTTTATTTCCAATGCGAACAAATAACGAGCGAGCGCGATAATACTGATAACGCTCACTGCAATGCCTTGCGCCAGAACGAGATGACTACAGAGTCTACAAAACTTGAACTTCACATCTTTTGCGACGCTTCCCCTACTGCGTACGCTGCCGTCGCTTATTGGCGTAAAATAAAGAACGTTAATGAAGTACAAGTTTCATTCATCGCAAGTAAATGCCGCTCGACACCTGTGAAGAAATACATAACTATACCTAAACTTGAGATGGAATCGGCAGTGATAGCCTGCCGCCTCGCCGACACGATAGCGCGCGAACACCGGTTGACCCCTGACACAAGGTATTTCTGGTTGGACTCTTTGATCGTTTTACATCAAATAAAAAACGATACGCGCAACTATAAAGTCTATGTGGCTAATAAACTCGGCGAAATTGATGAATTGTCGAGATCCTGTGAATGGAATTATATACCTACCGACTTGAACATAGCTGACAAAGCGACAAAATTAAATACTTACGAGTTGAGTAACGACTGCGACTGGCTCCGCGGCCCTGAATTCCTGTACGCGCCGCGCGACGCCTGGCCGAAGTTTGACGCTGCAAAACATAATGTAAACAAAGATCAGCTGTTACAAGTACATATGTTACATGAGATAAGGGAAGAAGACTTACCTGTTGTTCCTGACCTAAATAAATTCTCTTCGTGGACCAGACTATGGAGCTGTATGGCTAACGTATTACTATTTATTACGAAGTGCAGAAAACCTGGTAATACGCAGATCGATGCCGAGATGATGCGACGCGCTGAAAGTGAATTATTGCGTTACTCACAGATGAAGACGTTTCCTGAAGAGATTTATGCACTGAAAAATAATAAGACAATCGAACCGAGCAGTCGATTACGCAAATTAACGCCTGAATTAGATGAACGTGGATTACTTCGCGTTGGCGGGAGGATCGATGCTGCATCACATATCGATTACGACCTGAAACGCCCCGTTATACTTGACGGGCGTGATTACATCACAAGATTGATAATCAAACGCTACCACGAGATGGCAGCACACGGCAATAATGAAACTGTAGTTAACGATATTCGTCAAAAATACTGGATAATTAACTTACGCCCTACAGTACGTACAGTCGCGACACGATGTCTGTACTGTCGAATTAAAAAGCAAAACCGAGTAACCCGCGGATGGGAGATTTACCTGCAGCACGACTCGCCCATCACCAACGCCCGTTCACTCACTGTGGTGTTGACCTATTTGGGCACATGGAAGTGACAGTCGGCCGTCGACATGAGAAGAGGTACGGGGTACTCTTCACCTGCATGACAGTACGAGCGATCCATATAGAATTAGTACCCTCGCTCTCTGCAGACTCCTTTATCATGGCCTTGAGAAGAATGGCATCACGACGAGGCTGGCCGTACAGAATGTACTCAGACCATGGTACCAACTTCAGAGGCGCTAATGCTGAATTACGAAGATCGTTTAAAGAGGTAAGCGACCAAGCGAGTGTCAGAGATCTACTGACCATACATGAACTTGAATGGCACTTCATATCACCGGCGAGTCCACACATGGCCGGATCCTGGGAACGATTAATTAGAAGTGTCAAGACATCCCTAAAAGCAATCTTGAAGGAACGAGCTCCACGTGAAGAGGTTCTGATGACATTGATGGCAGAGGTGGAAAACATTGTCAATAGTCGTCCGCTTAGCTACGTATCGACAGACCACGGCGACCCAGAAAGCTTGACACCAAACCACTTCCTTTTAGGCACGTCCTCAAACCTCCCAGTACCTGGTGTATTTGATGACACTGACCTGTTCAGAAAGAAAATGTGGAGAATAGCACAAAGACTTACCGATGCATTCTGGCGGCGTTGGATACGCGAAGTATTACCAAATCTTCTACCACGACAAAAATGGTGCCAAGAGGGCAAACAGCTGAAAAAAGGCGATGTCGTGGTAATTGTAGACCCAGCTATGCCTAGAAACGTCTGGCCCAAAGGGCGAGTTCACGAAGTCCACGCTGGCGCCGACGGGCGCATTCGAATCGTCGATGTCAAAACGCAATCCGGAATGCTTACCAGACCAGTAGCACGTCTCGCCTTGCTCCCCACCGCTGATGATGACGATGATGATTGTCCTTGACGGACAATGGGGCCGAGAATGTAGACAACGCATTAGACTGGACCTGAAAGAGAAAACCTGAAACATAAAACTTAGTGATTAATAAACAAATATATTTAGGTTTAATTTATAAAAATAGTATGAAGGTACTTACCAGATTTGTTTCCTATGTATGTGTGAATAAAGTGTGCGCGAGAGCATGCATATGTGTGCAACAAGCACCGGCTTTCGACCAATCACTGTCAGTTCCCATTTCGCTGCCGTGCGATACACGCATGTACATGCGCTCTAACACTTACCTCTAAAAAGTATCTCCGTTTGTTCTTATTTCGCTCCTCTGGACCCATGCCTACACCCGTCGTCTACAGGCATAGTCATAGACACATCTAGCGACAATCACGCGTCAATCACACGTCAAGTAGCATAAATTATCAGTACTGCTACTTGTTAATAGATGTCGCGACGAACGATGAGTCTAATGCTCACCAATTTTTAGCTAATGTTACAATAACACAAATCAGTATTCTGTTTTCAATTCCTTCCGCTTGTAATATTAGTTTTAAATTGTTCTAATATTAAATTTTTGGCAGACGAGACACTATAGACACCTAGTATTGAGTAGTGGTACCTACTGATAATTCGAGCTATTTGCCGCGTGATTGACGCGTGATTGTCGCTAGATGTCACTATAACTATGCCTATACAAATAACTCGCGTTACTCGCGTTTACTGATGTATGGAGTTACAACTCTTCCCCTTACTTATTCCTATGGTGTGTAACTCAAACATCAAATGAAGCAATCGTCAACTGTTAAGATCATTGCCTAAGATTTACAATATTTACATCCTTATCTTCAAGAGAATGTTCTCATTGTCAATTTGCACATGTCATAGATTAAATATAAGAAGATACATACCATCCCATACATTAAAATGTGACCACGAACGCATACACTACACCACACATAGATGGCGCCACAAAAAATTGTCTTGTAGCTTTCGATTATACTTGTAAATGGCGTTAAGTGTCACTTTTGACATTTTATGGCTCGAAAGTGACACTTAACGCCAATCTACAAATAATCGAGGGCAACAAGGCATTTTTTTGTGGCACCATCTATGTAGTGTAGTGTATGCGCGTTCTTAGGCGGTCGTAGAGGGTATTTTAATGCATGGGATGGTGATCTTCTTATATTTAATCTATGATTTGGATGAGAATTTGATCATTCCAGAAATTTTTGGTGAGATTGTTTTGCAACTTGTACATTGCTAGTATGACCTCATTGCTTTTTAATAGCAGATTTTTTTTCAAACAGAAGCGGTCAACTCCTTGGAAGCATATCCTCACAAGTTCAGCGGTCTGGGCATGCATTATAGCACACGCGGGCTCAGCTGTCGGTTACTTGTTCGTCCTCACTCAATTACCTCTCTATATGAACAAAGTCCTTGGCGTCAACATCAAGGAGGTAAGTATATTATATTATACTCGCATTACAGTATATTATGTAACTTTTTAATAAGTCGTCGGTTGTCATATATATTTGCCGCCGTCTGGGATATTTCACTTTCATTTTAGAATTTCTCGTTATTCATATTGTGGATTTTTTCTAGTAATATTTTATAGAATAGAGCGTACTCGTAGAAATATAAGTACATAACTACTTTAATTTAACATGTAATATTTATTATTAAAATGAGCCCTATAGTGTGTAAATCTAATACAGAATCTCTTAACGTAAACCATAGAGGATATTGAATTTGAATAGTATGGCATAAAGTTGTCACTTATCAGTCAAGATTTTTGAATGCAGCGCCATCTATTATTAAGCTACGACAACTTTTCATGTGACTCTCCATGCCTAAAGGTTCCTTTTGCACATAAAGTTTGTGGACTCTTTAAACATGGAACGCCACATATTTATGGCGGAAACATATCCTAAGTACTATCAGCTGCAAAAGTGCATGGCGAATTCATCAGTGAATTCATTTATAATTTCTCCATGCACTTTAGCAGCTGATAGTACATAAACCTTTGACTGAAAACACCATGACGTAAACCACGAATCAACCTTTACCGAGGATTTTTTTCTTTACAGAATGGGGTGCTATCATCTTTACCTTACATATCGATGTATTTTATGGCAATAGGTTTTGGAATCCTCACAGATTTCTTGAAGAATCGGAATTTTATGAGTCTTATTAATATTAGAAGATTTTGTAATACAGTTGGTAAGTAAAGGGTGTCTGGATATCTTGCAATCATAGCCTTGCATGGTCGCGCCATAAACGATAAAACATCGCGCCGTCCCTATCGGACTTACAAATAGTGCGATAAATAAATAAATAAATAAATAAAATAAAATAAATATTATAGGACATTCTTACACAGATTGACTGAGGCCCACGGTAAGCTCTAGAAGGTTTGTGTTGTGGGTACTCAGAAAACGATATATATAATATATAAATACTTATATACATAGAAAACATCCATGACTCAGGAACAAATATCTGTGCTCATCACACAAATAAATGCCCTTACCGGGATTCGAACCCGGGACCGCGGCGCAGCAGGCAGGGTCACTACCGACTGCGCCAGACCGGTCGTCATAGGGACGGTTTGATGTTTATCGCGCGACCATGATTGCCTGTCTATATAGTTAGTTGGATAAAGGCTTTCTTGTGTTTTTCGTGGAACAGTCAAATTGTTTCTCCCCATAATATTTATTTATTCATTGTGTACTTTATCTTCAAGTTACCAGGTTGTTACTTTTCCAGGTCTGGTATTGTCTTCAATATTTTTATTAGGGACGTGTTATGTGAATACGACTTGGTTAGCCGTCACCTTATTGGTTATTAGTCTGGGGCTACATTCTGGAGTTCATACCGGGTATCATGTAAGTACAAACGTGTCTGAATGCCGGGGACACACTAACGGGAAATACCGTTGATTATTGCGATCCCAGTGTGGCCGTTTGAAAAACGTCCATCATCGCCGATTTAAACAGCATTTCACGTTAGTGTGGCTCCGGCATAAAATTGTTAATTTACATCAGAGCATCGCTTTTATAAAAATGATTTTGACATATTCGAAAGTCAAACGTATGCACTGTGCAACAATATCGTCAATGCATAACTTGATCTAATGCCAGTAGAGCGTTATACGTAGTGATGCATAGAGACCTGGCTGTAAACGGAATATATTGAAATTAGAATTATAACGAAAACCAAGAATTTTTACTTAGATATATATAGTCTGCAGACCGCGTCCTTCCAGCTACGCCCAACTTTTTTAAGTATGAGGGCGCGGAGGCAGTGGACCGCATACATTGGGCTACACCCAACTGTTTAAGTAGTTATGAGCGTTCCAAATGGGCATTAGGGTTGAGTGAAAAATTACTTTTCTGGAATTACCAAACCTAATAGTTATCAATCAATGACCCTTAGTCTATGAAACCGTTGTGCAAATTTTCAGTTTTTTTAATCAACATCTTCAGCCTCCGCATTAGGTTTGAAATTTTGAAAATCTCATACCAACCTGAAAATTCAAATGTTTAGTATATGTTATTGGTACATATCATCATTATAAGAAACTACCAAAAGTTGCGAAAATAGCGCCAAAAATCGAAAAAGTGCGCGTAGTCTGCCTGGGCATCTAAGTTACTAAGCTATAAGTTTAAAGAGGTGTCTAAATGTAATTTATTTTGATTGCTTTCAGATCAACCACATAGATTTGGCGCCGAATTTTGCAGGTCCAATGATGGGGCTGGGTAACATGGTCGCCAATTTGTCAGGCCTGTCTATTCCATTCCTAGTGTCTACCATCGTTGGAGATGACATGGTATATAATTTATTTGAGTTTATTTATTCCCTATTATGTTCCACATTAGCTGAAGACATTTATCTCTTTCCTCCACGCATCTTGATCTCGGGCAATAGGTGAGACGACTAAAAAAAAAACTAATTAGTCCGTCAGTTTGATTATCAAAGAATTTTAGACACGTATTTTTTTTCTCGTAAACGAAAAATGAGGACGGTACAGTGCGTTGAAGTTTCGCGTGACGTCACGCCTAGGTACAATTGTTACTTAGAAGTTAGAAGTGACGCCAACAAGCCCCACTCCGGAACTTTGATGATCTATATTTTTGTATTTTTTCATTAATTAGAAAAAGCGAAAAAATTGTGTTCAGTATTTTTGGACAATCTAACTGACAGACTAAACAGGATTCAATTTTTTTATGTAGTCGTCATCCCTATCTCGGACCAACATTTCTAAGAATGTCAAGATAATGTCGCCATTTCTTTCGAAGCTTGCCGCCGCTGCTGTTTTTAACGCTGCTCTAACGGAGACATAAAAATATCTTTGTGTCTAACTGTCGTTTCAATACATATTCTCCTTAGGGCCCACAATCTAATTTATTTGGTAAACAGCATTCAATTATGTTCGAACCAATCTCATTTCAATTGGCTGGTAAAGCTACCTTGAATGATCTGGTTTTGAATTTCATTATAAATACAATTTTACTACCTTTGACTATCAATATTTACGATTTTTAATTTGTTTTAGGCAAATCATCATAAGTGGCAAATCACATTTATTGTTGTGGTGGCGGTTCAGATCGTGACGAATATAATCTTCGTCGTTTTTGTAAGAGTCGATCTTCAATCTTGGAACTTTTATGGCGACGATGAAAACGGTATGAAAATAATATATAACGCCATGATAATAGTATATTCTAAGTCGCTGACAGGTTTGAGGGCTGCCGATCTTCTAATAAATTGACAATAATGTGATCATGATCAGTTAGATAAGTATATTATTTGTGTCTTGCGTGCTCCAATATATCTGTTGGTGTTTTTTTTTTTAATTATAAATGGGCTTACACTTGGCCACAGACTAGCCAAAGGCAAAGACGTGGCCTACGATGGCCTAGCAATGCACGGTCGAGAAGTTTCCAAAGTTGCAGAACATTCCTCATGAGAATTTTCGGTAACTTCTGAGAATGTTCTCGAGAACGAGAATTTATCAGAATACTTAGTAACTTCGTAGTTTATACCATAATTTCGTCGAACTCAGCAAGTCAAGACGTAGTCCCGTGGTAGTGCCCTGGCTTCGTATGCCGATGTTCTCAGGTTCGATCCTGACAGCGATCTTTTTGTTTTTATTTTGTTTGTTTTTTTTTTTGTATATACATATATTACATATATTGGCATGACCAAAAACAGGCATCATGAAATAATAGTTCGGTACCTAATTTAAAAAAATCAGGACTAAAACTGTGAAGTCTGAAAGTCGAAATGTTCCCTGAAGTAAGTATAGTGAGAATTTAGGTAACTTATCACTTATCAACAAAATAGCTAACTGTAATAGACAATAATTATTATACCTATAATAACATATAGTTTTATATTATGCCCATTTAAACATTATTTCAAGTATATTCTAATTATATATATATATATATATATATATATATATTATAAATTGCATGTTGCGAGAATGTTCTGCGAACATTCTCAAGAATGTTTCATTCTCAAGAATGTTCTGCGAACATTCTCAAGAATGTTTCCGCTTTTTGGGAATTGTCTGCAATTTCTACATTACTACGATGGCCTTACTTTGCTGATTTCGCATTTCTATTGCAATTGATTCTTTAACAAAATGATAACTTAAGTACCTTACTTACCCGACTTAATTAGTTTCTTCTATACATTCATAATTTAGTAAATTACCAACAGTCATTTTGTATCTAATTGTAACCAATAACATTTGTATAATTTTGCAGAAGGTGCCAATTCAAAGGAGATCCATCTCATTAAGGACAACGAGACCGTCAAAGCTTAGACTTATTAATTAAGTCGTGACTCAAGCTATAGCGAGAAAGTTTTTTTTTTCATTATCTGTCAGTGCAGCTACTACTAAAGAAGTCAAAGCCGAAGGCTGATAGTTTGCCATGCCAACGCGCTATAGACTGCAATATTTCTAGATGTAAAAGTAATTATTTGTTTTATGAACACCCCGCTGCGCTCTAAAACCCGAGTTGATAATGTAGATTAAAAAACCGCTAGGCTCAAATGAGACTTACGTCTGTTGTGGCTGGCACGACGTTGGTCTAAGCGCGACAGCGGTGAGCGGCAGCCATACGTGCGAATGAAAAGTCCCATCGCTGCGCTGTGTCAATCTATGGTCGCCGCTCACCGCTGTTGCTCTTAGACCAATGTCGTGGCTGAACCGTTAGTCTGTCACGTCTACCGCATAGGATACATGAAGCAAGCAGAGATAATCTGAACAATTTCCTGAACAGTTGGCCTGAGGATACATCAAATCGGAAGTCGTGGAAATTAAAAGGAGAGAGTGTCCAGCAGTGGGACTCTCGAATAGGTTAGAGAATAAAACTTTAGATGTGGTACGAATTCATAGCAAATAGTAGGAATTTTTGTCAATCGCCTAAGGAGCGCAAGACTCGATTCGGAAATCACGAGTCGTTTGGACTCGTACCAATAAGTTTTTGAAACATTTTCGATTGATATTATTTGGTTAGTTGCTTATCCATGAAGATAATAATAGCCAGGGGATGGGACAGATATTTCGTTGAAGAATGTAGCTTTATGGCCCATAACCAGATTGACCAGTACTTATTATAACTAGTTTTAGTGCCTTTTGGCTGTGTTAGTTTTTAGATAGTCAATGTAGTTAATTATTTATGGCGGAATGATATCCTAGTATAAATCTAGCTTTTTTAAAGGCCCATAAATATGCACAAGCAGAAGAATATTACGCAATTATTATATTTTAATGATATGAGACCGATGTAGGTAGTCTAGTTGTCCTCTAATATTTTTATTTCTTTCTCTGTATCATTGTTGTGTTTTAGACATAAGTATTTGATTTAATAGAACAGTTACTTGTTTGTGTAACTTATTTTTATTCTATTTTAATCCTTGAATAATCAATACAACTCTAAAGTTAAGACATAGGTAACTAATAACCAAATTTGCCTGAAATGAGACTATTATTGTGAGTAAGCCGGCATCCTTCTGAGAGAACATTCGAAGATACCTCTATATTTGAAAACCTCAATCCTTATTGGGCTAAAATGAGGACTTTAGCCCGACCATCTCACACGTGAGACGGCCTGTTTCCAGTAGTGGGACTTACGATTATTTATGTATAGCCTGGCAAGTTTTTATTTGACCCTCGCCACGTTGTGGATTTTCAGCTGAACTAATTTTTTTTACTAACAAGGATTACTATTTAACACCCGTCGTTAAAGTCATCGAATGACAGTGATGTAGACGAGAAGTAAATATTTTAAATTTTCTAACGGTTTTACAGCAAATATGCCCAAAAAAATATTAAAAAAGTAAATATAATTATAATTAACGTGATAAATTACTAACAACAAAAAAGGATGAAGAATTTCACAGTATTTCGATAACAATGTTCCGAAATCGGTTGTTGACATGTCCGGTACTGACAATTTATAGTGCGGTTCTCCTGTACTGATCATATTTGGTGTCGATTTAGCTTAATAAATTTTTGTTCTTATTTATGGTGTCTGTAGCTCTGCCGTGAAAAATATTTATAGAAATAAGGAGGCCGTTACATCATTGACACCAGTATAAAACAAGGTCCCAGAAAATAAACATCGACGACTTCGATAAAGGCACAAGATTCATGAATTTTAGACTGTGCGGAAACAAGTAGCGAGTATTTAAACATTTCTTATTAAACTTTGATTCTCTAAAACCATGTTTTCATTTTCTACAAATATTTACGAAAAAACCAGTACACGATGTCCCCGTTATATATGACGTCCGCACATTACCGGCGCCGCCATATGAAAGCGGTTTGTAGCGACACTCTTTCAGGGTCAAATAAAATGTTGTCAGGCTATATTAGGCTTAATTATTAATTTATTACTATTGTGTACTTGTTATACTATTTTGGTGCGACTGGTGCTTTTCTCTAATGTATTCTAACTGTAAGTGTTTATTTTAAGTATATTTGTCCTAATTAGTAAATGGATCTTATGTAATTGATAACATTTTTTCACTGTTATTATGTTTTATTTATTAAAATGAATATCAACTATACTTCTTCTAATTTTACTGAATATCCAATTTAAAAGTCTCCTTAAAGGTGAAATAAAATGATTTAAGACAGATCTAACCAATGGATGTAAAAAAAATTGTCGCAATAACTGTCACGTTCTAACAAAGACGAAAGTGACGAATAATATGACACGTCACAAAACCACGATAGTAATAATTATCTTTTTATGCTACGTCGGTGGCAAACAAGCACACGTTTCGTCTGATGGAAAGCGGTCACCGTAACCTATGGACGCCTGCAACTCAAGGAGTGTCACATGCGCGTTGTCATCCCATTAGAAACTTGTACACTCCCTTTTGTTGTGTTAAGTACACACCAAAAAGGAGTGTACCATTTCTAAGGAGGGTTCGGGTTGCCGACGACTCAAAGGACAATAGACGGAATAAATTAGTTCCATAGGTTTTTCCGTCACCAACACACCGCACCCTCGTTGAGCTCTGGCAGCCTTACTCACCGGCTGGAACACATCAATAATAATATGATTATCTAAGAAAACCTGACCAGAAATATTTTAAATATGACTACGCGCCATGTTGCGGAATTTCATTAGAACTATTTTCTTCATACTATAAAAATACTGAACTGTCACCGCATACATCAGAATAACAGCGCCCTCTTGACAATTTGATTTTCATGAGAAGAGTTGGGTTTTGTGTAGAGAAAGTTTTACCTCACCGCGGTACTAATTGAAGATGGAGTAGCTGTATCTGTAACTATCAGTAGGTATATAAAGTAAAGTAAAGTAAAATTTATTTCCAAAATAAGTCATTTTGTTAGTCACACATTTAGTGGATCAGACTAGGCAGAGCCTGTCCCGTGACTGCACAGATTTTACATTATTTTGAAAGACCATTATTAAGTTTATATACATTATGATCTTTCCAGTTCTCGGGACCATGGGGTCCCGGACTTTTGGGAGGCGTGCGTGGGGCCGAAGCCAACAGCGCAGAGGCCCTTTAAGACAGTTTAATTTAAAAAGTAATGTGACACTCACCGGCGATTATTATGATTATTATTATATTATATGGTGTCCTTCATAAGAGTGTACAGGATAATATAAGTTTATAAAGATCCTGCTTTTTTGAAGTGAAACTTCTAATGCGACTTTTAACTGACAGCGCGTAACACTCAGTCATTGTTCCGTTGCGTGAAATGCCCCTCACTCAGCGCGTAACATTCTGTCAGTGTCGTTACGCTCAACGTCACACACATTCCATTCTTTCACTTATTCACTCAGTCAGTGACAGAACAGATATGAATTGTAATGTGTGTGTTTTACATTTAGATAGATTGCAAATGAGTAGTACAATAATTTGATCAAATAGCAATGCAAATAAAAACGTGATAGTCACTTGACAAAATATTGGGTTGGTAAGAAAGTAATGAGCTAATCATAACCAATATTGTAATTTTTATTTAATTTATTATTTTAATCATTTATCAAAAATATAATGGCCTTCGTTATCTACTACTTGTCTCCATCGTTCTGGTAAAGAATGAATAGCATCGGCGAAGAAGTTCTTAGCTTTAGATTCAAAAAACTCAGCTATGTACTGTCGTAGATGGGCTTGATCATCGAACTTTTTTTCATTCAAGGCATTGCTTAGCGATCTGAACAATGCGTAATCCGTAGGTGCCAAGTCTGGAGAGTACGGTGGATGAGGTATCACTTTCCAACCTAGCTCCAATAGCTTTAGCCGAGTCACTTTTGCAATGTGTGGGCGAGCATTGTCGTGTAAGAAAAAAACTTTAGCATGCTGTGGACGATTCTGACAGATTTTTTGGTTTAAATTTTCAAGCTGATTACAGTATACTGATGCGGTAACAGTCATTCCACTTGGTAGGAGTTCCCAGTGAATAATACCATGAATATCCCACCAAACGGACAGCATAACTTTTTTCGGGTGAGGCTCTGTTTTTGGTGCCTCTATTCCTTTTTCGTTTGGAGCTAGCCACTGACGTTTGCGTGTGTGATTTATATATAAGACCCATTTTTCATCTCCAGTGATAAGATGGTCCAACCAGTTGAATGTGCGGCGAAAAGACAGAAGTTGTATGCAGATATCGGCACGGCGGTTTAGTTGATCTCTATCAAGTTCGTGCGGTATCCAAACACTGTATTTGTAGTTTTTTCCCAACTCGTGTAAATGTGTTTCTATGGTGACATGAGAGCAGCCTAACTCGGTAGCAAGAGTACGACTCGTTAGCCTCGGATCTCCTTCAATTAAGGTTTTTAATTTGGCTACATCAATCGTCACCGGTCGACCAGACTTAGGTTGATCTGATAATGAAAAGTCGCCACTACGAAACCGCTGGAACCATCGTTTCGCCGTGGCCTCAGACACAACTTCAGTAGCAACACGCTGACATATATTACGCACTGCTTCGGCGGCTGAATGGCCAGACTGAAATTCATATAGTAAGCAATGCCTTACATGCACTTTTAATTCGTCCATTTTCTTCCTTATATTAGCTCGGCGACAGCTAGTGAATGACTGACGAGAAACTGTGCGACTCGCCCTTTATATACTTTCGACCATAGAAGATTCTAGAACTCTCTCAAAATTTTTAAGTGGAATTCAATCGATCGCTCATTACTTTCTTACCAACCCAATATTTTTGAGGTTATGTTGTTTGTTTTATGTTGCGTTGGAGTTGTTTATGTTGAAGTTTCACTTCTTCCGGAGGGACTCCACGTACTGTTTTAATTATAAATTTGCTTAACCTTGGCCACAGACTAGCCAAAGGCAAAGAAGATGCCTGTTTAAACCTTACGTCTATATTTTCTTATGTATAGGTATCTATGATATTTAAATACGGCTGCTGGTAGTCATAAAGTTGCCTACATGACTATCTAAATCCCAAATAATTACTACTAACTACTAAATTAAACAAAATAATGATAGTAGAATTTAGTTTAGATAACGGAATCTTAAGAACAATATTCTTCTGAAACAGACTGCATAAAAGTTACAAAACAGACATTTCAAACTGTGGTTGATTTTTTTTCTAAAAGATCAAATGTGTCGCTTAACTTCAAACTTAGGTAAATCCATTCTGAAAAATGATCTGAAAGATAATCAACCTTATAGCAAAATAGATTTGCCCAGTTTTGAAATTAAGCGACACAAATTGTACATTCACATCATATTCAATAGGATTTTATACATACATACATACAATCACGCCATGCAATCCCATAATGGGGTAGGCAGAGCACATGAAACTACTAAAGCTTCAGGGCCACTCTTGGCAAATAAGGGGTTAAAAGAAAACGAAACTGTGGCATACAATCGTGATATAATACAAAGCTTTTCTGTCGAGTACCATGTTTAGGCCACGCCACGAAGCTTGCTGAGTGGCCTAATAGTACAGTACGAGAGTAAAAAGCTTAATTATATCACTATTGTATACAATACTTTTTCTACGAGTCATCATCTACATCATCAATGGACGGAAATATCATCATTCATGTAAGTTAAAATTAATGTTAATAGAGTCGTTCACCGTTGTATCAACATCGAATTACCTAGCAACCAATTGTTTGTAATAACCGTCTCTGATTGGCCGATAACGCGACAGATAAAAAAAAATGTGTTTCAGATGCAGGAAAATTTGCCAGGTATCGCAAATTAGTATAGAAATTGTATGAAGTTCTATTTTTGAAATTATTACAGTTAACTAAAGTCAACTATAATGAGCTTATTATAATTGAGTAGGAACTGCCATAGAGTATCCAACACTGAAAAGTTAGCACTTATAGTTTAGTCTGTGGTACCCTAATTGACAGATTACAGTCAACAAGTAGAAAAATATAATTTCAGGGTACGTAGGCAAGTTTACAAACGCTTACTATAATACAGTTACCGTAGCTAACTCTATCGTTATTCTATATTGGTTAGATAGAGCTGGACTGTATTTCAATCGGCGTATAGCGTCAATGATTGTAATTTCGGCTAGGCTGGACGAGGACAACTGATATGATACCAATATTGATTCAAATATTTTACTATTTATAAGCCAGCTAGCAGGGCTAGCTCGTGATTGGCCTTTCAGAGTTTATAATTTGGATGTTTAGATTATTGCAATACGACAAGAAATCTGAATTCAAAGGTTTACTATTTTTTGCTTTTTAGTTTCTCCGTGTTTTGTAACGCGCTTATTTTTGAAGGCGGTTTTTTTTTAAGTTTATTTATTTATTGATTTTTAGTGGTTCCTACTGATATTATATGTATCAATCCGAATATACGTACAGTAGTGAAATAATTATCCTTTAACTCCTAACCATCGAGGAGTTGACCTTCCATCATCAGCTCAGTCACATAAAATTATTACCATCAATCGTAAATACTGGTGTACCTTTGAAAAATACACTAAAAACATTACATGTGCCTATAACATTTGAAGAGTTCCCTCGATTTCTCCAAGATCCCATCATCAGGCCCCGACTTGGTGCCAATGGGACCATCTCGGGGTTATACCCGTTCGATTAAAAAAAAATTAAAAATCGGTCCACGATTCTCGGAGATATCGAGTAACATACATACAAAAAAAATTAAAAAAAACATTCAGTCGAATTGAGAAGCTTCTCCTTTTTTGAAGTCGGTTAAAAAGACGTGTGATCTATGTCACGCCAGTCATGTGCTAGCCCTGCTGCTAGCCTTTATGTTGATATAATATTGATAATCAAATAATCCGTTAATTCGCATTAAAAAGGTATTATCATTTGATGCAAACTATATTAAAAAGCTATTAACGCTAATGGCATGCGTAGCTATAGATATTCGACTGATACACAACGTTATAATAAAATTGTTCGACCATTAGTCACTTATTATATAGCCCGTCAGAGAAATAGGCAGTTACTGTGGAATATAAAGTGTTTTGTTATTGCTATAAACGCGAGATAAAAAGCCACGTTTGTAAGGCAATAAATAAAACATTTTGTGTCGACCACGAATCAGGTCAAAATAATTTATAGACAGTGATTAAAAGTTTCCAAATGACAGTAGTAGACGTCGGGATATTCGGGATCCCACATCTTGTGTTATTATAAAAATTATAAAATGGTCTGAAGCACGTTATAGGGACTCGTGAGTACGATTGAATATGAAAAATTTAATATGCTCGGAATTTCAACATGCATAATAATTATGTAGATATTGTTATACACTGGGGCCTGGAACTTTCGCCACAGCTACTAGGTTTTTCAAGTCCAATTATTAAGAGATTATTGTTAAAATAATAATAAACCAACATTTATTTTGAATATCTGATAAACAGCTTTAATATTCTATGATAGGCCTTTTTTTCATTTTATTTTTGTTCACTCTAGATATTTTTAACATCTGCCTGATAAGCAATATTTGATAAGAACTTTCGCATCTGTTTAGCACTATTTTGATATTCTTTGACTGACATTAATTTCCTAGTGTATATAATTATTGTACCGTATACAATAACGACACTAATGCGCCATTTTACAAAATGGCTATTGCGGAAAAGAACCAAGTTTATGAAAAAGTGCCAATAAATGAAGTGATAAGTGAAAATGGTCAGTTTGCAAAAGTTTACAAAACTGCTGAAGATTTAGAAAACTTCTGGAAATTTTGTATTAAATTATTAGTTATTTTTCAGAGGAAAAACAAGTACCTGCCTACGGCTATGGAATCCGTCACGTCCAAGCCATTATACTCTTCATCTGCATGTTGATTGGTTATATGGCAAGAACACACCTAGGAGTCACTATTGTAGCAATGACGAGTGCCATTGCTCATGACAAATCTATATTGAATATGACTGTCATTGAAGCAAATGAAACAGAATTTAATATAACTGGTGGTTTGGATTATAATGTTACTAACAGTAGTTATGATCTAAATAGTTCAAACAGTAGCGATGAAGACGGTATATGGAATGTTTATCGGGTAAGTACCTACGTATTTATTATTTGTCTTTGATATGTTTTCACTCATTTTACACAAAAAATTCGTATAGTAATATTTACCATTTAAACAGCTAATTTATTCACTTAAATTTAACATGAGTCAAATATAGGTACATTAAATAAACACACACACGTCACCTCGAACACTTGGAGGCATTGGTCACTTTTTCTTTGTTTATGACATTTATTTAATGTTTATAGTATAATAGTAGTGAGACTACTTAAAAAATACAAATTAACATATTTTCTATGAGAAAATAATTCAATTTTATCTAATGAGTCAAATATTAAAAAAGTTAAATGTTCGATATCAACAACGCAGTATTTGTCAAGAGGACAAAAAACAGCTTCTACGAAATTTGTGGTAGTTACTAATAAATGTAATCCGCAATAAGTTTTGCCATACACCAAATAATAATAAGCTAAACTAGCTAAAAAACGACGTGAGGTGCGAGTGAGAAACAAAAATAACCTTTTCTCGCTTTCACTTACAGTATAGTATCTAGGTGACCTTGGTGCGGTAAAGGACTTATAAAGTGCTACCCCGGACCTAAATCGGTCCAAACACCCCCATTGCTAGCATTGCCACCGAATCATCTAGATCTATTTCAAATCAAACTTTATAGTGCCATCTGTGCCATAGACAAAATATAAGAAGATCATACCATCCCATACATTAAAATGCGACCGCGTATACACTACACCATACATAGATGATAGATGGCGCCACAAAAAAAAGTCTTGTAGCTTTCGATTATACGTGTAAATGGCGTTAAGTCAGTTTTGAAATTGATTTATGGCTCGAAAGTGACACTTAACGCCAATCTACAAATAATCGATGGCAACAAGGCATTTTTTGTAGTGCCATCTATGTATGGTGTAGTGTATGCGCGTTCTCAGGCGGTCGCATTTTAATGTATGGGATGATAATTATGATCTTCTTATATTTAATCTATGATAGTGCTCAATTCGCTCAAAAAAAATTCATGTTTTATCTTCATCTTCCAGACGTACGACTGGTCAAAACCTATACAAGATTCGATCTTAGGTGCTTTCTTCGTTGGATATTGCATCGCTATGTTTCCCACCGGTATGATCTGCCAACGCTTCGGTGGGAAACTGCCACTTCAGATAAGTTTGCTGATAAACGGAATTGTAACTTTAGCGACTCCAACGGTTGCTGTATGGGTAAGATATTCTAAGAAAAGAGACTGAAATAAAATTAGTCTGCAAATATCGAATGTAACCGGATTCCTTTCACAGGCGCTTTGAAATTGTAGGTAAATTACAATATCGTGTTACAAAATATTTCTGTTTGGTGAAAATATTTTTGTGGCATCAATAAATTCAATAGGGTTGAATAGTGTTACATTTACATTCAAATTAAGGACTATATCATTCAAATTAAGGATCATATTTACTGAAAACTTGCTGTAACAAAGCATGAAAGCAATTAATAACTTGTCATCTTTAATTTGTTTTCTCAATATTTAAGCATTTTTCACTTTGTTACTTAATTTAGAATTAATTCCTACATCAACATTGAATTAGATTGACCCCGTTTTTAGGGTTCCGTAGTCAACTAGGAACCCTTATAGTTTCGCCATGTCTGTCTGTCCGTCCGTCCGTCCGTCCGCGGATAATATCAGTAACCGTTAGCACTAGAAAGCTGAAATTTGGTACCAATATGTACAATTGTACATCAATCACGCCGACAAAGTGGTAAAATAAAAAGTGAAAAAAAATGTTTTGATAGCATAGTATCCAAAAAAAAATTCCGGTAGACAGTCCTACGATACCTTACTATCCAAAAGAGGGGATGGAGACACAGTTGATTAAAGTGACATCTAGCGAAATATTGCGGCATTATTTACTTATTCTCTTGATACAATAACGTAGCCTAACTACATAGTTTGCTACAAAAAGTATAGATGGCAGTGTACGCTCGTTACTTAGTGAATGAAAAAATAAATTCGGCAGTGCCTTGTCAAACTCCGCGTGTTTGTGTTTGATTTTGAATTTGTTTAATTTTTTTTGGATATCTTCATGAGAACTGTATGTGTTGGTTGTGGTATCATTATAAAGGTAAAATAGTATATTTCTCTAATACGTAATAAAAAAAGGGGGTCATCGCTCAAAATTTCCTGTAATTTAGGTAATAGTCAAATAAAAAATTTCTTCATTTTTTTTCGATTACATAAGTTTAACCTTGATTTATAGTATATAATCATACATATTTTACTATCACTATAATTTTATTTCAAGTACTGTACGTTCATTTATACCGAAGTATTTTTTTTTCAACTATATCTTGTGTAGTTTAGAAGATACAGACGTTTTTGTAAAAAGTTGTGAATGCGCAGCGCGCTGCGCGCGTCGCTTAAAAACCCGGACGGTTGACCGGAATATGGTCGCGCGGGCTGGACTGTCAAGTTGCTAGGGTACCCCCCCCCCTACATGTAAAGTGGGGACTGATTTTTTTTTCATTCCAACCCCGTGTAATATATTGTTGGATAGGTATTTAAAAATGAATAAGGGTTTCCAAAAATCGTTTTTTGATAATATTAATATTTTCGGAAATAATCGCTCCTAAAGGAAAAAAAAGTGTGTCCCCCCCCCTCTAACTTTTGAACCATATGTTTAAAAAATATGAAAAAAATCACAAAAGTAGAACTTTATAAAGACTTTCTAGGAAAATTGTTATGAACTTGAACTGAACTTGAATACGGAAAACTACGGAACTCTACACTGAGCGTGGCCCGACACGCTCTTGGCCGGTTTTTGGTAAATCTTAAATAAGAGAACCTATCAATGATTTTAAATTATTTGAACATTTTGTTCTGAAGTAAAAAATTTTTTTTTTCGAAAACTGTACTGACGATCAAGATAAATAATTAAGTTTTCCCTAAGCTCTAATTTTTGCTTTACTGTGAACGGCCATAAAGCGCGTTGTCTCGTTCTTGCTTATGTGAAGACCATTTTTTTTTTTTGGTCAGAGGATTGGGAATTTAGAGAAAATAACCTCTATTCTATCCACAAGAATTGGACACCGGGATGTCCCGAAGGGACATCCCAAGACCGTCGATGCATTCTTTATGGCCGTTTACTGTATATACTGGCGCCGGTTGCGCGCGCGCTCACGCTGCTCAACTCCAGTGTGTTTTGTTCATGAAATAAAACTATGGAAACGGATTAAATCGCGTATAATGAATTTACAATTCATCCCGACATTTCGAACACTTTACAGCGTTCGTGGTCAACGGGTGACCGGATTGGGATTCAGTAGTACATCTAATAATGGAACAAGCACGACGAAGACTGTGAGGCATCTGCTTTGTATGGTGTTTGGACATATGCAGTTTGTTTTTGTCAATTTTGTTTAGATAAATTGATTAATAGTTTTTTAACATAGTAATGGTAAATTTTTTGAATATTTTTGAACTAGCTTTATTTATAGCGAGTGAACTCTATATTATTTATGGTCATGGTTCGTTAATATTTCTTGTATGTGGGTAGCTTTTGCACATTGTAATTTTTCCTCAGTCACCCGTTGACCACGAACGCTGTAAAGTGTTCGAAACGTCGGGATGAATTGTAAATTAATTATACGCGATTTAATCCGTTTCCATACTTTTATTTCATGGGGAACTATCGCGGTAACCGAAGACAATATTATGTGTGTTTTGTTGTTATTTATCAGTATTGTTTTATAAATTATAATGTTAATGTTGTAATGTATTTCAATATGTGCCGCTTTGGCTTTAGCTGTAAGGTGCAATTTGATATTTGAATATAATTATGCTTCAGGGTAGCTGGAAGGCAGTATATTGTTGTCGAGTCATACAAGGATTAAGCCAAGCCTGTCTTTACCCAAGTGCCCACTGCCTCTTAGCAAAATGGGCCCCCGTCAGTGAAAAGGCCACTATTAGTAGTTTTATTTACACTGGTAAGATATATACACGATTTTCTTTTTCTTTTTATCATATCAATGATCACATATTCAACTACTAGAAAATAGTTTGCCAATATCTTATCACCTCTCTCAGGGGTAGCTTTTTTAAGGTCTTCTGTAGCGGAATTAGCCAGGATGTTAATTTACGTATCGTCGCTGCGCGTGCAAAATTCGCTATGTGATTTTTAACGATTTTTCGTTTTCAATGCCATTTTAAACCTTATTTCTAAATACATATGCTCCAAAAACAGCGTCGAGCTCATTTCAGTATTACAGGTTTTATCAAAAGTAGGTATGTGATGCCCATACATTGAATGTTCCTCCTATAATCGCTAACTGCAATAAATCACATAACTACATTATCTTCTTATAACAGCAGTTTTGGAATTGCGCCTGCTATGTGAATTATGACACATAGCTATATTTTCGGAAATATTGTATAAAAAGATGTGTTAGATGTTTGTGCCCGATTTGTACAATCTCATACACAGCGATAATTTTGTACTATTTGTAGAAATCGTGAATGTTTCCAGATCGTGTGTTTTGCGTCACATAGCAGGCTTTTCTTACAAAAATCTAGCCTACTCTCTTAAAACTTGTTTAAATGGTGTAAGGTAGGTGGGTTTGTAGTCAAGTATAACCTCTATAAATGAGACAAAGAGTGTAGTTTCCCTTTTTATTGAGACTATGTCTGAAAGTACTCACTCTGACCGAATAGTTATTTTTTAATATTTGTTAAAAATAAATCATTTCAAATTGATTTTTAAGATTAACTGTCAGAAATTTATTAGTGTTTAGTATACTGACAAATTTCGTGTAGGGTTCAGTGCGTGTAAACGTATATTACAAACTATCGAAATACGATAAAGTTATGCTAAGTAACTCAAAAAAATAGCAAGTGATTTAACATTGCATTGGTAAGACTCTATCCTTTCTGGAAACATTTTAAAATAAATAAATGAAAATAAAATGTTTAATAAATGAAAAAAGCCGACTTGAGAAATCACACAAAGTTTTGAGTGACAAAGATTGTTTATCGTTTTCGGATCAAAAAAGAAAAATGGAACCCTTATACAATTATGTACTTTCTTGTCAATCCGTTTATCAATTTGTCAATATTCTTTATTTCGGAAAAACCCTATACTCAAGTGTACTGTACCGAACGCCTTGAAGCTGTAAAAAACCTTATTTCTAAGTAAATACAACATAGGTTAATTGAGTTGAAAAAAAATCTACACTCTCAAGGAAGTCAAAATTAATAGGGTACTTCCGGTTGACCTAAACTATGAAATTTGGAAAATAAATCGTATTACACCATACATGATTATTAATATAGTTGTGAGAAAAAAAAATAGTAAAATATACACGTAACCTTCGGTGTTCGAGCCAGACTAGCATTATCCAGTTTTTGAAAGTTAAAAAATGTATAATGAAATCTTATTCAATACATAAATGTTTACATAATACCACATTGAGCAACTTTGTAACTGAAATAACCTCCATTCTTAAAAAAATATGGAAAAAATATATTATTATAGTTGTAATATATTGGTAGTAATATATTAATTTAATCGAGTTTTGTTATAGTATTGTGTATTAAGCTTATAGTATTAAATCGTGTTTTTTCTGAAATAATTAATTTGAAAATGAATTGCTAAATTACAAATAAACAACAACATAGTTAATTCAAATCATATGATTAAATAACCATGTGACGATAAAGTGCACAAATTGTATTTTGTTCCTTAAGAATAAAATCTAGTTAAGTGATTGTAAGACACATACCGGTTTTTTATGACTCAAATTATAATCGCTATGTAACATATTTATGAAAAAATATTTTTTTAACCTTATAATAACTGAAATAAAATTTCAAGTTATTTCTTAATGTATGCAAAAGTGAAAATACTTATGCCATAAAAAAATTGATTTATTTATGTTCAATAATTGCCGAAATAAACAGTTTTTTGTGTCTCCTGTAAAGTAGGTTAAAAACACATAGCGAAATTTGCACGCGCAGCGACGGTATTGGTTATTTTACTATATTTTTTTTTTACTATTTCATGCGTTATTATTTCGAAATACAGCGCGTAAACCTAATAAGGGCGATAAATGAAACCAGGCATATAATTCAATATTGTTATCGTTAATTAAGAGGTGTTTTTGAGTTACTTTTAATTTTCACCCCATAATAAATTTTTGAAAAATTTCCCAACAGCAATGTACTGTAAACGTGGTTGCGATGACAATCAATGACAACTGTCAACGAGCGGTTAACGCAAGTGTGTTTGCATTACGTTGCGGGCCGAATTATTTTGTATGGATAAAAAAATATTTTAAGTAAAAGTTATCTAATTCCATTTTTTATGTCCTATACTCACCACCGTTAAGAGGTTCGCCCGTATTAGGTTTACACCCTGTAGATTAGAATAAAATAGAACTTTTTTTATGCTCTCTTGTTGGTGTACATATATTATGTATCTTATACTAGGTACAATAGTAATAAGATACCATCATGATTCCCTAAAAGGGTATTATTAGTATCTGATACTGCGTTTTTCTGTCTTCTTTGCTCCTTCATCCTGGAATGGAATCAACAGAAGTTACGTCAATGTACTTATAGTTTATCTGCTATGCATGTTTTGTACAGATAACTTTTGTATATTATTGTTGGTTTTTATTTTTATTAGATTTTTTTTTTGTATGTAATTGGGAAAATAAGTTTTGTTTTTACTTTTTTCAGGGACGTTACTGGGAACAGTTATTGCCTTTCAAATAGGAGGGTTATTGGCCGGAACTGCCGCAGGGTGGCCAAGTACCTTTTGGATAACAGGCGCCTTATGTCTAGCGGCTTCTCTGATGTTAGCCGTTTTCGGCGCTGCTAGTCCCGATGTTCACAAAACTATCACCGAGGCTGAAAAAAATTACATTTTGGGGAAGATTGATGATGGTACAAACAAAAAGGTGATTGAAAGCTACTCTCTAATGTGTCATAGAATTACTATTCAACTCTAAACTTTTTGTCTAAAGTACCTCTTTCATCTATTGGAAATCTGGCTCTATCTGTTCCGTCGGCTTTACCGAGTAGGTTCGTTTTTTTTTCTACAAGTCAGCCAGTATTCATAAATTTTAATTGGACATACTGATATTATACTCGTAAAATAAATATATGTATAACAGGTAGTTTAATTTATAGTACATACCTTATTCATTCATATTCTCATTTTTTGGCAATGAAATCAGATATTGATAATTTATTGTCAGTAATGGCTACTAATACTGATAAATCAAATTTATTTTATACGCCTATGTTTACATTATCCATGTGACACTTACTGAAATTCTTTCAGGCTGCCAAGGCACCATGGAAACGTATCTTCACATCTATACCTCTTTGGTCTACATTTGCTACTCACACAGCAGCAGGGATCAGTTTTGTATTTCTCTTTACTCAAATACCGTCGTACATGCATTATATACTCGGCTTTAACGTCAAAGATGTAAGTATCTTTTTGCAGATTATAAAGTTCAAAATGTCAATTACTCGTATGCCTAATGAACTAAGCAATTGGAAAATATTAGCAGATTATCAATGTAAAGACAAACTTTAAAATTTTTTGGTAAACTTTTTTATTCACATCCTGTTCAGTTTGTCCGTAGTCTGCTGATATAAATATGAAAGTTATACCAAATTAATTCCTTACGAACTTTTCGATCAATTTTTGGATTTCTTGGGATTATAATCTACATTCAAGTGACGGCTACCATCCGATAATTTTAGCCTGCATAAATAAATTAGCTTTTCTCCCTTTCTTACTTTTTCTAACAATGTATCTACCGAGATACATTTACTGTCTACGAACCGAAAATCGGTGTATATTTTCATTTCCATACTGCATAGTAATATCGCTCTGTCGCCGCGTTAGTGTCGCTGCGTTAGTGACGCCGGAGCCGCTTTGCTCGGAAGTCCAGCTTAAGGGAATCAAACGCAGCCTTAATGTTTAAAGATAAAACGGCTTAGTACTTAATCATAAATTGAACATAGTTTTTAAATCTAGTAGTAGGTGTTTACGTACTTACCCGTACTTTTACCTTTCTTCGATAGAGTGGACTTCTATCCTCACTGCCCTACGTAGCGAGTTCTATCGCGAATATTGGTTTTGGAGTCTTATCAGACTTCTTCATCAACAGGAACTATCTCTCCACTAAAAATGCGCGTAAGGTGTGCAACTGTCTTGGTACGTTTGTTGTTATCCTTAAGAAGTACAATTATTTCTCTCTTTGTTAATATAATTTAAATTTTATATACGAATTTTACTAGTATTATTTTATTATTCTGTACAGCTCAATGGGGTCCCGCGGTATGTCTGGTGTTAGTTACTTTTACAAACAGTAGTGCACTAGCAGTATTACTACTAATTATGGCAGTGGGACTATCTGCAGGAATTCATTCTGGATGGATGGTAAGAATATTATCAGATAGTTATTTTTAATTTGTTATTCTCCGTCTACCTTCATATTTTTTTTTAACTGTAGTTAATGAAGAGTTTTCTTAGAAGAAAACAATATCCACAGCAAGAATAGCCGCTTTTCTCAATTGATCGAAGGACTGACATGAATATACTAGACGACTGATTCATTTCTTTGGCTCGTTGCGTGTCCACTTCTGGATGAGATTAGCCCAGGACCGGGATATGTCTTCATAAGGCAAAAGTTTCAGTGCATTAAATGAATTCTTCAAGTAAAAAAGAAATAGTGATAAAAATATATAAAAATGTAAATATTTAATTATGTACTATGTTTGCAGGTTAATTACATAGACTTGTCACCAAACTTCAGTGGTTCTTTGATGGCCACTGGCAACACCTTTTCTACAATATGCATCACCCTTTTGCCCGTTCTTGTATCTAATGTGGTCACCGATGTGGTAAGTTTCTTGTCACCCGTTGGACATGACAAAGTACGAAAAGCAATGTTTTGATGATTTCGTCCTTTTGGAAGAGGATAAAAACTGTTAACTAAGTATTTCGCCCAAAGAGTTTTAAATTATTCACAGTTAGTTTCAAAAGACTTATATTGACGGTCTTCAGTTTCCCGTGATCATGGTGCAATTTAAGCAACTGCGTCGAAATATCGGGACCTCAATTAAAATCAATAAGGTGATTACGGTTCATATCCCGGTCAATATAAGTCTTATTTCGCCCTATACTATTTGCTCCCTGGTTTTTGAAGGTAGAGCAATGGCTTTTTTATTTGAATTTGAATGATTTTTTCAACACTCATTATTATTATTGATATCTGTGCCTTTGAACTTCGAGTTTTTTGTCTACTTTGGCAGGTTTACCCTTGAATCGCCGACAGACACTTGTTCGAATATTATTTCAAAGACAACGTTTCAAATAATTTCATTTCATCGACAGTTCATATCGTAGAACAATCGACACAAGTAAAATCAAACCGTAGACTTTTACTTCGTAGATAACTTATTCCGAGTATACTTACTTTATATCGTGGTGTTTCATTTCGTGTTTTTTCATTTTATTTTGTTTTACATTAAATACAATTCATTACGAATAATATTATTTCAATTATGATGTCTTCTAAAATTTTACATTTTATAAACTGTTTGTTTAGATCACAGTTCTAATCTAACCTAAACCTTCTTTAAAAAAGGTTCGCTGTTGTGTAGGGTCGCATTTTTAACCTAACCTAAACCTACTCTGTAAACTGGTCGTTTTTGTGTGTGGATTAGAAGCTATTCGTTGTCGTGTAGGTCGCAGTTCTAACCTAACCTAAACCTACTCTGTAAGCTGGTCGTTTTTGTGTGTGGTAACAGTTCTAACCTAACCTAAACCTAGTTTAAAACACGTTCATCGTTGTTGTAGCATCGCAGTTCTAACCTAACCTAAACCTACTGGTACTCTAATATAGGATTAAAGCCAATGGTCATAGTTTAATTATGGACGTATGTGATGTGCCACGATAAAATCGACAATTTGAAGTTTCCTAGAATAAAACATCCATAAATGTGTAGTACGACAAATGAGAAAGTTTTGTAATAATACGTCGACTAAATGAATTGCGATGTTTTGTATTTCTGCTATTTGAAGTACTTTGAAATGAATCAGCGATGAAGAAATATTAGTTGAATAGTATTTATTAAAACAATTTAAATTATAAAATGGGTACAAATTAGCTTACAAATAAAATGAAATTAAATCTACTTAAAAACTTAAATAACTGTAAAACTAAAAAACGTACATCGAGTATAAAACAAAAAAAAAACCTACTGGAAGAGGCCTCCCCGCGCAACCCCTGGTGCAAAGGTGCCCATTACACTCGCCGCGTTACCGCGTTGAATGGCAATGGACAGCCTCTGCAAAAGGAATGACCCTGAGCGCGGGTCTAGGCCTCTTTCCCGTAAGCGGCGCCCCAATTCACGGAGGAAGACTTTTGCCTCCGCGCACCAGCAACCGGACGTCTCTACAGCTACCGGGACGAACAGGTAGTTGGTGAGCGCCGAGTACTTTTGCCGCTTTTGTAGGGCTGCTAACTCGGCGGCTGCGCCCGCCGTCCTGATGGTACGTGCGAGGTGCGAGGGGGCAAAAGTGCTTACACACGTCGCGTCCCAGAGTAAGCATTTGCCTTTTTCCCACGGTACCAGCGTCAAGCCGTCGGGCCTTTTGCCATCCAATCGGCTGAGGCCTGGCGGTTCCAGCGTCGAGGGGATGTTTGCGGATATCAGGGCCCGACGGATGATATCGTTCAAGGCGTGGTGTCGTGGGAATCTACCGGCACATCGACAACAACTCAATGCGTGATGGCCATTGCTCTCTACCATGGAGCCGCAGATGCATGACTGAGGTTGGCATACATCGCAGCCCAGGCGTAGAGCAACGGCCACCCGCAGTGAGTCGTTGTCGAGTAGGGTACCAAGGCTTGGAGATGGGAGGGCGTGCAGCCAAGCACCGGTTTCGGGTCTCGAGGCTGCATTGAGTCTGGCTCTGTCCACTCCGACCGCGTTCTGCAATAGGGAGTCGAACGTTCGTTTAACTCCTGCCGCATCCCAACAACGTTGGCGGGATAGCTTTTCGGGTACGGTCGCACTCGGATTGAGAGCCGTCCAGGCCGACTGTGCGTCAGAGGCATAGGGTATAGCCTTGTCTCCATTTAAGGGTAATATTTTAGAGACAAGGTCTAAAACCCCAGCCGCCGACGATAAGAAGGCTGGAAGGCTCACATCCCTAGCGCGGCGTAGGCCTAGGCCACCATTCCGAATAGGTAAGGATGCCAGGTCCCATTGGTCCGGATTCAGAAATACGTTAAGGAGACATTCTGCAGTTTCTTTTAATGTGCGGTCGAAGGAGTCAACATGTTGAGAATGTAGCCAGGTAGGTACGGTACGGAGAAAGTATGTTAATTTGGGAACAGCAAAGCAGAATCGTAGCAGAGTAAGGGCTACATGTGCTGAAAGGTTTTTAAGTCTTTCTTTAGCTATAAGTAGTAATTCTTCTCTTACTCTGAACGCTTCTGGGACGGCTTCCGGAAAAATAGGGCTTCCAAGCAGATTGAAGTTATTGGTGGATAGCTCCTTAAGTCCGGGAAGTATGGCACTGAATAATTGAAATGACAACCGGGAATTTGCGCTGCAGGCATAAAACTCACATTTGCTTGAGTTGATCTCGAGACCAAGTTCATTTAAGAGAGGAAGAAGCTCGAGTAAGTCTTTACGAACTTCTTCCGGCTTGCCGCCAAGCGTGCCATCGTCTAGGTACCATACGTTTAAGGGTGATTGAAGTGTTTTAATGGCATTTTGGATGGCTAAGCTGAAGATAAGGGGGCCAAGCGGATCTCCTTGCTGTGCACCAACCTGGGAAAGTATCAGAGATTCATTAAAAAATAATTTGGAATGGGAGGAATATGCTTGATGAAGAAACGGATAAAGTGTTGGGATTTTATTTTTAACTTCTAATAATAACGTGTCACGTTCTAACGAGTTGAAGGCATTTTTTATGTCGAGTTTAACAACCACGCAGTCTGCGTTGCTCGGATCAAGCGTGAACGCTCTGGTGGCGTGGATAGCTGCCTCACAACCTAGTTTAGTACCGAACCCAAGTTGGTGCGGTTGTAATAATGAAGCCATTTCGTCGCGCACAGCACGGCATCCAAGCTTAGCGGTTAAACGGCGAAATACGCATCCAATCGCAATTGGCCTTACACCTCCATCCTTTTTAGAGAGGGCACATAAGGATGCTCCATAGATGTAAGGGCAAACTTCCGGGTTCACTTGCCCGCTAAGTTGGAAGTTGCACAATTTAGTCAGGCACTCTAGGAAACGCGGCCCGTTGTCGCCAGCAGTGCAGGAAGTGAGTTCCTTTAGATGTAAAGGGCGAATGCCGTCTAAGCCCGCAGCAGAACTGCTATTGAAAGAGCCAAGTGCTTGTGCAACATCGTCTGGTTTGACAGAAAGGGCAGGACAAGACCTGTCTGGTTCAAGTGGGAAATGTAGCGGCCGAGAGGGGGCTGGGTGTTTCAGTACTAAGCTGGCTAGAGTTTCAGGGTTAGAGGGCGCTACGCTATCGTCTGACATAAGAACACGAACTGCGCCCTTTAAGTCACCCTCGAAAACCTTGGATTCAATTGTTCTTAAAAAAAAAAACAAAAAAAAAACGTTTATTACCATTTTAAAACCGATGGCGGTCTATAGGCCGTTGTGTCGGCTTCGACAAAAAGGGAATCGATCATCACAGAAGACTCTATGTTCTTCTTAACAATGGAAGTCAGGTTGCTGGAGCCGGTTTTTGCCGGCGCTTTTAAAGCGGTAAAAGCAAAAGACAGCAATGCGAACCAATCAGCCGTTTGTTGTTCAAACATTTATCGATGGTATCGCAAAGTTTCCCAGCTGCTAGGTTGCGGGCTCCCTTAGGGATGTGGCGCAACACTCGCACGGATTGCTTCAGTGTCGCGAGATCGTCCAAGCCTAGGCTACTACTGCTGGCTGAAGGAGCTTGTTGCCGCTGCTGTTGCTGTACCGTGGGGGTGAGGCTAGAGGCGATTGTTTGAGTTTTGTGTTTCTTTCCGATATGTACTTTCAACCCGTGGGCATTGTAAGTGCGTGAGGAGTCAGGGGAGTAGGGGCACCGCGAACGGGACGTTTGATCCATTTATAGGTATTAGGTATAATTTATCTATCAATAGACTTACTTAAGTATAAATTAAAGGAATTACGCTAAATATAAATAGAATACCTACTAAAATAACACAGAGATTTAAAAAGGATATAAGTATTAAAAATATTAAGGAATGTCAGTCGTCACACAGTCCTGAAGGGCGAAACACAGATCACTTTGATAATTCATCGATCACTGAAATTCAGTACATTATAATTTGCGGGCAGAAACTGGCGTAGATATTCATATCAGTAACAATAAATATTTTCATTGTTGATTGTGTAGTGACCTAGTGACAGATGTCACGATCGGGCAGCGCCGCATCAAGGGCCGGGGCTGCGGTCCACGGAGAAATACACATTTACTCCATGTTTGTATATTGTGCTAAAGCGGCCTTCGAAAGATATATGAGTCGGAGAATAAAATATTCATATATAAGCACATATTTTAAATTTCTGAAAATTTTTATTCTTGTTTATATGTTGCTAGGCTCGCTATATCAAAACTAAGAAAATTTCAAATAAATAGTAGTTGAAACCAAATTACTCGAAACAATTTTACTCGAACTAAACTTTCGATGATTTGTTGTCGATGAAATAATATTCGATGAAAAGTTTGTCGGCGAAACAAGGGTACACCACTTTGGCAGCAGTAACCAGAATTTACATTTCAAATCATTAAAATTGGTTATCGCATTGTTTCAGTATGATCCACAGCAGTGGCGCATCGTCATGTTTGTCATGGCGGCCATCATATCAGTCTGCAACGCATTTTTCGTCTTCTTCATGTCTGCTGACAAGCAGCCTTGGGACCAGGTCGATGGTAGGTTCACTTTTTTTTTAGTTGTAACAACCTTTTGTACTTTCATAGATTTACTGATCTTCTTTTTTAACCGCCGCCTCAAATCTCTCAAGGAATGTGGTTTTCAATTCGTCTGTAAGTATTTTTTTTTAATGTTTGATCCACGATATCTCCGTCGTTACTGGACCGATTTATAAAAAAAATTTTTTGCTTGAATATATATGCATACAGATTGGTCCCATTTTTCTCAGAACCCAGTTCTGATGATGGCATCCTGGAAAAATCGAGGGAATTCCTCAAATGTGAAAGGCACACATATGGTGATATTTGTGTTTTTTAAGGAACAGCATGCATTTTACATACGGAACAGTAACATTTGGTGCAGTGAAACTGCTGATGATGGTCAGAACGGAACTCCTCAAATCTGAATGGCACGCTTATAGTGACTTTGGTATTTTTATAAGAACAGCATGCACTTACGTCCAGAATAGTGACATTTGGTGCAGTGGAACTGCTGATGATGGTCAGAACCGAAATCCTCAAATATGAACGGCACACTTATAATGACTTTGGTATTTTTATAAGAACAGCGTGCACTTACGTCCAGACCAGTGACATTTGGAGCAGTGGAACTGCTGATGATGGTCAGAACCGAACTACTCAAATCTGTACGCAAAATCATTCACGGTGCGCGCTGTGAAATTGTGGAATGAGATGGCTCTGTCGGTCAAACGGTCTCAGTCTGTGACATTACTCAAGGTGAATCTGAAGAAACTTTGGCTTTCTGAACAAGTACGATAATGTTTGGGAATTTTATATATAATATACTTTATGCGTTATTTATATATGTATATTATGTATGTATTGATATATTTATATATTGGTTAGGTACATATTTTGTATTTTATTAATGTACTCTAGCATGTAATTTATTTTATAGTGTCATTTTGTATGTATGTAGTTTATTTAATTGTTAACAATATTTTGGATTACTTTTGACCTTTATTGTACTCCTGTAAGTTTGTCTATCTTACCTACTGGAACGATCCTCTCATCTACTCCAAGGTTAGCTGGAAGAGATTCCTTATAGCGATAAGCTCGCCTTTGTATCTCTGTACCTACAAATTGTATATAAACTGTTGTACACAAAAAAGTGATTACTACAACTACTACTACTACTACTACTGAACGGCACACTTATAGAGACTTTAGTATTTTTATAAGAACAGCATGCACTTACGTCCAGAACAGTGACATTTGGTGCAGTGGAACTGCTGATAGAGATCAGATCGGAACTCCTTAAATCTCAACGGCACACTTATAGTGACTTTGGTATTTCTATAAGAATAACATGCAGTAAGTTCAGAACAGTGACATTTATAAGGTAGTTATGTTGTTAAGAATATTGAGTTTTCAAGCCAAATTTTATCAAGCTTCGATTTCTTATAATCGGATTCATGGGGAATTGTTGAGGAAACTCCTCAAACCTTAATGGTATACGTATATTCATTTGTGTTGCCGTCAAATAATTAAAGTATTATGCAGTTTTAAAAAATACCTACACATTTCTACATAATCCAACATTCGCAAGTAGCTTTCACCAGAACCCCAAAGGCGGCGGTTTTTTTTTTTAATTCTTTTGTAACAATGACAAACCATATTTCACTGTGTCTGTCCGTTTAAAAATGACTTCATTAGAGTAAGCCTTTATTAGAGTAAGTAGAGTTTATATATATAGTAAGCCATAGCAAATATAAAGTGAACTAGATTTTAGAAAACGGTCAGACTATAGGTACCTGTATAAGCGAATATTTCAATAAATTAAGTTGATGTTGATTTCAGATGAAGAAAAAATGGAAGCCGAAAAACCTGTAGAAATAACATCGATGGACAAAAAATGAAACCAAAATGTGTGATATAATATTATAATATTAATAAATTTATTAAAATATCACATGGTTTGTACTTTCATTTTATTCGGAGACGCAGCTTAGCCTCTACAGGAGCCTCTACCAAATGTTTTGACGTTTTAGATTAGGTAACACTATGGAAATTAGAATCTGTAGAAAAAATAAAAAAGATCTCATCAGGATTTGAACCCGGGACCTCTTGCTCTGTAGGTGGGGTTACTACCGAGAAGGCCAATTTGTCAAACCCTTTAAGTACCTTCTGATACATTTAAAGAGGGTTCCTTGAGGAGGTACTTCTAATTTCCATATAGGTAACACGATAGGCGTAACGGAACTTTTTGGTTCCAGTAGCTAAATAACCGTTTGTGAGAAGTTTCTCTATACGAGTACATTGAAAGTCATTTCGAATGAAATTTCAGCTAGGACTTTTGCGTTAATAACACCTGCGTCAATTGGCAGGGTGCAAAGCGGGTGGAGGGGGTAGCTAAAACGATCACAGCGCTCACTACGGCCAAAATTGACATCTTAGTCGCTGACTTACGCTGTCGAATCCATATTGCTGTAAACATTTTCATATCGTTTTTGAGATAAATTTAATATGGGCCTAGTAAAATTTGTTATGGTGAATTTGTAATAACTCCAAGAAAAATATCGACTAAATTTTAGCTATTTCCAAGACCGTGGTGGAAACGAAACCACCGTTTAAGTGAATAGTTGCCGTAAAAAGAAAAGTGTCGTCCAACCTCTGAAGTTTTACTTAAAAGTGCGTAATCTTTTGATACAAGTATTGAATTGAATTTAGGGTGAATTTATAGTGCAAATTTTATTGGAGGTAGAAAAGCCGATGTGGAAGCCAATCCCAGTTATGTTCCAAAATCATTTTATTTGTTTCCTTAAGTGTGCTCATGTGTACAAATCGAATTGATCGAAACGGATTGACGAAAATGCTTAAATATCGACGTTTCAATCGGACGAAGGAGCACGAGAACAATAAAAGCAGAAGTAGTCCATCCGCTGAAGGCTTATCACATTTTAAATAAAATTCCTGAGAACTTATTTCATCGCATTGATGATTACATATTTGATGTGATATCTGCTAAACCTCCAATATTTTCAAGTAAATGAAACAAGTTTTTGTAATGTATACTATAATTAAAAGTTATTATAGCTAGTTTGTTTTTATTTTACAATAAACCCTGTACCCTGCAAATGATATTTGTAATACCTATTGGCTACGTGCACGACAATTACTACCATGTGAATTTGAAGTGGAAAATGTCAAAAAATGACATGTAAACAAACACTATATTTTAACGATTTTTCGTTAATTTTAAATAAATCGAATGACAAGAGCTACTATTTCAAGTGTAATTTAGGTAGATAGATTATAAAGACAAGGATATAATACCAAAAATCAGTTTCCAAAGCATTACTCACGGTATAAACTTCCAACCCCAGACTACAGAAAGAGTCAATAAATTGGTGCTGGCAGGGCATATAGGGAATCTTAAAGAACATAGGAGTAATGGTACAAGTTTTTCGAGCTAGTGATATGGTATTCGCTAAACCTCCGTCCCGTTAATGCCATATAAAATAAATCTAAACGTAAGTACGTAGTCATGTCCGCGGCCGCAGAAATATCCGACACGGGCCTAATTCCCAGGCTAGGCCTGAATCTTTAAGCATAATCTTTTACAGTAGGAAAAATACTAACAGCGTATTGAACAATATTAGGTAAAGAAAGCTTAAATATAATTTATTATAATGTTTTGTTTTGACATGTCACTTACGTTTTCTTTTCACCGTAGCTATCCATTTAGTTTTTTGATCCAATTTCCAATGTGCTCTAATAAACGCATAGAACGTGCAACGACTATTTATGCCATTATTTTTACAATTAACAACGAAACAACATTGATACCCCATATCAAACATTACACCACATTGTATTATATTTTATGAGTTATGATAGATGACAACCACAATCAGTGTCGATTTTGACCACCGCAAGCGCTGCGATCGCTTTGTCTACCCCCTCCATGCACTTCGCACGAAGCCAATAGTTAGCCTATGAAAATGACATAGCATAGCAGTGAACTGATCAACAATTTCAAAAACCAATGATTTATTTTATACTTTATTGCACATAGGTACAAATGGTGGAAAAAAGTCTTCAATCTATAGAAAATGCCCAGCTAGCACCAATTTCTTGTCTTTATTCATCGTCTTAGGTTGGAAAATGATTTCGTGAGCGATGGCACGAAACCCCGTTTTAGTCACCAGTTTGTTAATTTCTCACTGAAAACAACAACTTTAATGTTATTGGCGATAATGTTGTAACCACCATTGTCCAAAATTGTCTAATATAGTAAAATAACACAAGATTTCATTAATTTTTTCACAATTTTTACTTACTTCTCGCTTAACAGCGGCGACAATATTGTCCATAATGGTCACCTGTCACGTGGCGTGTCGTCGCGCACGGTCCCACAGATGTTTCGTCACGTGGTTCGCCTTCTCCATGTATTACAGTTTTCGTTACAAGAAGTATAAATGCTTAAACACATAACGACCGACGCGACGCGCAGAATGATAATATTTACGCAGATGGCGTTGCAATCATTTAAAAACATGTTATTAGATAATCCAAATTTAACACTGTACGAACTTAAACGGTTATTTACCTGACAGGAAGAGTGCTCGTGAACTTTGCTGAAATGCCGGACAACCCGCTAGGAGGACAAAATAACCGTAAAGCCCCCCATTTACGGTACGATTCATCTGTGCGATCCGTCGTAACAGATTAATCGAAACGATCGATCGACAGTGTATTCCAAAATCGTTAACGATTTACTTAATTGCATAGGATATCGGCGATTGCAACATAATCCCGTGCAAGCATGAATCAACGATGGATCCGAAGTGTATGGCCCGTTGCGACCAACGATTCTGTTTTTATATCATACTTACTTACTGGCTATATTATTCCGTCTCGTTTGAGTAACGGGGCCATTGATCATTTACGTCGATGGCAAACTTGTATGGCTGGATTGGCTGGTAATTTCGATGCGACCGATCGCCACGATCCCACGATATCAGATCTGTCCATTCAATCGAAGCGATTAATCGTATCAAGAATGGCTTCATGTTAATCTAAGGATGTTAATTCGGAGTTGCGCTGGACAGTCAGTGCCACCGCTACCTCTCATGTAGGTACTAGTCGTTTATAGAATTTTTCGCAGCCTTAATGACGTCATCTAGAGGGCCCATATCAGTGTTAAGGTGCCGCAGGTTCTCGAACCCAAAGTCCCGCGGCCAGGGTCGATGGCAAGTGGCCTAACGGAATGACGCAGGTGGGGTGCGTAACGGTCGATATAGCTTTTTTTGATATATTTTTAGTCGTAATAACGATCATTTGATATAATTATTGAATCGTATAATAACAAATAATATACTCAAAAATTGTATAATTCTTATTTAATATAATGATCATTTTTTCGAACAACATTTATTATAACATACTTTGAGTATAATGCTTATTTCTGATAATAAATAAAATGTATAACACTAATTTCTTCTAAAGCACAGTTAGAATAACATTTTTTTGTACAATGAATTAGATCCATCATTTACCAGAAAAGTAGGTTAGGTTAGAACTGTGACCACTACAGGCAACGAGCTGCTGCCAGAAAAATAGGTTAGGTTAGGTTAGAACTGTGATCCTTAAACATATGTACTGCTATCAGAAAAGTAGGTTAGGTTAGAACTGTGATCCCTTCAAAAAAGAATAAAATTAATTCATGAAATACTTTATACTATTTGCTAGTTATAGTATACTAGTTGTATATCAATGGATAATTATACCATATAACGGTTATTATAAATAAGTGTTATACCAAATGATGAATATATAAAATAAAAGTAGATATTTTGTTGTTATACCAAACGTTAATTATATCTAATGAGTGATTATATCCGTTAAATATATTCCAAATGTTGTTATATCAAATGTTACTATACCAAAAAAAGTTATACCAATCATTACACACCCACGCAGGTGCCTTGGAGTATGGGTCATCCGCTTGTCTTAGCCTATTTGTGTGGACATTACCCTTGCGTTGTTTACTTTATATTCCAATCACCAAAGTTGGCGACGGTGCAGTTGTATCCTCCATATTTGCGGGATTTGGAACTTAAATTCTGAGATGGAGGGGGTAGCACGCAACGACTCCACATTAAGACCTGTCTATTAGCTTTGTTAGAAGTTTCTAGTGATCAGAGCACTGGAAAATATTTCCCTTAGCAGTTTAGCGTCGCTATACAGCGGAGAAAGTGGCCAATCTTCTGGACAACTTACCGAGTGACCAAAATGACAGAGAGAGAGCTAAAGATTTTTTTCTATTTGAAAGTATTTATTTTAAGTATTTAATTAATTCAATAAAACGTCCGTACTTTATTGGAGTTTCTACCAGCCATGTATAATCAAAAATTATTTGAGTTATTAACCTTACTAAATATAGTATCAGACCTTCCTCTATTTGATTTGACGCCAATGAATTCGGCTACTTACCTATTTGAGCAGGTGTATCAGTTGACAAGAGTTTAGTCAAAAACCCAAAGCATATTGGCAAGCACATACAAATCGCGGTGAATTAATACACAATTTCTACAATCGAGTTTAAGTGAAGTTTTGTTAATAAAATAACTATAGATACAATTATCCAGAAGAGTTTAGAAATTACGAAAATTAAGAACTTTATTATATTTATCATTTAATAAGAACATTTTAAACTATAACACAACACAAATAATACTTTCATTCGAGTGATCACTTTAGATTATGATAAAGTCAGATGAAAGAAATTATGAAGAAAAATGCAGCAAGGAAAAAACGCCTTCAATTACTTATTTCACCTTATACGAAAAACCAGTGAAAATGGGTTAGTTCATAAATTTTTTCATTAAACTAACTATTCAATTTTATTGGAATGCAAAAAATATCTATATTTTGTTTTGTACGTGTATTCTCGTCTGAGTTCTCGACTTTAAAAAAGTAACTTAAACTTTGTTTAAAAAATTATGAAACAATGAAAGTAAAGGCAAAACAACAGAATGCTTATTTTATTTTAAAGAAATGCTGCAAATTTTTTTAAAGTTTAGTATTCCACACATAGGGGGTAGATTTCCAAATAAATAAATAGACTTTTTGGAAATATGTGTATGTAAATCAATGATTTTAATTGTAGATTAATGTTTAAATAGTTGAAAGGTCAAAAGTTTTCAAGCTAATTAAGGTATAACAGACGGTCAATCTCGACTGGGAGGTAATTTTAATTAATCATTTTCTTTTCAATGATATACATCATTATCTATAGGCATTCGGTTCCAATGGTAATAATTATTATGAAACGCGTGTTACCTTTAGCTCATAATATATTTTTTTAAATATATCGTTTGATTGAAATTATCCAACAGTTGATATTGACCCCCTTATAAAATACATGTTAAATTATATATGAATTCCTCATTTTTAGGCTATGGCTACCGACATCAGCAGACCTTATTGCTGTTCTTTTGCTACATGGCAGCATTCAGCTTAAGGTCATTCATGGGAGTAGCCTTAGTAGCCATGATGCATGGACATCACAATGAACGCACTACAAACTCAAGTTTAGAAGCTGGAAATGATACAGATATGGGAAGTGTTGGAGTGTTTAATGGAATATTTTTTCATGAACCGGTAAGATTTTTTATAATTCTAGGTACTTATTTGCGTATAAGATCCTTCAGATGGCATGTGCGTAGACGATAGAAATAGCAATCTGACATTCGGCACTTTTTAAGAGCTACCGGTTCCGGGTAATTTTAGAAATATACTTAAATTTTTTTGAGTCTAGATTTAGATTCAAACCAAAGTCTAGCAAGAAATACTTACTGCTTTTTAACCTATTGATCCAAGTTTTTTAGGCAGTAGGTAGGAAAATACTGTAGTTATTATATTCATTCAATATTTTTTACAGTTTCCAACACTACAATGGGATAAAAAATCTCAGGACTATATTTTGGCTTCATTCGGATTAGGATACGTAATTCTTCAGATACCAGCGGGACAAATCGTCCACCGGTTTGGTACGCGTTACCTTCTTACCAGTGCTTTGGTTATAAATGGATTGCTTTCTTTTGTTACTCCGTGGGCGGCTTATTACGTAAGTTTCAGGATATCACAGTTGCTTACACGTTTTGTCTCGTCTGTAACGAGTCATTGAAATCTTATTTTTATATTGACTTACATTTCTGTTTCCATTGTACGGTTTGATTTCTTTTGCATTTACTTGTTTAAATTAATGACTATTTATTTTAATAATAATATATCAAATTTGTTCATGATTTTCAGGGAGGCTGGATATTTGTGATGGTTCTCCGAATGATTCAAGGCTTGGGCCAGTCTTGTTTCGTAGCAGGTATGCACAGGTCATTCGGGAAATGGGCACCGTTGGAAGAACGAAGCCAATTGACGGCATTTGCGTATGGAGGTAAATATAAAATTATCATCTTAATTCATAATTTGTATACATGAACAAAATTACAGAAAGAAAGCAAACTAAGCATACAATTTAATAGGTATTCTTCTTTTTCAAATTAGTTACCCCTTGTAGGGTACGGGGTTCATATTCCTCCATTGACTCCGGGCTGGGGCAGCTTAGATCTGGATACCCTCTTCTCACCCTATCCCTAACACCCTGAGCCCTTACCCTATATATATAGCAATGCCAAGTGGATTTTAGTCTTAAAAGCTACCAGGCCAAGCATTTTACAAAGGATGCTGCTAAAATTTCGTAACCCGATATCGTATCGCAATGCCGACACGTTGTGCGAGGAAAGTTCCAGTCGGGCTATCATGCTTGCAATTTTATTACTTATCAACGTGGATAAGACACCCTCTCACACTGACATAATTGCCAGAACGTGACGGATGCTTTATTCACGTAGATAAGTAATGTAATTTCAAGCATCATAGCCCTGCAGCTATTCGATCACCTGTTGGGTGAATCAACATAAAAGTAACGTGAGTCACGATTTCATTGCGTGTTCATTTGAACTGCAGTTGCAAATTAAAGGATCTTTTGGTAAAGTAACATTTAGAATAAATTTAAAAGTGGAAAATGTCTGCCTTGGGTGAGACTTGAACTCACGGCCTCTGGATCGATATAAGTGGTGGAAAATTTCGCTGGCTTCGTTGAAGTCTTGGTGGCTCAGTTGGCAGAGCGCTGGAGTATCGATCCAGAGGCTGTGAGTTCAAGTCTCACCCAAGGCAGACATTTTCCACTTTTAAATTTATTCTAAGCCTAATGGCATCGATTGCAGACGTTTCTGCTAATCAGAAGTTAAAAAAAAGTAACATTTATTTAGAGATAGATTATCACTTAAACTTGCGTCGTGAATAAATAGAACATGCCATAAAATCATGACTCGTGTTACTCTTGCTGCGGATAGACCCAGTTGCTTGCATCAGAAATATGTGAATATAGAGGTATGTTATGATTTAACTATCCTTTGCTTTTAGGTCAACCTTTAGGAACTGTCGTTGGGTTGTTACTGACGGGCTACTTAGCAGCCTCTCCTGTTGGATGGCCAGGCGTTTTCCGCTTCTACGGTCTTTTATCACTGATCGTCGCCATCATCTTCTGGTTCCTTGGAGCTGATTCACCTAGACAACACCCTCGAATTTCTGTCGCTGAGAGACAATATATCGAGGAAGCTCTCAAAAACACAGAGGCTAAAGGAAAGGTCTGGATATTTTTGTATCAGTAGTTGATTTTAGATTTTCTACCTAAGCTGCGTTTAGTGTGTTTGCTAATTAGTCCGTGGTCTGGTCTCTACTCGAACACTTTTCGACCCCATAACAATCTTCAATCTACAACTACGTCTGTATCAAATCAAAAGCAAATATACAGTGCGTAAACGTAATAAGGGCGATAAATGAAACCAGGCATATAATTCAATATTGTTATCATCAATTAAGAGGTGTTTTTGAGCTACTCTTAATTTTCAGCCTATAATTAATTTTTGAAAAATTTCTCAGCAGCAATGTACTGTAAACGTGGTTGCGATGACAATCAATGACAACTGTCAACGAGCATTTAACGCGAGTGTGTTTGCACTACGTTGCGGGCCGAATTAATTTGTATGGATATAAAAAATACTTCAATTTTAAGTAAAAGTTATCTAATTCCACTTTTTATGTACTATAATCACCACCGTTAAGAGGTTCGCCCGTATTAGGTTTACACCCTGTATACGTAGTTTCTTTGCAAGAATATAGTCAATTGGATGGTTCAGTCAGCTAATGCAACATCTTATACAGAAAACTAGTTTTTAACAGCGGCTCCTGTAACTATGGCTACACATCGCAACTATTTTTTTTAACCGCCGCCTCAAATCTCTCAAGGAAGGTGGTTTTCAATTCGTCTGTATGTTTTTATTTTTTTTAATGTTTGTTCCACGAAATCTCCGTCGTTACTGGACCGATTTTGAAAAAAAAATTTTTCCTTGAATGTATAATGCATACAGATTGGTCCCATTTTTCTCAGAACCCAGTTCTGATGATGGGATCCTGGAGAAATCGAGGGAACTCCTCAAATCTGAAAGGCACACATATGGTGATTTTTGTGTTTTTTTAAGGAACAGCATGCATTTACGTACGGCACAGTGACATTTGGTGCAGTTGAACTGCTGATGATGGTCAGAACGGAACTCCTCAAATCTGAACGGCACGCTTATAGTGACTTTGGTATTTTTATAAGAACAGCATGCACTTACGTCCAGAACAGTGACATTTGGTGCAGTGGAACTGCTGATAATGGTTAGAACCGAACTTCTCAAATCTGAACGGCACACTTATAGTGACTTTGGTATTTTTATAAGAACATCATGCACTTACGTCCAGAACAGTGACATTTGGTGCAGTGGAACTGCTGATGATGGTCAGAAGCGAACTCCTCAACTCAAATCTGAACGGCACACTTATATTAGTGACTTTGGTATTTTTATAAGAACAGCATGCATTTACGTCCAGAACAGTGACATTTGGTGCAGTGGAACTGCTGATGATGGTCAGAACGGAACTCCTCAAATCTGAACGGCACGCTTATAGTGACTTTGGTATTTTTATAAGAACAGCATGCATTTACTTCCAGAACAGTGACATTTGGTGCAGTGGAACTGCTGATGAAGTTCAGATCGGAACTCCTTAAATCTGAACGGCACACTTATAGTCACTTTGGTATTTTTATAAGAATATCATGCATTTACGTTCAGAACAGTGACATTTATTTAGTTATGTTTGTTAAGAATATTGAGTTTTGAAGTCAAATTTTGTCAAGCTTCGATTTCTTATAATCGGATTCATGAGGAATTGTTGAGGAAACTCCTCAAACCTCATTTGTGTTTACCATCAAATGATTAAAGTATTAAAACCAGTTTAAAAAAATACTTACACATTTCTACATAATGTAACATTCGCAAGTAGCTTTCACCAGAACCCCAAAGGCGGCGGTTTTTTTTTCTTAAAATTTTTTTTTTCAGAAACATCTTAAAGTTCCTTGGAAACAGTTGCTATGCTGCAGAGGCATGATCGCCGTCGCAATAGCCCATATTGGACAGGGATGGTTTCAGATGACGATGTATTCTGAAATTCCGTCTTTTATGGACAAAGTGATGAAGGTCGATATAAAAATTGTAAGTAGATAAGTATTTAATGCCAATATATTATAAATAAGTAACTATGAAGTATAATTGTTACCGCAAAATCATTCATTATCGTGGGTTTTTTTTTACCTAAGGGGAATCCGTTATGGCTCCCACTGGCTAGGGAGAGCCAAGTCGGTATGTTTGACTCCCACGGACTAAACCCCCTGGGGTGTTCCGACGTTCGCCTTGGGCGTTCGGGAACATGGTTGTAGAACTTGTAGACCACCGTTGCCCCGCCAGCGTTGCTCTTGCGGGCCCGGCTCTTGTGGCTGGTCATGCAGCCTACTCCGCTAAAGGCACCTCGGAACACTTGAGGGCCTTCCAGCACGGAAACTCTTCAGACGGGTGATGGAGCTCCCGGTTCATCACCCGCAAGTTTCTGTTAGGCGGCAACAGAGAGCTGCGAAGACTCTTCGCCAGACAGGCGGCCTTCTGCGGTGCTGAGAGAGCGAGTTGGCGTCATTCTCGCGCACTCGTTCGGTGGCCTCCTTTGCGTCATGACAACGACGCTAAATGTGGATACTGCCTCCCACGCCTCTTCACTGCTAAGCATATGACGTATTAGCGCTGGCTGGCTGGCTGGAGAGGTCTCCCCCTATAGCCGTGGACCCCTGTGTGGCCCTGCGTGGGATGAGCCTCGCTTCGCCCTCGACGCGAGGCTCATCCCACGCAGGGCACTCTTCGCACGTGTGTTGGGCCTTCATGGCTCTTCGATCACAACTCCTCCTTGCCGTATCCCGGCATAAAATTTTCCATGGATCGTGAGAGTCTGGGGTCCGCTTTGACTAGAATATTGTGAACCTTATAATATTCTTAACTCAATGGATATTGCAAAATTGTTGTTATTTAATCATCGTGAAGCTTTGATTACTTATTAAGTTAATATTAAACATAATATTTTTATTTCACTTTTGAAACTCGAAACAAATGAGACACGTGTATTTAGTAGTTTTAAAATATGTGTTGTTTCCAGAATGGCCTCCTCACAGGAATACCGTTCTTTGTTATGTGGCTTACCAACTTCTTCTTCAGCTGGTTCATCGACATGGTTATTGTCAAGAAGTGGCTCTCCGTCATCAATGCTAGAAAATTAGCTCAAAGCATGGGTATTGTGTTTTCTACAGCCTTTTATTTTCTAATGCACAAAATATATTATAGCCACAATATTGGGCATTTTCGCGAGAACAATCACCAAAAACTTTTTTTTTAGGTAGGTAAATTTTATATTTTTCCTACTCAGAATCACGAGCCCTTTCGATCTAGGGCAAAAAACAACAGACAAAAAAAATGATCCCAATTATTTTGCATACTTTCCATTTTGTAACTGCTGTACAAAGTGTTTGAAAAATGGTAACGAAGTGGAAAAATTTAATTTGGGACGCTTTTTTTACCTAGTAGGATCGAAAGGGCTCGTGATTCTGAGTAGGAAAAACATTAAATTTGCCTATTTTAGAAAAAAAAAAGTTTTTGAATCTTTTTTCGCGAAAATGCCCTCTTAGGTAAATTGACTTAACACTTGAGTCATGGTCAGGGTCTATCCACTAGGCCAGACTGGTCGTCTTAGAGGTTGTTTTGGAACTAGTTATGTTTAGGAAATTGTGAACATCACAAGCTGAAGAAAGTTTTGTGAATGATCGCTTGACGTTTTTTTAAACCGATATTTGACGACGACCGGTCTGGCGTAGTCGGTAGTGACCCTGCCTGCTATATAAGCCGCGGTCCTGGGTTAGAATCCCGGTAAGGACATTTATTTGTGTGATGAACACAGATATTTGTTGTTCATATGTTCTGAGTCATGGATGTTTTCTATAAATATAGGTACTTATGTATTTTTCTATACAAGTGTGTATATCGTGGCCTATCACCCATAGTACAAGCTTTGCTTACTTTGGGGCTGGGTTGATCTGTGTGAGGGTGTCCCCCAATATTTATTTATTTTTCATTTCAGGAACTATACCAACGGTGGTAGGACTAATCTCTCTTGCCTATGTGAAGAAAGACATTGTGCTAGTGGAGACGATACTAATTTTTACTTGCGCTTTTGAAACAGCAGTGTTTTCGGGATTTTTTGTAAGTTTTAAATTGTGTTCAATAAGAAAGATCAAATTAAGAAAGAGAGAGAGAAACAAAAATATGTTACTAATATAAAATTAGAGCTTTTGGGCACGGAATTAAAAAAAATGTTTTGTTTGCAGATAAACATCATCGATTTAGCTCCAAACTTTGCTGGCCCCATGATAAGCATTAGCAATTTTGTAACAAACGTATTCGCTTCCGTAGCACCTGTAATCGCTGGAGTTGTACTAAATGAGGATGTTGTAAGTATTTTAATATCCATACTAATATTATAAATGGGAAAGTGTGTGTGTCTGTTTGTTTGTCCGTCTTTCACGGCAAAACGGAGCGACGAATTGACGTGTTTTTTTAAGTGGAGATAGTGAAGGGATGGAGAGTGACATAGGCCACTTTCTGTCTCTTTCTAATGCGAGCGAAGCCGCGGGCAAAAGCTAGTATATTATATATTAATAACCTAGCCACAAAATTAAAATTTTGAAAAACCTCCGACCGCGACGTAGTGCACCGATTTTCATGAAACATGGCTAAGAACACTCCCGACTAACTCAGCTTTCAAACACAAAAAACTAAATCTAAATCGGTTTATCCGTTCGGGAGCTACGATGAAACAGACAGACACACACACAGAGACAGACAGACAGACACGTCAAACTTATAACACCCCGTCGGGTTAAAAAGACCAGATAATAAGTTTTTGGCAGGTGAACCTAGTAGTCTTTTTTTGGCAACATTTTACATAAAAATATATTTTTTTTTGCTGGGATGTAATTTAACCATACTCATTTTCTCATTACAGACAAGCCAGCACCTATGGGGAAGGTTATTTTTCATAGTAGGTGGGATTTATTTAGTAACTTATATAATATACCTTTCCATTGGAACAGCCGAGGTGCAAAAATGGAATGATCCTGAAGAAGAAACGAGAAGAAATATAGAGGCAGGAGAAGAAAACCCAATGCTTTAGACTTTTGCATAATATAGCTATTTTGAGCGGGATTTTACACAGAATATTAAGATTAATAATACATACGAAAGTGTAAATCATAATCTTTTTGATGTATGTTTGTGTGGCCGCTGGCCTGCTAGCTTCCGTCTTCACGGCAACTTGCAAAAGCCACAATCTCAATAAAAATCAACTATCCTGATAATGTACAGCGAGGCAAATCACGACTGGGGGGCAAATGTAACTGATCCATTTTTTCCATGTTTTACAATGTTGGTATTATTAAATAGAGTGTCCACCGGTTATATATGGCAGGCGTGTTCAGTGGATACATGTAGAACTCAAAATCATAGTGTAATAATGGAAAAAAATGGATTCGAAATTTGACCCGCTGTACCTTATAATTAAGTTTAAAGTTTATTATTTTATTTATTTATTTTATTTTATTTGTTAGGAAAACTTACAGCTAAAGTTACAATAAGGCTTATAACATAAAAACAATGAGCCAATAACAAGTTTCCACAGATAGAAACTGGGCAAAGTACATGCGTGCAAAGTTACAGAAAATTTTGAAATATATTTGAAGATCTAGTACTACATATGTATCAGTAATATCAGTATTGAACAGTTAATTCGTAAAGCAACTCAGGTTTCAAAAATGCTAGTCCATTTTGTTGTACGAATGCCATTTAACAATGGTAGTTATATATCTATATGTCTTTGGGTATACTTACTGATCTTAGCGTAGTCGATCGGCAACTATGGAGTGAAGTCTTGCATTAGATCCGCAGCTGTGTTTTTTCCCAGGAGGCTCTCTGATAGCACCGTTAGTAAGCAGTAAGTTAGTATGAATTTTGCTCATTATTAACAGGAACCAATAATATATCACATTCATGTATATTTCCGTCAGCTTTTTAAATTATATTAGTAATTTCCACCTTACTACTTTAGGTAGGTACTACCTAACTGTACCCATTCTAGTAGTAGCTCTTTATGCGACGATGAAAATAATTGGCCTCATGTAACTGTGTTTTCATATGGATTTCTTGTTTAAAGCATGCATATATTTTTTTATCTTTTTTTTTCAGTAATATGCTTTGTTTCATATTTTAATTCGCTTTACTGTATATCAAGTTTTATTAAATTAACCCAACGAATTCGTAAATTTTCATTTAGAAATACTTAAAATATTTTTCAGTACAGATGGTGTTTTTTTTTTGCGAGAAGTGGTTCATTATATGCCAGGTCGAAACTTCGGAGGCTCATATGTACTGAAAAACGTCGTACGATACACGTGCGAAAAGGAAATTCGTAACTCGTGTCGATTTAAAACACTCCCTTCGGTCGTGTTTTAATTTATCGCCACTCGTTTCGAGCTTCCTTTTTTACGCACTTGTATCGTAATGTACTATTTTATACAGTAGAACTACCAGCGCAACAACAGTAACATCGCGGCTAATTTATCGATATTTCCTATTTGTATAAACAGCACTGGCCTAAATATTAACATTTGTAGTTAACTGGCCTACATATTGCATAGGTACTATTTTTCAATTTAGTTTAACTAATTTTGGAGCCTACCTACTCATTCAAATGTTATTTGCACTCACTTAAGACGCTACAGGAGGGGTCAATTATGCATACAAACGCTCTCGACTATTTCCTCCCTGGTTTTTAAAGTTAGAGCAATGATTTTTATCTGTGTCGAACCGTTTATATTTTTTTGATATTCTTATTTTTAAAGACGCTAGAGCCTATCAAAAATTTCCAAAAATGGCGTTATTGATTATGGCGTAAAAAAAAGTTTGGTATTAAAAATTGGTGACAACTGGCCAAAAAAGCTAAAGAGTACGACACATATTATTTCATTGTTATTCAGATTCTCAAATTTTGTTACGATTGATTAAGTTTTGAAGGAGGAAACAGTCGAGAGCGGAACCTTAAGATTTTTTCGCAATATCTTTTAAACTGAGTTGTTCTTAATTGACATTTTGTTGTCGATAAATCTAGTTCATAACACTAGTATATTCAACTAGAATTCCCAAATTGAAAGGAAAAGGGGGCTTCTCTCCGTTTTAGCATTTTCGCTCCTGTAGCGTCTTAAAATTAGTAGAAACAAAACAAAAAATGTCTTCCCAAGCTTAACTTGTATTGTGGCTTCATCGTCGGTGCGGCTTTCAACGATTCTTTTGTTTCCCACCAATCCTCACTCTTTGTCGATTTTGCAGTCTCTTTATTAGCACTTAAAATGGAAATTAATTCGATTGCCTACGGACTCCTACAAAGGGAGGCTATGAGGCTCCGCTTTAAAGTTTGTGTATTGTTCTATTGTGGGAAAAAATCCAAAGATATGTTCGATAACTATTATTTTATTATGGTTGTTTCATGAGGATAAGGATGTGCCTTGAATTTTATTTTAATTTAATCCTTTCGCTGACAATGCTCCGCCTGTCGACGTACCTACTATCACTGAAAATACATAAAATATACGGGTATGTCTTCTTGCGGCAGTGGTTCGGCTGTCGACGTAGTGTTAGTGAATGGGTTACGAGTAATAAATAATTTTAAGGAATTTTAGTTAAAAAAAAAAATTGTCAATCAGTTCTCAATTTTAGTGGCATCAAGGCAATATTAGACTCCTACAATATATTGAAGATCACGATAAAAAAGTGTACGACGATGAAATTTTTTTTTAATGAGTATCGGAAATGTATTGATATCAGAAATAGTATGACGGCATAAACTTTGGCTAACTAGGAGTTATTGCTTTTTTTTTTTTCCGTGTCGCTGCTTTCTGAAAAATAAACAAAGTTTTGCTGCAATTTAAATGCAAAAAATATTTTATTCGTTGGTTTATAGAAACAAATAGGGGCGTATCGATGACAGACTAACAACGTGGTACTATTTGTATACAACCATCAACGAATGCCGACACCGTGCACCACTTTGAGTGGAGTGCCGCAGGGTTACCATGTAACCCTAGTCAGAATCAACATTAATTTGTCTCAAAGCTTAGCGCTTAACACAAGAACCAGGCCCCGTAGCCGAATGGCATTTCTGCGACGAGAAACGAAAACGAATCGCCGCGAAAGGTAGTCTGGCTCTGTCGCGCCAATACGCAAGAGCGATAGAGACAGATAGCTACGAGCGTTTCTACCCCTAATTTAATCCCAAATTAATTTTGTTTGTTTTGTTCTGCATTTAAAACGATTGGCCATAAGAAAAATAATAAAATGTGATCGTTTAGTAGAGGAAGGACGCCTAAGTTGTACGAAGTAACCACAAATCCTTTTCTCAAGTGTAGGAAGTTTCAACACACCAGATATTTCCCTACTTTTACAAATTCTACCCCCAACATGATAATAGTTTCCGCTATTCTGATATTCCCTATAGATGAGTACCGATACATAATTTATTTTATAGAGCAATTACAACCAACATATTCTTTCAATTCTCATAGTCAAATATACACTTTGTGAAGTAGAAAGAAATAAAATACAATAATTAAGGTGAAAATTTTAATTTATTAGTCAAATTTTTAGGAATTTTATTTTTAAAGGTGTTTCATCCCCAACGCGTCCTAGTATGAATTACAATACATAGTCGGTAATACATACTAAGCTCTGACCATCAACGTAAAGCTATTTGCCAATTCAATTCTTTCTTCGAATCGAATACGAAATTGGAATTCTATTAATATTATTTCTATTTTATATTGTCAGTGAGAATCAGCGAAAATGAGAATACAACTTCACTATTAATATTATTCAAAGATAATTAAAGGAAAACTATCAGCAATTCAAGAATTCCAAGAACCCTTTGTTTTATTTTGTGTTCGGGGCTTTATTTAGGCAAATACCTCCTGGTTTGCGCATGAGGTAAGGTCGCCTATTCTATCATCTAAAATGCCAGGCCTTGGATCCTTTCTTAGAATCATCTTTTCTGGAATGTGAACCTATCAACCGGTTCTCTCAAAAATTTTGAACTTTATAAACCATAGAACCCCAGACTCTCCTCCAACATATCGACAAATGAAAATTACAATCACTATATTTGAACAAGAAAATTCCATTTAATGGCCATCATTGTATGTGGTAAGCTTGTACGCATTGCTATACAAAACTTGCCTCAACTGTCACGTTACGCTTAGCTGATATACTCAAGCCTGGACCTCCTGCCCAAACAAGCATCATAACTTCAATGCCAACTAGCAAGAGAAAAGACCTGAGTCTCTTTAATTTATCAAAACCAAATCCGAAATAAAAATATTTAATTCAAACTGGCATTCCCGACAGAACCTAGTCCCTAAGCTCTTTAACTTTATTGACAAAAGAGGTAAGAATTGTACCAGGAATTATTCAATCAAAATAATAAAAATAATTTTAAAACCAAACTGTAATATCTTCTTGTCTCATTATTTTTATTCTCTAAACCCAGCTATCCCATAATTAAATCTCCAAAAATATAGTCCCCATTAGCAGCTCATTCTAAAGATATAATAAAATAATAAAAATATAATATCACAATATTATCAAATATCCAGAAATAAAATAATCTTTTATTTCTAATTAATAAATAAGAGATAAATTGCTTCAGTATTTTCTGAAGTTGGTTGGAACCTTAGTTCACTTAAAAGCAAAAGCTCGTACAGATTAACCATATAATTAACACATAAAATATCATTTAGTTTGCTCCAGGACTCCTTGGAATTAATGTAAGACCCTTGGATCTCAAACACAAAAGCATGCAGCTAAGCATTGTTTTTCTGAAGTTGTTTAGAACCTTAGTCCATTTAAAGCAAAAGCTTGTATAAATAACCATATAATTAACATTGTAATAAGTTCTCATATAAAATAATTTAGTTTGCTTCAGCATTCCTTGGAATTAATGTAAGACCCTTGGATCTCAAACACAGAAAATATGCAATAAGCATTGTAATAAAATTATAATATAATATGCTCTAGAATATCAGAGAATTATTTAAAATCCATAAATTATTCTAAGTGTATAATAAAAACCCCTAATAACTCAGTTATGTTTCAAAGTATCACAAAATAGTCATATAACAAAGCACAATAGAACATCATAATGAAATCACAAAGAAAAACAGTGATAAATATTAAAGAACTCACATGACTCCTTCTTATCTTTGGAGAGATCTCTCCGTGGCTGCCTCGACCCGCGACTCGTTCCTGAATGTCCCCCTGTGCCCCGTGTACTGGCTTATATAGCCCGCTCGGGTGCCGGCCCCGCCCGAACCTGCCACGCTAGCGTCCCCCCGGAGCCCCGACGGCATTGCTCGCTTGTATTACCATATATGGGCATCCGAAGCGCACCCTCCAGCGACGACGCGCTCATCTCGATCGTGATTGGCTGCGCACCATCGCCTGACGCCAAGTCGAGTTCCGACCTGTTTCCTAGAACTTTTGCTACCGATGTTTTGAATGATGTTTCTACTTGGAATGAAAATAACGATTATATTTATGCATGCATAGGTTTGTACGAAACGAGATTATCGGATCGTCACAATTGCCCCCAACATTTGTCACAGAGGAAAGGTTTTGTAAACCTTGACTCGGAGCACAAATGTTCCCACTCTAAATCAGATATTGTTATTTAACCCCTTGATGTAAATGTGGTGTGTAAAGTGACCATTACTAGAAAGGAAACAAATTATCCGGCATGAAATTATAAACCCACAGAATTATGACCCATGAGTCCAATTGCTTTCAGACAGAATTTCCACCCTCCATGCGACACTTGGTTGTGAGGCAAGTGAGCCCTATGTAGCAAAGTCCTCGCGTTTCATCCGGAATCTACGACCGTAGCCATTGAGATTCCACCACCTACATTGCCCAGATGTCCAGAAACAACGAAAACCTCCTCATAAAGAATGGAAAAACCTTTGCGGTAACCTCCAACACTTTTTCCCAGTGGCAATAACTCCAGTCAATAACCCACACAGGACAACCGATTCCTTTCTTTCTTGGCTTGATGTAGTACTCTATTTCCAAGCAAGAAAGCTAGAAGTATTTTGAATTCATATATATTACGTTATGGCTCAAATGATTTCCACTCGATTTTTTTTTTTATTCGTGTGGAACCCAAACGAACTCTAAAGTCCTTATCTGAGGTTAGCGTCAGGATAGATGGACACGAAGTAATTCAAACATGTGTTTAATTCACATGCTTGACCACCCCACATCACGTAAGCTCAGGAGTCAGCCAAATGGTCAGTTAAGAATGTAGAAGACATCCTTAAAAGTATTTGAAAGTCTCGACCGAGTTACTGGTAATACAAATGGACAGGAAGGAACTCCTGGACAGCCTCAGCCTTGCTATTACATTAATAATAACTTTATTTTATTTTGTGGAAGTTATTATTATCATAATCCTACTTATGATGAAAAATTACTATAAAAATTATACATATCTGGATGTATATCGGCTGCAAAATGCCATACTAATCTACAATGCAATTGATTTCAAAAAAATCATTTCTATAGAAAGCTTTTCAGTTAAATAGCAATAACCAAAACTGTCTATCAGAGGCACACATTTCTCTCCAAAGGTAGTACCGCCACGTCACTGCAGTTCAAACACATGGTTCTTTTTTTTTTTTTTTCCACGTGCTTGCTGTGCAGCCCGGTACCCCGGATCCCCTAAGATAGGTTAAGCAAACTAAATCAAAACACTCCTTCTGCAAACCCACTCGTTCATAGAGAGTGTGACGGACGAATAGTGATAGCTTCTTGTAGAGTATTGTGTTATCAAAAAGAATTTACCTATAAAAGGTATGACCTTAACCTAACACCAATATTCTCTTGATAACACATCTTTGTTCCCCTTTTCCCCGTTTGCAAATAACAATAACTGTTGTCAATATTTGATGATAAACAACTCTTAATAAACTCTCTCATACAAAATCATACATCAATTCTTTCATCCATCCGCTCTTACATCTACACATAACATACATCATCTGAGTCGTACACACATAACATACATGTTCCATTCAATCATCTTTTATTCTTCCTCACTCGCTCTTTCATACAGTTTAATACAAAGTTGCAAACAATCAAAATATTGACAGAAAAAAATTAATCCCATTTCCTTTTGAATAAAATATTTATTGCATTGTGCTTTATATTGAAAAAAAAATCTACATAGTATACTATACTACAAAACATAACTTATAATTAAAGTTTACGCTTACGCTTAATGTTTAACGTAATTGGTTGAGACAAATTACGCTAAAAATAAATATAGTCAGAGCAACGTTAGAATTAATTCCTGATAGTCATGAATAAACCCTTACACATACGAAACCATGACTTGCTGTTTAACAAAAAGCCATAGCCCCGCACATGCACTGGCCACCCACAACCACCAAAAACCAATCCCACATCACTTCAACCATAAAATTTACGCCTTATATGCTCTAAAAATTACGCTAGGTTACGCCTTATATGCTCTAAAAATTACGCTTAATCATTTACGCCAAATTGCAATTATATTTACGCCAAATGTACTTTACTTTACGCCAAATTAGTTACGCCAATTGCTTTAATCAAAATTACTACGCGCTATGCCACTTAACTTAGGTATTCTAACTACAAAATGGTAACATGTTCATCTTACATCTGTCCAGCCACAAATATCCTGAACCAAACGATTACCCACGTCTCATTCTTCATTATCCAGATCCTCTTCAGATGTTATTGAACTTGTTTATTCTGCTGAAGTAGTAGATGCTGACTGCACAAATATGTTCTTGGAAGGGCTTCAGGCGAAGACAGCCACTCCAATTCATAGATCTGCTACTGCAACTGCGGCTCGTACAACTACTGCTGTCCCGTACAACTGTTGCTGGCTCTGTAACTCAAAAGCTCGAAGCACGAAACACGTCGAGTTAGCGTAATTACAAACAAAATATGAACCTTGGATTAACCTTTATTTTTAGTTTCCCCAACACAACATTGCAAAATTAATACTGTTACAGTTACACGATATTTTTAGCTAGGTGGAGGATAAAATGACGGCTTAAAGACGGATGTCCCTTATTTACAATCAGTTTTACTTGGGAATAGAAAAACATGACTAAATCTATGCCTGATAAACAAAATAATAAATTTTAATGTAAGTAGCTAATTGGTTCATCAAACTAAGGTCTAATTAATAGGTTCTCGTACAACTTCGCACATAGTCATTACATTGTAGTTCATTGTTGCTAGGTCCTGGAATAAAATATTTCTATTCATTTCCCATCCACATGATAAGAAACATACTTTAAGGAACAATATTGTCATGTAACGATGCGTGAATTGATACTACTACGCTACCATAACTAGATATCCTAACACTAAACTTGCCCCCATGTCATTGCAAGTTTTATGCTATTGACTAACTCTGTAAATGTAAAACTATTAGTTACTGGCTTCTAACCTTTGCCGAATTATGATGACGAGCACCCTCAGTTATTAATTAAGTTAATCGGAAACAAAAGTAACATACACATACACTTACAATGTGATTCATCTGTTGTTTACACAAACTAATTACAATTATACATGCTGACATACGTGCCCCCCTGCGAATTAAACTTTTACATAATCAGTTGTGATAACCAGACTCGAGGATAACTCACAACAAAAGTCATCTTTATCACACACAAAATAATTACAACTCTCTTTACTCGCTGCCATACATGCCCCCGTGACAACTAAAATTTAGCGTATTCTAAAGGGTTCAAATTGTGAGAAGCTAAATAAAGGAACCAATTGACCAAAGTTTAATCACAAATGGATAACCTTGAACAATAAGATTAAAAACAAAACTAAAATAAATATAGAGGAAGAACCTTAAAACTAAACTAAAACAAATTAAAAGGAAAAAACTCAAACAATAAAATACACAAAAATATTTCATTGCCGGGGTTCGAACCGGTAATCTACCGCTTCGTAGCCCAATCCACTGAACTAAGTGTGCTACGGCGACTGTGGTGAAATAGGCAATGTATATCGACGAAGACAGATTGCCTTGATGTTTAATTTTCTTTCATTTATCTTTTCTGATTATTTTACCACCGTAGGAACAATTGCGTTTCGGGCAAAATGTCGCACGAAAAATATGAATGAACACTAAGCACATTTAGAACTAGTCCTGTAAATACACGAACAGTCGTATAACACTTACCCCGCGACAATAACACACTCGCACGTACCGCTTGTACATATGATTACGGTATACACCGTCTTTTTCACGTACGTAAAACAATTAAACTTTCCAGTTTACATTTATAAAATGACGACATTGACGGAATTTCTCATTGACCTCTCATCTTCTTCTTCTTGACGGTCCACTTTCCTTCTTTTCTTCGCGACACCCTATATTTTAAAATAAAAAATTTATGTTGTCACCAATCTACCCATTACCCTCTAAAGACAACAAATTGAAACTAGATGGCGTTATTAGGAACATGTAATGTGATGTTATGCTAAAACATCATGTTTCAACCACAAGCATTACCGTATCACTTGAAACAAGCGAATACTAAAATAACATACATACACATACCTACCATTACATTTAAAATACAAAAGTGTTCCTTTACATACTTGTTGGCCTACTTCAGGTCCTCTTTGCGAAACTAACTTTTCTTCTTCTGTCACAAATTACACACAAAAAATCTAAGATTTAAGTTTTGGTGATGAAAATGAATAGTGATAAATACGCTGAGTTTCTTTCTCTTACTTTAAGCTTTATTTAATTACGTCAACGATTTCAAAAGAAATGAATAGATGAATAGCCCTTAATAGAAAATAAATGACTTCTAAATAGTCTCGTAACATACATACATTACATACCTACATTCAAAAACAAAACTATACATACTTACATTCAAACACAACTATACATACATTCAGAAAACACACAACTACGTAAATTGAAATTTGTCTTTAAGTGTGTTCACACACTATCCGATCCGACCGATATCGAATGCGAAAACTCCCTAAGTAGGTGTACCTTTAACCTCTTAATGTAAGTTTATCTATGTATAATGATGGTAATGACAAACTACGTCTTATTTCGTTAATCTGCGTATAATTAGAATACCTATTGATAATAGTTAGCTTATACATCACGCAAAATACGCGCAAGAAATCGGTTGCGGACAATCGCCCATACTACAATACAATACAATACAATACAATAGTTGGTACATACTCTTACCCTCTGCTGACAGTTACATTGAGTTGAAATTTGACAAACAAAAATTTTCCTATTTTTAAGTAAGTCACATGTAGGTATATTTTCAAAATCAAAATCAAATAGCTAGAAAGTATAAATACCTACGTTTATGAAAAACGTAATGAACTATCCCTTATTTACTGATTCGATGCTATAGAATTGGAATGTAAAATTGGATTTTAACAATTGAATATAGTAGACGCAGATTTTACTGAGTAGGTATGAAAAATAATTTTCCTTTGACATGCAATATTATGAATACCTACTTATATACCTACTTCCATAGAATATATAATAGAACAAATACTTACTACTTACTTGGTACTTACTTATACCTATTACTTACTTACTTCGCTGGCACGATAACCCAAAATGAGTTTCGTCCTTCAACACAAGAACACACCGTTTCGTTCGGTTTTGAGCGGTATCGTTACCTCACATTCGCCTTAAGAGCATGGGAGAACGCCGTCCTGCTAGTCTCCCTAAATATTGTTGAGCGGATAGAGTGAACGTAGACCTCCGTGAGCTCGGCGTCGACGAAAGCAATACTATGAATACCCGACGATAATGGTAATCTACTAATATATCTAGTAAAACAAACACTTACCTTGGTTTAAGGAACTAATTAAAGTTAAGAGTGAAACGTTTCATAATATAGTTGACTCTATTTGATCGTACTTGACTCTAATGGTAATATAAAAGTTTACTCTTAAGAGTGTTTATCAAAATTTAAAAGACTAGTTAATTTTAAGAACTAAAACGTTTAATATACTACGTCTCTAGTTTTATTCAAGGAAATATAAAAGAATAACATGAAAACCCTTTCTAATTTTAAATAAACGGAGTAATGTTAAAACTGACAATTATGTACCAACATAAACTACAAGAATACTCAATAAACTACGGTTGCACTCACGTTGTTATATCGCTACTGTTGCGACATGGTTCGAACCAATAAAGTACCTACCTACCTAATCACAAGAAGATTCGAATTTAATCGAATGCATTATATTGTAGATCTATCTCGCCGAATCTATAAAGTTACATAAGTAAAACACGAAGATTATAATAATTCAGACATGCTCACTTACCTCGACATAATATGAAACTGCTAACTGACTCTAACTAGTCTGACTTCATTTACCATTTTACCAATTTCTTCTATCACGTCGATGACAAACAGGTAATTATACGGCCGCCTGATGGAAAGCGGTCCCCGCAACAATTTTTGAAACCTTTTAATATCTTCTGGCTGATATTTACTCCATTGTGCCTTGAGTCAATTCACATAAACTTCTAAGTTTCCTAAGCTATAAATGGGAAAACAAAACAATGGAAAAACATAACAGTACATAACAAAAGTAAATAGGATTAGTATAAAATAATAAAAGGGTAGATAAACATGTCAAATATGTCCCGTTAACTTATAAATCTTCATTCCTTCATCTTGCTTTCTTAAGTTTTCTAAGCTACAAATGGAAAAACAAACAATAGAAATATATAACAGTACGCAACAAAAGTAAATAGGGTTGGTAAAATCAACAAAAGAGTAATTAAACATCTCAAATATATCCCGTTAACTTGTAAATCTTGGTTTCTTCCAAATTCGAACTTCCTGCATCTTCACGTGCCCCCCCTTATAGTAAAGTCTTGACCCACCATTATACAAGAACAAGATAAGTAGTGTAGACCTAAAAATATAAAACACAATGTTATAAGAGAAATAAAAATTATGCAACTGTCGTCATCTACTTTTATTCTGATTTCGAACTTTACTACGTCTAATACACATTATGTGACTATGTTTGGTAAAACATATAACTTTTTATGGGGTAGGAGGCAAACAAGCAGACAGGTCGCCTACTGGTAAGCGATCACTGCCACCCATGGACACCGGAAACACCAGAAGTGTTGGAGGTGCGTTGCCGGCCTTTAAGATAAGTGTACACTTTTTTTTTTGAAGATTTCAAGTAGTATCGGTCCGGTCCGAAAATAACGCCGATGACGATTCATTCTATAGTTTAGCTGTATGGGCAGACATAACAATCGAAGACATTTAAAACCAGGTTCGGCTTTGCGAGCCATACTTATACATATTCATAAAGGAAAGTTGTAAAAGTCGCTGACATGGACTATATTTTATTCCTTTTTAGCGATAAGACTACCTATTGTTACCTAGTTATACTCTCACTCAACATTATGTATACATAAATGTAATGTGTAAAATGGTTCAATAAAGTATATTTACATACTTACTTACTTATAATATTAAGTGATGATGATTAATGATATGTACTTAAAGTGTTAGTTCCTTAAAACAATCCCTACAAAAACGTTCCTTCAGTGTTGTTCTTGAAACCCTTTCATATTTCTACTCATACATACATATAATCACGGCTATATCCCATAAAGAGGTAGGCAGAGCACATGAACTACCAAGTTTCAGTGCCACTATTCATACGAAGAAAGCTGACAGAAGTAATCTTTGCTTTAGTTGCTAACACTAAAACCCTGACGTCATATGAACATCTTATAAACTATAATTATGGTAGATCTTCACAAAATCTGAAGGATTAAAACGAGCTTTGAGACTAAATAAGAACTAATATTTGTTAAATATTAAAATAAAGATTACATGAAACCTTACACTAACCGCGTATATAAACAATGATATCCTAAATGTTGAGGACGACAATCGTTCGCTACGAAGAATTGCTATTACAAAATGACAGGCGTTAAGTTTGTGCCATACTAACTAACAAAATCCAACTCACTAGACTATCCTGTTTGCCGTTGGTAAACACAAATCTATTCTATTTTGACCATCTATCAAATTATAGAACTTCCTACTCTAATGTTGATAACCATACAATAGACCTATACATATCAACACTAAGCTTAAGTAAAGATAAAAGTAAGTTAAGTAAAGTAAAGGTAAGTTAAGAACATGTTAAGTTTTAAGTAAGAACCCTTATTCTATGGGATAAAGTCCTGCTCCAAGGTTTTCCAAAGTTCTCTATCTGAAGCTGTCGTCAACCAGTTGGAACTAGTCGGTGACGGGCGGGCGGCGACGGCGAGGCGGCGGCGCGAGGCGGCGGCGACGGTAGGCAAGGCGGTGACGGCAGACAAGGCGGCGACGGCAGGCAAGGTGGCGTCGGCAGGCAAGGCGGCGACGGTAAGCGGTCTGACTAGCCCATGGAGCATGACTAGGCGAGGCGGTGCATGAGGCGGCGGCGGCGAAGGCTGACAAACGCGTGGCGCGTGACGACACGGTGAGGTGAGGCGGCGGCGGTAGGCGACGAGGCGGCGGCGCGGGTGCGAGCCCGGCCGTCCCTCTTCTCGTTTGAATCTCAAGATTTGGCGTAGGCACTAGTTTTACGAAAGCGACTATCGACTGATCTTACTACACGTAAAATACTAAATAAATGCTAAACAAGTAGGTATGTTGAAGTCATTGAAACTAACCTATTGCGGCTATGTACTTACAAAGTAAAACTTACAGAAATAAACTAAAACTACCTAGAAATAATATTTAACCTAGAAATAAAACTTAAAACAAGAAATTTAAGTTGCCTAGAAATATGTGAATATAAATTATGATGTATTATTTTTGGAATTTCCCTTTTTATTCTACTTAAGTAGATTTTTCTTTCTCGCTGATCCAACAACAAAATCTATAATGGTCGTTAGAACTTTAAACTGAATCACTCATTACGTATCGAAACGTAGGTGTAACAATAAATCGGCGACAACCTTACAAACAATAGCATAACAGTATATTCATAAATTCTATAGATAATCAAAATCAAAAATATAACTGTATATAAATATAAATTACCCAAATATCCTAGAAAAACAGGAAAAGTAAAAAAACAGAAAAATTTGATTATCCCATCGGAGGTTCGAACTCTGGACCCTCGAATCACATGTCCGATGTACTACCGCTGAGCCACATACGCTGTTAGCATAAATACGAATTTGTTGACCACTATCCACCCGTGTGACATAGTTTGAAAACCCCACAATCCCTAAAGCTTTGATCAATTTTACCTATAAAAGATTTTAGCTTAAAGTTTAGCTCGCTAACATTACTAAACACTAAAACTAACTTTCCAACGCTTTCTTATGAAACATGACTAAGAACACTCCCGACTAATTCAGTTTTCAAACAAAAAATAAATATAAGTTGGTTCCTGCGTTCGGGAGCTACGATAGCACAGACAAACACACACACAAGACAAACAGACAGTCGAACAGACAGACAGACATACTTACATACAGACAGACAGACATACGTACAGACAGACAGACAGACACACGGACAGTCGAACAGACAGACAGACGTACAGACAGACAGTCAGACATACATACATACACACAGACAGACAGACAGACACACGGACAGTCGAACAGATAGACAGACGTACAGACAGACAGTCAGACATACATACATACATACAGACAGACAGACAGACAGACTTATAGCACTCCGTAGCGCGTCGTTTTTACTCGCTACGCTCGTGGTTCAATACTAGAATCCCTCGCTTAAGTACTCAAGTATCAACATCGGCACGGCCGGTCAAACAACAAACCACTCACTACGCTCGCGGTTCAATACTAGAATCCCTCGCTTAAGTACTCAAGTATCAACATCGGCACGGCCGGTCAAACAACAAACCACTCACTACGCTCGCGGTTCAATACTAGAATCCCTCGCTTACGCAAATATCAACATTGGCAAGTACGGTGAAACAACAACTTTGCCCCCCTTATAAAATAAATAACTAGGTATCTATTATTATTTATCTAATCCTACAATACAATACTAAATTAACCTTCCAAACCCCTGTTTACAGTATTTTGAACAATTTTGTCGAAAAAAGACATAAAACCCTCTAAAAATCAAAATCCGTTTTGTGATGAAATTTTGAGTCCCTCATATATTTTCAACCTGAGCGCACCGTCTAGTAACCACGTAGTCCACCAGACTATACTCGCTCTGTCAGTGTTGCCCGCTAAAGTTCACTGACAGATGGCACTTTTCCTCACTAGTAACAATAGTTCCATAGTTTGTCAAAAAAACAAACAACTTTTTCCGTGTTTTCACTTGTTTATCAAGTTTTTAAAGTAATATTTATTCTACTATCAAGTGGAAATATATTCGCATACATAACAATCAATGAGGTAAAACCCCCGTACAAAAGTAAGTGATAATTTAACCGCAATTCCACGACTATTGAAGCCGGCAAAACAACGTAACCTATCAGTGAAATTCATCATTTACTGTGAAACGAAATATAACAAATCTAGTTAAAATGTGTAATGTGTTAGATATTCAGTAACTACCACATGTTGTGTAAGTGAATTGTGAACTAGTGTTAAGTGATATGTGGAAAGAAAATGGTCAATCACCATTTATTGTCTTCAAACCCGTTGAATGCTGTAAGGTTAGTAATCAATTTATAGTTACACTGTATATAAATAAGATGCGTATAATCAAAACTACTCAAACTTAATACAATGAGTTGAAACTACAACTTGAGTCCTTTTTCACTGCAACAAATTGTGACATTAAAACATGTCACTTGCAAAACAAAACAAATACACTCTTAAGTAAAACAAAGACATGAACAAATGTAAACAAATGAAGCTAACAACATTCTAATGTGGCAAACAACCACAACATGGCATACGAATGCCCGTCCTGATCACAAATAGCCCGTGCTGGTCACGGCGCCAGATTGTAACAGTCAAAAGGAGACCTACCTAACCTACCCTATACTCTACTCTAAGCACCCCATATATTTAACAGCCCAAGAACCCATTAAGCTTAAGAACTACCCCTAATTTAATCCCAAATTAATTTTGTTTGTTTTGTTCTGCATTTAAAACGATTGGCCATAAGAAAAATAATAAAATGTGATCGTTTAGTAGAGGAAGGACGCCTAAGTTGTACGAAGTAACCACAAATCCTTTTCTCAAGTGTAGGAAGTTTCAACACACCAGATATTTCCCTACTTTTACAAATTCTACCCCCAACATGATAATAGTTTCCGCTATTCTGATATTCCCTATAGATGAGTACCGATACATAATTTATTTTATAGAGCAATTACAACCAACATATTCTTTCAATTCTCATAGTCAAATATACACTTTGTGAAGTAGAAAGAAATAAAATACAATAATTAAGGTGAAAATTTTAATTTATTAGTCAAATTTTTAGGAATTTTATTTTTAAAGGTGTTTCATCCCCAACGCGTCCTAGTATGAATTACAATACATAGTCGGTAATACATACTAAGCTCTGACCATCAACGTAAAGCTATTTGCCAATTCAATTCTTTCTTCGAATCGAATACGAAATTGGAATTCTATTAATATTATTTCTATTTTATATTGTCAGTGAGAATCAGCGAAAATGAGAATACAACTTCACTATTAATATTATTCAAAGATAATTAAAGGAAAACTATCAGCAATTCAAGAATTCCAAGAACCCTTTGTTTTATTTTGTGTTCGGGGCTTTATTTAGGCAAATACCTCCTGGTTTGCGCATGAGGTAAGGTCGCCTATTCTATCATCTAAAATGCCAGGCCTTGGATCCTTTCTTAGAATCATCTTTTCTGGAATGTGAACCTATCAACCGGTTCTCTCAAAAATTTTGAACTTTATAAACCATAGAACCCCAGACTCTCCTCCAACATATCGACAAATGAAAATTACAATCACTATATTTGAACAAGAAAATTCCATTTAATGGCCATCATTGTATGTGGTAAGCTTGTACGCATTGCTATACAAAACTTGCCTCAACTGTCACGTTACGCTTAGCTGATATACTCAAGCCTGGACCTCCTGCCCAAACAAGCATCATAACTTCAATGCCAACTAGCAAGAGAAAAGACCTGAGTCTCTTTAATTTATCAAAACCAAATCCGAAATAAAAATATTTAATTCAAACTGGCATTCCCGACAGAACCTAGTCCCTAAGCTCTTTAACTTTATTGACAAAAGAGGTAAGAATTGTACCAGGAATTATTCAATCAAAATAATAAAAATAATTTTAAAACCAAACTGTAATATCTTCTTGTCTCATTATTTTTATTCTCTAAACCCAGCTATCCCATAATTAAATCTCCAAAAATATAGTCCCCATTAGCAGCTCATTCTAAAGATATAATAAAATAATAAAAATATAATATCACAATATTATCAAATATCCAGAAATAAAATAATCTTTTATTTCTAATTAATAAATAAGAGATAAATTGCTTCAGTATTTTCTGAAGTTGGTTGGAACCTTAGTTCACTTAAAAGCAAAAGCTCGTACAGATTAACCATATAATTAACACATAAAATATCATTTAGTTTGCTCCAGGACTCCTTGGAATTAATGTAAGACCCTTGGATCTCAAACACAAAAGCATGCAGCTAAGCATTGTTTTTCTGAAGTTGTTTAGAACCTTAGTCCATTTAAAGCAAAAGCTTGTATAAATAACCATATAATTAACATTGTAATAAGTTCTCATATAAAATAATTTAGTTTGCTTCAGCATTCCTTGGAATTAATGTAAGACCCTTGGATCTCAAACACAGAAAATATGCAATAAGCATTGTAATAAAATTATAATATAATATGCTCTAGAATATCAGAGAATTATTTAAAATCCATAAATTATTCTAAGTGTATAATAAAAACCCCTAATAACTCAGTTATGTTTCAAAGTATCACAAAATAGTCATATAACAAAGCACAATAGAACATCATAATGAAATCACAAAGAAAAACAGTGATAAATATTAAAGAACTCACATGACTCCTTCTTATCTTTGGAGAGATCTCTCCGTGGCTGCCTCGACCCGCGACTCGTTCCTGAATGTCCCCCTGTGCCCCGTGTACTGGCTTATATAGCCCGCTCGGGTGCCGGCCCCGCCCGAACCTGCCACGCTAGCGTCCCCCCGGAGCCCCGACGGCATTGCTCGCTTGTATTACCATATATGGGCATCCGAAGCGCACCCTCCAGCGACGACGCGCTCATCTCGATCGTGATTGGCTGCGCACCATCGCCTGACGCCAAGTCGAGTTCCGACCTGTTTCCTAGAACTTTTGCTACCGATGTTTTGAATGATGTTTCTACTTGGAATGAAAATAACGATTATATTTATGCATGCATAGGTTTGTACGAAACGAGATTATCGAATCGTCACAGTTTCGTGAGCGTTTGTGCCATTCGGCTACGTACCCTGATTTTCTTCTATCTTTACACAAAACGTGGTAAGCCAATCATAATGAGGAGGCACACTCAAAGATTATGACAGATATCACCACCTTATTAGTCCATTGCACAGATAAAGAATTTCATACGTGAGAAGTAAGAAGATATTTTTTCTCTCTCTCAGATATGAATGACAGTGACATGCCTAGACACTTGCACAGGCGCCGCCTGGCGGGATAAAATGTCAGTGTGCCTCCTCAATGGCAAGCGATACAGTTTTTGCTGGGAAGCGGCTCACTGGCTTAATTTATCCAAGAAGTTTGATTTAGGTTTTTTTATTGAAATCAACAGATGAACCACTCTAGACTTAAACAGAATGTTATGAAAAAATATTACCTAGGTTTTCTTACCTTTTGACTCAATTTGATCCCAAGGCTGAACATCCGTTGAAATAAGCGATGCATAAATTCCGTTAGTAATGAAGATGATTGTAGCCATTAGGAACATCATAATACGCCATTGGAAACGGTTTCTCTGAAACATAATTATATAAACTATAACCCACCATAAACCTTATAAGTAAACCCACCATCTTAAGTGTATTTGGGAGGATACTAGGAGGTACTTACCACGTCTGTGACGATATTCGATATTAATATAGGCTGCGACAGAGAAGTGAATGACGTCAATGTATTTCCCAACGCCATTAAAGACCCACTAAAGTTTGGAGACAGGTCTATGTAGTTTAACTATAATGGAGAGAAATATAATTAAAATACAAAATATGTAGTAAATTAGTAATATGACAAGTTTTGGAAAACATTTGTAAAAACATGCAGAGGTAAAATAAATTGGGGCAACTAAAGCAATTGTCATTATAAGGCTAAGCACTGCAGACTGCTACTGGGGAAATACTTATAAACTTACAGAAAACCGTAACCATACACCTAACATTAGTAGAACTAAGTAGTGTATTCTTTACTTCTTGCCATAGAGTAAGGTAAATAGATCGTCAGAGCGAGAGAGATTGAGAGAGAAGAATAAAGGTATGCCAGAGAACTCAACGAGTTCGTGGTTTGCACATGTAAGTACCTATACTACTTATGAAGATAAAAATATGAAAGATATTTTGATGCTTACCATCCAACCGACGTGTACTCCGGCAAGCAACCCAACCCCAAGAACCAGCAAAACGACGGCTAATGCACTGTTTTCAGTAAACGACACTGCTACAAGGCAGAGTGCTGGTCCGATTTGTGCTGTAAGAAGAAGAGATGAAATTTAATTGAAAATAAATTAGAGAACGACTGTGTTACTGAGATTAAGATTACCTAATTATTTATGATAACTACCTAAAACTAACTATTTTGGCACAATGCTCCAATTTGAATGTTGGCCTTCGAAATGAGAGATCACCACATGTCCCTAAGAAGGTAACATTAAATTCAGAAATTATACCGATTTAAGAAAGAAAAAAATTAAAATGATTAAATCTCATATCTGAAATTGAAATAAACATGAAAAAGTACAAATTCAATACAATTAGAGCATAGGTATATGCAGTAAATAATTATTAAATATCACGTACCAAGACTGTTGCATGCGATCCTTGCTGTCTTCAAAGAGACGATACCTCTGTTGGTGCAATAGTCCGATACAATCCCGTAGACGACCGATAAGATAATACTTGCTATATAGGGTAACGAGGACAAAATGCCGCTCTGGAAAATAAAGATTTGGTTACCTACGACGAAAAAATGTCAATGTGGTAAATATAGGTGACAGTTCATCTAAAACTTCAAGCAATGTTTAAATTGTAGTCACTTAGGGACAAGATTGTTTTACCACACCAACAGGTAATAAAGGCTCTCTTGATTCCTCATAATTGGATGAGAAAATTGCATTTGAATTACATTTCAAACAAATATGTACTTTTTAAGCTTTACTACAGTTACAAAAAAAAAAGATTAATTGAATTCAGCCGCCCGTATCATTCGCGGGGACTGGACTCGGAAGTCACAGAACATTTAAAAAAACTACAGTTACATTATAACGAAATGAAAAAAAGGAATAATATACCAGCGTACGTTAATGTAAGATTATTGTAATTATATCTGTATAAGATTTGTCATATATAAAATAAATACATAATTTTGTTATTTAAATTAGATTTGGGTGAGTTTTGCACATACAAAACAAGAATGTGATTCTACATACGTTTTTGATGTTAAAACCAAGTATGTAGAACATGTAAGTAGGTGTTTGAGTAATGAAGAAAACAAAACAGACTCCAGAAGCAACGTGTACTGCAAAAGCTCCCCAAACGTGTTTTGATAACAAAATTTGCTTCCATGGAGTAGCCATCCTCTGAAAAATAAAGTATAAAAATATATGTATAGTACTTAGAAAGAAAACATCGAATACATGTTATCTGACAATATGTATTGATGTACAATAAAATTAAAGTTTAAATGATTCACTGTTCAATAGACTTATAATATTGACTGGGATATAAATATTGATAATATATTATTTTTGTCGAGGTATAAATAAATAATCAAAGACATCATACACAGAATTGGATCCGGCCCAAAATAAGTGTAGCTTGTATATAATACGTATATAAAAAAACGCGTGAGAGGAAAACCGAAGAACAAGTAGATGAACTATGTAAGAGATTTCGTCTGACAGTGGGATATGGAAGAAAAAGACATGCTGCACCGACCCCAAGTAATTGGGATCAGGACACGCAAATACTGAACAGTCTACATCTTGGTTCATACAATAATATGTATGTAAGTCTAAAAATATTTTTGTTGCATATTAATTTAAAATTATATGTACCGTTTTTACACCATCATCAATTCTTCCCAAGATAAAGGTTTTCTCCTCTTCACTTATTTTCTTGTGTTCGGTTGGGGAGCCAGCAGCAAAGAATGTCAGAAGAATAAAAGCAGCAATGCACACTGCTCCGAATAACCAGAATGTAGCTGGCCATCCCGCCTTACTAGATGATAATGCACCACTTGACTGGAATGCTATTACTGTTCCTATTGTGGAACCTGAAAAGACACCGAAATGAGACTGCTAAGCTGCTTCAAAAATAATTTAGTTTTTAAACATGCTGTTACGAATACCAGCGTAATACTGTAGCGGTGATTATTAAAAGCCCAAAAATGTTGACTAAGTTTCATAGTTAAAAGGTCTCGTCAAATTCGAACCACATTTAGCAATGCCCTCTCTTGAGTAAAAAGTATATTACAACCTTCAAGGTCATCGACAAACTTCATCATGTCCTATATTTTGCACCTGAATAGATATAGCTGGCAAATCTGCCTCGTTCACTTGCTGGCGCCCATTTTGATAGTACAGTTTGGATGCTAGGGTACACCCCTGCTTGACTCAGTCCTTGTATCACCCGGCAGCAACATACAGCTTTCCATCCTCCCTGAAGATTTGCAAGAATTTTTACCTAATCTGTTTAAATCATGTTACAAATATTTGTCAATTAAATTATTATATTGTTGGTTGTGTTAGTCTTAAATGCGGTAGCACTACCTACTTGAATAGTAAATTATATTTCTCTTTATCATTGCAGTTTTTATATATCATTTTCATTTCTATTTTCTTATCTTTACACAATGTTATTTCTGTGTGACAGTAGACTTTAGATCTGTCAAAACATTTATAATATTTGACACACAATTGTAATCTTTTTTAAACTTGAGCTTAAAATTGCAAACGTGACTTTTGTTCTCGTGGTCTTGGACTTTGATCTTCTCCCGTTATCGAGTTCCGTCTGCAATTTTAAGTATTGCAATCTTAAGTATATAAAAATTGTCTCACCCAGGCAGCTACAAAAGGAGTCACAATTGAAATCACTCCGTTGACTAGCATACATACTTGCAAAGGTATCTTACCCCCAAATCTTTGGGCAATCATTCCCGTGGGAAACATCATCAAAAAGTATCCCAAAAAAAACGAGTCTAAAATCAATTCTTGAATTGATTTTGGCCATTCATATGTCTGAAAATGATATAACGTTTAGTTCCAAGCGAAACAATTTATAAACAGAAAACACAATATTTAGTTTAATATTAGTATATAAAGAACACACACAAGTAAAAAAAATACGATTACCATATAAACATTCCAGATACTGTCATCTTTGCCAATTTTTGAAACAGTTCCATTAATATCGGATCTCAATGTTTCATTATTGTATTCAACTGTATTGTTATATATGCTTGCACTTATAGGACCACTAGAATTACTAATACTAGTATTACGTGGTGGTTTAGACATGGCGACTACAGTGAGACCTATATGTGCCCGTGCCGCATAGGCTACTGTCAAGCTCAACAGTAAGAGTGCCACTTGTACATGACGAAATCCATAACCATAAGACACTGGTATTTCTGGAATATCTGCAAAGAAATATTTTATTGTAAAATTACTGGCGCTATAAAAAAATATGCCTGCCCTAATCCCAATCATTTGCGGTCGGAGCAGTATGTCTTCTTCTTTAATACCTCTATCCTCCGCGTTCATCCCATCATTCACTTCCTTTCGTTTCATATCATCGGTATCACGATTTTCCTGTCCAGTTATTTACTTCCTTCCACATTAATTCGTAATACCTTTTTCGTCACAATCATGACGTTCATCCCTTCTTATCACATAATACTTTTTATAGTTTCCTGTAGAATGCTTGAACGTACATAAAAACACAATCTATTTTTAGTTTCATAGTTAATAGACATAAGCTTCCGTGCCTACTTATGTACTTACTCTCCTTAATAAGTTCTCTGGTGGGAACCTTTTGATATTGGCTTTCCCGTTCACTTTCCTTCATTTTGTCACTAATTCTAAGGATTCTAAAAATTCTAAAAATATTCCTGTTAGCCGGCTACAAGTCCTACGAAACAACTTTAAATGAGGTGCTGAGATAAAAATAATACCTATTTACATTTTATTTGTGTCGGTATAATTTGTTTAGGCTTATCTTGTTTACAATGTAATTAACTATAATTATATTTTGCTTTGTTTTCCGATTATAACACGTTACTTTAATAAATATTCATTTAATATATATTTTTATTTCATCATACCTGCTTACTTTATTCATACGTAATGTGTAAAAATTTCCTACTACCATTATACAGGCGGACTCCATACCTATATCGCCATTTTGCTACGATCTTGACGTAGGTACCTCTTTTGTTTTTTTTTCATATTTTTGTATTAAAACAGAGCGTACACCCATCTTAAAGGCCGGCAACGCACCTCCAACACCTCTGGTGTTTCGGGTGTCCATGGGCAGCGGTGATCGCTTACCATCAGGCGACCTGTCTGCTCGTTTGCCTCCTATCCCATAAAAAGGTCAATTCTCCATACAAACGCTCTCGACTATTTTCTCCCTGGTTTTTGAAGTTAGAGCAATGATTTTTGCAACACAGATTATTAGAATTTTTATCTGTGTCGGACTGTTTTGATTTTTTTTGATATTTTTATTTTTAAAGACGCTACAGCCAATCAAAAATTTCCGAAAAGGTGTGACACTCAAGTTTGGTAACAAATAGCCAAAAAAACTAAACAGTCCGACACAGACTATTTCATTGTTATTCAGATTCGAGAGCGGTACCTTAATTTTAAAGATTTTTTCGCAATGTCTTTTAGCTGAGTTGTTCTTAACGGACAATTTTTTTTTGATAAATCTAGTTAATAAATACCGTAATTTGGGGTGAATAGGGTTCCAGGGGTATATATATTTATTATATCTTTTTACATTTTCCTTCTATTTTCCGCAATAAAAAGTAGGAAAATAATATATTTACAGTTTCATGTCTGTGATGTCTGTCAAAGTATACGTTCAAATTTATTGCATTTTTACTAATTTTAACTTATTTTTTTGTGAAATTTAGCTAAGTAAGTAGCTTTTGAATGTGTATATGTGTCTTCTAAAGTTTGTGTATAACAGAAAATCATAAGACATATTTCCATTTTTATAATGGTTTTCCTGAAGAAAGCGATACAACTGTGTTGGGGAATTTTCACGGGATGAATAAATAGCCGCGACCTGAGGGGAGAATAGGATCAGGAATGGAGGGAATCGGGTCGCGAAGGGGTGAATATGTTTACGAAGGGAGTAATTAGGGTCGGGAAATGGGTGAATCGCGATGTCTATCAATGGTTGTCGCATTGTATAAAATATATACAAGTAGGTACCTAAAGTGACTTGAAATATGTTTTTATGAGCTCTCTGTATATGGGCGCAATTTATACTTCAATGTATTGCTTCGTAGTTAGACTAGTATCTTATCGATATGTCGCAGTAAGATAGATAAAGCCGTTATATAGTTATAACCCTAGGAATATAATTATACGTCGTAACATAGTTAAACGAAAGCGATTAATTGCTATCTTACTAGGAATATAACTATAATACTAAACTAGTTTATTCATATAGTTATATGACTGGATCCAGTTTAGTGAAATGATTGTAGGCAGGAGTGCGGCGGTGCGGCGGAGGTATAGTTATAACCCTAGGGATATAATTATATGCCGTAACATAGCTAAACGAAAGCGATTCCTTACCATCTTACTAGGAATATAATTATAATACGTTACTAGTTTAGTTATATAATTATATCACTGGATTAAACTTAGTCTAGGGATATAATTATAATACGTCTCTAGTTAAGTAATATAGTTATACACCGTGTTTCACTTAACACTAAAAACCTGAAATCAGTTTGTTCAGAATCGAGAGTAGAATCGATTGAGCTATATCTTGATGGGGGTAATATTTTTTGTTTAATTTGTATTATTAGTTATTTTTTACGTGCCCATTCTATTGTATTCGTAATGCGACATTGCTAGAGGTTGATATGACAAGTATCGCATTGCTAGAGGTTGCTTACCTTTTTCAGTATTTAGGGGTATTAATACTGGCTGGTTACTCGGACGATACTTTTTCCGTTACGAGTTTGACGTTGTTTGTCAGTTTAATCTTAATGTTTATCATAAGTCATAACAAATTGAACTCGTACCTAATTACAACCTTGTCATTTTGAATGTTGGGTTTAAATTTGCTTACCGCGATTAAATTACCGGGATTTCCCAGGAAATACCGGGAGCATGCCCTAACTGTTACGTTTTAACTAATATAGCTTGGATTCGTTTGTTTAGTAACCAAACCTTGTGTACTATGTTCGGATCGATACAAAATAAACTTTGTTCTAACGTCAGTGACGGTGTTGTTATTCCAAATCGTCCCGCTATACGTATTATAAAACACTGATTTAAACTTTCACGATTTTTACACATATTTAAAATTGCAAACGGGACTTAATACATAGTAATACGCGATTAAGTCCCGTTTGCAATTTTAAATACCGTATTATAATTATATTCCTAGTAAGATGGTTCTGAATCGCTCCCTTATATCCCTAGGGTTATAACTATACCTCCGCCGCACCGCTGCACTCCTGCCTACAATCATTTCACTAAACTGAATCCAGTCATATAACTATATGAGTAGTAGGGTACCCCCGTTACCAGCCCGGGTCTGGGGCCTGCTCCCAGGACCCCACCACCGCCCATCCATGGTCTTACTGAACCTAAAAAAAAAAAAAAAAAAAAAAAAAAAAAAAAAAAAAAAAACTAATAGCCCCCCATTTAGATTCATTGCGCTGGGTCTTGACGCTCTCAGAAGCCTCCTTCTAGTATTTACAGAATACGTTCTTTACACAATAAACCTTGTGCACGACGGTCACAAAAGGATTACCGACCCTTTCTATTGTTCGATCTGGACTCGGCGCTAGACCATTGTTACCCTACCCAGCTACCTGGCAGTGTCATGCACACCTTTTCCTTGTGTCTCATACTGATAGGTATTTTATAATTAATTTTTAGTATAACTTTGTAATCATATGGATTGCGATTCTAACCTAACCTAACCTAATTAAAATACCTAACTTTTCCATTCGTAACCTAACCAAATTTAATTAAAACCTACTCTTAGTTAACCTGAGTAGTCTAGACTTACCTTTATGAAACCTAACTGAGTTTCACCTACTTTTACTTTTATTTCTATAAATGTAGGTATTTATGAAATGTATTATAATTACGTTTTAACTTAAGAACTTCTGAGTTACATTTAAGTTTATCCAAATACCTAAACTTAACGATCCTATCTAGCGTATCTTTCTTTTTCTCGAATATTTATGATATCTTATACCTATTTCTATCATACATCTCTTTGTTGTATTACCAAATTTGTACATATGATTAATAAGTCAATTTTTTGATTACGTCTTAATAAAAGTTAATTTCCCATCTTATCAAACTTTCTTTTTTTACATATATTTCAATGTTTTGTATCTGAATAAACCTCGGTAATTTTGTGAAGTTGCGTTTTTGCTTAATTACCCTGTAATTGGCCTCTTGTTTCTATTGTTTCTGTTAACATGTTTCATGTGCTGTTGGTTTTCCAATAAATAAATAATAAATAATAATAATAATAATAATTGCTTTATTTATTGTACCTTCTTTGAATAATTTACTTACCTATGTCTATTATTATTTTTTATGACTTGTGTATTGTTTAAGAGAATGCATACTTTCAATAAACTTGTTACGACGTAAGAAACTGAGAACCGGTTAAAACATGTTTAAGGCTAATTCTATGTGAATAAAAATGTCTTTTGTGCATTTTTAAAGATAATAATATATTTATTGTTTCCGCTTATTTGAATAATTCGGGTTTTGGGTAAAGAGATCCTTCGACGAACATGTCAAGGCATGATACTTTCTATTCATATTTAACAAAGAGCATTAACTGGTGTAAACATGTTTTAGACTAACGCACCGGTAATTCTTGTGACTTGAATTTATTATTGTAACAACTTAGTTGCTTTATTATAGATGTTTATTGTATTGTAAAATGACAAAAAGTTTATTGTTTGCGTTCAGGTATAAGATGAACTGGTTGAAACAAGATTTATGGTACGTTCCCCTGCTCTCTACCATATTACGAGTATAAAAGCCAAAGAGAGTCGAGGCTGAATAAGTATTCCTGTAGAGGCAGCCTTCTGTACCAGAGCTCCTTGTATCTAGTGTGGTATATAGAGAAGTGGAGTGTGCGTTCAAAAGTGAAGTGTTTATAGACAGATCCAACAATGGACGTGAGTATGTTTTTCTTTTTAAATTACTGTAACCCATATATTATTGCCTTTTTATAATATTGTTTCGTCTAGTGTTCTTTGTATTTAATTAATAGAATTGTTAATAGTGTTTAAAATATTGTCTTTCATTGTTTCAGTTCTCTGAAAATACTTTCAAGAACTATTACTACCCGGAAAATCAGGGTGATTCAACCGATGAGGAAGGTACAGCTGGTTTCAAAGTTAAGCAAGCCCTCGCAAAGAAACGTCCTGGAAATAATATTGACAGCTTCTTTGAACGACCTAAAAAGCAGTGTAAAACCTTGAAACGGTCTTCGAATGTAAGCAAAAGTTCGCCAGAAGGCGTGGCTAATTTATCATCTGGACAAGATGATGGGGCGTATTCATCTCACTTAATTAAAATAGAGATATATGATATGCAAACAATCAAAAACATCCCATCCACGGAACACTGGAAGCACGCGGACGTCAGACTGAAGTATTTTGCGTTGGAAGACGACTTGGAATTACAAAATACGCGAAATATTGTATATAATATTACAAAACAATTAGCTTCTAAGGACACATGTGTAAAATATTTTATAGATAATAAGAAACAGTGATAAATATAATTTTTAACGATAGCAGTAGGATAGTGTTAAAGTGTTTCACATTTCTTATCTTTCCTTTTTATGATTTAAGTAAATTTCCTTGTAAGATATTCTTTTGCATTGTTTCACATTAAAAATGACGAAAAGTGTTAAGTCGGTCCACTACATTTGTTAATATGTAATAACCCTCTTTGTTTTATAAAATGTATACTCTTTATTGAATTACTTAACGCAGAAACTCAATGTGGGGAGGCGGCTTCGTTTGACAATGGATTCTCTGAACTGTGATGTTTATGATGCGGAACTTATAAGACTCTGTGAAGTAATCGAACTAGATGAAGAGTTATATGAAGCCGCCCGACTTGTGAGCCAATGTCACGGAGAGACGTAAGTTATTTCCACTTAAAATATTCATGTTCCTGCATGTTCAAACCATTTAACGAATACCTGCTTCATGTTGAGTTTTAACTTGTTATGACCGGATCTTGTTTCTACTTGTAGCGATTATTCCATTACCTGCTGAACAATAGGATAGTTTTTTAACGAGGCGATACTTGATCTTATTGTTACGTTGATGGTGAGGTGGGAGAGCCCACATATATAAACGGGGTATCTGAGATTGTTATCATTCAGTGTTTTACCACCGTGCTTCAATAATTGTAATACTTATTTGTGACGTTCATTTCCAAAATGGTTTTTACTTACTATCATATTGGTCCCACTTTACCTCGTGACAAGATTGCACAATTAAGTAAAGAATTTATTTTAAAATGTTTCCATAACAGTATAAGGCTCTGGTACACAGAAAATAAGTTACCTTCTACATTAGTGGAAGATTTTGATATTAAACCATACTTTACACCATGTAGTGGTCATTATATCAACGATTCCAAGAAGAAAACTGTATCTGAAGATGTAATTGACGGTGTTTTAATGATGCAAGCCTATTGTCAGCAGTGTCGAAAAGATTTGAGTTAGTATAAATGAAGTAACATTTAAATATTTTTAATTATATCTCGCATCAGAGTATTTATAAATGTATATGTTTTCGTTGTTTTAGATCTTCTCAAATAGGAGGTGGATTGAAAAGGTCGGCTACAGTTTTAGAGACAGAAGAAGAAGTATCTGTTAAGAAAAGTCGCCTAGCTGTTGAGCCTACATCATCAACGTCATCTAAACCAACCCCTTCTGTCATTGTAAGTACAAATAATAATGCTGAAATTGAATGTTCTGTATGTAAAAAGTTAGTGTCTAAAAGATATTTTAAAAATCATTTAAACAGTAATCTTCATAAAAATAATGTTATAAGATCTGACTTAGAATGGATTGATGTTCAATTAATTGAGAATGCGTTTAAGAATAGGGTGGCCACTTATAGAATACTACTTAATGAAAAAGTTTACCAACCTTTTACACCTGAAACTATTTTACAAAAGAATAGAGATAAAATCTTTGCATTATTGGATCGTTCCCTTAGTAATCATTTTGCATTGAAAGTTAACTTTATTCTAAATGCCGATTTTACACAAGAGAGCAAACAAATCAATAATACTTTTGATTTCCAATTATGTAACAATATTATTGATACTAGTAGCGACAAGGATGAAATTTTCGAGTCCGTGATTAAGGATATATTAACAAAATTATCTAACTTTGAAAGAAAAGACAGTGGGTGGGGTTTAGTAAAATTTAACTATCTAGATGTTAATGTTAACAAATTTAATCCGTTGCGCGGTTCTTCTTATATTGAGTTACCAAGAGATATTCAAAATAAAAAAGCAGTTATTAATGTAAAAAATAGTGATCAAGAATGTTTTAGATGGGCAGTATTGTCAGGATTATACCCCCCAACAAACCATCGTTCAAACTGTACTAAATCGTATATTGTTCATAAAAATAAATTGAATTTTAGAGATTTAACTTTTCCAATAAAATTGGGGGATATTCCAAAATTTGAAAATAATAATAATATGAGCATAAACGTTTTTGGAATTGAATACAATTCTCAAAATAAAAAACATGATATAGTAGGACCATTGCATTTAACAAAGTGTAGAAAAGATATCCATTTGAACTTATTGTATATATCCAAAAATAGTAACGGACATTATTGCTTTATCAAAAACTTATCTAGATTAGTATCTAAGCAATTATCAAATACACAGCATGCTGTTCATATTTGCGATGGATGCTTATCCAACTTCACAACTCACGAAAATTTAATGAAACATCAAAAAAACGATTGTTTCCATGTTTGCACACATTTACCTTCAGAACAAGATAAAAAGAAAAACTGGTTCAATGAAAACGTTCCCACCAATGAAGTTACCTTCGATAATTACGAACGTAAATTAAGGGTGCCTTTTGTTGTTTATGCTGATTTTGAAGCCTTTTTAAACCCAATAGCAACACAGTCAAATAACCCTACAACATCTTCTACTACAAATATTCAAAAACATGAGGTATATAGTTTTGGATATTATATTAAGTGTTCTTATAATGATAAATTGTCTGTGTATAGAACATACAAAGGTAAAGATTGCACCCAGGTATTTATGAAGTACATAGAAAAAGATTTAAAAAGCATTTGTAAGAGGAATACTTTCGGAAAAACTCCATTGCCTTTATCCATTGAAAATAATAAACATATTGCTCAGAGTAGGACATGTTACATTTGTGATAGAAATTTAAATAGTGATTCTATCATTTCCTACAATTTCCATACTGGTCTTTACGAAGGCGTAGCGCATACATTTTGTTCTGAAAAATACAAAGCACCTCAATTTATACCTGTATTTTTTCATAATTTGAGTAACTATGATAGTCATTTCATAGTACATGGACTTGGTTTGGTGGAAGGGGACATTGAATTGATTCCACAGAACAAAGAAAAATACATTTCATTTTCTAAGAAGTTACAAATAAATAATCGCACAATCAAATTGAGGTTTGTAGATTCACTTAAATTTATGCCCAGCAGTCTTGATAAACTAGCAAAAAACTTGTTTCCTAAACAATTTCATGAATTAAAATTGAATTTCACTTGTGAGGACGATTTTAAACGCTTATTACGAAAGGGTGTGTATCCGTATGAATACATGACATCATACGATTCTTTAAAGTTAACTGATCTTCCCTCTAAAGACAATTTTTTTAGTTCTTTGACTGATAGTCACATCTCAGAAGATGATTATAATCATGCAAAAGATGTTTGGTCCCATTTTCGTTGCAAAAATATGGGCGATTACTCCGATTTATACCTAAAAACAGATGTTTTGTTACTGGCTGACGTATTTGAAAATTTTAGAAACCTTTGTCTTAAGACGTATGGTTTAGATCCCGCTCATTATTATACTGCTCCAGGATTAAGTTGGGATGCAATGTTATTTACTACAAAAATAAAATTAGAACTCCTAACTGATATAGATAAAATATCATTCATTGCAAAAAATATTCGAGGTGGCATATCGCAATGTAGTAACAGATATGCGAAAGCTAATAATAAATTTATGGGTGATTTTGATTCAAACATACCATCGTCCTATCTTATGTATTTTGATGCAAACAACCTTTACGGATGGGCTATGTCTCAATGTCTCCCTACAGGTAAATTTGAATGGGTTCATGTAGATACAGACTTCAATATAGCCGATGACGCTGATCATGGTTTCATATTAGAAGTTGACCTCGAATACCCTAACGAAATTCATGACTCACATTCAGATTTACCATTCTGTCCTGAAAACGTTTGTTTGGGTAATTGTAAAGAAAAAAACTGATTCCTAATTTAAATAGAAAAACTAATTATGTAATTCATTATCGAAATCTAAAACAGTGTTTGAAGAATGGTTTGGTATTAAGTAAAATACATCGCATTCTTAAATTTCAGCAGTCTATGTGGTTAAAAAGTTACATAGATTTAAATACCCACATGAGATCGCTGGCATCATCTGATTTTGAAAAAGATTTTTTTAAACTAATGAACAATTCAGTGTTCGGTAAGACTATGGAAAATGTTGCAAAACGTGTAAACGTCAAATTATTAAATCACTGGGAAAATCGAGGGAAATCGCAAGGGGTTCAGTCTTTGATAGCTAGACCTGAGTTCCACAGTCTATCCATATTCTCAGAGAATTTAGTAGCTGTTCAATTGAAAAAAACTAAAGTCTTTTATAATAAACCGATTTATTTGGGGTTTTGTGTATTAGATATATCAAAAACTTTAATGTATGACTTTCACTACAACTACATGAAAATCAAATATCCTAACAAACTCAAACTTCTTTATACAGATACGGATAGTTTAATTTATCAAATTTTCACTGAAAATTTTTATGCAGATATAAAAAAAGATCTTAATTTCTATTTTGATACATCTGACTATCCTCCTATCAATAAATATAATTTCCCACTTATAAATAAAAAGCGATTAGGATTTTTCAAAGATGAAAATAATGGTAGAATTTTAAAAGAGTTCGTTGGTCTAAAATCTAAAATGTATGCCTTAGATGTTGAAAAATATGATGAGAATGATGACAAAAAAGGTAAATATGGTGTTTTATCAAAAGCTAAAGGAGTCAATGTATGTGTTACAAAGAAATTTACTCTAAATAATTTCAAAACATGTTTATTTAACAAAAATGTGCAACGTGCTCAAATGCTAAGATTTAAATCTATAAAACATGTAATATTCACTCAAAAAATTAATAAAATATCATTATCTCATGATGATACAAAACGTTACTTATTAGAAAACACTTGTGACACCCTTGCGTGGGGACATTGTAAAATAAAAAAATAATTTAAATTTTGTCATGTAAATGACAGAACATTCAAATTCGAATTATTGTTTGTAATATATATTTTGTATGTAAATTTGAATAGTTAACTTAAATTTAATTGTAAATTATATTTTAATTAATTTTAATTAATTTATTCGTGTTTTGGCATAAGAATATTGTAAACATAGATTTATTGTTTTTTATGTTTAAATTTAAATTGGTGGTTGGGTATATAAAATGTAACAATAGATTATAAAGAAAAGTGTTAATATCAGAATAAATATACATATTTTTTATCAGTTTTTTTTTTTTTACTCTACTTTAGTTTAAATAGTAATATGTTTATTGAATAGCACCATTTAATGTCTATCCGCATTCATATCAACACTGTTAAACATATTACAGCATTCAAAGATGATTCATTTTTATCATCCTTTCACTACCATTGTCGCAGGTCCCAGTGGGTGTGGCAAAACTCAATTTGTTACAAATTTTTTGAATAATACTAAAGAGATATGTAACATAGAATTTGATGAAATTATTTGGTGTTATGATGAAATGCAACCTCTTTATAATCTAGAAAATGTAAATTATAGTCAAGGAATACCAGATTTTTCAACTTTCGATGGGAAAAAACCTAAACTTCTAATAATAGATGATTTAATGAGAGAATCAGATGGACGAGTTGTTGATATTTTTACTAAAGGAAGTCATCATAGAAATTTAAGTGTTTTTTATATAACACAAAACATATTTCATCAAGGAAGAGGTCAACGTGATATTTCACTGAACACAAGCTACATTGTATTTTTTAAGAACCCTAGAGATAAAACTCAAATACGATACCTGTCACGACAAGTTTGTCCTGAAAACTCAAAATTCGTGGATGAAGCCTACAAAGATGCTACAAAGGATGCTCATGGTTACCTTATGATTGATCTGAAACAAAATACAAATGACATATGTCGTTTTAAAACAAAAATATTTCCATTTGATGGACATTGCACAGTGTATGTACCCAAAAAAGGATTTAAATATGATAAAAATCAACAAATTTTAGTCAGTTCTACATGATGCATGCAAGAGTAAACACATATAAACATTTATTAGAAGCATTGCACTTGCTTAAACCCAAATATCGTACTGCATTACTTAAATCTTGTGATGATGAAGAGATCAACATTATATGCGAGTGCATTTATAACGTTCTGAATGGGAAAATTCCTTTAGAAAAAAAGGAAAAAACAAAGTTAAAAAAGTACAAAGACATATTAAGGAAATTAGTTTCAAAAGGTAAACATAAATTAAGAAAAACGGTTATAATTCAAAAAGGAGGTGCCTTTTTACCTATTATTTTAGGAGCAGTTCTAAGTGCCTTAGTTAACTCTTTATCATAAATAAACAAAATGGAAAACACGAAAAAAATGTTATTAGTTGAATCGGACTTTATTGAAAAGTTGAAACGCAATGAGAACCCTCCTGAAAATTCCTCATCTCGGCTAGATGAAGAGATGCAAAAAATTCTCAAAAGTAAAATGAACGATCGTGAAAAATGGATGCTTTATTCTCAAGCATTGCAGCGGTTTCTACATTTTATTGAAACAGATCGAAAACCGTTTAAGATACCTATAGTAATGGAGGGGTTCGATCAATTCAACAAAGAAAGTAATGATATCATAAATTCAAAGATACCCAAAAAGGAGGAGACAGAATATAAGGAATCAGCGAAAGGTGATGTAACTGAGATAGCTGCACCATCTTTGTTTAACACGACACCTGGTGAAATAAATCAAGAATCAATGCCGATCAGTCCATCAAAAATAATAGAGATATTACCTAAATCTTATGAAAAAAAAGCTAGAACGCTATTAGATTACATTGTTTTAAGTAAACCTAAAATTTGGTGGAAGCAGACTGGTGAAGTTGTTATAAACAACCAGACTATTCAAAATAGCAATATTACTGATTTGGTGAGCGACACGGTTAGATGTCTTAAACGTCCTAAACCAATTGGCTGGGAAGTGTTTGCTTTACTTTTAAAAGATATCAAAGTTCCTAAGTCATGCATAGGTAATCCTACAAATTTAGCATTTATTAATGACACTCCTTTGATTGAGCCCTTTACCCCCTCTACTTCTATAAGAACACGAGCCTCGTTAGATAAAGAAAACAACACATCTACTCCTCTTACTACACGAGTACAAAAATCATCTGCAAAAACTATAAATTGGGAAAGATGGACTCCTTATTAGATATTAACAGAATCTACTATGATATCTCTCATCCCGCTGGTTATAGCAGTTTAAATAATTTAACAAAGGAAATGAAAGGTCAAATGAATAAAGAAGATGTAAAAAAATGGTTACAATCTCAAGACACGTATACACTACATAAACCTGTTCATAGGCAGTTTACTAGAAATAGATACATTCTATCTAACTTTAATGAACTTTGGCAAGCTGATTTGAGTGACATGAGTACATATAGTCAATTTAATGATGGTTACAAATATATTCTTTGTGTTATCGATGTATTCAGTAAATATGCTTTTGCAAGAGCCATGAAGAAGAAGGATTCAGCAACAGTTAAACATTGTTTTGAAAGCATATTTACTGAAGCCAACTCAGTTCCTCGTCATATCCAATCTGATAAAGGTACGGAATTCGTTTCAAAGGTGGTAAGAGATTATTTCAAAAGTAAAAATATTAATTATTATACCACTAATAACCCTGATATTAAAGCAAGTATAGTAGAAAGGTTCCAGAGAACTCTTAAAACGAAAATGTGGCGTTACTTCACTCATAAGAATACATATAATTACATAAATGTTCTACAAGATCTTCTTTATTCTTACAACCACAGCTATCATTCAAGCATAAAAATGTGTCCAGTTGATGTTAACTCTAATAATATTATGACTGTTTGGTGTAATTTATATGATCGCAATACAGATAGACAAATCTCACCAGAAACTGCAAAACTAAACGTAGGAGATCATGTTAGAATCACTAAATACAAACATATATTTCAAAAAGGTTACGAAAGTAATTGGAGTGATGAAATATTTATAATTAATTCAATTATTAAAAGATCTCCTCGGATTGTTTATACACTAAGGGATTTGGAAGGCGAACGCATAATTGGGACGTTTTATTCAAAAGAAATACAAAAAGTAACTTACCTCCCCTCCAACGAGTATAAAATTGATAAAATATTACGTTCACGTCGAGTTGCTGGCAGAAAGGAAATACTAGTGAAGTGGCAAGGTTATCCTAATAAATTTAATTCTTGGATACCTGAATCAAGCTTAAAGAAAATATGAGTGATAATAGCTTTTATTTAACTTTGTTAAGTAATAGTTCATCCGATTATTACACAGATAATACGACTGCACATTTTTTAACAAAATTACCAAAGACCATTAAATTGGATGGAGAATGGGTAGTTGGTTTGGTGGAATTTCAATACCCTTGTTCTATGTATAATGTACAAGAGCATGAAAACATAATTTATATAAAGAAAAAAGTGTTTTCGCCTGCTGACAAGACTTCAAAAATTGTGGATATAAAAGCTCATATACCAGCCACTACTTACGATAATATAGATCACTTTCTTCAAGCGTTTAATGAAAACCCTCAGTTAAAAAATAATGTTAAATTTCGTTATGATGAACTAACAAAAATGATAGGAGTAACAACATCAAATAAAGATATCACTTCTATCATAACAACTCCAATACTAAGTCTTCAAATGGGTTTTAAACCAAGAACAAATTTGAAACAAATCACATTGGGAAAAAACCCAGCAAATTTATATTTAGGTTTACCATCTCAAATATTTGTTTATACAGATATCATTCATCCACAAGTAGTTGGAGATGTTATAACATCGTTAATTAGAATAATACCTTTAGATCCAACTAAGTTCATTTATGGAGCTTATAAAACACATATTTTCTCACCTGCTCACTATGTACCAGTTTTACGAAGAGAGTTTGATACAATTGAAATAGATATAAGAACAACAACCGGTGTCAGAGTACCATTTCAATTTGGGTCTTCTTGCGTGAAACTACACTTTCAACGTGTAAAATGATGTATAACAGATCATCAACCTCTTGTCCTTACGAACATTATTATTCACACCAAGCCGGCTCTGGTGTAGGAATTGTCTATAAGGGAGTTCCATATCAAAGAGGACATGGTATAGGCAGTTTTTTGGGAGGACTATTTAGATCCGTACTCCCTTTATTATCTAGTGGTTTAAGAACCATTGGAAAAGAAACTTTAGGAGCAGGAGTTGGACTCTTATCTGATATGGTAAATGCTCGCCCTATAGACAGTTCCATACGATCACGATTCAAGGAAGCAAGTGCAAACCTGAAAAGAAAGGCCGATGAAAAAATTGATTCCCTTATGTCAGGATCTGGGTATAAAATGTCCAATAAAAGAAGGGAACCGCTCATTGCTCTAAAAGCATCGCGACGAAGAGGAAGTAAAAAAAATAAAAAAGATATAAATAACGATATATTTTCAAACTAAATAATGTCATTTTTACATAATCATTCATGTGAGTGTGCGAAATCTGAATTAGATATATTTGCCCTTCCATCAACTCAAACAAGCATTGAAAGCGGACAGTGGATTCATTATAAACCAATTTCATCTTTAAGCGATGACGGTCCAATCGAATTTCAAGTACCTGGATCAGGTGATGACTACATAGATCTATCACACACAATGATACACATTACTGCTAAAGTGTTGAACCAAGATGGTACTAAATTAAAAGCAGATGCTGCAGTTGGACCCACCAATAACTGGTTACATTCTCTTTTTAATCAACTTGATGTATATTTAAATCAAAAACTCATATCACCACCAAACAATACATATGCCTACCGTGCTTATATGGAAAATCTTCTCAACTACGGACCAGCAGCCAAAACAACTCATCTTACTTGTGGATTGTGGTATGAAGATACGCCGGGCTATATGGATACTGTTGACGTTAACAACAAAGGGTTTAACAAAAGGCTGGAATTTATCAAGGAGAGTAAGGAAGTAGAAATGATTGGTCATTTACATGGTGATATATTTAATCAAGAGAAATTCTTAATAAATGGTGTAGAACTACGTATTAAGTTAGTTCGCTCAAAAGAATCATTCAATCTTATTTGCCACCAAGATAAAAAATTCAAAGTACAAATAATGGATGCCAGCCTCATTGTAAGGAGAACGAGAATCAATCCTAGTGTTTTGTTAGCCCATCAAAAAGTATTAGCCACAACAACTGCGAAGTACCCCATTACGAGGGCAGAAGTTAAGGTTCTCACAATACCAACGGGGGTTCAGGGTAAAACATTAGATAATATATTTCTCGGACAAATTCCTAAAAGATGTATTATTGGATTTGTATCAAATTCAGGTTTTAATGGTAATTTAGCATTAAATCCGTTTAATTTTCAACATTATAATATGAATTCATTTAGTTTGTTCGTAGATGGTCATGAAGTTCCTTCTAAAACATTACAACCTTCATTTAGTTCTGGTACAATAGCAGCAGCATATCACACTCTATTTTCTGGAACTGGTATTCATTTCCATAACGAGGGTAATGGAATAAGCAGAACAGATTTTGGTCAAGGTTATTGTTTATTGTGTTTTGATTTAACTCCTGATTTATCTGCTAATTCAACTTCACACTGGAATCTTGTTAGACATGGTAGCGTTCGGATAGAAGTACGTTTTGATTCCGCTCTAACTAGTACCATTAATTGTATTGTGTATGCAGAATTTGATAATATAATTGAAATAAATAAAAATCGTGATGTATCTGTAGATTACAATAGTTAAGAAACATATAAATACCCCGTTCTCTTTAATTTATTTTATTTGGAATTCACCATTGTTTGCATGATCATCAATAATTTGTATATGTTACTTAACTATGGATACTAAAGAAATTCAATTTTGTATGAGGAAACTAAACCCATTGTTTAATTCAAATGTTTTTGCTGCCAACAAAATACCTATTCGGGTTAATCTACCTACCTTTATTGTCAGTAATTTGGACCCTGATTCAAAACCGGGTTCCCATTGGGTTGCTATACACATTGATGTAAATGGTGTAGGTGAATATTTTGACTCCTTTGGCAGGAAACCTTCCGGTTATCATAAGTCATTTCTAGATAGAAATACGAGACGGTGGTTTTACAATAATAAATCACTTCAAAACCATTTCACTTCTGTTTGTGGTGAATATTGTTTAGTTTATTTGTATTTTAAGTTTCATGGAAAATCTATGAAACATATGCTTAACTTGTTTTCTGATAATTCTTTATGTAATGATCTAGTATTACGAAACATGTTTAAGACCTTTTTTGTGAAATAAATAAAAATACGTGTACTGGTAATAATTATTTTTATTTTGAATTCTCACATAGTAACCTTTATAAAACTACAGACATTTGACACCATTTTATTTCTTATTTATTTTGTTTGGAATGTTAAACAATGCAAAAGAATATCTTACAAGGAAATTTACTTAAATCATAAAAAGGAAAGATAAGAAATGTGAAACACTTTAACACTATCCTACTGCTATCGTTAAAAATTATATTTATCACTGTTTCTTATTATCTATAAAATATTTTACACATGTGTCCTTAGAAGCTAATTGTTTTGTAATATTATATACAATATTTCGCGTATTTTGTAATTCCAAGTCGTCTTCCAACGCAAAATACTTCAGTCTGACGTCCGCGTGCTTCCAGTGTTCCGTGGATGGGATGTTTTTGATTGTTTGCATATCATATATCTCTATTTTAATTAAGTGAGATGAATACGCCCCATCATCTTGTCCAGATGATAAATTAGCCACGCCTTCTGGCGAACTTTTGCTTACATTCGAAGACCGTTTCAAGGTTTTACACTGCTTTTTAGGTCGTTCAAAGAAGCTGTCAATATTATTTCCAGGACGTTTCTTTGCGAGGGCTTGCTTAACTTTGAAACCAGCTGTACCTTCCTCATCGGTTGAATCACCCTGATTTTCCGGGTAGTAATAGTTCTTGAAAGTATTTTCAGAGAACTGAAACAATGAAAGACAATATTTTAAACACTATTAACAATTCTATTAATTAAATACAAAGAACACTAGACGAAACAATATTATAAAAAGGCAATATGGGTTACAGTAATTTAAAAAGAAAAACATACTCACGTCCATTGTTGGATCTGTCTATAAACACTTCACTTTTGAACGCACACTCCACTTCTCTATATACCACACTAGATACAAGGAGCTCTGGTACAGAAGGCTGCCTCTACAGGAATACTTATTCAGCCTCGACTCTCTTTGGCTTTTATACTCGTAATATGGTAGAGAGCAGGGGAACGTACCATAAATCTTGTTTCAACCAGTTCATCTTATACCTGAACGCAAACAATAAACTTTTTGTCATTTTACAATACAATAAACATCTATAATAAAGCAACTAAGTTGTTACAATAATAAATTCAAGTCACAAGAATTACCGGTGCGTTAGTCTAAAACATGTTTACACCAGTTAATGCTCTTTGTTAAATATGAATAGAAAGTATCATGCCTTGACATGTTCGTCGAAGGATCTCTTTACCCAAAACCCGAATTATTCAAATAAGCGGAAACAATAAATATATTATTATCTTTAAAAATGCACAAAAGACATTTTTATTCACATAGAATTAGCCTTAAACATGTTTTAACCGGTTCTCAGTTTCTTACGTCGTAACAAGTTTATTGAAAGTATGCATTCTCTTAAACAATACACAAGTCATAAAAAATAATAATAGACATAGGTAAGTAAATTATTCAAAGAAGGTACAATAAATAAAGCAATTAAGCAAAAACGCAACTTCACAAAATTACCGAGGTTTATTCAGATACAAAACATTGAAATATATGTAAAAAAAGAAAGTTTGATAAGATGGGAAATTAACTTTTATTAAGACGTAATCAAAAAATTGACTTATTAATCATATGTACAAATTTGGTAATACAACAAAGAGATGTATGATAGAAATAGGTATAAGATATCATAAATATTCGAGAAAAAGAAAGATACGCTAGATAGGATCGTTAAGTTTAGGTATTTGGATAAACTTAAATGTAACTCAGAAGTTCTTAAGTTAAAACGTAATTATAATACATTTCATAAATACCTACATTTATAGAAATAAAAGTAAAAGTAGGTGAAACTCAGTTAGGTTTCATAAAGGTAAGTCTAGACTACTTAGGTTAACTAAGAGTAGGTTTTAATTAAATTTGGTTAGGTTACGAATGGAAAAGTTAGGTATTTTAATTAGGTTAGGTTAGGTTAGAATCGCAATCCATATGATTACAAAGTTATACTAAAAATTAATTATAAAATACCTATCAGTATGAGACACAAGGAAAAGGTGTGCATGACACTGCCAGGTAGCTGGGTAGGGTAACAATGGTCTAGCGCCGAGTCCAGATCGAACAATAGAAAGGGTCGGTAATCCTTTTGTGACCGTCGTGCACAAGGTTTATTGTGTAAAGAACGTATTCTGTAAATACTAGAAGGAGGCTTCTGAGAGCGTCAAGACCCAGCGCAATGAATCTAAATGGGGGGCTATTAGTTTTTTTTTTTTTTTTTTTTTTTTTTTTTTTTTTTTTTTTTTTTTAGTTCAGTAAGACCATGGATGGGCGGTGGTGGGGTCCTGGGAGCAGGCCCCAGACCCGGGCTGGTAACGGGGGTACCCTACTACTTATATGACTAAACTAGTTTAGTATTATAGTTATATTCCTAGTAAGATAGCAATTAATCGCTTTCGTTTAACTATGTTACGACGTATAATTATATTCCTAGGGTTATAACTATATAACGGCTTTATCTATCTTACTGCGACAGATACAAGAAATTAACATTTAGAAGTGTTAAGCACACTTCTGTCAACCGCAGTTTTCTACTTAAGTCCACAAAAATCACCCATGGTTTCTATAATATAAACGGGTTACTTTAAAATAAAAATCATAAGTATGAAACTATACAACTAGGGAAGAAATTAAATTATTTTATTAAATATTTTTTGATTTGTTCTTTTTTCAAGTTTATAAAAATAATAAATTGAAATTGATATCATACACGAAAGAAAAAAACGACAAGGCCCACTGGTGGCCGAACAATTTGTGCTTGAACCTCCTAGGTATATAGTCATATTAGGAGGATAGTATATCAGAAAGTCATAGTTGTTTAAATTAATTGTAAAATTAATTTTCTTCAAGTCTGTCTGTATCGTTTTCATTAGCTAACTATATTATTAGCAGACGTCATAAATTTCGTCATAATATATTAAAAATAATATATACCTACATATGGCCCAAGCCAGTTGGAATAATTGATTATGATTAATAACAGTAAAATAAGTCTTAATGGATCATCTACCTACCTAGAAAACACATGTATGATTTCCTTTATTTCCATCATGCTGCAACGAAATTGCTTGAACTTGAACTTACGTCTAAAGAAACTGAAATCTAGAGAAGCGACGCGGAGATTTGGTAAGATCAAGAGTCTGATGCAGATGGCGGTGGCGGTATTGGATAAGATAAGATATGCGCCGATATTACCTGTCCTTCTTTATGTCTCTGACTTGACTGCTGCTGGATGTACGCTATACATTAGATTTTTTTTTTTATACACATACTATATTTTTATATCAAAATACATGATAAAAACACCTAAGAACCCAAATAAATAAAGAAAACATCTCATAGTCTTTAATACAACTCATATATTATACGTAATGCACAGCACAGGCCTCTGAAGACCTGGAGGTATCGGCCTTCACACACGTCTTTGAATAATGTTTGCGGGGATAGGCGCCTGACGATTTTTTATCTAAGTATAGAAAAGTAACGCAAAATGAAGTGCAAAGTAATACTACCTACGTAAACAATCAACTGCGTAGGGAACGTTATCTACATATTTAAGTAAATTAAAGTCACATGAGACATGAACAGAGAAGGAAAGCTAGATGGCACGTATTTTTTCTCTGTCTTCTTTTATGCTACCCTTTTTACAGTTTTAATTTTTCAAAGGAGGTCAGTAGTTTACTACCAACTCAAAATAACACTCTTGAAAAAGCAAAGGGTCACTGACCTTTCACAGTAAATTGCGGTAGTGTGCGTGAAGGGTGTTTGTGTGTGTAATGGGGTAATTTGCCACATTCTGAAAATTCTCCCTGCTCTACTCCCTCTTAATAGAGTGCAAATTGAATATAGGCGGATTTTAGGTCCTAAATAGGTATTCTAATCGAATTTAAGCACTTTGTAGGTATAATATCGAATTTTCCGACGGTTAGTTCATTAAACTCAGTGTCAACCACAGATGTCATATATACCATAGATCAAGCAAACGTATCTACTTAGCGTGTCAAATGAACTCAGTGAAATCCACTGAGTTGTCCGTCTTTAATCGCAGCTTGCAGCTTTCGGGCGTCAATTTTTGTAAGTTGAAGTCAATCAAAACATAAAAAATGCCTCGTTACGTGATATTTAATTGCAACAACACAAAAATTATGAACAATCAAGAGACTGAGACATATTTAAAATTACAGGCAAGAAACAACTTCAGTACAAAATTTGACACGCTCGGCCCCTATACAAATAGATGAACTTGTTTCTTCTATATAAATAAAGTTCTGTGGTGTCAACATTAACTGTCGCGGTATTCTAATCTCAAAAAGCTTAGTACCTAATCTAATCACCAGAATGCGTACGGTATATGTATGTCAAAAATAGCTTGGTTTAATAAAATAGGTACAACAGACCCCACCCACCAAACCTCATACCCACATATCCAAAATGGCCCTCACCTGGAATATACCCGGAAAGCGCAAACCATGCGGCCCTAAATCGACTTGGCGTCGTTCGGATCAGCAGGAGCTCAGGGTGCTAGGCATGGGATGGGAGGAGGTTACCCAAACTGCCCAAGACCGGAGTAAATGGAGAAATATGATTCAAGCCCTGCACCTAAGCAGAGGGTAACAGGAAAAGAAGAAGAAGACAACATGCCCCGTAGCTGAATTACATTTCTTCAAATGTAGTCTGGCTTTGTCGCACCAATATAGATTGCATATCTGCGTCGTTTGTCGTCATAGAAATACCATTCGGCTACGGGGCCAGTTGTATTATTGCATATATTACTTTATTGCGATCCCATGAAAAAAAGGAAAGTGATAGTGCAAGGGAAAATATATATTTTCTCTGGGCTTTTAATGATAAAATAAAAAATTACAATTAATAATTTGTTTTCAGTGAATTAGTACTGATTTAATTAATTTTGCATGGCACTGCCTCAATTGAAGTGCTGTAAAATCATATGTAATTAAGTAAAGGATTATTAAATCAAATCTAGATATGCATGCATTGCTGTCAAACATATGTAGATACAGAAAGTTTAAATGAGTCCAGTAGGCTGGTACATCATGAAAAAAAAAACGTTTTTGCCTTAAACAAATTCGCTATTTTTTATAAACATTTGTTAGAGCACAAGTACCTTTACCTTTACCTTTACCTGTGTACCTTTTATTCCAATTTTATTTTATTATTTTTGTTTTAGTCTCTTTTATATTTTTATGGGCTTTCCTATAAACTGTTGTACTAAGTGCTATATTTGTCTACCATTCTTCATCACATTTCACCTACTCAAAGGTTAGCTGGAAGAAATCCCTTAAAGGGATAAGTTCGCCTTTGTACTGTCTATCCTGTGTCATATTTGTGTTTTGTGTTTTGTACAATAAAGAGTTTATACATACATACATACATACAAGTTCGAGTACTTTAGTTTTTGTTTTCAATTTATTTGGTATTGAATTAATCTTGAGATGCTTTCCCTAATAAAATTCATTTCATCTATCGCTTCGACTGTCTCGCCTAGACTGTCTAAGTACGATCGCTACGATGGCGCCCAGCTGTGGACCACGTTCGTCAAGCTTCGCAAGACTCTTTAAGAGGGCTTTCGTGTTAAAAATAGTGAAATCGCAACCGAGCGCTTGATCATACCGTGTGTGGTATCAAATTAAAGGGCTTTGCGAGTAGTTTATAAATATATATCACATTATAGGACTTTTTCTACTTGATCTAACACAATATGAGAAAATCTCCAAAAGTGGTAATAATTGTACCGGTGAAGGCTCGTTTTAAAAAAATTGGCAAAAATCAATAATAGCAATTTATAATCACTAAGGCATAACAGCAATTTAAGTAAACGTTGCAGATTAATTTAGTACAAAACTTACTTCGATGTGATGTAGATTTTCAAAGAAATTGTCACTTAATATTAGGTAATTTCTGAAAAAAATTGAATTCGCCTTAGGCTAGTTTACTCTTTTTCAAAAACTTAAAATAAAAATCTAGTCTGAAATGATTGTGGTACAGGATATACGAATTATAAATTTACCCGTTTTAATATTCAAAATTGTCCAAAAATTTTACAAAGTGTTAATATTCAAAATTGTCCAAGATCAAATAAGATCGACTGATTCAGCTCTATACGTGCGTTTTTCTAAACGTGCATTAGAGAAAAATTCATAATTAATTTAGTGAGTTAGTTTTCAAAAATCCAGTCTTATAAAAATCAAGATAATAAGATGCTCTAACTGGAACTTGAATTAAATAAATCTATTGGATAACGGAAAGTGTAGTATTTCACCGACTAAAACTATTAATTTTACATTCTTTTGACGTTTTTTTTGAAAGCAGCCTTAAGTATGAGGGTAAGTATGTAGTCTATACATATTATAGTTTGCTTTTCTTCTTACTACATCACCTTTTTGTTTTCTCTATGCACCATTTGTATTGAATCTCTGTTTGGCCCTATGGTTGACTGGTAGAGAATGCCTTTTGGCATTAAGTTCGCCATTTGTACATTTTTGTGTATTTTTGTGCAATAAAGTTTAAATAAATAAATGATGGTGCCCGGTTTTTCACCGCGTGCGTTGGGCTTCGTACGACTCTTTAAGTAAGAGGGTGTCTTCAGCGTCCAACTAGGAACCGCGAGCGAAGTTTAAAAGCGCCCAAAATTGCATGATTTTGCACTGCATGAGTCGGGATTCGCCCGAGTCTTCAAGTAAGAAGGGGCCTTCGGCGCCCGGCTTTGAACCACGTGAGTCTTTGCTTAATGTTATAACATTTTCCTGCTTTCGGACAATGTTTTCAATTGAGGACCGGTATTTGTATTTAACGTGGCAGCAGTAAGGGATAGGTTATTGTCTGTCTTTATCATAGACTATGACAAAAGACATGACTATGACGTCTATGACATAGTCTAGACTGTAGACATACCGTGCTTGCCCGCCGGGTGCGAATGTAAATATTAAATCCAACCAAATCACGTAGGTTATTTTTTATGACACGATGATTAAACCGTGTTTCGAATTTTGAGGCATTTCATATGTTTTATTGGCGCAAACCATCATCTCAACGTCAATATTTGTTAAGATAAGAATACTTATATTATATGCCTGACTAAGGAAGCACTGACAGTAATGTTAATGACAAAGTACAAACGTGTACATGTAACTTTTGAGAGTGTAAAATGTCAGATTTTGAAAATGGAAAAATATTCCAAAAATATATACATAGCGAAACAGACGATGAAAGGAAAAACAGTGATGTTGTGGAGAAAACTGAAACTCAGATGACATTATGCGACACAACGAAACAAATAGGTGCGTTAATGGATTGACAAATATTGATAAAAATAACGGTTTTGAATTTAAAAGGGGTCTCATGGGATTGTTAACGAAATATATTGATGTATTGATTCTTCAGGATATGGCCGTCGACATGAACAAGCTGCCCTTCTGTTTGTCTGTTTGATGGTAGCGTACAGCATGCGGACTTGTATGGGAGTGGCTTTAGTAGCTATGGTGCAAGGTCATGCAGAAAAATCGGATTTCACTAATACTTCAACTAGTGAAGAATATAATCAAACGGAGTTCGGGAGTGTTGAACTTCTAAATGGAATATTCTTTACGGAACCAGTAAGTACCAGATTTCTTCAACTATTGTGTTTCATAAATGGCTTCAAATATTGTTTTTCGTACATAGTCCTCGGTTTGAATCCTGGTAAGGGCATCTATTTGTATGACGAGCAAATATATTTATTCTGCTGCTTTCTATGTAAATAAGTTTAAGTATATTATACACCGTGGGCGTCCATAACACGAACAAATTAAAGAAACAATTTACATTATTAGAGAAAATAAAGGTATGAAACATGTAGCCCAAAATTCATAATTTAGAAGATATGAATTATTTAACATTAAACACAACTTGAAAAGTCTCCATTCGAACACATTTTAATGGCGTGACGTAACCACCTACTACGATGTACTTGCACCTAAGAAACTGCATGGTCGTCATCCACTCTTGTCAGCCAAATTTTTAACTGAGTTTGGTTTTGAACAACATAATTTAAACCCTTACCTAAAATATTTGTATAAAATAAGGGTCATGCCGCACAATTTTAACATAAGGACATAAAAATTGTATGATGTCATTCGGATATCATGCAATTAGCTGGTTTTGGTAAGGGCATACACGATGACTAAATGACATCTTCCGGATATCGTTCTGATGTCAATGTAGGTTTGAATGAGGAGGCATACTGACATTTTACCCCGCCAGGAGGCGCCTGCGCAAGTGCATAGATATGCCACTGTCATTCACAACCTGTCACTAGGTGTAATAGCCCCACACAGTACCGGTAAACGTACTTTCATATGTGATAGGGAGAAAAAACTTCTCGCTCTCACGTATCAAATTACATTGGAATGGTCCGGTGTTATGGCTATTATAAATACCTACAGAGGACGTAAAAAGCAGTCTTTATTCTTTATATGTGCAAAATTCGTCTTAAGCTGGCGCCATCTGTCTTAACCTTTCAGTGTGCCTCCTTATTGCCATTGGGTCGTATGTCTCCGCATTCGCCCGGAATCGTATGATTTCGGAGTGATTCGTGACCTGTCATGTTCGTTCTCTGTTTCTCAGCTTGAGATTAATACAATTATACTCGTTTACTCTCTGAAAGTAAAGAAATGTTTTACAAAAAAAATGTCAGAAAATTCGATATATTTTCTACTAGAACAGCAGTTTAACTACGACACATTGAACATATGTTAATATCAGATTATTTGCTCGTACTGTCATAAATACGTGATTTATTATTATCGTTTGCCTCCTATCCCATAAAAAAAAAAGATTACCGTGAGACTCAGCCGATCTATGTAAAAATGTCCTAATAGATTAACTTAGCCCCAAACTAAGCAAAGCTTGTACTATGAGTGCTAAGCGAGCGAGCGAGCGAGCTTATTAATTGAAAAATACAAAAAAAATACTACCGTAAGACATGGTTAAGGCACCTATGGTTGTTAAAATTCATCAAATTCAAAATAATTATTTTTAAATTATCATTTATTTATAAATGTATAAACGTTTTGTTCCTGTGCTGTCATATGCTTTCTATACATACACGTTGTAATGAGATAACCGAAAGATTTTAACTACGCATTTCTGAGGGCAAATGCATTTCTGAGAATAAATGTATAAATTTATGACGTCAAGCAAATTTCAGAAAAAAAATTGTGTAATGTTTTTAATTCATTAAGTTCCCAATGTTTGTCCTTATGTAGACGTGCAAATTGACGTCAACGATTCTGACGCTCCAAGGTCAGTGTTTCAATATCTCTTAAGGAAACGGTAGTCGATAGCAATCATCAAACAAATATAACGTCGTCGTTGTATTAAGTTTATCTTATCATTAATATTAACATAGGAATTAAACTTCTCTGCTAACGTTTTCTTGCTATTGTGCAAAAACATTTTCCTACTCGTCGACTTTAATCTGTCAATTAGGACATCACAGACTAAACTACAAGTCAACTATAATATTTCATTACAGTTCACTTTTAGTTAACTGTAATAATTTTATAAATAGAACTTCATACAAGTTCTATACTAATTTGCGATACCGGCAAATTTGTCTGCATCTGAAACACATTTTTTTTATCTATCGCGTTATCGACCAATCACAGACGGTTATTACAAACAATTGGTTGCAAAGTAATTCGATGTTGAATACGACGGTGAACGACGCCATTAACATTAATTTATTTTTCGTCCATTGATGATAAAGATGATGACTCGTAGAAAAAGTATTGTATACAATAGTGATATAATTAAGCTTTTCAATCTCGTACCATACTATTAGGCCACTCAGCAAGCTTCGTGGCCTAAACATGGTACTCGACTGAAAAGCTTTGTATTATATCACGATTGTATAAAATAATATTATGATAGTATTTCAACATATTGAGAAATACATAATATTTATTAAAAGTGTATAGCTAATTTTATAAAGGGTCCTTTAAAAAAATGAATTTATAATGTAAAGCTTTTCGAGCATCAAAATAAAATAAAATTGGTCGCCACACGTTTTAATTTTGGTTTGAAATAAATTAATAGTTTAAAAAACACTATAAAACACGCTTTTATAAATGCACGTAAAAGCCAAAAATAAATTATGGATCGTTCAAGTTGTCTCTATTTGTGAGCTGAAGTTTAAAAACTATGTGCTTTTAATTATAATATTTGATTGTAAAAGCGTGGGGCGCTGGAACAGGAAAGACTTTTTGTATAACTTGCTGATAAATCAAATTATGCTATGTTACGGGAAGGAGGTTACACAGATTGACGCGCTAACTGGAGTTGCAGCATGACTAGTAGGTTCTACATTAAACAGTCAAATCAATTAAAAGTCAGTGTTCAAAGTAGGTGCCAGTTTGTCGAACTCAGACAAAATATGCGCTAGTAGCGAGGAGAGTCGACAGTCACCGACACTTAGAACGCCGCTTTTTTCCGGTAATCAAAGTACAAAAGGGGAAAGTGTCTACAGTGACAGGATGCAGAGTTCTTGTTCGTGGACGAGATATCTTTGGTTCTCTTTGGTAACCCTTAGGCGGCATATGTAAACGTTATGTTCTTATGCAACTTCATTCGCCAGGAAGTTCGGATTAGTATTTGTTTACAAGAAAGTCTTTCCTGTTCCAGCGCCCCACGCTTTTACAATCAAATATTATAATTAAAAGCACATAGTTTTTAAACTTCAGCTCACAAATAGAGACAACTTGAACGATCCATAATTTATTTTTGGCTTTTACGTGCATTTATAAAAGCGTGTTTTATAGTGTTTTTTAAACTATTAATTTATTTTATACTTTTTAGTCATTAATAATGAAATACTTTTAACATTTATACATAAATTTATTTCAAGTAGGCGGATTTTACATGCCATTTGTGGCTTAACGTGTACTTATTGCTAATTGCTACTTAATAATAACTAGCGGCTACCTTTTTATTACGGTATTATCATAAAAATGTTTATACCTAGTAAGTTATCCGTAAAAGATAGACAATATAGACATGTGCCATCGTGGACTTTTTGAAGACATTAGAGAGACATACTTTCGCCATAGGTACATTGTTTTGAAGCTCTCAGCTAGTGGATTTTGTTTGACTCGATTAGAAAATATTCTCACATTTCAACTAATTCAAACAAAATTTAAGTATTTCTTTTTTGCCGAGCCCCCCTTTATTTTCTCTTAAGGGTCACAGGAAAACCATTACCAAACTTATTTTAAATACAACGTTGAACTTTCTTTTATGCGGGGGCTTCGCCCCCGAGCCCCCCTTTGTTTGCTCTTAAAGGTCACAAGAAAACGTTAACCCAACTTATTTTAAATACTACGTTAATCTTGCTTTTATGCGGGGGCTTCGCCCCCGAGCCCCCCTTTTCGTTACTCTTAAGGGTAACAAGAAAACCCTAACCCAACTTATTTTAAATACAACGTTTATCTTTCTTTTATGCGGGGGGCTTCGCCCCCCGAGCCCCCCTTTGTTTGCTCTTAAAGGTCACAAGAAAACGCTAACCCAACTTATCTTAAATACTACGTTGATCTTTCTTTCATGCGGGGGCTTCGCCCCCGAGCCCCCTTTGTTTGCTCTTAAAGGTCACTAGAAAACGCTAACCCAACTTATTTTAAATACTACGTTGATTTTTCTTTTATGCGGGGGGGCTTCGCCCCCCGAGCCCCCCTTTGTTTGCTCTTAAAGGTCACAAGAAAACGCTAACCCAACTTATCTTAAATACTACGTTGATCTTTGTTTCATGCGGGGGGCTTCGCCCCCCGAGCCCCCCTTTGTTTTCTCTTAAAGGTCACAAGAAAACGCTAACCCAACTTATTCTAAATACTACGTTGATCTTTCTTTCATGCGGGGGCTTCGCCCCCGAGCCCCCTTTTCTTTACTCTTAAGGATCACAAGAAAACCTTAACCCAACTTATCTTAAATACTACGTTGATCTTTCTTTCATGCGGGGGCTTCGCCCCCGAGCCCCCTTTGTTTGCTCTTAAAGGTCACTAGAAAACGCTAACCCAACTTATTTTAAATACTACGTTGATCTTTCTTTTATGCGGGGGGGGGGGGGGGAGCTTCGCCCCCGAGCTCCCCTTTGTTTGCTCTTAAAGGTCACAAGAAAACGCTAACCCAACTTATCTTTAATACTACGTTGATCTTTGTTTTATGCGGGGGCTTCGCCCCCGAGCCCCCTTTGTTTTCTCTTAAAGGTCACAAGAAAACGCTAACCCAACTTATTCTAAATACTACGTTGATCTTTCTTTCATGCGGGGGCTTCGCCCCCGAGCCCCCCTTGTTTGCTCTTAAAGGTCACAAGAAAACGCTAACCCAACTTATCTTAAATACTACGTTGATCTTTCTTTCATGCGGGGGCTTCGCCCCCGAGCCCTCCTTTTTTGCTCTTAAAGGTCACAAGAAAACGCTAACCCAACTTATTCTAAATACTACGTTGATCTTTCTTTCATGCGGGGGCTTCGCCCCCGAGCCCCCTTTTTTACTTTACTCTTAAGGATCACAAGAAAACCTTAACCCAACTTATTTTAAATACAACGTTGATCTTTCTTTCATGCGGGGGCTTCGCCCCCGAGCCCCCTTTGTTTGCTCTAAAAGGTCACAAGAAAACGCTGACCCAACTTATTTTAAATACAACGTTGATCTTTCTTTCATGCGGGGGCTTCGCCCCCGAGCCCCCTTTGTTTTCTCTTAAAGGTCACAAGAAAACGCTAACCCAACTTATTCTAAATACTACGTTGATCTTTCTTTCATGCGGGGGCTTCGCCCCCGAGCCCCCTTTTCTTTACTCTTAAGGATCACAAGAAAACCTTAACCCAACTTATCTTAAATACTACGTTGATCTTTCTTTCATGCGGGGGCTTCGCCCCCGAGCCCCCTTTGTTTGCTCTTAAAGGTCACTAGAAAACGCTAACCCAACTTATTCTAAATACTACGTTGATCTTTCTTTCATGCGGGGGCTTCGCCCCCGAGCCCCCTTTTCTTTACTCTTAAGGATCACAAGAAAACCTTAACCCAACTTATCTTAAATACTACGTTGATCTTTCTTTCATGCGGGGGCTTCGCCCCCGAGCCCCCTTTGTTTGCTCTTAAAGGTCACTAGAAAACGCTAACCCAACTTATTTTAAATACTACGTTGATCTTTCTTTTATGCGGGGGGGGGGCTTCGCCCCCGAGCCCCCCTTTGTTTTCTCTTAAAGGTCACAAGAAAACGCTAACCCAACTTATTCTAAATACTACGTTGATCTTTCTTTCATGCGGGGGCTTCGCCCCCGAGCCCCCTTTTCTTTACTCTTAAGGATCACAAGAAAACCTTAACCCAACTTATCTTAAATACTACGTTGATCTTTCTTTCATGCGGGGGCTTCGCCCCCGAGCCCCCTTTGTTTGCTCTTAAAGGTCACAAGAAAACGCTAACCCAACTTATTTTAAATACTACGTTAATCTTTCTTTTATGCGGGGGCTTCGCCCCCGAGCCCCCTTTTGTTTGCTCTTAAAGGTCACAAGAAAACGCTAACCCATCTTATCTTAAATACTACGTTGATCTTTCTTTCATGCGGGGGCTTCGCCCCCGAGCCCCCTTTGTTTTCTCTTAAAGGTCACTAGAAAACGCTAACCCGACTTATTCTAAATACTACGTTGATCTTTCTTTCATGCGGGGCTTCGCCCCCGAGCCCACCTTTGTTTGCTCTTAAAGGTCACAAGAAAATGCTAACCCAACTTATCTTAAATACTATGTTGATTTTTCTTTCATGCGGGGGCTTCGCCCCCGAGCCCCCTTTGTTTGCTCTTAAAGGTCACAAGAAAACGCTAACCCAACTTATTCTAAATACTACGTTGATCTTTCTTTCATGCGGGGGATTCGCCCCCGAGCCCCCTTTTCTTTACTCTTAAGCATCACAAGAAAACCTTAACCCAACTTATTTTAAATACAACGTTTATCATTCTTTTATGCGGGGGGCTTCGCCCCCCGAGCCCCCCTTTGTTTGCTCTTAAAGGTCACAAGAAAATGCTAACCCAACTTATCTTAAATACTACGTTGATCTTTCTTTCATGCGGGGGGCTTCGCCCCCCGAGCCCCCCTTTGTTTGCTCTTAAAGGTCACAATAAAACGCTAACCCAACTTATTCTAAATACTACGTTGATCTTTCTTTCATGCGGGGCTTCGCCCCCGAGCCCCCTTTGTTTGCTCTGAAAGGTCACAAGAAAACGCTAACCAAAGTTATTCTAAATACTACGTTGATCTTTCTTTCATGCTTCCCCCCTCGAGCCCCCCCCCCCCTTTTCTGTTCTTATCTTCCGGCACCATCATCAGGCCTTGAAACCTAATCGTAGTCATAGTTCATTACAAGACTTTTCTAAGAAGCCCAAAAACAGCTATGATACGATGTTCCATCATGTAGTTCCAGTTCATATCTTCCGGCTCCATCATCAGACTTTGAAACCTAATCGTCGTCAAAGTTCATTACAAGACTTTTCTAAGAAGCCCAAAAACAGCTATGATACGATGTTCCATCATGTAGTTCCAGTTCATATCTTCCGGTTCCATCATCAGACCTTGAAACCTAATCGTAGTCAAAGTTCATTACAAGACTTTTCTAAGAAGCCCAAAAACAGCTATAATACGATTTTCCATCATGTAGTTCCAGCTCATATCTTCCGGCTCCATCATCAGACCTTGAAACCTAATCGTAGTCAAAGTTCATTACAAGACTTTTCTAAGAAACCCAAAAACAGCTATGATATGATGTTCCATCATGTAGTTCCAGTTCATATCTTTCGGCTTCATCATCAGACCTTGAAACCTAATTGTAGTCAAAGTTCATTTCAAGACTTTTCTAAGAAACCCAAAAACGGCTATGATACGATGTTCCATCATGTAGTTCCAGTTCATATCTTCCGACTCCATCATCAGATCAGCTCAACAGTGCCATATTATTGTATTGTCATCGGAACTACATATAGCTGCCAATTTTCATTACGCTACGACTCCTGGAAGATGGTTAAATTAGCTTCCTTAGATTCCATTACATACATAGTTACATACACGACGACCTAATAAAAGCGTGTTAAAAAGCACCCATCCATCTGAGCCTCAATATCCCAGCAAATTGATGGGGAAAGGTCAGGGGTGCAGATCAGAAAGAAAATGACCGCGAGCGAAACGAGATTGAGTGATTTTTTTGTCATAGAAATAACACCTGATAGATAGCCGCATTGGGGCAATAATACCTGTCAGTCTCGCATAATTTTAATACAAATTGGACCTAATTAGAGTATCGTGTTTCATAATATGAAATAAAATTAAATGATTGATGTAAGTACTTAATTACGAAAAAAAAATGGCTGTTCCATATTAGAACCGTAAAACGGGGCTACTTTGCACCAAAACTTGCTCCAAACTTTTTACTCGTTGATTTTTGAGAAAATTTAATATACAGAATATAGAATATAAATCTAAAATTAAACTTAAAATAACAATGTATTGTAAACCATCGAATCGCTGCACGCTGCACAAAAAAAAACCGGCAAATTCAAAAAAATCTTTAGCTGGTAACCCGAAGCATAGTGCGAATATTTGTTTTTTTTTTTTTTCAGTATTCGTTCATTTTCATCATTTCGAACCTGATTCCAGTTACAGATATCGAAAATAGCATGCTTCTCACACTTCTCCTGATCGGTTTAGCCATTATAACATCCGTAATAAATGCACTGAGACAAAGGTTGAGGTTATGTACGAACAGAGGGTGACAGTCAGTTTTACATGTAAAATTGTTGCCATATATAGAATTCTGAAAAAATGCTTGTGCAGCGACTCGGCTGGTCAGACACTATCTAACCTCAACAGTCCACAATGTAACTAAAATCGCAAAGCAATGCGGGCGCCATGTTTAATAGATCCTTAGTATAATAGAGACCTTATTTGTGGGTGTGCACGGGAAAACGTCCCACTTTGTCGATTACTATAAAGCCGCTTTGTCAGTTTATTCATATATAAACATACCTAAATCTCGCCTTCATGGTAACCGACAAAGTGGGACGTTTTATCATACTAAACACAATCACATTTTATGTCATATAAAAATAGAATTTTTAATATTTTATTTGAATTGAATTTACAGACGACCATGCCCCTGATCTCAGCATACCCCAACGCACCTTTTATTACTTATTTAGCCATTTTTTCTCTTCCAGTTCCCGACGTTTTCATGGAACAAAAAAACTCAGGACTACATGTTAGCTGCATTTTCCTGGGGATACATGATTTTACAGATACCAGCAGGCCAAATAGCTCACCGGTATGGTACCAGGTATCTTCTTACGGGCGCACTGGTAATAAATGGGGTGGTATCTTTTTGTACACCTTGGGCTGCATACTATGTAAGTTTAAAAAAATACCTATTTATCTGGGCCTTACAGGAAGGATTATATTTCATAATCTTACTTTTACACCACTTTAGACATTTTTAAAGACATTTTAAGACAATCATCATCCTCCTTGCGTTATCCCGGCATTTGCCACGGCTCATGGGAGCCTGGGGTCCGCTTTGACAACTTTAAGACAATACAGGAGCGAAAATTCTAAAATGGAAAGGAGTCCCCATTTCAAATTGGGAATTTTCGTTAAATACACTATTAACTAAATTTATCTAAAAAAAATTACCCATTCAGAACAACTCAGTTGAAAGATATTGCGAAAAATCTTTAAAATCGAGGTTCCGCTCTCGACTGCTTCCTTGAAATTGGAGAATCTGAATAGCAATTAAATAATCTGTGTCGTATAAATTTCTGGCCTAATTGTTACCATTTTTGAACACCACTTCTTTTTTGCGCCATAATCATAATTGTCTTTAAAAATAAGAATATCAAAAAAATAAAAACGGTGGGACACAGATAAAAATAATAATAATGACCGTACCGTACTACAAGTACTTACCTGCGCCAGTTCTCGAAAATGGTCGTGCCACGCTCTATTGGGATCGATCTATTATCACTGACAGGACTATTGTAGCCAATAAGCCTGACATTGTAATAATAGATCGACCGCAACGCCGGGCAGTGCTCGTTGACATCACCATCCCCCATGATGAGAATCTCGTGAAAGCCGAGAAGGACAAGTCCAGTAAGTACCTAGACTTGGCTCACGAGATAACCGCCATGTGGGATGTTGAATCAACGATCATTGTTCCAATAGTCGTTTCAGCGAACGGTCTCATAGCGAAGAGTCTCGACCAACATCTTAAGAGACTCTCGCTAGGTGGCTGGATCAAGGGCCAGATGCAGAAGGCGGTGATCTTGGACACAGCGCGGATAGTTCGACGGTTCCTCTCTCTGCAGCCCTAACCACCGGCAGCTTGGGCCCTACCCCGCTGCTGGCGGCACCCTAGGTTAGGTTTTTTATAATATGTTTAAATGTTTTTATATTGTTTTGTAAATGTTTTTATATTTTATTTTTATATACATATTGTAAAATACCTAACCTAAGAAAGAAAATAAATACTGAGAATAATAATCAGTTGTGATTAAATCATTGCTCTATCTTCAAAGACCAGGGAGGAAATAGTTGAGGGCGTTTGTATTTAGAATTGGCCCCTCCTGTATCATCTTAAAGGTTGGACCGCGTCCGTCGTGCGTCGACCGACTGTTTACATGCGAGAGCAATAAAAGCGCTCGAATTTTCACAGCGTGCAGTGCATCACGTTTGTTTGTATTTGCTTTATCCGACAAAAAAAAACACTGCCGTTCTCGTGGATGTATTAAAAGTCGACTGTGAGACTATGTCGAAAGTTAATTGTGGTGTGGGCAACGAACTGACAACCGTTACCTATAATATCAGGATTTAGTTTTATTGAACCCCTTAATTGCTAACAGTGCCAGTGCCTCAAGCGTTTCATAAGCACTGTTCTTTTCATAGAGGAATAAGTAAGGGAAGAGTTGTAACTCCTGATATATGGAGTAAATGCGGGTTATTTGTATAGGCATAGTTAAGTGACATTTAGCGACAATCACGCGTCACTCGATTCCCTTACTTATTCCTCTATGGTTCTTTTGGAAATACTGGTGTGTTTATAATAATAATAATAATAAATTGCATTTATTTCGAACAAAAGTCCATATTTTGTTAGTAATACATTAACACTTAGATCTAGGGTTAGTAAAGAGACATAAAATTAAAATGTATTTTTCCCCTCACTAGCTCGGAAACACGTGTTTTGTCCTTTAATACCAGCGGGTAAAAACGTATTTTATCCACTAGTGGGTAAAGTAATTTGATCTTGAATAAAGTCAAATTAACTGTTTTAAAATTGATAAAAGTAGGTGAATCTAGTAATAACGATGATTTACCACCTGTGGAACTACTGGAAGCAGTGATAAACGCATTTTTGCGTTGTAGTTTCCGCGCTATATAGTGAGGGGAAAAGTTTTGTGTTACACTCGGGTGCAAATGTATATTACTTCTCGTGTGTTAAAAAAATTCCACACTCGGCGTTAAAATATAACTTTGCCCCCTTGTATAACAAATAACTATATATTTTTAGGGAAGTTGGATATTTGTCGTGATATTCCGAATGATTCAAGGCCTGAGTCAGTCTTGTTTCATACCAGGCATGCACACGGCGTTTGGGAAATGGGCCCCTTTGGAGGAACGAGGCAGATTGTCAGCGTTTGCATACGGAGGTAGATATTGTCTCTTCTTCTTCTTCTTTCTATTCCGTTACTTTTTGGTGGGGCTCTAATTATATTTCTCCACTCTCTTGCTAAATAAATCACGTTACCCTCTGCTAGGGAGTAGGGCTTAACTGATATTCCTCCTGCTTGCTTCTCAAATACTAAAAGTAACGTCAAGTACTCAACAAAAAAACAAACAGAATGTGTGAGAAATTTTATTAAATAAAGTGTGTGTAATTTCAGGACAAGCATTAGGAACCGTTTTAGGACTACCAATAACAGGCTTCATAGCGGCTTCTCCACTTGGTTGGCCCGGGATTTTCCGTTTTTATGGAATTATTTCATTATCCGTGGGGGCTGTTCTATGGTTCTTTGGAGCTGATTCGCCAGCTAAGCATCCGCGAATATCTGTTGCTGAGAGGCAGTATATTGAAGAAGCTTTAGGGCAGGCTGGGACAAAAGGAAAGGTAAAAATAACTTAATGAAAAAATATTGGGAAATAATTATGTTTTATCCTTCCATCCCAATGTTTGTTAGTAGGTTAAGCGAAGATAAGCAAGCGCAGCGAGACAGAGAGAAGGTAGTTTCGAGACGACACTGACAAGACTATTGAGTCGGTTCAAACGATTTAAGCAAAGAGACAAAAGGAAACATACATCTATACGTAAGATTGATAACTGTAAATACTAGTTTAAACAATAAATGGAGTCTTGCCCATAAGATTTTGCGAGATATAAGTATTTCAATTTCGCAACAATTTTGTTTCTCTGATTCAAACTTTCACGATTTTTACACATATTTAAAATTGCAAACGGGACTTAATCGCGTATTTACTATAGCGGAAAGGGTCAAGGAACATATCGCAGCTGTCAAAAATCGCCAGGTGAACAAGTCTGCCATTGCTGAGCACGTGGTCAGGGTCTAACCATTGGATTGAGCTTCACAACCCTAAAATCCTCTCTACAGATCGTGGGTATTATAGTAGAAAAATACATGAAGCCATTGAAATTAAGAAGTATAAAAATTTCAATTGAGACGAAGGTTTTAATATCTCATCCACATGGAACCCGGTCATTAGTAAATGCAAGAAGAAACAAATATCGCAGGTTGAAAAACCGAATATCGTGAGTCCACTTGAGGACCAAGTGCGGGTAGCTAGAAGATGTTGATGTCAACTTCAGCCAGTCTGCTCCGAGATCACGGGGACAATGCCGTCCTTGAGACGTCGGAGGTTAATGTTTAAAACATAGTGTTGAAAACATAGTAAATACACGATTAAGTCCCGTTTGCAATTTTAAATTTTGTTTCTCTTGGATTCAGGTGAAATTTTTGAGAGGTTTGCCTTTTCTTCTGTTCATTTAATATACATTTGTCTCCGCTGGATCCTATAACCACTTAGAGGGCACATGGACAGTCGGGAGCCAGAAAACTTCGGAGCACGTACCTATTGTGGATAACAGACGGGGTTGGACTACTATCAACCCTCAAAGTACACTCTACAATAAATAAGATCTGCAAGGCTTTGCACGCACATATTATTACTAAGATGGTAGAAAATCTTGATTGATTGATTACCTATATTACCAAGAGTCTTGACGAATGAAGTTTTGTTTTAGTAAGGCTGTTCACCGACTTTACTACTTATGCAAAATACATATAATGCGACATTCAACAGATGCAATAATGTTAGGTATTGTTTTAGCACCTGAAAGTTCCATGGGCGAAATTACTACGATGCAAAGCGCTATATGCTATAGTAGTAGCACATATAGGACAGACTTGGGGTCAGCTGACGTTGTACACAGAGGTCCCTGCTTTTATGGACAAAGTCATGAAGGTCAATATAAAAGCTGTAAGTTTAATACTACAATAATTATTTGTTATACAAGGGGGCCTTTGCCCCCCGTTCAACTTTTACAACTTTTTACAACACAACTTTTTGTATTTTAACGCCGAGTGTGGAATTGAAAAACGAGCAAGTGAAAGGATTCTATAGTTGAACCGCGAGCGAAGCGAGTGGTTCGAGAATAGAATCCTGAACTTGCGAGTTTTTTAACACACGAGAAGTAAAATACATTTGCACCCAAGTGTAACACAAAACTTTTCCCCTCACTACAGCGAGGAAACTACAACGCAAAAAATGCGTTTATCACTGCTTCCAGTAGTTCCACAGGTGGTAAATCATCTTTATTTCTAGATTCATCTACTTTTATCAATTTTAAAGCAGTTAATTTGACTTTATTCAAGGTCAAATTATTTTACCCACTAGTGGATAAAATGCGTTTTTACCCGCTGGTATTAAAGGACAAAACACGTGTTTCCGAGCTAGTGAGTGGAAAACATAATTAGTATCGCTATCTAAGTAGTAAGGTAACATTGCCCACAAGATATTTTTAATGAAACCAAAATCTGTTAGATCACTCTTTTATTATATTAACAAAAACAAGTTATATTTGAGTTGATATTTGATAGACTTTTTATTTGAACAATTTAAAAGACAGATATGATAACTTTGATGGATGAATTTACCCTTTTCTTTTCACACCGTTTTTTTTCTTCAACTATCTAATAAATGTAAAGAAAAATTACTCTAACTAGTGTTCATAGCTTACCTAAGCTAGAATTTGTGTAAACAATATAAAGAATAATAAAAATATCTTATTATCTTTTAGAATGGCCTTCTCACGGCATTGCCTTTCTTGGTGATGTGGTTTACCAATTTCTTCTTCAGTTGGTTCACCGACATGCTCATTGTAAAAAAGTGGTTAAGTGTAACCAATACTCGAAAATTGGCACAGACATTAGGTGAGGAATTTTTATTTTATAACATACTTTAACATAACTATTAAGCAACTTTGAATGAACTTCTCGAATAATGATTAGGTACTTTATTGAAAGTTATGCGGTGTACCTCTTCCGCTTATTTATCGGTGTCAAGTAATGTTTGTTTGTTTCTCGTGGCATCATAAAGTAATGTTATTAGATTTATAGGTTATTTTTTTTTACATAATTAAGTGATTTCTTTTTTAATTCTTTGCGTTTGGTTTTCTTAATTAAATTCAGTCTGTTTTGTCGTATCAAAATACTTGCTCCTAAAATTTCTCCGTTTTGTCTATAATTGCCGGACATGTGATGATACCTCACTTTTCATATTTTCAGGTTGTATACCAGCGGCAGTGGGGCTTATCGCGTTGGCATACGTTAAGAAAGACATTGTCGTAGTCGAAACTATTTTAATTCTGACGTGCGCTTTTAAGATTTCCGCTAATTTGGGCTGGAGCGTAAGTTCTTCCTAATTTGCCTACTTGCATAAATAATTGATACATATGTCACAGGCCTCTTTTCATACATGAGATGGCTTGGGGATGGACCCTGTTTTTATTGAATTCCGTTAACTTTAAGGGAAGATTCTTGAGTTAAAATATAATCAATTTCTCTAAGAAACTTAACATCTTAACTCGTACGGTTATCGAATTATTAAAAAAAAATACTGAACACGTGTGTGTGGCGTCCCATACCACTTCCTAATGTTATTCGTTTTGACATGTGCGGGCGGTCAAGCACATGACAATGACTTTAATGTTATGATTAAGGTCCTCTCATACTAATTAATCCATTTATTATGTATGGAAATGAAAAAAAAAATTCGAATTCAACAAAAACTGATATAAAGGGTGGTTTCCAATGATAAACCTTAAACTGCGTGTCGAAGTTAACGGAAAACAAAAAAATACGGTGTATAGTCCTGACGACAGCGCAATGCGAATTGGGGACGTCATATACAACTTTGTATTCCTTCGTATTATATATGTAAGCATTGCAAGCATATCAAGCTAGTGGTCAATTTTATTATAAATAATATTTCGCACACATTTACATGATAAATATAATTATACGTCAATAATAAAGTCCTTAATACTTTAGTCTGTTACCTATCATCGGAGTACCTCTATCATACAAAAATACCATGATTATAATAGTATATTGATTTATCTTGACAGGTAAACCATATCGACTTGGCTCCAAACTTTGCTGGCACCATGATGAGTATTAGCAATGCTGTATCAAACCTTTTTGGGTCCCTGGCACCTGTAGTTGCAGGGTTTTTACTCGCTGAAGATGTTGTAAGTATGACCAAACTCACTGGTTACTTAGCCGTGTAGCCAGCTCTCTATAGTTCTTCTGTAGTGACGTGACAGAGCCAGACTGCATTTTGATTGATTGATTGATTGTCACTTCGGCTGAACCGGTAGGAAAAAGCCCCATAAAAATACATGATAATGTTCATGATACGAGTAATCATTTTCATGTTTCATGTCAACTTATAAATATTAAATAAATAAATAAATATTATGGGACATTCTTACACAGATTGACTGAGGCCCACGGTAAGCTCAAGAAGGCTTGTGCTGTGGGTACTCAGACAACGATATATTCAATTCAATTCAATGCTTTATTGCAATTCATGTGTATACATAATGATCTTAGGCTAAGTATAAAACACAGTCTCAACATGAACCCTGAGAGGGCATAGCAACATAACTATATATATACACTAACTTAAATAAAAACAAAAAAAAATACATTACATTACAAAGAAGTCGAATTATCATCTAATTACATTATTATTATTGTTTATTATCATTTAATTATATTACTTAACAGATAAGAATTGAAAGATGTCATAAAAGGTACCTATAAATATTGTATGTTCATCAATGCTATAAAATGCAATAATTAAGATTCATCTGTCATAAATTCTTGGTAAGAATAAAATGTTTTACTAATTAACCACGATTTAAGTTGATTTCTATATATATTGAATGTTTGGGCTTGTTTGATAGATTCGGGGATTTTATTATATATTTTTATTGATTGGTAATAAGGTCCGTTTTTATATAAAGCTAATTTAGGTTCTGGAAGTACTAGAAGATTATTTCTACGCGCGCTTTTAACAAACTGAAAGTCACTTATGTGTTTTCTCACAAATAGTCCGACCTCCAATATGTATATACACGGTAAGGTAAGAAGCTTGAGGTCTACAAAAAGTGGTCGACAGCTTTCTGGTTGTCGGGTGTTAGCTATCACGCGAACGCATTTTTTTTGGGCTATAAATAGGTCTTCGGCGTCTGTGCTATTTCCCCATAGGATTACTCCGTACCGTAACCATGCATAAGCATAAGCATAATATGCCGAAAGTGCACATTCTACGTTTGTGTTTCTTTTCAATACACTCAATGCAAATATAAAACGTGATAATTTATTTCGAACTTCTTCAATGTGCGTTTTCCAATTTAGATTTGTGTCTATATTTAATCCTAATAGTTTAAAGGAGTTGACCTCTTCGATGCCAAGTTCGTTTATCATTTCCGACAAGTACGTATATATACCTAATATATAAATACTTATATACATAGAAAACATCCATGACTCAGGAACAAATATCTGTGCTCATCACACTAATAAATGCCCTTACCGGGATTCGAACCCGGGACCGCGGCGCAGCAGGCAGGGTCACTACCGACTGCGCCAGACCGGTCGTCAACTTATGATAGCGAGATTCTTTGTTATTAGCCTCAAATAAAATTAACATAATTATATGTTTTATCAATTTCAGACGAGTGAATTCCTTTGGAGGAAGGTATTTTTGGTAGCGGCAGGATTTTATATAATTACTGATATAGTGTATGTCGCTATTGGATCAGCAGAGTTGCAGGAGTGGAATACCCCGAAAGAAAATACGAAAGCGAATATTGAAAGCGATGAGGAAAAACCAATGATTTAGAATCAGAATCAGTAGCTGACTGTATTTAATGTCCTTGAAGCACGACCACAGAAGAAAAACTTAAAAGACGGAAAGTATACTTTGTACAAAATCAAAGGCTAACAGCGGACAAGATAAAATCGAGCTGTCCCTATCAAAATTGCATGGCAATATCCCATTCGACTATTGGGGTTGTCAAAAATCAATCTTATGTGTAGTTAGCAGACGTAAAAAGACGCCGAGGAGTAACAACTCTAATTATTGCTACGTAGCAATGCCAGCCATATGGAGCCGGAATGGCCCGAAAAGTAGTGTTTAACCAATGTGATAAAGGCAGGAAGAAGCTGCCCTTATCTATCTCAGGTTCTGTTGGTTTGGCAGAACACACATACCATTCTTTTCTTTTTACCACAATCCATCATTTATCGATTTTTGAACCTACCAATCGCTCTCAGTCCATCAACATTCGTCTCTTACATTTGTTTTGCCTAAGTTCATTCATCTTTCTTCAATTCAGTACCACGCTCCACATATCCTTCGGTTTTCTCTTCATCATCTTTGTTATTACATTCATCATAATAAACAGTATAGCAACTTGTGAAAATAATTGCCCTATGGTGCTCTATTATAATGAAATAAAGGTAGAATAATTATTTATTGGTTTTATTAGTTCCCTATCTGAGCAAAATTTAAAAGCATACCTATTAAAATATGTTTACTTCACTACATATCTCCTTCGATATTACAGCGACAGTTGAGCTTACAGATGATTCTGACGCACATTTGCTGTAGATATTATTTGTAATTTTTGTTCTTCGAATATGTCACGAATAAATTATTTATATTTATATCTGTTCTATATTACTTCAAAAACTCATTACAATATTATCTACCTTCTTTAAGGTTCCGTAGACAACTAGAAACCCTTAAAGTTTCACATAGTACGGATTGAGTTTGACGACACATATTATTTTGACAGAGAATGTCCAAGTAAAATCTCAGTGCCGGTTATAATAAAATTGTTGTCAGTAGTAAAGCATTGACGCATATTAAATTTTCGTAGAATAAGTAACCATTTCATAATTAGTGGAGAGACCATTGATCGAAACACTAAGTAAGAGTGTGTGTGATGAGTACACGACGCGGTACGAGTATAAATGCGTAATGATAAGAGTCCGTCCAAGATAATTTGACGACGATTTTGACGGTGTCGACGGTGCAAATATTATTTTCAACTTAAAACTGACATGAAATTTTCGCGATCGCTCGACCCTTGCAGAGCACCGCTATCAAAATCGTAGTCAACTTATGTTAACCTGACTTTAGCCAGTTAAAGACAGAATATTAATTTCATTTTGAATACTGACGTAGGTACGTGCCTGAACCCTATACTGAATATCTCACGGTATGCTCTTGATCGTATTAATTATAATGTTAAGCAGCTATTCAAATAAAAATCCATTAACTTCAGTACGAGTAGTACTAATAATCGAAGGCCAATGAAATAAAAATGATGTTTGCGCAGTTGTAGCAATAAATAAAAGGTAGGTACCTAAATACATATTATGACGATAATAATATAAAAAGTAGTCATGATTTTACATTAGACTCAGGGTAACGTTATTGAGTACATGAAACAGTAAGTGAGTTACAATATTTTCTTGTTCTGGGCCTTTATCGTGAGTGTTTACGTTTTTAAAGACGTTACTGGAGTGCGTAAACCTGACGAAGAAAATGGTGTAAACATTTGGTTAGAGCACCTAACCGTTATGGGGGCACTGTTTAATTTACTTTTTTCTTTCTTACTTACAAAGCAAGTCATTATCCTAGAAGTTTACGTTATCAAGTAACGTATTTTAAAACCTCAAAAACTCATTGGTAGAGGCTCCTGTATTGTGTATGAAGCTGATGGATCTCCTGGGATCAAATCCTGGTAAGGACATTTAGTTTGAGTAGTCATTGACTATTTCTGGTGTTATTTTTGTTAATTATTAATGCATGAAACAATTCAACCATTCTGCATTGATGCGCCAAACTTGAGTAACCAGTTTTTTTGGCGCCGCGCTCAGTTCTTGCTTATTAGCTGTTTGGTTACTAAGCTACACATAATGTGTAATTTTTCTATTATTGTTCTTTTTAACCGTCGCCTCATATCTCAAGAAGGACGGTTATCAAGTCGTCTGTATGTTTTTTTTTTTTTTTTTTTTTTAATGTTTGTTCCTCGATATCTCCGTCGTTACTGGACCGATTTTGAAATTTTTTTTTAATTGAATGTATATGCATACAGATTGGTCCCATTTTTCTCAGAACCCAGTTCTGATGATGGGATCCTGGAGAAATCGAGGGAACTCCTCGAATCTGAAAGGCATACATATAGTGATTTTTGTGTTTTTAAAGGAACAGCATGCATTTAGGTACGGAACAGTGACATTTGGTGCAGTGGAACTGCTGATGATGGCCAGAATAGAACTCTTCAAATCTGAACGGCACGCTTATAGTGACTTTGGTATTTTTATAAGAACAGCATGCACTTTCATCCAGAACAGTGACATTTGGTGCAGCGGAATTGCTGATGATGGTCAGAACCGAACTCCTCAAATCTGAACGGCACGCTTATAGTGACTTTGCCATTTTTATAAGAACAGCATGCGCTTACGTCTAGGACAGTGACATTTGGTACAGTGGAACTGCTGATGGTCAGATCCGAACTCCTCAAATCTGAACGGCACGCTTATAGTGACTTTGGTATTTTTAACCGTCGCCTCATATCTCAAGAAGGACGGTTATCAAGTCGTCTGTATGTTTTTTTTTTTTTAATGTTTGTTCCTCGATATCTCCGTCGTTACTGGACCGATTTTGAAATTTTTTTTTTAATTGAATGTATATGCATACAGATTGGTCCCATTTTTCTCAGAACCCAGTTCTGATGATGGGATCCTGGAGAAATCGAGGGAACTCCTCGAATCTGAAAGGCATACATATAGTGATTTTTGTGTTTTTAAAGGAACAGCATGCATTTAGGTACGGAACAGTGACATTTGGTGCAGTGGAACTGCTGATGATGGCCAGAATAGAACTCTTCAAATCTGAACGGCACGCTTATAGTGACTTTGGTATTTTTATAAGAACAGCATGCACTTTCATCCAGAACAGTGACATTTGGTGCAGCGGAATTGCTGATGATGGTCAGAACCGAACTCCTCAAATCTGAACGGCACGCTTATAGTGACTTTGCCATTTTTATAAGAACAGCATGCGCTTACGTCTAGGACAGTGACATTTGGTACAGTGGAACTGCTGATGGTCAGATCCGAACTCCTCAAGTCTGAACGGCACGCTTATAGTGACTTTGGTATTTTTATAAGAACAGACATTCTAGCAGCAATGAACACTAGTGAAGAAGAACTAGCAAACTCGTATAAGACCTCAAACGGTAACAACCCAGGTTCCTTTTTCATGTATCCCACCGACGCCAATGAAGTCTAGGCTATAATTATGCAGCTTGATAATAATAAGGCACCAGGTCTAGATACATTCAACAATGCTCTAGTTAAACAGATCAAAGACGCAATATGCGACCCATTAGTTAATATATATAATCTGAGTTTCTCTACTGGCATATTCCCTGACATCTGGAAACTTGCCTCAGTCTGTCCAATCTATAAGGGAGGCACGAAATATGATCCTGGAAACTATCGGCCAATTTCACTCCTCAGCACTTTCTCAAAAATATTAGAAAAACTTGTTAGTAATAGACTCGTTACTTACCTTGAAAGCAATGATCTGCTATCTCCCCGCCAATTAGGTTTTAGAAAGGGTAAATCTACCGAGGGTGCTGTGAATTTTCTGACCACAACAGTAGCAAGCTACCTGGATAACAACGAAGCATGCATTGGAGTATTTCTGGACTTGGCTAAAGCCTTCGATACGGTTTCCGCTCCGATACTCCTTAAAAAACTTTATGCGCACGGTATCAGAGGCTTACCGCTTCAGTGGTTTAAAAGTTATCTGTCGGAGCGGCGACAGGTCGTAAAGGTCGGCCAATATGAAAGTGATCCTATGGTAGTACGCTATGGAGTACCTCAAGGGAGTATACTTGGTCCAATCTTGTTTATTATTTATATGAATGACCTCCACATACTACCTTTGAAAGATGCAGAAATCGTTTGTTATGCAGACGACACTGCAATTGTCTTTCGTGGACAAACTTGGAAAGAGGCATTTGAAAATACAGAGGCTGGTATGTCTTTGGTTGCCAAATGGCTTCAAACAAATTTATTAACACTAAACACCAAAAAAACAAATTTCCTATGCTTTCATAAAACTCTCGCATCGGCTCCACCTGTTACAGTGAACGACATAAGAATTCACGATTGCAAAGGAATTAACGTCATATGCACCTGTAGTACAATCTGCCAAGTTAAGGTACTAAAATACTTGGGTGTTATGCTAGATCATAATTTGAGTTTTAAGCCACAAATAGCAGTGCTTTCAAACCGAGTGAGACGTACAGCTTATATCATGAGAAACTTAAGAAGCGTGACAGATGTCAAAACACTAAAATTGGTATACCAAGCTCTGTGTGAACCACTTCTGACGTACTGCATATGCTGCTGGGGTAGTACTAATAAAACCACTATTTTCGATCCTAACTTAAATCTTACCTATGAAATGTTCTCTCCATGGAATGGCAAACTCAAAAATAGTGGTATGAGAAATATTATTGTTAGCTTACAAGACCACATAAATATAGTTGAAAAAACTAATCAATTATCTTTTTTTCGTGCCTAACGCGGAAGACAGATCTCTCAAACATTTTCCCAAAATGAATAATATACTACATGAAAATACTGTTGATGTAGAATACACTTATCTAAATATTTTTCACCAAAACCTCTGTGGCGTTAGCAATAAAACACATGAGCTGGAGCTGTATCTTGAGGGAACTGATGTAGAGTATGATTTCATCGGCATTACAGAACACTTTCTCAACAAAGCTACAGCTCCTCTATTTAATTTACATAATTATGATTTAATGTGCTATAATACCAGACCAAATAAAATAAGAGGTGGTAGTTTAATTGTTGGAAAAATGAATAAACTGGTCGAAGACCTGGTAATATGTAAGAAACTATATAAATGTGAAAGTTTTGAACTATGTGGTATTAAAGATATGTCAACGAATATATGTATATGTTGTTGTTATAGGAACCCGGTAGATAAAAATTTCGACACGTTTATGGATCGATTAGAGAAATTTTTGGAGCACTTTTTTGACAAAAAATGTTTGTTGGTCGGAGACTTTAATATCAATATTCTGAATGATACAAATAAGGCTACTGAATTTCTCTCACTAATTAAGCGTTACAACTTCAGGCACCTTATCAATGTACCTACCTTCAAACGAGATTCGACTTTTTCCTGTTTAGATAACATACTGACCAACCTGCCGAGGGACTGCGTGGTCTTAACAGCAGTCGATCACAATGGACTAGGTGACGGACATGCAGGAATCTCGTGCCGCCTAAAAGTCGAAAGTACGGGTAGCGCACTGAAAGAACAAATTTTGTACAGGGAAAGACGAACTCTCTCTGAAAAAAACAATGTTATGTTTAAGACTAAACTAATGCAACAAAACTGGCGCGCACTGGAAATAGACCAATTTATTGACAATTTTAACACGGCATTTACTTGTTCTTTTAAAAAACATAAGAAAAAAACAAACTTAAGGAAAGTAAACAAATTAATCTGGATAACCAAGGGCCTCAGAGTCTCGAGCAAGATGAAAAGGTTCTTGCTTAGTGGAAACATAAATAGTTTAGACAAATCTATTGCTGACTATAGGAAGAGGTACATACGCCTATATAGAAAAATTATAAACGCAGCAAAGAGGAATAGCATCACGCATGAAATAAAAAACGCTGCAAATATATCTAAATCAATCTGGTCAGTTGTAAACAAACATAGAAATAAGCTTCCAACTATCGGCTGCCAAAAGCTGCTACTTAAGATAGACAATAGAATCATAAGCGATCCTCACGAAGTAGGCAGACACTTTCTCTACTGTGTTTGATAAAGGCAACACTAGCATGGGCCAATTCCTGAACCCCAACTTAGCAATAAATATTTTAGTAAATAATAACCAAAGACAATATAATGACATACACTTCAATGAAACAAATGCCCAAGAAATTAGAAATATCGTAAAACATATGAAAAGTAAGAAATCTGTGGGATACGATGACATTCCTTTATCCATAATAAAAGAAAATCTGGATATTCTTGCGGAGTCATTAGCACACTTGTATAACAACTGCCTTTCACAGGGGTTATTTCCGGATCAATTCAAAATTGCCCGAATTATTCCCATCCACAAAAAAGGGCTAAAAACGGATCCAGCTAATTATCGTCCAATATCCCTGTTACCAACATTATCCAAGATTTTAGAGAAAATTGTTCTAAAAAAGCTAATGGCTCACCTATGCTCGAACGCGATCCTGAGTGAAACTCAATACGCATACCAAAAGTCTAAAGGTACCATTCAAGCGATTGACACATTAATAAATACTATAGTAAATAAATTAAACGATAAGCTCAAAGTAGCTGCAATATTTTTGGACCTAAGCTCGGCATTTGATATGGTCGACCATAATATACTCTTCGCAAAACTGGAGTTCTACGGCATTAGAGGCAAGGCCTTAAATCTTATACAATCCTACTTTCACAATAGAACGCAGTTCGTGGAAATAACAGATGTAGAAGGTGATCGGGAAAATGTTATAAAATCCAGACCCATTAAGCTAACGCGTGGAGTACCACAAGGCTCTATCCTGGGTCCAGTCTTTTTTGTGCTCTACACAAACGACTTGGCACAATTCATAAGAAGAGAATTGTCGGATATCAGCCTAATAGTTTTTGCCGACGATACAAATGCGATTGTAAGCGCTAATTCACTTGAGGCTCTGAATAGAAAAGCTAATCGTGCTCTGGAATTATTCGACTGGTGGTTTAGCTGTAACAACCTGAAGGTGAACTCGAGTAAAACTTGCGCCATGCTCCTGAAGTCTACAGTCAGACAAAAGGACCAACTGAATCTGTCGTTCTGTGGCCATAGAATAGAAAATGTAAGCAGTGTGAAGTTTCTTGGTATTCATATAGACGATTTACTCACATGGAAAAATGAACTAACGACCATAGAAAACTCAATTAGCTCAGCTTGTTATATCTTGCGAAGTCTGCGGTACATAGTGGAGCAAAAATACCTCAAAATGATATACCATGCACTAGTGGAATCAAAACTTCGTTATAGTGTCAAATGCTGGGGAAACAGCTATGACTATAACATGAATAAAGCCTTTATAATACAAAAGCGAGCCGTGAGAACTATAGTACGAGTTCCACAAACACAGTCCTGTAAGGAATTTTTCCTCGATTTAAAAATTCTGACTGTCCCGTCCTTGTACATCCTTCTACTCCTCTCAGACTTGGTCAAAAATCTCAACGACTACGAGACCCCTGAGGAGAGGGAGATACGCCTAAGCACAAGAAGGAAATATCTACATTGTAAATTGCAGCCTAAGCTTAAAATAGTCACACACTGTGCCGAATATCAGAGTGTGCAGCTCTACAACAAGCTTCCCAGTGAGTGGAGAACTATCACTAGCCTTAGTAAATTTAAAAATAAATTAAAAACATTGCTGTTGAAGGAGTGCTTTTATTCTATCGAGGAGTTTACGACCTACTTTAGTAATTTGCCAATGTAGCTAATTTAATTAAATAAATACGTTTGATATTGTTCTGCATGTTAGATTAAATTATTTACTTTTTTAGATTTAAGGACTAGATTTAAGTAACATTCAAATACAATTGTAATATTGTTAATGAATTAATAAATAATAATAATAATATCGAGGTAGAAAGAGCTCAGCGTGCAGTCCTCAAGACAATGCTTAAAAAACCTTTTAGATATTCTACTTTTTTGCTATACAGAAATTGTGAAGTGCTAACAGTTCGTAAATTGTATCTGCTTAAAGTTACTATTGATAAGCACAAGCAACTTCTTGGGACTAATGAGCACAAAGATATGCTTAAAAGAAGAGTATATAGAATACAGGTTCCACTGGTGCACACTGTCTTTGCTAAACACTTTGAGCCCTACATATCAAGACATGTCTACAATGTCGTCACTAAACATACCGATATAAAAGATGAATCCGTTTTTAACGCTAAATGTCTTGTTAAAAAATGGCCAGCTAGTTTAACTTATGACGAGGCTGAGAAAATTGTACAAATTAGAAATTACTAATTCTTGAGTTGCAAACATATTAGAATTTAATTACCTATTTCACTTTAGTTTTAGATATACACTGTATAGTTTAGAATACTTACTTGTCGTAACTAACCTAACATTAAGTAAAATTGTCAACCGGTTACAACTCAACTTGTTACAACTTATGTTTTTTGGTCCCCGCGATACAGGCTTGCCTAGTGCGGGTACTAAAGCTAATCATGTATAAATGTATAACCTAGTGGTAATAAATATTTTTCATTTTCATTTTCATTTTTTCATAAGAACAGCATGCACTTGCGTCCAGAACAGTGACATTTGGTGCAGTGGAACTGCTGATGATAGTCAGAACCGTACTCCTCAAATCTGAACGGCACACTCATAAGTGACTTTGGTATTTTTGCAAGAAAAGCATGCATTTAAGTTCAGAACAGTGACATTTATTTATTTAGTTATGTTTGTTAAGCATATTGAGTTTTCAAGTCAAAGTTTGTCAAGCTTCGATTTCTTATAATATAATATCGGATTCATGAGGAATTGAGGAAACTCCTCAAACCTTAACGTTATACGTATATTCATTTATGTTGCCATCTAATAATGAAAGCATTAAAAGCAGTTTTAAAAAATACCTACACATTTCTACATAATCCAACATTCGCAAGTAACTTTCACCAGAACCCGAAAGGCGACGGTTTTTTTTTCTTAAAAATTATTTTTATTTTTCAATCTTCGTTATTTCCATTAATGTAAAAATAAATATTTGTTGACTGCTAAATTAATTCAATAATTCTAAAATCGTATTGTATTTCAAAATTCCCTTACTATAGACTTTATCATTGTGATATACTTTTAAATTATTTAGGTTTTTAATAGAACTGTTTTTGCATGTTAGCTTTATATTGCATGCCTATCATAGGGTAGAACATAAGGACCTCCTTAAATGTAATACCACACTGACTGTAACAAAACTATGTTCTTGCAATAAATATATTTCTATAGCAACCAACAATGCATTTATGTCAATAATATAAACAAACTAGTGAAAGTTAAATGTTTTGTTCAAAATTATTACACTATATCCATCAAGATTTTAAGGTATGTTTCCAAACTTTCAAGGCTGCGTTGGTGATATTTTTAGTTGCAAATAAAATTGTATGCTATTTTTTGTAGGGAAATTATATTTATAGTGCAATTTTGTAGTTTAAATTGCGATCAGTTATTAGCTGGTCACATTATCTTGTAAGTATTGTTTATATTACAGTATAGGAAGATTTTTTGGATATCATGGATTGTTTACAAAAAACTAAAAACGAAACCAAAATTAATGACCCAAAAGAAGAATATACAAATAACATTATTAACAAAACTGTGGCTCAGATGACTTTATATGAAGAACCTAAAAATATGGGTAAGTAAGTACCAGTTTATAGAAATAAATTTGTATTTGTATAAACTGCTTGTTCACCAAAAAGGTCACAGAGGAACTTAAAACACGTCAACAGACAATATACTGAAAATAGAAGAAATTGAAATTGATAGCATTACAATTAATAACAGACGTATGAGTTCAGGAAAAGTATCTATTCAATTCAATGCTTTATTGCAATTCATGTATACACATAATGATCTTAGGCTAAGTATAATATAGTCTCAACATGAACCCTGAGAGGGCATAGCAACATAATTATATACACTAACTTAAATAAAAATAAAAAATACATTACATTACATAGAAATCAAATTATCATCAAATTACATTATTATTATTATTTATTATCATTAAATTACATTACATTACAAGATAAGAATTGAAAGATGTCATAAAAGGTACCTATAAATATTGTATGTTCATCAATTAAGTTTCATGTGTCATAAATTCCTGGTAAGAATAAACTGTTTTACTAATTAACGACGATTTAAGTTAATTTCTAAATATATTGAATGTTTGGGCTTGTTTGATAGATTCGGGGATATTATTATATATTTTTATTGTTTGGTAATAAGGTCCGTTTTTATATAAAGCTAATTTAGGTTCTGGAAGAACTAGATGATTATTTCTACGCGCGCTTTTAACAAACTGAAAGTCAGTTATGTGTTTTCTCACAAGTAGTTCGACCTCCAATATGTATATACACGGTAAGGTAAGAAGCTTGAGGTCTACAAAAAGTGGTCGACAGCTTTCTGGTTGACGGGTGTTAGCTATCACGCGAACGCATTTTTTTTTTGAGCTATAAATAGGTCTTCGGCGTCTGTACTATTCCCCCATAAGATTACTCCGTACCGTAACCATGCATAAGCATAAGCATAATATGCCGAAAGTGCACATTCTACGTTTGTGTTTCTTTTCAATACACTCAATGCAAATATAAAACGTGATAATTTATTTCTAACTTCTTCAATGTGCGTTTTCCAATTTAAATTTGTAAGTAAGTAAGTAAGTAAACACTTTATTGTACAGGAAAATAATACAGCACATAATATTTAAAATAAAAAGTTTCAGTACAAAGGCGAACTTATGGCGAACTTAAGGGATCTCTTCCAGTTAACCTTTGAGCATTTGAGGGAGAGTTTGAGACGGTAGACATCCACATAATACAAAAACTACAAAATAATAACAATACATTTTTCATTCCTTAGTCTAACACGCAGTATATATTAATAAATATATAAATAATCAATAAATATTTTTTTTTTTTTTTTTAGTATGAATAGGTAGACGTTTGACCACGATCACACCTGATGGTAAGTGATGATGCGGTCTACGGTGGATCACGCTTACCTATGAGATACCTATTTACTCTTGTTTTAAAGAGACCTGGATTGTACTCATGTGGGAACACAGACTCAGGCAGGGCATTCCACTCCTTGGCGGTTCGCAAAATAAATGTTGAAGCGAAACGTTTAGTGCATATTTTTGGAATACTAACCGTGAAGCGAAGTCGCATTGCCGATTGTCTGGTGGTCCTAAGGTGAAATGGGGACGGAGGAACAAGGTTGTACAGTTCCTCAGCGCACTCTCCGAAATGTATCCTGTAAAATACCGATAAGCTGGCAACCTTCCGACGATGCTCCAGGCTATGAAGTCGGGAATTGGTTAGCTCGTCGTCATTGATGATTCTCTTGGCCCTCCTCTCGACTGACTCGAGCGCCGCAAGCTGGTATTTCGCTGACCCATCCCACAGGTGAGAACAATATTCTACACACATACATTTAACATATATAAAATATATATATACTACTTACAAAACCGCATACAATCCCTGTCTCAGTTTTCGTCCGATAGCCACAGTTTTTTTAGATTCGCCTTCAGCGATGCGACCGATTGACACTGTCGAAGAGGAGGTGGTAAAGTATTCCACAGTTTGACCGAGTACATCGTAAACGAATTATTATATGACCGATGTTTGTGGGGTGGGATACCTAAAGTGAGATTCGCACTGGAACGAAGCCGGTGCCCACTGCCATCTGCCAAAAATGTAAAACGTTCTGAGAGATAAGGAGGGGACGATGGAGAAAACAAAACATTATAAAGAAGAGACAGAATATGGATGTCCCTACGACGACGGATGGGTAGCCACTTAAGCTGGGAGCGGAAAGCAGAGACGTGGTCAAATTTTCGAAGGCCAAAAACGTATCTAATGCACACATTTTGCAGCCGTTCGAGCTTATCAAGTAATTCTTCAGTGATCAAAAGAGATTGTGCAAGCATAACTTTTGTGTGGATCGGAAGGAAACTTTGGAGACGTCGAAGAGAGTGCACAGAAGCAAATAATTTCCTGCTAGTTTCAGTGATGTGGGGTACCCAAGAGAGAGTCTGGTCGATGACAATGCCTAAGTTCTTGACGGTAGGAGAGAAAGGAATGTGTGTTCCATTAAAGAAGATTTTAGGCACTGTCACTTCTAACAACCTGGAGATGAAGTGAGGACTCCCAATCAAAATCGCTTGCGACTTCTTTGCGTTGACCATAAGACCAAAAGAAGATGCCCAGTTGCAGATGGAGTCGAGATCCTGGTTGATTTGTCTTATTAAAAACTCTAAGTTCTCAATGCTTGCCGCCGAATAGATTTGTAAATCATCTGCATAGAGGTGATAAGAGGAGACTAGAGATTTGGTTATCCCATCAATGAAAAGCGAGAAAAGTAGAGGGGATAGCACCCCGCCCTGTGGGACCCCTGTAGATAGTTCACGCCACGAGGAAGCTGTGTCTTCGACCTTGACACGCTGGCGTCTTCCAAAAAGATAACCACGAAACCAGGAAAGAGTTGAAGGAGACAGATTAAAATTACGAAGAATAGCTAGCAGTATATCAAAATCCACAGAGTTGAAAGCACTACTGAAATCCAGGAGGACCAAAGCCGTAAGCTCCTTGTTTTCTATATTGAATCGGAAGTCGTCAGTTAATTTGACTAAAGCAGAAACAGTACTGTGCCCAGGACGGAAACCAGATTGAAAAGGATTAAAGAGATTGTATCTGTTAAGAAAAGAAGAGAGAAGATTGTTGACAAAGTGTTCAATAACTTTAGTGAGGATTGGAAGAATAGAAATTGGGCGATACTGAGAAAAAGAAGTAGGACATGAGACCTTTGGTAGCGGAATCACATGCGCAAGTTTCCAAGACGTAGGGAAAGAGCCAGAAGAAAGAGAAAAATTTATTATACCGGCTAGGACTGGCGCAATAATATCCGCTACCAGCATGATCATGGCCAAGCTGAGCCCATCTTCACCAACAGCTTTAGTTTTTATGGTACGAAGAATGGCAAGAATCTCTTGCGGTGAGATAGGACGGAACTGGAACAAAGCTGAATCTGGCCGAGGAACATTAGCTAGACGGGATAATGTCCGTTGCTTAACTGAAGAGTCAAGAATTTGTGTCTATATTTAATCCTAATAGTTTAAAGGAGTTGACCTCTTCGATGCCAAGTTCGTTTATCATTTCCGACAAGTCTAAGGGATCTTTTTGATATGGATGAAACTGTATTAATTTTGTTTTTTTTCATATTTAGCTCCAAACTACAGTACAAATAGACACAAAGTAAAAAATCTAATATGGTCTTAGATTATGGAAACGGATTAATCCGTTTCCATAGTTTTATTTCATAAAAAATCTAAAATAACTACAGAAGTGCAAATGACTTTAAATGTAAACTAATAATAATTTCAGGATACGGATATGGCTACCGTCATCAGCAGACGTTCCTATTATTTGTCTGTTTAACAGTAGCCTACAGCATGAGAACATGCATTGGTGTGGCGATGGTGGCGATGGTACAAAGTAGCCATGATAAAATTACTAACACAACTAAATTGACGAATTCATCAAATGCAATTGAAAATAATCAAACGGCAATAGGAAATGTTGGAATACTAAATGGGATTACATTTTCAGAACCAGTAAGTAACTACTTTATAAGATAAATATATATACCTACGAATAATCAGAAGCGGGCACAGTCATGTTGGAGAACCGGATATGGAATGAAGTCAATCATTGAAGAAATATTAGGACAGAATAGACGCAGAGGAAAAGTGGCAAACGTGCATTGTTAGACCAAATAAAATAATAAATCAACGTAATGAAGTAGGAGTATAATTAAGGTTTATCTCAATAGAAATTTTCCGAAGTTAAAAATTTAAATTGAAATGAATAATAGTTTAATTAAAGCTAAATAAAATTTTACTGTACTTTTTTATTTTATACTTAGGTACTTTTTTCTTCAATATAACTTTGGAAATTTGAAGCAATTACTTACTATTCATTTTCTTTAAACTGTTTTCCAGTACCCAAAATTCCAGTGGGACAAGAAAACTCAAGACTACATGATGGCGTCATTTTCGTGGGGCTACGTGATTCTGCAGATACCGGCGGGACAACTGGCTCATCGGTATGGTACGAGGTACCTCCTCACAGGGGCGTTGGTTATAAACGGAATCGTATCTTTTGGCACACCTTGGGCGGCTTATTATGTAAGCAACAAGATTGTTTTAATGTGAATAATTTCTGCTATCTTATATCTTTAAACGAGCAATTCTTGTATTATATCTTTAAACGAGCAATTCTTGTATATTTATTTATTTACCTCTATTTACATATATACCGTCGATCTTGGAAACCGCTCTAACGATTTCGCTGCTGAAAAACGCGAATTTCTGAGTTTTTAACCGACTTCAAAAAAGGAGGAGGTTCTCAATTCGACTGAATGTTTTTTTTTTATTTTTTTTTTTTGTATGTATGTTACTCGATATCTCCGAGAATCGTGGACCGATTTTCAAAATTTTTTTTTTGATCGAACCGGATAACCCCGAGATGGTCCCATTGGCACCAAGTCAGGGTCTGATGATGGGATCCTGGAGAAATCGAGGGAACTCTTCAAATGTTATGGGCACATGTAATGTTTTTAGTCTATTTTTCAAAGGTACACCAGTATTTACGTCTGATGGTAATAATTTTATGTGGCTGAGCTGATGATGGAAGGTCAACTCCTCAATGGTTAGGAGTTAAAGGATAATTCTTTCACTACTGTACATGTATTCGGACTGATACATATAATATCACTAGGAACCACTAAAAATCAACAAATAAATAAACTTTTTAACAAAAAATAAAACCGCCTTCAAAAATAAGCGCGTTACAAAACACGGAGAAACTAAAAAGCCAAAAATAATAAACCTTTCAATTCAGATTTCTTATCGTATTGCAATAAGCTAAACATCCAAATTATAAACAAATCAATTATTTTTGGAGTCGGTACCAGCCTGTGTATGGTTGGGTGGGGCAAACAGGCAATAGCAAGGCGACGAACAGGTCTGGTACCGACTACAAAAATAATTGATTTGTTTATAATTTGGATGTTTAGCTTATTGCAATACGATAAGAAATCTGAATTGAAAGGTTTATTATTTTTGGCTTTTTAGTTTCTCCGTGTTTTGTAACGCGCTTATTTTAGAACTCTCGAGCGAAGCTCCCGAGCGAGCGAAGCGAAGGTGATAAATTTAATACAGCGTCGGGTGAGCATCTAAATTCAGAAATTCAAGTACTTACCTACCTCCGGTCTATGACATTGTGTAGATCATGACAAAATAAATTTAAAACTTTTCTTCTAATAGGAACAATAAAAACTGTTTCGAAAATTTGGTTAATATCTGGCATTAACATACTAAGGCTAATAATTTTAAAACATTTTGTACCTGAATTCAATATGTAAAAACCCTTTGTCATAATAAGTTATATGACTTTTAGGGAGACTGGGCGTTTGTTGCGGTCCTACGAATGCTTCAAGGCTTAACTCAGGCTTCTCTGATGCCAGCTATGCACACGGCATTTGGAAAATGGGTGCCTTTAGAAGAACGAGGCAGACTTTCGGCATTTGCTTATGGAGGTAAGTTCAAGATTTTTTATCGTAATAGATTGTTTATTTTGTCCAACTGCAGGGTTAAGACCTCCACTGCATTTTCTATTCATCTGTCTGTCTTTCTAAATGAAGACTAGCTCATCCCACCAACACTGATATGATATGCCGAACATCGGTTTTGACCTAAGCTACATACCAGTCTGTAATAAACTTGAACCACACGCCAAATAGCAGACGTGGCTATATAGCCCAGTAAGCAATACTTATTGAAGTATTATTCATATTCATATTCATATTCATCTTTATTAGTATTAAAATCGTAGGAAGGAATTCAATTCACTTACTATCTACTATTTGCTCTCAGGTCAACCCCTAGGAATTGTCTTAGGATTACCAATAACAGGCTACATAGCCACTTCGTCACTTGGCTGGCCTGGGATTTTTCGTTTCTATGGACTCCTGTCATTGTCCACGGGACTCATTCTCTGGTTTCTTGGAGCTGATTCCCCTAGCCAACATTCGAAAATCTCTGTTGCTGAAAAACGGTACATTGAGAAGGGTCTAGGAGCAAATGGAACCATAAGCAAGGTAAAGTGAAAGTCGAATATTTATGCATTCTTTGTCTTCCCATGACGAGTTGCGAAATAATTGTATACCGACATGGACAAATAAGTGTATTAAATAGAAAGGAGAGGAGATAAACGGGTAAGAATGGCCTAATCACGTTTTGTAACCAATTTCACTCAGAAACAAAAACATGCTCATTTACACGGTCACTGACTTTTTTTGGACGCAATTTCAAAATTTTATTGAACATTCCAAAACATGAACCGATTGAAAGGACTCCTTTAGGGAGCCGATTCTGGGTGAAAAACCTCTTTAGCATCAGGAATGCACTTAGAAAATTACCAAATTCTTTATTTCATAAACGAACTTGTACCTACATGTAATTTGATGGATTGATGGATTTTCCTGTGTTGGGAGCACTTATTTATTAGCTGCAGGTTTACGTGCTCTACAAACCTCTTTAGTCCCACTGGCACCAACGAAAATGGAGGGTTAACCCACCATTTTTTATGGAATTTAACAGTTGACAGCCCACTAACCCTGAGTTAAGTGGTTGGTGCAAGTGGGCCTTAGAGAATTCAGACATTTTGTACTTTTTTTTATTGACGGAATTCAAGTTATGGATATTTTTCAGGCCAAAAGTTCACATTTAAATGAGATATATCGTATTTCCTTTTTGTCGTGTTCATGGTTAAAAGACGTGACTAACTCTTCTCTCAGTAAGTTAGACTCTTGAATAAGTTTTATTATTTTAGAACCATCTAAGTATCCCCTGGAAAGAGATGCTGCGATGCAAGGCTATGCATGCTATTGTGATCGCTCACATCGGCCACTCTTGGGGTCAGTTGTCCTTATACACGGAAGTTCCAGCGTTTATGGACAAAGTCATGAAAGTTAACATAAAAGCCGTAAGTCGGTAACTTCAATATTTTAGATTCATTTAATATAATATAGTTTACCAAATACTTCATTTCATTGTGTGAAAATTTTCAGAATGGCCTCCTGACAGCATTGCCGTTCTTTGTGATGTGGCTTACGAATTTTTTCTTCTGTTGGGTCACTGATATGCTCATCGTCAAAAAACTGCTGAGTGTCACCAATACAAGAAAATGGGCTAACACGATGGGTAACTTAAAAAATTTTTAGAATGTATATATTTTTTTTTTCATTTTTAGGCTGCTCCTAACCTTTTTGGCGATCGCAGACCGCTCTGTCCTAATGTATTATAGTGACCCTGGCTGCTTAGTCGATGGTGTTGACTTTGATTAACTATTTTATAACTTTTACCCGCTAAGCAAATAAAACAAATGAAGTCATTGATTGATTTCTTCTTAAAAGCACATCAATAAAAGTTCGTACATTGCCTCGATGGCTTATTTTAGACATAAGCTAGCTATTATGTTTTATGCTTGGTATTAGTTTCTATTATGCATTTCATCATGTAAAAATATTTCTTGCTTTTGTATTACAGGCAGTGTCATACCTGCGGCTGGATTAATTTTACTTGCTTACATTAAGAAGGATATTGTTACCGTAGAAATTATTTTGGTCGTCACCTGTGCCTTTAAGCCTGGCTTACATGTTGGTGGTTACGTAAGTTACTTTTGTTTCATTGTTTATCGCTTCTACAGGTTTTGATTTATTATTTTTAAATTAATGAGTTTTGTAATACGTCACTCCACTTACTCCTACTTATTATTTTTGGAGAGTACTGCTAGTACTGTACTTACCAGTAAGTAGTTTAATAAATTGCCGGACCCCGAACCGTCAACATCCCCATCTATTCTCCTAGATGCCTTCAGAAAAGCGGAATACGCGTCTAGGCAGGCAAGGTGCTAGGTTTGCATTTTTGGCAGTAGTTTGTAATATTTATTTGCGTATCTATTTTTGCGGTGGGGGTGTGTAAACATTAATTGCATTTTACTTGGAAAATTAAGGTACGAGTTAGCACTGCTTGTCTAGCAAAAATCTTCTTGATTTTGATAATTGTTGGTATTTATTAAGTTCAGTTCAATTAGGTAAGTTATTTTCTGCACACACTCATATACATCTACGTTGAAACTCCTGCAAACATTATTAACGATTCCGCAGTCGACCCCCTGTAGGTACGATACGATCTCTATTTGGAGGGTTTTTGTACGGAACCCTAATTAACGCAACCAAGTGTGAACAGATTGTGTTATCTCAAATGTCAAGAACTTGTGATGAGGATGGTATTGGTTAAGGGTAATTTATGGGGCCATAGGCGGACATTTTCAGAATTTGGGACCCAAAATTAGCGTAAGTTATTAACAATAATTAACTCGCTGTCAGTTTTGTGATGACAATTAAGCATAAAATCTGTCTAAATGTAAATTTACTTTTTTTCACGTTTTGAATGTAGATTATCTTATCAAAGTTGATGTTATTGACAAAAACACAATATTTTTAATGAAGTTTCATGCTTAATATCGTCACAAAACTGACAGATAGTTAATATTTATTAGGTACCGATGTACGCTAATTTTGGGTCTTCTGAAAATGCCCAGGCGTACCATTTTCAAGATATTTTGTTTTAATTTGATACCTACCTACTTACATAAAGTATCTTTTCATAACATTGGAATGAACAAGCCAGGAATATTAGTATAATAAGTAATTTGTTACAAAATGTATTATGAGAACTAAATAAAAGTATCCTTGGTACAATGCCTCAAGGGCCTATTTTAGACATTAGCTAGCTTTTAAGTTTAGTCTTACTTTCTTATATAGGTAATTATGTAAATAATATATGTTCATGTAAATAAAGATATTTCCTTTTTAATAAAAGTTCCTTTTAGCTGATACTCGTAACTTCAGACTGAATTAAGTTCATTAGCGTATTAATAATGTATAAGCTTAATAATGTACTAATACTAGGTAGACCAATCATCAAAACTCGGCAACTCATAAAAATAATGCAAAAACAAACGAAGAAGGCCTTGCTGGGTCTTAATATCTTGATTTTTCAAATTTTTACACCTTGAATATTTTTGCAGGTAAACCACCTCGATCTAGCCCCGAATTTTGCTGGTACAATGATGAGTATCAGCAATTTCGTAGCGAACTTATGCAGCTCACTAGCGCCAGTGGTGGCAGGGTTTATACTTGTTGCCGATGTTGTAAGTATATTTTTATTTCTTCATTCATTATTAAATAGTTGAGTTGAGAAACTTCCTAATCTGTTCATGGATCGACCTGGACGCTTACTAAGAAAAAAGTAATTTTATAAAGAAAAACATACTGAAGCAAAGATGACTCCAATCTCTCATGAACCGTTGCAAATGCCGGGATAATGAAAGAAGGATGACGATGACTCAGGGTTCTGTTCACCGCACAAATTTAATCATGTACCGGAATTCGAACCTCTGGACCATTGACTTTATTCATGAGAAAGTTAGAGAACTGATTAGTTAAAAGGTGTTTTGTTTCTGTCATGTTGACTTACGTGTACCCAGGACAAAACTCAAAAGGGGGTTTGTCACTGTCACTACCAAATAGACCAGACCGGTCATTGAAGTCGGCTTATGTCATCATCACTCGAACAATTTTATTAAACCTTTTCCAACGCGCGAACACAATCGAACCAAATGGAAATGTTACAATAGGGATGTACCATATCCTAACGACCTGCATTAAATGCATTAAATGACACTAACAATTGTTTTCAAAGCTATATATAGATACCTCTTAAGCGCTTTAAATTTATCACCGAGACGTGCTCGAGTCGCCGCCGGTAGTGTAACTTTTATACGAAGAAGTGTCTTATTTTTTAAACTTTGTCGCTTATGAGCTGGATAAAGTCTGTCTCATATATAGAAATCGTAACTTTTCCAGCAATGCCACGTTAAAGGAATATATAATAATTATAAGGTATAAGGTATATAGAAATTAATAAAAGTAAATAAGCCTTAATCGATCACTATCTAGAAGACACATGTATGAAGTTCTTTATTTCTGCCATTCTGCTCCGAAATTGCTAGAAAAGTTACGATGCTTGTATTTAAGATATGGCGGTTAAATGGTTAATAAACTAGGTATTAGTTCATGTTGAGTGTGTTTCGTCTGGGCCTTATTGATCTCAACTGGATCTCTTACCTTGATTTTTTTTAACTGCTGCCTCAAATCTCTCAAGGAAGGAAGGTTCTCAATTCGTCTTTTTTTATGTTTGTTCCACGATATCTCCGTCGTTACTGGACCGATTTTGAAATTTTTTTTTATTGCATGTATATGCATACAGATTGGTATTTGGCCTGGAGAAATCGAGGGAACTCCTCAAATCTGAAAGGCACACATATAGTGATTTTTGTGTTTTTCAAGGAACAGCATGCATTTACGTACGGAACCTACATTTGGTGCGGTGGAACTGCTGATGATGGTCAGAACGGAACTCCTCAAATCTGAACTGCACGCTTATAGTGACTTTGGTATTTTTATATGAACAGCATGCACTTACCTCTAGAACAGTGATATTTGGTGCAGTGCAACTGCTGATGAAGATCAGAACGGAACTCCTTAAATCTGAACGGCACACTTATATAGCGACTTTGGTATTTTTATAAGAATAGCATGCATTTAAGTTCAGAACAGTGACATTTATTTAGTTATGTTTTGTTAAGAATATTGAGTTTTCAAGTCAAATTTTGTCAAGCTTTGATTTCTTATCTTCTTGTTGTGCCATGTCCTCATCGGACGTCGGCGACCATCTCTCGGAACTTATTCCTGTCCTATGCTATTCTGCTCAGAATGGCAGCGTTCTCATTACTGGTCCAGCTTTTAATATTATTCATCCAGGCTAGCTTCCTTCCTCCTCTACTTCTCTTGCCCTCTATTTTGCCTTCTATTATTTTCCTTAAAAATTGATATTTATTGTTCCTGTATATATGTCCAAAATAAGAAATTTTTCTTTTTTTTACTGTTTGTAAAAGTTCTAATTTTTTCTTCATTCTTTGTAGAACTTCTACATTGGTTATTCGATCTCTCCATGATATTTTCAGCATTCTTCGGTAGAGCCACATTTCAAAAGCCTTTATTTTTGCCTCTATCTTTCGGTTTATGGTCCAGCTTTCGACCCCATACAAAAATACAGATAGCACGTAACATTTAACCATTCTCCATCGAAGTTTCAGGTTTATGTCCTTGTTGGTGAACAGTTTGTTCATTTTCATGAATGTGCTTCTTGCCATCTCCATTCTTATACGTATCTCTTTCTGTGGATCCCAGTTTTCGTTAAGATAGCTTCCTAAATATTTGTAATGTTTGACTCTTTCAAGTGGTTGGCCGTTGATAGACAGTGTGGTCGGACCTTCTGATGAACTTGTGTTCTTTCTCATTATCATATACTTGGTCTTCGTTATGTTCATTTTTAAGCCGTAATCTTCCACGACAGTATTTAAGCGGTTTAAAAGAAGTTGAAGTTCTTGAAGGGAATGAGCTAAGATAACGGTATCATCGGCGTATCGGAGGTTATTAACCACTGTACCGTTCACTTTGATACCAGTTTCAACGCCATCGAAAGCTTCTTGAAATATAGTTTCAGAGTACAGATTAAATAATAGTGGTGACAGGATACACCCCTGTCTCACTCCTTTACGTGTTTTGATATCATCAGTGCCATATGGTCCGATCTTAATGTGTGCTGACTGGTTCCAGTACAGGTTTCTGATAATTCTTTGGTCTTTGCTGTCTATTTCGGTCTTATTGAGTATATGCATTAGTTTTTCGTGTTTTACGTTGTCGAATGCTTTCTCAAAATCTATAAAACATGCATACACTTCATTGTTATGTTAGTTAGTTCGGATAACATTATTTATTTCTTTATATTTATTTTTATCAATTCCTTTAAATTGTCTTCTTTGTTCCATGAGATCAAGGATTTCGGTTGTAATCCATTCTAACCTTTTCTCTCTTTTCTTGAAACCCAGACATGTTTCTGATGTTGTTACTATTACTTTTTTAATTTTATTCCGGTTACTTTCTATATTCTCTTGGTTTATGTTGTCTGTGGTAGCTCGAATCTCTTTATTTAACATATTTATAGTTTCCATCCTTATATCCATACTTTTTAATTTTCTAATATCAATTTTATTGTGCCTCTCAGGTTTACTTAGTAATTTTAATTTTAGGTTTAGTTTTGCTACTAGAAGATTATGGTCCGAACCAATATCAGCGCCAGGGTAAGTTTTCACGTTAACTATTGAGTTTCTATAGCGTGCTTGTATCATTATATAGTCGATTTGATTTCTGACAACATGTTCGGCTGTGTCTCGGGGAGATGTCCACGTGTATAATCGTCTGGGTGGGTGTTGATACCAGGTGTTTGTTATTATTAAGTCCTTTTCGACGCAGAATTGTAGTAATCTGTCGCCCCTTTCGTTTCTTTCGCCAAGCCCATAGTCTCCTACTATTTTTCCTACGGCTCCTCTACCAATCTTGGCATTCATATCGCCTAGTATAATGATCATGTCTTGTGAATTGATGCTCTGTATTAGCTCTTCTACTTCTTTATAAAATGATTCGATTTTGTCATTTGTGCTTCGAGCTGTAGGCGCATATACCTGAAGAACACTTAAATTAAAGGGTTTAGCATTGAACTGCAACAGCATACATCTATCCGAGTATGGAACAAAATTGGTTACGAACTTTGACATTTCCTTCTTAATCAACATTCCGACACCGTAATGGTGGTTCTTTTCTGCTGCTGGCTTTCCAGAGTAGTATAGCGTTACGTCATCCTTATTTACTATGCCATTGTCAGACCATTTGATCTCACTAAGTCCCAGAATACTCAACTGGAGTCTTTTCATTTCCTGAATGGTATTCTCTAGTTTTCCTGTCTTGATAAGGCTCCTTACATTCCAGGTGCCTATTAGTAGCGGTTTATTCTTCTTTCTTCTTGATAATGGCATGGCTTCTGTGATCGCATATTCTTCTCCGGTTACAAATTTTACATCGGGAGACCCGGTATTCTCCCGACGCCGGGCGCTAGCCGGATCGCTGGGCATAATCTTTCTGCTGGGTGTACTGCATGTTCATGTTTGTGTTTTTGTTGTAAGTCCGAGGTGGTGTTCTTAGGGCATTTGGTATGCAGTAGCGCCCCAAGTCTTTCTGCGCTTGCTCCTTTTTGAGGGTATTTGATCCCCAAGGCTGGCTAGGCCTCTTCTGGCCGGTTTCCCGGCTAGGATAGTGGTTATACCGCCACTTATTCGGTCGCCAGAGCCCCGTTCGTTATCTAGCAGGGAGCACCACGGCAACCGATTGGTCGCCGCCGCCATCCGGCGCGTGCAGGTGGGGTTGACATTTGGGTCGGATTAGATGTTATTACCGTTCTCCCCTTACTACCCTTTTTCGATTTCTTATAATCGGATTCATGAGGAATTGAGCAAACTCCACAAACCTTAACGGTATACGTATATTCATTTGTGTTGCCATCAAACCATCATCATTCATCATCCTCCTTGCGTTATCCCGGTATTTGCCACGGCTCAAAGGAGCCTGGGGTCCGCTTTGACAACTAATCCCAAGATTTGGCGTAGGCACTAGTTTAACGAAAGCGACTGCCATCTGACCTTCCAACCCGGAGGGTAACTAGACCTGACCTTATTAGGATTAGTGCGGTTTCTTCACGATGTTTTCCTTCACCGATAAGCGACTGGCAAATATCAAATGACAAATGTGTTGCCATCAAATAATTAAAGTATTAAAAGCAGCTTTAAAAAATACCTACACATTTCTACATAATCCAACATTCGCAAGTAGCTTTCATCAGAACCCCAAAGGCGGCAGTTTTTTTTTTTTTTAACGATTATAAAATAAATTTCAGACTAGTGAAGTACTATGGAGGAAGGTGTTTTTGGTAGCCGCTGGACTGTACTTGGTAACTAATCTGGTGTACGTCGTCTTTGGCTCAGCCGAGTTGCAGAAATGGAATAACCCTGAACAAAGTAGAAGAGAAAATTTGGAAAATGCAGAGCAAATACCTATGTTATAAAATTTTGAAGTATTTCTTTATTATAATCTAAACAATATGACACTGAATCTACGGTTGTACTCACGTTATTATATCGCTATTGCTGCGACATGTTTCGGGCCAATTCGGAGGCCCCTCTTCAGGCATATAGGAGTTCACGCGACGGCTAATAGCGATATAATAACGTGAGTACAACCGTAGATTCATTAATTATTTGAATATGTCTCACGAAAGTTTAACGTGTAATATGACACTGATTTATTATTTCCAACAAATGTTATGAATATTTTTATCCTGTGCTATACGACTAGAAATCGGATCTGGGAACCGACATTTTGATTACTAAAGTCTGTCCAGAAATATACGACCATTGTCAGGAGGTCGCTGCTATTCTGATGTATGGAGTGACAGTTTAGTATAGTATGAAGAAAATAGTTCTAATGAAATTTCGCAACATGGTGCGTAAGGTACTACTGTACTAAGGTACTTAGGTACTACTGTGTAATCTCGACTAGGGGGGGCCATTGTAACTGATCTATTTTTCCATTATTACACTATGATGTATGTTATCTACTGAACACGCCTACCATAATTATATAACCGATGGACACTCTATTTAATAATGCAAACATTGTAAAACATGGAAAAATGGACCAGTTATATTTGCCCTCCCAGTCGAGATATGCCACGCTGTACCTTAGTCATATATTTCTGTTCAGACTTTAAGTGCTTGACTTCTTCAGTCAAAGGTTTGTGATAACAGCGAAAGCTATTTTTGAAATACATGCAATAGAAATTGGGAATCTAACAATACAATCTGTCAAACAAGTTTGTCAGTAGAAGTTTAATGTTCTGTAGAAAGATATACATAATTTTCTGCCTACATTTTTAAATTAGCCGCTTTTACTGACGAAAACGGCTTGACAGACTGGCATGTTTCAAAAAAGTTGCGGATGTTCATGGGGTAAAACGTCAATCATGACAAAGGTCTACACCTACATTTCCACGTCAATTTTTTAATGCTCCGGGGTGTTAAATGAAAATTCAGACGTCGTTCACTAAAATATTCCCGCTGAATTTTCTGCGTTATTTGTTAGGGCCATTTACACGTTGCGAGAACTCACTTTCGGGTCTCTTTACATTGCGGTATTTGATTGGTTTGCTGAATTGTATGTAACCTCAGTTATAAATAATAATAATAATAGTAGTATGGTATCCGCCACGTGTATCCCTTGCCTTTAGATTAAAGTGTCTGAAACATGCCTCCGAAAAGTCCGGGACCCCATGGTCCCGAGATATGGTAAGACAAATAATAGTAATAAATATAATATAAGCTATAGTCCGCAATGTAACTAAAATCGCATGCGAAGATTTAAATGGGCATTACTTGATTGCTTATATTATTATTCTAGTATTTTTTATTAGGTATCTTCATGAAATTATTCTTTAAACAAACCAGTGTGAAAATTTCGAAATTTATGTACGAAATGGTGAAAGACAACATCGTAAGGAAACAGGACTAAATGAAAACATCACAGAGACACAGCCGAGAAAACACTTTTAAAATACGACCAGCTTTTTGAAATAATTATAATAAGTACATAATTATAATAATGTAAGTTGCTATGCCCTTACAGGGTCTGTATTACCTGCTACATTTATATGTTATGTGTAATATTACTGCAATAAAGATATTTGATTTGATTTGATTTGACATAACTTTCACATGTACTGTATTTATTTTAATCCATACTTAATATTATAAATGGGAAAGTATGTGTGTCCTTTTGTTTGTCCGTCTTTCACGGCAAAACGGAGCGACGAATTGACGTGATATTTTAAGTGGAGATAGTTGAAGGGATGGAGAGTGACATAGGCTACTTATTGTCTCTTTCTAGCTCCCCGTTCCCCTAAAATGGGGGGGTGGAAGTTTGTATGGGGCATTCCACAAATGTCGAATTTAACGTATTTAGAAAACTTGCAATAATAGGGACCTATATATTACAACTTTATAACTAAAAGCCGTTGTAGAACCAACAAATTGTTTGATAAAACTAAAGAAGCGTTGCGGTTCTCTTAAGCTTAATTGGATTCTTCTTGTTACTAGTATCGGGATTGTCCGTTTCAAAGACAGATATATGCACAGAATGTACAGTCAACCAATTGGAACCTAGGCCACTGTAGAACTATGTCATAGTGACGTTATAAATCAGATTGTAAGAAATCTCTTACTGCTTGTCATTTTGACATGGTTGTAGAGTGGCCAGGGTTCCAATTGGTTGACTGTACATACAAAAGTGTAAGGCCTGAGTCATCATCCTCCTTGCATTATCCCGGCATTTGCCACGGCTCATGGGAGCCTGGGGACCGTTTTGACAACTAATCCCAAGATTTGGCGTAGGCACTAGTTTTTACGAAAGCGACTACCATCTGACCTTCCAGCCCGAAGGGTAAACTAGATATTGGAATTAGTCCGGTTTCCTCACGATGTTTTCCTTCACTGAAAAGCGACTGGCAAATATCAAATGACAGTTCGCACATAAATTCCGAAAAACTCATTGGTGCGAGCCGGGGTTCGAATCCGCTACCTCCGGAACGAAAGTCGCACGTACTTACCACTAGGCTACCAGGGCTAGTGTAATGTCTGAGTGCACGCTCATATTAAGCGTACAGCGGGAGCTTGCATGTCAAACAATTGAAGATCATACGATACGAGTGTCCTGAGTCGACGATGCGAAGGGTGGACGCCTCGGAGGAAAAATAAACTGAAGGCGCCTTCATGTTGCATTTGCTTACAAAAAATCTGCCGAATGTCGCGGGGGGGTGAGGAAATAACACATGCCAAAAATACGTGTCAGTACACACGCACATTTTGACAAAAAAACAACACATGCTCAATAGATGCGCTCAAACATATAACATATCATCCTCGTCAATATTATTTTAAACTCTATTATAATTACAATTAAGTTGATTCTTACATAATCTTAAAATCAAGCTTCGTAAATAAAAACTCTATCGTACGTCCCGTTCGAAAAAGTATTTATTATCTGCAAACGAGTTAAAAATCGATTCTACGTGATTGGGTAAATGTCATTAATGTGACATATGACGAAAATATTTTTATCTAAAATATATAACAACAATCATGAACACATATTTCAAGAAAAAACCAAATCGAAGATGGACATGGATCGCGCCAAATGAAAAAACAAAAAACGAAGTGGATTTTATCCTTACAAACCAGAAACATAGTATAACCAACATTGAAATTATTAACAAAATTGATTTCTCATCAGACCATAGACTAGTGCGAGCTACATGGTCACTCAAACATCCGAAAAACAGATACAACTATAGAAATAGTACTCTGAAAACTCTACAGACAGATATTGAGAAAAAATGTTTCTTGGACAGTCTTGAAGTAGAAAGACAACCACTTATGACTCTGTCACCAGATGAAATAGCACAACTGTATCATGATAAACTCATAAAATGCATTCAGACAAGTTTAAAACATTCGCAAAAGGCTAGCCATAACATACATAAAAGCATATTATCTGACAGCACAAAGCAACTAATAGCAAAGCGAACTGAGCTGCAAAATACCAAACCCAAAACAAAAGAGATTAAATCAAAGTTGAGCGACATCTACAAAACTGTGAGTAAGAGTATAAAAGAAGACTATAAAAAACATAGAGAGTCAAACATTGAAAAACACCTTTATACTGACGGAAGTGTAAAAAAAGCCTACAAAGAACTCAGAACACATAAAAACTGGATCACAGAGCTGCTAACTTCAGACAATAATACTGCACTATCTAGAAATCAGATAATTGAAACTGCTACAACCTTTTACAGGAAGCTGTACAGTAGTCAAGAGCAAGAACCATCAACATTAAGCCTACCAGAAATAAGTGAAGTCCCAGTCATAGACGAAATTGTTATAATGAGACATATAAAAAATCTGAAAACTGGAAAAAGTCCTGGGCCAGATCACATTTCTAATGAAATACTAAAGACTGCTGCTCCTTTATTAGTGACACCCTTGGCACATTTGTTTAATCTTATCCTTAAAACAGGGACAGCACCCGTAGAATGGACGCAGTCAAACATAATACTTTTGTATAAGAAAGGAAACCCCATGGACATAGGAAACTACAGGCCCATCAGTCTGATGTCTTGCACATACAAATTATTTTCCTCAATCATACTATCACAAATAAGTGAAACGATAGATAGCCACCAACCATGCGAACAAGCTGGGTTTAGGAGCGGGTACTCAACCATGGACCACATACACACCTTGGAACAGGTCATAGAAAAGTATCAGGAGTACCGAAGACCCTTATATACAGCATTTATTGATTATGCTAAAGCGTTCGATACAATATCACATTCCTCTATATGGAACGCTCTGACCCAGTGCAACGTGGACCCTGCATATATAAGAATAATAAGACACATTTATGAAAATTGCACCAGCAGAGTTCAATTAGACAAACTAGGACCAGATATATCTATTGACAGAGGTGTCAGACAGGGCGATCCTTTATCCCCAAAGTTATTCTTGGCAGTACTTGAATCTATCATCAAAAACCTTGACTGGAGAAATAAAGGAATATACATCAACGGTAAATACCTTAACCATCTGCGGTTCGCTGATGATATCGTAGTAATAGCAGAACACTACACTCAGCTAGAGTACATGGTACAATCTCTTCACGAAGCTAGTGCAAAAGTGGGTCTAAAAATGAACTTTCAAAAAACAAAACTTATGACTAACAGCACTCGAAGAGATATAACCGTTGATGGGACTCTACTGGAGTATGTAGACAGCTATATCTACTTAGGTAAGCAAATATCGTTTAACAGCCAGCGTAACGAAGAAGTAAACCGAAGAGTAAAAATAAGCTGGAATAAATTCTGGAGCCTGAAAGAAATCCTGAAAAGCAATATGAATATGAAAATTAAGAAAAAAGTCATGGATATGTGTATCCTGCCTTCGCTGACCTATGCAAGCCAAACCTGGTTGTTTACTGCAAAAGTAAAGTCAAAAATAACCACATGCCAGAGAGCCATGGAGAGAAGCTTGCTAAATATTAAAAAAGTGCAGAGAATACCTCACATAAACATAAGAGCTGTAACAAAATTAATAGATGCACTCAAGCACGCCCAAACACAAAAATGGAGATGGGCAGGGCATGTTGCCAGGCTGTCTGACTCGCGCTGGACTCTGAGAGCTACCACGTGGAGGGGACCTGCAGGAAAAAGACGCGCCGGCAAGCCAAATAGCCGTTGGACTGATGACATAAATAAAATAGCTGGAGAAAACTGGAACTATGTAGCTACAGACAGGGATCGATGGAAGTCCTTGGAGGAGGCCTTCACCCGATGAGGGGTTCTTGTCCGCCATAAATAAATACCACAATTTTATTAAATATTAAATTATGATTAAATTATAAATTAAATTAAATTAACATTGACATAACTAGGTAATTAGAATATAACTATAAATTGTGACGACATTCGATGATATGTAATAGCTTAACTTGGACTTGAAATAAAAGGCTTTTTTATTTTTTTATTTTTATTTTATTTATTTTTATATAAGAACAACAAAAAATTACTAAAATTGCGTACATATGGAACTTTATACTTAATTTTTATAAGCTTGAGGTGGCTGTGTGTTTATTACACGTGCTCATGGCATATTCGGGCATATTTAATTACCAGTGATCCGTGGAGAAGCGATTTTGTGAATGATCTTTTTTTTATTATTATAAATGGGCTTACTCTTGACCACAGACTAGCCAAAGGCAAAGACGTGGCCTACGATGGAGTGAGCTCGCCCAGAAGATGCCTGTTCACTCTTGATTTGAAGGTTGCCGGTTAAATCGATTGTGAAATTGTATTAACGTGACTTTCTGAACATTTGTTCAAGTTTTTGGGCAGAGGGGTAAGTAACTGAAAGGCTACTCCAGTTATATTTCCTCCGAGATCGCTCCACTCCGAGCGTCCACTCAGGGTCACTTATACTGATTCAATATTTTGTCGCTATGTGTGCTAATTTTTCCACGCCTTCACTCAATTCTTAAACGCCTTACGGCCCAGCCACGACATTTTTATTATTTTTTATTATGGACTGATCGGCGACTGACCCTAGTCACACCTGATGGGAAGTGAAGACAGAGTCTAAGATGGAGCTCACCGATTCAGTAATAGCATATTCACTCTTAGTTTAAAGAGACCGAGGTCGTATTGGTCTAAGCGCGACAGCGGTGAGCGGCAGCCATACGTGCGAATGAAAAGTCCCATCGCTGTGTCTCGCTCTAATGTATGGCCGCCGCTCACCGCTGTCGCGCTTAGACCAATGTCGTGGCTGAGCCGTTAGGGTAGCGTATAGCAAAGCAAAGCCTGTAAGAGCTTATGCTAACATGCACTGAAGTCTCAATTAATAGTAGTAGTATTTTGACGTTCATATGCGCATTTTGACGTTCATATGCGCATTGTAATATGCCTCCTTGAAAAATAAATATTTCATTTTAATTTTAATTTCATAGCATACAGATTTCTGCATGATGAAAATAAATTTTATATTTTTAACAGAAACAGTGCAGGAGAAGTGTCGTATCTCCAACTGTGTGTTATCACTTCTTTAGAAGAATGCCATTTTATCGTCCACGGGACTTTGCGTTCTCCTGGTTCTTATTGTTAGTGTTCGTAATCGGATCAAATTCCGCTCAATAATGACTTTGAGAAATAATGTCTTGGGCAATTAGTGGCCACGATGTATGGATTTTCGGAAAAACGATCATGTCTTTATGCTCTTGAATCGTTGATAAAACAAGATAACTGAAATATTACCTAAATTAAATCTTCCTAATATAATTGAGACAAGATAATTGAAATATTACCTAAATTAAAATTACAATTTACCTAAATTAAAAGTTAACTTCCAGATTATGTTTAAAAGCAAGGCACATATTTTTGATAAGATCCTACGATTCCTACGTCAAAACGACTAATGTACAACGGAGCAGTTTCGAATGGGGGGGGGGGGGCAATTGAAATGAAATGAAATGAAAATTATTTATTTGAAACAACAGCATACTTTGTACAATTATTGCAGTTATGACAATTAATAAATTGTTCCAAAAAGGATTCCACTCAGCATGTGTCGAAGCACTTGGTGCCACGACGCTGATTTTCAGTGGACCCTTAAACTTAAATACTAAGAAATTCCTACAACAATATAGGTCTTAAATTATAAGTATTACTAAATACAGTGTTAGTTAAAATAAACATCATAATACTTAAAGTAATGACCGGCGTAACACAGAATTACAATTATTAATCAATAGGTATAATGGGCACATGGGCAGTGGGGAGTTAGGGACGCAAGTAAGACTTTAAATCATGAGTGACACAGACGACTAGGAGTTGGAAATTTGAAGAGTGAGCAGATGAAGTTTCAACTTGTTTTTAAATGAAATAAGTGATTGAGCGTTTCTTATTGGCGGAGGAATATTATTCCAGCATTTTGTGGCAGCATATCGAAAGCTGCCACGAAAGCTGGCCGACCTGTGTCGCGGGTATATAAGGCGGGAGGCATGCCTTTCGTGCATTTGCGAAAAAGTAAGTTTGTCTAGTAGATATGAGGGTTTGTTGCTTCTTATTATTCCAAATAACAAGGATGCGAGGTGTAGCGTTCTGCGTGCCTCCATTTTAAGCAGTTTGCTATTATTTAAGAATGGTGTAACATGGGCGCGCTTTGGTATGGTAACCTGATTCATTTTTTTTCATGTATTACACTGTTACAATAGTTGAGTCACAGTATAATAAAGAGTACTATCGTACAGTATGGCCACTCCTGCTCCCCGCTGAAAGTGCCGCCCACCCCCTCTCAGTTACCTGACAGTTACCGCCTGTCAAAAACGCGAACAGTCGACCTGTCATATCTCACTCATACAAGCATGGTGCGCGTTCACCTACACGAGCTTAGAATGTGTGATAGGAACGCGCCTCTTTCATATATTTGATCGCCAGTGTCCGAGATGTGGTTGAGTTCCACATGTATCCACTGAAACATGCATGCCGTAAATAACCAGTAGACACTCTTACTTAATAATGCAAACAAAGAAAATGGATCAGTTGCATTTGACACCCCCCCCCCTTCCCACCGCCTAATGAAACTGCCCTGCACTTAAATAAATGAAAAAAAAAGATGATCTTGATCTCGGACTGGTTGCTAAGGACTTAGAAATAATTTTTATAGTTTGTAAGTATTTGTTGTTGTAAGGATACGATAAATAAACAACAAGAGGGTTACATTCTGGTGGCCTATAAACTATAGTCATATTTTCACTTGTCAGAGCACTAATTACATAACACTGTATGTCATAAAACTTGGAAGTCAGAATAATTTTTTAACATAGCTGTTTTACGTCATAGCTGTGTTATGTCATATTTTTTATTGCAATATTTTTTATGTTTATTAAATTTTAAGTCATAAGTTTGCTGAGCATAATTGTCTTTATTTCGACGTATTACTATGCATAGTATTAATATTGTATACAAAAAAGAAGTCATATATTTAAAAATCATAATACGTTCCATTTATAACTCTGATTAGGCTCGAATTTAATGTACTAATAAGTAACACAAATCTCATATGACATAGCCCAGTTAGGTGCGACGACGACAATTTCATCGACAAACAAACAGTTTACAGAGTAGGTTTAGGTTAGGTTAGACCTGTGATTTACACAGAAGCAAACGTATTACAGGGTAGGTTTAGGTTAGGTTAGAACTGTGACCACACAGAAACAAACGTCTTACAGAGTAGGTTTGGGTTAGGTTAGAACTGTGACCACACACAAAAACGACCAGCTTACATAGTAGGTTTAGGTTAGGTTAGAACTGTCACACAGAAATAAACGGCTTACTGAGTAGATTTAGATTAGGTTAGAACTGCGACCTACACAACAACGAATGGATTTTATATTAGGTTTAGGTTATGTTAGAACTGTGACCACACACAAAACCAAACAGATTACAGAGTAGGTTTAGGTTAGGTTAGACCTTTGATTTACACATAAGCAAACGTATTACAGGGTAGGTTTAGGTTAGGTTAGAACTGTGACCACACAGAAACAAACGGCTTACAGAGTAGGTTTGGGTTAGGTTAAAACTGTGATCACACAGAAACAAACGGCATACAGAGTAGGTTTAGGTTAGGTTAGAACTGCGACCCTACACAACAACGAACCGCTTTTAAATTAGGTTTAGATTACGTTAGAACTGTGACCAAACAAACAATTTACAAATTGTAAAATTTTAGAAAAATTCATAATTGAAGTAATATTATGCGTAATAAATTGTACTTAATTAAAACAAAAAAATTAAAATGTTTCAAGGGGAAATTATAGTGAACTATTATGGCTGATAATAAATATGCTAAAAATCGTTATGTATAAAACAAATTATCAAACCTGATAAGTGTGCTGATAGTTAGTATGACATTTGATTATTATAATCTAAGTTTGTATGAATAAGGAGTATATGACATCTATTAAGTATGACACTAATTATTAGAGCAAAAGAAGTATGACAAAAAATAATATGATTTCCTATATGTATGCACATTGATGATGATGCCGTAAGTTGTTATGCGCATAGAAGATATTACAAAAAAATATATGCGACCCGATATGGACCCACAACAAGATACTTGTTCGCAAGCAAAGTAAAATATAAACACATAAACGATAAACAAAGGGTTAATACATAATTAATCACTGAGTGAAGCCCGATCTATCATGATCTAGGTGTGATATACAATCATCATTAACCCATCAATCTGTTTGGCCAAGGAATCATCCATCATGATGGCTTCCGAAAAACAAGTCTGGTGCTGAAATTCCTATATTATCTAGGGCATTAGGGCAATAGGGCATTTAAATACGTTATTTTTTTTATTTTTTTACTAGCTTCTCCCGCGTACTAAAAGTACATACAAACATACATACAATCACGCCTGTAAGTATCCCATGAAGGGGTAGGCAGAGCACATGAAACTACTGAAGTTTCAGTACCACTCTTGGCAAATAAGGGGTTGAAATAAAACGAAACTAAAAGTAATATTACTAAAACGTTGACTTTTGACCCCCACTTCACCCCCTTAGGATGTGAATTTAAAAAAAATTGAGTCTCTAGGACCAGCGGCTGTGCGTTGATATGCCAGTCAGTCAGTTTCTTCTTTTATATATTTAGATTTTATTTGAGAAAAGTAAACTTTCGTGAGACATATTGAAATATGTAATCAACGGTGGGTCATGAACATGTTGCTTTTATCGCAAAAGTCGCTATATAATAATGCGAGTACAATTGTACCTAAATAAATCTGGATCCCGATGTTAAATAAATAAATAAATATAAATATTAAATAATTTGTATGTCTTTCCCATCACGGAACAATGGTATTCCGGACCTTTGGGAGGCGTGCGCGGGGCCGAAGCCAACGCGTAGAGGCCCTTTCGACACTTTAATGAAATGTAAGGGGTACACCGAGCGGATGTTGCCCTTGCCCGTATCATGGGACACATGCAGAGGCAACACCCGCCAAAGTAAAGACTATTTGAGAGTTAATGGAATCTAAAATGAACTGGTCTATTTTGATGAAAGTGATGGACTAAATACTGGGCTATGGATAAAAAACCGGACGCCTGCCTAATAAAACGGTATCCAATTTTATTTCCGGCAGACGGTGACTCATCCCCACAAGATGGGCCCCCACAAAAAGCGACATTATAAGACATTCTTACACAAATTGACTGGGGCCCACGGTAAGCTCAAGAAGGCTTGTATTGTGGGTACTCAGACTTCGATATAATTATATAATATATAAATACTTACATATATACATAGAAAACATCCATGACTCAGGAAGAAATATCTGTGTGCATCACACAAATAAATGCCCTTACCGGGTTTCGAACCCGGGACTGCGGCGCAGCAGGCAGGCAGCACAAATGTTTGTACCTGAGTCATGGATGTTTTCTATGTATATATGTAACTATGTATTTATCTATATAAGTAAGTATGTCGTCGCCTAACACCCATAGTACAAGCTTTGCTTAGTTTGGGGTTAGGTTAATCTGTGTAAGGTGTCCCCCAATATTTATTTATTTTAGTTATTTATAAAATAAACATTAAACCTCTATATATGGAAAATTCATAAAATAACAGAATAATATTGACTATCAAAATATTCACGAATTTATGCACAGAAAACAACCAGAGAATAGCCTAGTTTCCTACTAGTCAAATCAGCCTCTTTTTATCAACTATCAAAACGATTTTCTAATATGGAATTACTATGAAATACTGAGGAGTGTCGTCACGGTCAATTCATTTACTTTATATCTTTCTCTGTGACTTATTAAATAGAAATTATGTTTAAAAATAAGTACTGTACATATTGTTCTTCTAATTATGTGGTGCATTATTTCGCGTACTGCATAAAATATTTTACCCTATTGCGATAAAATGGTTTTAATGAAATCTTACATTAGCCCGAATAAAGTGAAGACTCAGCTTTTGGCAATGGGAGCAAAAACTAGGGATAGAACCAGCTTAGTCTAATCTTGAATCTCAGGCGACGTGACTTTTATGTTAAATGACCCACTTACATTTTTACTATCTTAATACCTAGGTAATAATGCGGACTATAATATTTTATAATAATAATGAGTAAGAAGTACCTAAGAATTTTTAACGCTAATGTCGCGGGTTCAACCATCGGATCGTAACAGCCAGTCGGGTTTCAGTGATGGAAAACGGAAAACATGGTGAACCCGAAACGATTTCAACAGCCGCGTTTATTCCCTGGGTTTCACTCTAAAAAATTTTTGGTTGCTCCTATCAATATTTTGATAGTCGTAGTCAAGCATCTTGATTCCATACGAGCCTGATAAGATCTTAGACACATCAAATAAGGTAATTTTGATTGCTCTTACTTTTGCAACGTAACTGAATCGATTAAGATCTTGTTCAATAATTCCATGAAAAATAATTATGTTAACTAAATTACCTTAGTAAGTTCAACTAAGGATTGAATCAACCTATGTTACATAGTTATGCCTAACAAGTTCATAATTGATTCAAGGTGTACAATGGTTAGGAATAACAAAACACCTAAGTTATTACTTCAATCATACATTCCCTTGTTGTTTTTAGTAATCAGCTTTATTTGAATTATATAAGATCGTAATTGTAGTGATCAACTTAACGTCAACTAAGAGAAAACTGCTCTTAGTTGGTCTTCATTTTTTAGAGTGTTGAAATAAATAAATAAATATTGGGGATTCCTTACAGAGATCAACTTAGATCCAAACTAAGCAAAGCTTGTACTATGGGACTATGGGTACTAGGCAACGATATAATACTTAAAAAGATAAATACATACTTATATACATATAAAACATCCATGACTCAGGAACAAATATCTGTGCTCATCACACAAACAAATGCCCTTACCGGGATTCGAACCATGAACCGGGAGTCGTCTGGCAGTCTTGGAAGTCTGATGGCAGTCGCTTACGTAAAATGTAGTGCCAACGCTCCCATGAGCTGTGGCAATGATATACCGGCATAACGAAAATGCAGAAGATAATATATTACTCGTTGTAGAAAGTTTACCTTACTACTTATATATGTATTTCGGATATTTTTGATAGAATACGCTTTATAATTTTCAACATTGAAACTCCGCCCGAAAAAATCTACATAATCCAACATTGCAACCAGGGACCGGCCCGCTATCCCTTATACGGGGTTTTGTATGGGTATTTCGTTAGGCTTAACTTACCCTACCCTTTTGACGCGATACCCTTTCATTTTGCTTTTAAAGCCCTAACGAAAGCGCTTACCTAAAATAGCCCAATACCCTTTCAAAACCCTTATCATCGGCTCAGCCTAACGCCATAAGGGTAAGCCTTATACTGGGTTTTATTTGCTTTCCCTTATAGCATATCGTGCGAGTTTAAATCCTGTACCTCGCTCATAAAGCACACATTACTCCGAACGAAATAACATACGATCGTTACCTACGGTGGCACTGTGTGTGATATTTGCGCGTTTCTGTTTGATGGAAACGGCTGTAGATAAAATAAGGTTCAATTTTCAATACCAAATACTTATAGTTATGATAGGCTCCTTCTTTGCTCAGGTGTAACACAGGCAAACGCTGCTTTTTAGGGTTCCGTAGTCAACTAGGAACCCTTATAGTTTCGCCATGTCTGTCTGTCCGTCCGTCCGTCCGTCCGCGGATAATCTCAGTAACCGTTAGAACTAGAAAGCTGAAATTTGGTCCCAATATGTATATCAATCACGCCAACAGAGTGCAAAAATAAAAAATGGAAAAAAAAAATTTGGGTACCCCCCCCTACATGTAAAGTGGGGGCTGATAATATTTTTCATTCCAACCCCAACGTGTGATATATTGTTGGATAGGTATTTAAGAATGAATAAAGGGTTTACTAAGATTGCTTTTTGATAATATTAATATTTTCGGAAATAATCGCTCCTAAAGGAAAAAAAGTGCGTCCCCCCCCCCCCCCCTCTAACTTTTGAACCACAAGTTTAAAAAATATGAAAAAATCACAAAAGTAGAACTTTGTAAAGACTTTCTAGGAAAATTGTTTTGAACTTGATAGGTTCAGTAGTTTTTGAGAAACATATGGAAAACTTCGGAACCCTACACTGAGCGTGGCCCGACACGCTCTTGGCCGGTTTTTTTTATCGGACTTGTCTTGATGAGTACCCGATGTCTAGCTGATGCGGAACCCTGGCTGCACCTAGGGGAACTCGGGTTTAGTGTAATACAGGCAAACGCTGATTTCGTCATCGGACTTGTCTTGATGAGTACTCGAGTGAGCAGTACCCGAAGTCCAGCTGATGCTGAACCCTGGCTGTACCTAGGGGAACTCGGGTTTAGTGTAACACAGGCAAACGCTGGTTTCGACATCGGACTTGTCTTGATGAGTACTCGAGTGAGCAGTACCCGAAGTCCAGCTGATGCTGAACCCTGGCTGCACCTAGGGGAACTCGGGTTTAGTGTAACACAGGCAAACGCTGTTTTCGTCATCGGACTTGTCTTGATGAGTACTCGAGTGAGCAGTACCCGAAGTCCAGCTGATGCTGAACCTTGGCTGCACCTAGGGGAACTCGGGTTTAGTGAAACACAGGCAAACGCTGTTTTCGTCATCGGACTTGTCTTGATGAGTACTCGAGTGAGCAGTACCCGAAGTCCAGCTGATGCTGAACCCTGGCTGCATCTAGGGGAACTCGGGTTTAGTGTAACACAGGCAAACGCTGTTTTCGTCATCGGACTTGTCTTGATGAGTACTCGAGTGAGCAGTACCCGAAGTCCAGCTGATGCTGAACCCTGGCTGCATCTAGGGGAACTCGGGTTTAGTGTAACACAGGCAAACGCTGTTTTCGTCATCGGACTTGTCTTGATGAGTACTCGAGTGAGCAGTACCCGAAGTCCAGCTGATGCTGAACCTTGGCTGCACCTAGGGGAACTCGGGTTTAGTGAAACACAGGCAAACGCTGTTTTCGTCATCGGACTTGTCTTGATGAGTACTCGAGTGAGCAGTACCCGAAGTCCAGCTGATGCTGAACCCTGGCTGCATCTAGGGGAACTCGGGTTTAGTGTAACACAGGCAAACGCTGTTTTCGTCATCGGACTTGTCTTGATGAGTACTCGAGTGAGCAGTACCCGAAGTCCAGCTGATGCTGAACCCTGGCTGCATCTAGGGGAACTCGGGTTTAGTGTAACACAGGCAAACGCTGTTTTCGTTATCGGACTTGTCTTGATGAGTACTCGAGTGAGCAGTACCCAAAGTCCAGCTGATGCTGAACCCTGGCTGCACCTATGGGAACTCGGGTTTAGTGTAACACAGGCAAACGCTGTTTTCGTCATCGGACTTGTCTTGATGAGTACTCGAGTGAGCAGTACCCGAAGTCCAGCTGATGCTGAACCTTGGCTGCACCTAGGGGAACTCGGGTTTAGTGAAACACAGGCAAACGCTGTTTTCGTCATCGGACTTGTCTTGATGAGTACTCGAGTGAGCAGTACCCGAAGTCCAGCTGATGCTGAACCCTGGCTGCATCTAGGGGAACTCGGGTTTAGTGTAACACAGGCAAACGCTGTTTTCGTCATCGGACTTGTCTTGATGAGTACTCGAGTGAGCAGTACCCGAAGTCCAGCTGATGCTGAACCCTGGCTGCATCTAGGGGAACTCGGGTTTAGTGTAACACAGGCAAACGCTGTTTTCGTCATCGGACTTGTCTTGATGAGTACTCGAGTGAGCAGTACCCAAAGTCCAGCTGATGCTGAACCCTGGCTGCACCTATGGGAACTCGGGTTTAGTGTAACGCAGGCAAACGCTGTTTTCGTCATCGGACTTGTCTTGATGAGTACTCGAGTGAGCAGTACCCGAAGTCCAGTTGATGCTGAACCCTGGCTGCACCTAGGGGAAATCAGGTTTAGTGTAACACAGGCAAACGCTGTTTTCGTCATCGGACTTGTCTTGATCAGTACTCGAGTGAGCAATACCCAAAGTCCAGCTGATGCAGAACCCTGGCTGCACCTAGGGGAACTCGGGTTTAGTGTAACACAGGCAAACGCTGTTTTCGTCATCGGACTTGTCTTGATGACTACTCAAGTGAGCAATACCCAAAGTCCAGCTGATGCTGAACCCTGGCTGCACCTAGGGGAACTCGGGTTTAGTGTAACACAGGCAAACGCTGTTTTCGTCATCGGACTTGTCTTGATGAGTACTTGAGTGAGCAGTACCCGAAGTGTAGCTGATGCTGAACTCTGTTTGCACCTAGGGGAACTCGGGTTTAGTGTAACACAGGCAAACGCTGTTTTCGTTATTGGACTTGTCTTAATGAGTATTTGGGTGAGCTGTACCCGAGATAGAGCTGATGCTGAAACCTGGCTGTACCTAGGGGAACTCGGGTTTGGTGTAACATAGGCAAACTCTGTTTGCGTCATCGGACTTGTCTTGACGAGGACTTGGGTGCGCAATAGCCAAGACAGCGTTGTAGCTGAGCCCTGGCGGTATCTAGGGCAACTCTGGTTTCGGTGCATTATAATATAGAAATATTTCATGCAATGTCAAGTTAGGCATAAAACATAATATTAACTGAACAAAAATCCTACCAGAAGTGAATATTAACATCAAGTAGTTAGAACAAATTTATTAATTTGCCATACATAAAACACTTTATTTATGTCTAAAAAAATACGTATGTATATCCATTTGAATATCAAAATTAAGTACAATCGATTTCACTAATAGTAACACAGGGAATAAAGAGAATACTGGAGTTCCAAGCGTCCATAGACTGCGGTAACTATTTACTATCAGACGGGCTGTATGCTTGATTGCCACCAGAAAAGTATTTCTGTTTCAAACGATCTTCATAGAATTCACAACAATCAACAGAAATAGTTTGACAGATTCTATGGTACTACTCAACTGAACCAAGTACCAGTCATAAAGACGAGTCTAAGATATTTCACACGAAACATACTATGAACAGAAAACAGCGTTTATTTATATTGCACTGGTACCACCAGGTGTCAGCTACAGCACTGGCTTGGGTACTGCGCACCCAAGTCCTCATAAAGGCAGGGCCTATAACGGAAACCGGGTTTGTCTATGTTGCACCAAACCTAAGTTCCCCTAGGTACAGCCAGAGTTCAATATCAGCTTTACCAGTACTCATCAAGACAAGTCCGCTGACAAAAACAGCGTTTACCTATGTTGCACGAAACCCGAGTTCCCCTAGGAATAGCCAGGGTTCAGCATTAGCTCTACCTTGGTTACTGCTGACTCAAGTACTCATCAAGACAAATCCGATGACGAAAACAGCGTTTGCCTATGTTGCACGAAACCCGAGTTCCCCTAGGAATAGCCAGGGTTCAGCATCAGCTCTACCCTGGTTACTGCTCACTCAAGTACTCATCAAAACAAGTCCGATGACGAAAACAGCGCTTGCCTATGTTGCACCAAACCCGCGTTCCCCTGGGAAAAGCCAGGGTTCAGCATCAGCTCTACCTTGGTTACTGCTCACTCAAGTACTCATCAAGACCAGTCCGATGACGAAAACAGCGTTTGCCTATGTTGCACGAAACCCGAGTTCCCTTAGGAATAGCCAGAGTTCAGCATCAGCTCTACCTTGGTTACTGCTCACTCAAGTACTCATCAAGACAAGTTCGATGACGAAAACAGCGCTTGCCTATGTTACTCCAAACCCGCGTTCCCCTAGGAATAGCCAGGGTTCAGCATCAGCTCTACCTTGGTTACTGCTCACTCAAGTACTCATCAAAACAAGTCCGATGACGAAAACAGCGCTTGCCTATGTTAAACCAAACCCGCGTTCCCCTGGGAAAAGCCAGGGTTCAGCATCAGCTCTATCTTAGGAACTGCTCACCCAATTAACTCATTAAGGCGAGTTGGATGACGAAAACGGCTTGTTTTTATGTTGGCAATTAACGTTTTCAATGTGTAATATTAATGGTTAATTGTATTGATTTTCGCCCAACACTGTATATTTACATGCATACTCGCATATTTACATAATTATATTCATACATACATACCTACATACATTCATGCATACCTACATACATACCTACATACATTCATACGTACGAACGTACATACTGATCTATGGGCGACGATGATCATTTACCATCAGGCGATCCATCACTTCCTTGTCTCCCAGTTCATTAAAAATAATTTCTAGCCGTGTTCTACTTTTATCCAACGAAAACATGTTTCGTTGCAAAATTAAAAATGGGGCGCATAGTGCGGAGTGGCAACAGCGCATTTTCCTTCCTGTTCTTACAATAGCTTAGATTCATAATCCTGTCTCTTTTACGCAAGGCTCGACTACGCTTTAACAAAAGGGAAAGCCTTATAAATAGCGCTTAAAATAAGGGTAACCCTTATTAAAGGCTTGCAAGCCGTATCGGATAGCGCTAAGCCAATGCACAGGGCTAGCTTTATTGTTTTGCTTAGTTTTTTGTAAGGGCTAGTCAAATGAATGGGCTTGCAGTTCGAAAGGGAGAGTCTCTCGATTGGGTCGTCCTTACGTTAGGGATTCCCAATGAAAGGCTTGTAGCGCGGAAGGGGTTGTCCGGTCCCTGATTGCAACCCGCATCTTTCACCAGACTCGCCAAATGGAAGTGGGTTTTTTTCTTAAAAATTATTTATCTTGTGATTAGGTAGGTAACTTAAATCTTTTTAAAAAACGATATTTTAGAACGTCAGTTATTTTAAACATAAAATTACTTACAATTTAGCCTAAGTTCGTGTGTCCTCTCAGCTTCCAAATAAAAAAGATACAAGCACGAAGCCAAGTCAATAAAATAGATGAAATGCTCACCCCAAACAACTCAATCCGACACTTGGCTACACTTTTATAAGGTCTACGTTTATTCGGTCTACCCTGAGTATAAAATTAGGGTTTTATTTGTTGGTTTTAGGAAGGATCAAAGGTTTTCCTGGACAGATAATTAATTAGATTATATCTGATGTGTTCATTTATATGTCAGATCGATTAGGGAATAATTAAGTAAAAAATTATATTTAATGATCTTAAAAGTAACCTACATAATTATAAAACCTGACCAGGAATATATGACGACGCGCCATGTGGCGGTATTTCATTAGCACTATTTTCTTCATACTATACTGACCTGTCACCGCATACATCAGAATCAGCGCCCTTCTGACAATCCATACCAATATTATAAATGAGAAAGTGTGTGTGTCTATTTGTTTGTCTTTCACGGCAAGATGGAGCGACGAATTGACGATATTTATTAAGTGGAGATAGTTGAAGGGATGGAGAGTGACATAGGCTACTTTTTGTCTCTTTCTAACGCGACCGAAACCGCGGGCAAAAGATAATCAAACATTCCTGGTCAGGCCTTAACAGCCGTCCATTTTCGACGCGCAAACTCGCGAATGCGATTTTAGCATTGCGAACTTTTGTGGTTGACATACCATTCAGAACACCAATTCTATTTACCGCAATGTAAAAAGTCGCATGCGAAAATACGAGTCCTTATGACAAAATATCACCACGGAATAATTCCACTTTCATAATAAGACAATCTCAGTACAATATTCTTTCCATCTATCTCCAGACTGACAGCACTGACATAAGACCTAGACGGGCCGTCAATTAGTTTCTAAGAGACACATTTAGGCATTCGGCGTTCCATTATTTGACAAATTGACTTGACCTTAGTACTTGACAAACGATCAATGACAGGCGAAAGAAAAATCATTAGATTAGATTATTGAGACATTATGAAGAAAATCACAGAATTAAATAATAGTATAAAAATGACACTTCATACAAAATCGAAGATTGACAGCGGTTTCGGGTAGAATCGTGTTATGCATGCATGGTACTATCCCTCTCGACTATTAGTGTTGGGTTGTTGCTAGGCACAGTGACGGTAGGTGGACGGAATGGTGGCCGCTTATAGATGTAGGAAGCGCTTGACATCCGTTAGCTCGTTGGGTGGACGACATACGCAAAATTGCGGGTCACAACTGAATGAGACTAGCTCAACACCGGGATACATGGCGTACTAGAAGAGAGGCCTATGCTCAGCAGTGGGCGATAAGAGTTGACATGATGGTGCTAATGATGATGATGAGGGTTGTATAAAATCACCTAATTATCTAATCTGTGGTAGCCTGGTAGCGCAAAGATACGTCTATTTCTATCAATCCTAATATTTTTGCTATGTAGCAATTATTGCGAGACGAACTTTGCAGAATCGCCCGATCCGGTCCGACTGCGAAGATGATTTCGTTTTGAATTATGTGTAAATAAAATAATTATTCTCTGCATCATTAGTGCGTTTTCACATTATCCGATCCGATATCGGATGTCGGAAGGATTTCAAAGGCAAAAGTCAAAGAAGGCGGGTTAAATGTATGGAATGTCGATCCTACATCCGATATCGGGTCGGATAATGTAAAACACACTTACACTTTTCAATTCTGAGTTCATTAATCAATATTTATAAAATGACAAATCTATTTATTACAGCTGCACCAAAGATTGTTGACTAATTGTTAAGAAAATGAAAAGGCTTATATACTAATATTTCGTTTGTACTGTACCTATAGCTATACCTCAAGCTATTATTAATTAAAAATCCGTGAGATACAGAGCTTTAATTTGGGAAAATTTTCCATATAACCGGCGCTACGGTGATTAAACTCAAACATGTGATTTATTATGTGCCAACTTTAACAATGATGTTCGTTCTTGTTTTAAGGTCTTGAAATCCATTGTTTCCCAATAATGAAATGAAATTGCGGTTTTATTCATCACGGGTAAATATTTATGTTTATACGAATTGGTCTGATACGTGTGAAAAGTTTACGTGGCAGCGCTCGTACTATTGTATTTAGGTTTTTCAGATTAATCGATGGATTAATGGATGGATGTAAAAAATACGCAAGTAATTATAACAGGTTAGCACTGATTGACTTGCACGTTATCTATTCGCGGATTAGCAAAGGAAAGTTCTAGTTTACGGTTTTTCAGATTGTTTTTTTTTTTAAATACTTTTAAGCTGTTACCGTTACTAGAAAAAAAACCGGCCAAGTGAGAGGCTGAATCGTCCACCAAGGGTTCCGTTTCAATACAAACTTTCAATAGTTAAAATAATCATCTTTCTCATGTAACTTTAAAGACTTGACTAGAAGTATAGATATAGCACCATCTCTCGGTGAATTCGCTAACTAATTTGCGCGACCTAATGTTGGTTTTTCAGGGATTTCTTTATGATGTTAACCGATTTCGACAGTTTTTACTTCACTTGAAAGATATTTTTTTACGTAAACTCTTGTATTAATGTGAAGTACGATATAAATCCGCAAGAGTGATTAAATTTAAAGTTGAATCCTGAAAGTTTTTTTTTAAGTTTCGAAATCCTACAATTTTAGTTTTCCTGTAATATTTTGCATAAAACCCATGTTTCGTAAAATTTTCATAATGTTTTGATCGTAAACTTCGGAGCTAAGGGGGATGGGGGGAGGGGGGGTTACATTTTTCTTCCTAATTCTTTTTTTTTCCACTACAAAAAAAATATAAAAAATATTTTTGATATGTACACTTTGAGCCCTTTCTAACGATATCCCATTTGACCTACTAACTTGACATTTACAGTTTGCCCCCTTTCATTTTGGCCATTTTCTATAATTTATATTAATTAATAAAAAAAATACCTTCAATTTGTAGAGGTTGTAACAATGTTCATAACTATTCCAAATTTCATACCGATAGCACAAGTAGTTCTCGAGATATTTAGTAATGTGACACACGGACAGACCGACATACCGACAGAACGGCGCCATAAGGGTTCCTTTTGTACCTTTTTGGTACGGAACCCTAAACAGGGGCAATGTAAAAATAATGGGCAATAATGTTTATCTTCCTATAGATAATTTGAATTTAGCGCCTTTTTCTAGTGTCTTCCCCAACCGCCTCACAGAAGACCACAGCCAAATAGCACTAGACCCTACTTATAGTGTTGTGTTCCTGCCGGTGAGTAAGGCTGCCAGAGCTCAACGAGGGTGTGGTGTGCTGGTGACCTACGGAACTAATTTGTTCCGTCTATTTTTCTTTGAGTCGTCGGCAACCCAAACCCTCCTTAGAGCTGCTTTGCTGAACATAGCAAAAAGGAGTGTACAAGTTTCTAATGGGTTGGCATTGCGCACTTGACACTCCTTGAGTTGCAGGGCAACTATTAGGGTGATGGTGACCGCTTTCCATCAGGCGGACCGTATGTTTGTTTGCCACCGACGTAGTATGAAAAAAGTGTCAAACTTTTTTGACCGCCTATCAAATTCGCTATCAAACATATCCTTCAGTCGACTTCTATACGACACCCACGAGAGAGAGAAAGGGGTCGCCGATAAATGTGGCACAATAGGGATGTTGACTACATAAAAAAATGGCATTCTGTTTAGTCCGTCAGTTAGATCGTCCAAAAATACTGAACACATATTTTTCGATTTTTCTAATTAATGAAAAAATACAAAGTTAAAGAGCATCAAACTTTCGGAATGGGGGCTTGTGACGTCACTTTTAAGTAAAAATTGTACCTAGGCGTTACGTCACGCAAAACTTCAACGCACTGTACCATCGTCATTTTATGTTTACGAGAAAAAAGAAAAAATACGTGTCTAAAATTCTTTTATAATCGAACTGACGGACTAATTTGTTTTTTTTTAGCCGTCTCGCCTGTTATGGTATGAAAGTAGTACGGAACACCTAATCAATTTTTTATCACTTTTTGAAGCATCCTTTTTTTAATGGTATTTTAGTAATAGGAACTAAACCATTCCTTACTAAAATAAAGAGCTTCAAGGTAACATTTACAATAGGCTGTTTTTACACCTACCTGAAATAAGATATTTCATGCAGTGCTCGAAATAAAACACCACCTAATTAGAAGAAATATATAGATAGCAGTTATGTTTAAACATACATTTATACTTATAAAGTCAAAAAGAAAGATTTAAAGTAAATGAATTGACCGTGACGTCACTTCTCAGTATTTCATAGTAATTCCATAATAGCAAATCGTATTGACAGTTCATAAAAAGAAGCTGATTTGACTACTAGGAAACTAGCCTATTAAACGATGTGGCTTGGTCGTTACTTAGAAAACATACAACTGAGAGCCAACAGATCCTATAAAGGTTTTAGAAAGTTCCAGACTACTTCAAATGCTTTGACGGCACATGCATATACGGAGCTTGGAAAATTATTCTGAAATCAAAGAAGAGATGAAACTGAGTCCGCAATAATTGAGGTAACATAGGTATGGTGGTGAAGAATAAATTCGACATTAGAGACCCTGTCAAAATATCAGTGTGCGTAGCCGGGTGCACAAACGCTCACGAAACGCTCACGATAATATCTTTTTCATCACACCCGCACTTTAAATGTGCTCTTACACGCAGGCGGAGCGTGAGTTATAGAAAAATCGTACTCCCAAGGGAATAATGAAATTTTTTGTACCGTACTTAACTTTTTTACATCATTTACACATTTTTATATTGCGAGTGTGATGAAAAACATTGTGTGTAACTCGGGGAGTATGAATATTACAAACTCGAGTCTTTAAATCGCTCCGGCAAGCCGTCGCGATTTAACTTACTCTCGTTAGTAATATTCAACTTCCTCCCCTTGTTGCACAATGTACTATTTCATCACACCCGCACTTTAAATGTGCTATTGCACGCAGGCGGAGCGGGGGTTATAGAAAAATCGTTCTCCCAAGGGAATAATGAAATTTCTTGTACCGTACTTAACTTTTTTATATCTATTTACATATTTTTTACATTGCGAGTGTGATGAAAAACATTGTGTGTAACTCGGGGAGTAATAATAGTAATATTCTTCTTCCTCCCCTTGTTGCACAATGTACTATTTCGTAGCTAATCTATCTCTATCGATATCGCTCTTGTGTATTAGCGCGACAAAGCCAGACTACATTTCTGTGGCGTTTCATGTGGCAAAAATGCACTTCGGCTACGGGGCTAGCTCTCACTTTGCAGTCTTGCAACAGTTGCACCAGTATCGATCCTCAACCCCGTAGTTAGAGCGGATACATGCATAGCACGAGATTTTTTTTTAATTATACAGGGTGGCTCATTCATATCGGTCAGTATGGTAAAGTCTAAAACTATAAAACATACGAAGATCTGTTCTTAGGAACCATGTCATCGATTTTAATAAAAAGAAAATCTGCACTCATATATTTGAAAAAAAAAACTGTACCCAGCTGGGGAATCGAACCCGGTTGTTTTGAAAAAATAAAAAAAATAAAATGTTAAAATTAAAATAATGCATTTTATTCATTTTAGACATCATGTTTCATAGAGACATTTACTGCTTAAGGTAGGTCTTAACAATCGATATTTGAATAGAATTTTTTTTTTTTTCAAACAACTAACTAGGTTCAACTCCCCAGCTGGGTACTACAGTTTTTTTTTTCAAATGTATTAATGCAGTTTTTATTTTTATTAAAATCGATGACATGATTCCCAAGAACAGATCTTCGTATGTCTTATAGTTTCAGTCTTTCCCATACTGACCGATTTGAATGAGCCACCCTGTATATGGGGTTAATCTTGGCCACAGACTAGCCAAAGACAAAGACGTGGCCTATGATGGAGTGAGCTCGCCCAGAAGATGCCAGTTCACCCTAGATTATCTTGCCGCAAGATAGACTGCTCGTGCTCGTCCTTATGTAGGTACTTACACTAACTCGTCCTGTGGGCTACCATGAAGGCAATTCAGTTTTTGTTGAGAGAAAGGGACAGAAGCATATAACTGGTATATCTCTTTCCTTTTCACTCAACCTAAACTGAATTGCTTTAGTACGTCATGGTAGCCCTGGACGTCCTTATACAGTCATAATTTTATAAAAACGTGTGATTTATGTCCTGGTGAGATACTGTCTCGTCAATAATGTGCTAACCCTGCCGGCATGGGGACAGGCGATAAAAATACGACTCTGTCATGGTCGCAAGTAAACACATTCGTTCAGCTAACGAATACATGCCAACCCATCTCATTTAGGTGTCGTAAAGGCGACTAAAGGAAAACTGATGGTGTCAGATAAGCATTTTCGCGGTGTCCTTGCTTAAGAGACCTGTGCTTGTTGCCACAATAAAATAAAAAAAGTGCGTGGAGTCCCTCCGCGCGGAAGAAGTGAAACTTCCTGACATAACCTCAAAAACATTTTGTCAAGTGATCTACACGTTTTGCGTTTAGTTGCGTCCATCTTTTAACTGCTTTAAAGATTTTACATTGATATTTGATTAAATTATTGAAAAAAAAAACATAAATTCATATTGCACTCGATCTGAAATATAAAACACTCACATTCCAACCAACCATTCCATCATTCAAAACCATTCTGGGAATTCTGTTCTGTCACTGACTGAGTGAATAAGTGAATGAATGGAATGAGTGAGTTGCGTTGAGACAGAATGTTACGCACTGAGTGAGCGGCATTTCACGCAAAGTAACAATGACTGAGTGTTACGCGCTGTCAGTTGGAAGTTGCATTAGAAGTTTCACTTCAAAAATGGAGGTAGGTAACAATTAAATACTTAAATTATACCTACTTATGTCTTTGTTTTCAGCCCAGTGATTTTACGGGTAGTGGCAACGTTATTTGAAACTTTGATTATTCTGTTGGTTGTTAAGGATTACAAACAAATAACAAATTATGTACTTTCCTGAATCAGTCAAACAAAAGGGGTAAGACGATTGTGAATTATAAACAAACTTATTAACTTGAGCTTTGAATCAATAACTTTTTAACAAAAAATAAAACCGCCTTCAAAAAAAAAGCGTGTTACAAACCACGGAGAAACTAAAAAGCCAAAAATAATAAACCTTCGAATTCAGATTTCTTAACGGATTGCAATAATCTAAACATCCAAATTATAAACAAATCAATTATTTTTGTAGTCGGTACCAGACCTGTTCGTCGCCTTGCTATTTCCTGTTTGCCCTACCCAACCATACGCAGGCAGTTCAGTCGAATTGAGAACCTGCTCCTTTTTTGAAGTCGGTTAAAAAATCATAACATTTTTCATTATAAAGCATGGCGTTTCAATTTGAGATATTTATATTTTACTAGCTTCTTTCCGCGGCTTCGCTTGCGTTGGATTCGAAAATTGCAGAATTCTCCATACAAACTTACTCCCCCCATTTTAGGGAAGTGGGGAGTTAAAAAGAGACAAAAAGTAGCCTATGTCACTTTCTATCCCTTCAACTATCTCCACTTAAAAATTACTTCAATTCGTCGCTCCATTTTGCCGCGAAAGACGTACAAACAAACCGACACACACACTTTCCCATTTATAGTATTATAGGTACCTATGGATATAAAAAGGAAAGGAATAAAAAAGGAAAGAGATAACTTTGCCTTTGTGCTAGTGATAAGCTCTTTTTCTTGTGTGTTGTATTATTTTCTGGTACAATAAAGTGTTTTACTACTAACTACTATATTATTTAACTAGCTTTTGCCTGCGGCTTCACTCGCGTTAGAAAGAGACAAAAAGCAGCCTAATAATGTCACTCTCCATCCCTTCAAATATCTCCACTTAAAAAATCACAATCCGTCGCTACGTTTTGCCGTGAAAGACGGACAAACAAACAGACACACACACTTTCCCATTTATAATATTAGTATGGATTCTACGAGAGCAGAATGAAGACCGTTTCTTAAAAATACATGTAATTACTAGGGAACACCATCTCTCTCGCTATATCGTAATCCTGCAAAGGATTCATATAGGAGGTGCAAGCACTAAATTGTTCGCCCTTATGGCCCAGCCACGACATTGGTCTAAACGCGGCAGCGGTGAGCGGCAGCCATACGTGCGACTGAAAAGTCGCATCGCTTTGTCTCGCTCCAATGTATGGCCGCCGCTCACCGCTGTCGCGCTTAGACCAATGTCGTGGCTGAGCCGTTAGAGTTGGTCAAAAGGCGCCTAGCCTTATCAAAGATAACATACACTAGAGAAATTTCGTCGGGTACCACGGCGGGCGTGTGGTCTAGTGGTAAAGACGTTAGCCGCGTAAGCAGAAGACCCGGGTTCGATTCCCGGCTCGGCCACCAGTGGGCCTTGTCGTTTTTTCTTTCGTGTATGATATCTATTTCAATTTTAATATATGTAATTGTATGAGTTTCACCAACATTAATGCTAGCGGTGGGTGTTGGTATAAATAGGCTAGTTTCTAACTAGTCAAATCAGCTTCTTTTTAAGAACTGTCAAAACGATTTGCTAGTATGGAATTACTACGAAATACTGAGGAGTGACGTCACGGTCAATTCATTTACTTTATATCTTTCTGTTTAAGTTATTAAATAGAAATTATGTTTAAACATAACTACTGTCCATACTTTTCTTCTAATTATGTGGTGCTTTATTTCGTGCATAAAATATTTTATTTTAAGTATAGGAAACTAGCCTATTTGTCTCTTTAAGGTATAACATTGAACAGTACAGTCAATACAGCTGTGAATACAAAGTGCTAAAATATGTATATAGAACTTTATTGCCTGTACATAAAAGTGTGTATACATATTGTTGGCACCTTGTTTGTATTCACACGGTGGACGTGTCGCAGTTGTTAGCTCATTGAGCATACAGTTGTCGTTGTGTGCGTGCGTGATGACACGACTCGCTGGTCACTCGCATGCACACAGACATGGTAAAGATGCGCGTGTATTGCGTAATAGAGCGTCCATCTGCGAGTGCGTGAGTTCGAGAACGTTACAGTTGTATCACAGAATAATATTATAGTACAAATACAGAAGGCTCACTCCTTTGATATTCACAAAATGCCGCCATTCTAAATTCTTACCTACATTAACAAACGGACCGCACGCGAGCAGCCGACATTGACTTCTACTGCGCCGTGCGAAGGTCGTCACCACTGAATGGGCCGCGAACTCGCGGCCGCCGGCATGTACAGTCAACCCATTGGAACTCTAGGCCACTGTAGAACTATGTCATAGTGACGTTATAAATCAGATTGTAAGAAATCTCTTACTGCTTGTCATTTTGACATGGTTGTAGTGGCCTAGGGTTCCAATTGGTTGACTGTACTTGTAACGCAGCGATAGAATGGCGGGGTAAGCTGTCCATCATTGCATTACAAATGTTTTTTTTTTTATTAAGGCATTTTTAGAATTTGGGTCCCCCCAATTAGCAAAAGTTGTTAACAAAAATGAACTCGCTGTGTAGGGTTCAGTTTTCCGTGACAACAAATTCAAAACAATTTTCCTAGAAAGTCTTTATAAAGTTCTACTTTTGTGATTTGTCTAAATTTTTCATACCTTTTCAGTACAGATGGTGTTTTTTATCGCACTTTACATGTGCGGGAAATAAAACATTCATTATATTTAGCACTTTGGTCGAAACTATACATATTGGCTCATCTGTAACTGAAATCCGCGTCGGACGACGGACACGTGCGAAAAGGAAATTCGTAACTCGTGTAGATTTAAAACTACGGAACCTTCGGTCGTGTTTTAATTTATCGCCACGTTTCAACTTCCTTTTTTACGCATAAAATTTATCGTAAAAAATGTACTATTTTCACATTCTTGAAATTTAATATAATTGTATATAATTATCAAAAAAAAATATTTTTATTAAAATTTCATGCTTGATTATCGTCACAAAACTGACAGTGAGTTAATTTTTATTAACAACTTAGTCCGTTTCAGATTATCCGATGCGATATCGGATGTCGGAATGATTTCAATGGAAAAAATCCAAGACGGCGCCTGTAATGTATGGGATGTCGGTCCGACATTCGATATCGGATCGGATAATGTGAAAACGCACTTACGCTAATTGGGGGTCCCAAATTTTGAAAATGCCCATTAAATACAAATCACCGCCATGTCCGATCTCCTTCTTCCTGTATCTGTGGCAGCACTAGTCGACCACATAACGAACAAATGTAGAGGTCAGTATGCTCAGATAATCATCAAGCGTGTCCCAGACGGAGATATATCGGCCGGCCGGTCGCTGTATGCTCATTTCTTTGACGGTGTTCCAATTTACGAAATGGTAGCGTAATAAAAGGATAATCTTTAAGAAATAAAATAATATGAAACTTGTGGAAGGAATGCTAGAGGTGAACGTTTCTCACAGATGGACAGCTGTTACAACCTATATTTAAATAAATTGAAATACTTGCTAATATAAAAACTTCTATTTGGAAGCGCTGGTGGCCTAGCGGTAAGAGCGTGCCACTTTCGATCCGGAGGTCGCGGGTTCGAACCCGGCTCGTACCAATGAGTTTTTCTGAACTTATATACGAAATGTCATTTGATATTGCCAGTCGCTTTTCGGTGAAGGAAAACATCGTGAGGAAACCGGACTAATTCCAATAAGGCCTAGTTACCCTTCGGGTTGGAAGGTCAGATGGCAGTCGCTTTCGTAAAAACTAGTGCCTACGCCAAATCTTGGGATTAGTTGTCGAAGCGGACCCCAGTCTCCCATGAGCCGTGGCAAATGCCGGGATAACGCAAGAAGGATGATGATGATGATAAAAACTTCTATTTAAGTTTTCGAAATTTCTCCTTCTTATATCTTATGCAGTGGTAACCGTCGTCAATGAACCACGATGAAACTCTTAACGGTTTTTGAAGAATATCTCTTTCTGGATATTGTAGCATTAAATAACTCATTACACCTAATACACATTCTGAGAAAAAAACTAATGAGATGCCTGTTTATTCTTTTATTTTGTAGTTTATTTGTAGGTGCAAGCTTTTCTTCTTTGGGAGGTGAATGATAAAAACCGCAATAAGTTGGCTCGAATACACAATAGTTATTTGTTTTCTAGGAGTTAAAATTTGTTGTTTAACCCCACGTGCCAATATTGATACCCGTTTGTTCGAAAGATATTGAAGCACAAGCTTAGGTAGGTGAATCGAGAAATAGAATTTTGAAGGCTGCGAGGGTTTCAATTCAAGGCAAGAAGGTTAAACAAAGTCACTATGTGACACAATTTTCTTCATAACATCAACAAGGTAAAAATACTAAATATAAAACGCCAAACTAAATCAAATTCATAGAGAAATTAAACATTTTTATATGATATTAGTTTGCGCTCTGTTAATAAAATGCAACTTTCTCATCCGATTTTTAAGGACTAAGAAAGCTTTTGACACACCAACTGATGATGTGGTGAAATGGTGCATTAGTATACAAATGCGAAAGAAAAGGAAGTTGGAAACTAGTGGCTATAAATTAAAACGCGACCGAAAGGAGTGTTTCAAATCGACACGAGTTACGAGTATTTCCTTTTAAAACGTGTATCGTTCGATGTTTTTCAGTACAGGTGGTCCTCCAAAGTTTCGACTAAACTTGGCATATAATGAACCACTTCTCGCATTAGTGCGTAAAAAAGCACCATCTCTACTGAGAAGTTCTTTCAAGCGTCATTTATTACCTTATACAAACCCTTTCGTATTAATTTGATTGAGCACCACTGACTTCATAAGCTCCTTTCCACTGAATAACACCAACCTACAAGCTGTAACAAAAAATAATAAGGATCGCCAGCCACTGACAGCGCTGAGCGATGGGCGGGACAACAAACGTGTCCAACACGCAAAGCTTGAGCAAACATTTGGTCAAACACTGATTGATTGTGGTATGCAACAGACGCTTCTGTTTTGGGGACGGGGATACATTCTACTAATTCGGGTAGTTGTATGTATTAACCCCTTAATTGCCTGGTCCCGTATATTTCGCAGACAAGTTGGACTATAATTAACAAATTAATGCTTGTTAATTCAAAAACATTAGGCTTATACACCCTGTTTTTATTGAATTCCGTTAACTTGGATGGAAGGTTCTTTAGATCAAATACAATTAATTTATCTAAGAAAAAAGCGTCTTAACTTTTACGGTTATCGAGTTATTAAAAAAAATTAAGATAATTACTGAACATGCCTTTACCAACTCCTAATGTTATTTGTTTTGATATATGCCGTCAATCACATAACAATAACTTGAATGTAATTCTTAAGTCTCTCACACTAATAAATTCATTTATGATTCCTGATAATGAACCTAACGAAGTGTCGAATTTTACGGAAAACAAAAAAACACGGTGTATAGACCGTGATCACCTTTTTGATTTTTATTGAGGTCCTGATATTTTGACGCAGTTGCATGCATCGTGATCACGGGATACATACAGGAAACATACAGGAATAAATAAATATACAAGAATTGCTCGTTTAAAGGTATAATAAGATATCGCCTCTTCTCCAGTACGCCACTTGTTTCAGTTCTAAGTTCGGGTTACTTAAAAAATCATTTATTTCTCAAAAAGAAATTTACATTTCAGTTATATGAGAAACATTTTGCTATTTATAAAATTTTTGATGAATAAGTTCACATCGTAGACTAGTAGTTTGCTCCTAAGTTAGTTCCTTCCAGTCTCAAAATAGCTATACAGAGAAAGAAACCCATTATTTCAGTGTATCACTTTAAAATTCGCCGAGTGCAATGCAATAAATCAAAATGTAGCCTCTTGTGGATTAAGCGTATAGAATTTCAAGCGGATTCGTTGTTCGCTACCAACCGAGTGGCGTAAAATATTAAACGAGCCGTCTAGTGGTGCCGATCGGACGGGAATTTCAACCAGATATACACGTAATTCCTAACAAAAAATGCAGGTTACTAGAATGGACGTCACCGTGGCGAGATCGACATGTAAAGGCGGGGTCGCTACTCTTGAGAAAGGTTCTCGAAATTGAACCGAAACATGTCGAACGCTATATCGACTTAATACGTGAGTAACCCGCTTAAAATATTTTTAAATATGTATGAGTCTCACGGGAGTTTTATAGTTAAAATTACACTTATCTTATCGGGTGAGAACAAAAAACAACTTTTTCTGAACCAGAAAAATTCACTGTTTTCACTTGACAAATCATATCCAATGATACAAGCAAATTGAAATTTTATAACTCCAGTAACGCAACTATCATCGACTGTTGGTGCTGGTATGGTCAATATACCTAACTTTATTTTTGTTTAAGGTTTTTCTAGCTTGTCCAGAAAATGTTGCCTACAGTGATTGCAGTAGCGACATTTCTGTGAACAGTTTAATAATTATATCCATAATTAAATAGCTAGAATCAAAATTATAATCAGAATCTTCTGTTAGAACACGGAATCATATTTATGAATCAAAGCACTAGTCTGCGAGAATTAATAGGTAATTTACATACTTTTTATCTTGGCTGCCTAAAAGTACTAAAACTGCATTCTTCAGTTCAAACTAATGAAAAGATTTCCCTTAAAATTTGAGCTCCAACTAAATTTAAATGTCCAATGCAAATCCTTTCAAATAATTTAAATGTAAATTAGCCATTTAGCATGAAATTTTACCCGTTCAACACAAACCCTGAAGTTTTTAAACTCACTTGCGTTTTCTGACTTTATGGAACATTATTCGTACCAAAAGCAGCGAAAATATAGTCAAAATCTAGAAGATTACTTTGCAAATCCGCGAATAGATAAAGTGCTAGTCATTCAGTAGGTACCTACCCGTGATACTTACTTGCGTATTTTATACATGCATTAAGATTGTCTTCGGTTAGCGCGGATGACCCGTCACCCGTTGACCACGAACGCTGTAAAAGGTTTGAAACCTCAGGATGTATTTGTACATTCATTATACGCGATATTATGATCCGTTTCCATAGTTTAATGTTATTGATTGAGTCAATTTCGTTCAAATAAACCTAAAATATTAATATAAATGGCACATATCTTTCCAATGATGGAATTGTGCATTGTACTGAAATGTGAATGAAAATTGGAAAATATTTCTGTTATTTATGAATAAAATTATCTAGAATATAAAACCACATCAATTGACAATCAATTGAAAAAACCTCAATAATGCAATGGTAATTAAAAGCCAATTTTGAATTTCAATACACAAACACAGGTCTAATAAAGATGATACCTATAATTTTACGGTTCTAATAGAAGGTAAAATAACCACGTTTGACCGTAACGAAAAATTAAAAAAAAAATGGAAACCACCCAGACCGGAAAAAATTAAAGTAGGTACAACCTGATGAAATACAATTATAGCTCAAACACTGATCTCCTAGTAATGTCATCCCCTTGTAAACTTTGATAGACCTCTTCCAATTTCATCTCGGAAATGCCGGAAAAAACAACAAATCATTTTCATCCCAAAAAAATTCGTCACCTTCACTTTCAACTTATTTCCGTGGCATAAAATTCAGAATGCAATGTTGTCGTTGATAGAAAGACGGACGGCCGGCAAATTTGTTTTTGTACGTTTTTGGTGGGTTTCTTTTAACAGATTGGTGTCGTTTGTTTTCGCCCGCAAGTTTAGCCAAGACAGATTCGGTGATTGCTCCGTTATCCAATGTTTATCTTGGATACGAGTAATTAACACGATTACTTTGAATGTTTCATTAATGTACATATAGTAACTACATAGTTTCCTGCTATATTAATTATTAGTGCCTAAGTACAAATACGAGTAAGTAGCTAATACGGTCATATTATTATGTATAGTACACCGTCACCCTACTTCACTAGTAGTTACGCAGTAACATTCCAATCCACTTTTGTTTTTCATACAAGGTCTAAAACTTAATGACAATTTCACGTGAATTAGAACATTTTAAAACGATTTTTCGTAACTACATCCTCATAGGTAATATTACGCGGAAAAATTGTTGTAATAAAAGAACTTATGTTTATGCACTAATGCACTAATTACAACATCATTTTCGCTACAATTAGTAGTCATAGGGGCTTACGGAAAAAAACTGCATTTTATGCAGAAAGCAAGCCACTTTGCACAGTGATACTAGGGACCAATACAAATGATTTCATCCGAGGAAACACGATTTTCATCCACTAGAATTCAAGATGGCGGACATTTTCCAAAATGGCGGCCGCATATTTCAAAAAATTTATAGAATCATAACGGCTGCACCGATTTTGATAGTTGGGGTATCTATCAGTTTGTATTGAAGCGCTTATAATATAAAAAAATAAAATCATAAAAAAATAAGATGGCGGCCGAATAATAACAAAAATATGAAATTTTCAAACTTTTTTTTTTCATTCTTGTGAAATTTACCAATAAATTTTCTATGATATAGCCATATTTGTATGTATTTAAATTAAACCTGATAATATTATCTACACAATAAAATAAAAAATCATGAAAATCCGTTGAGTAGTTTTTGAACTATACCCATTTCAAATAGAGCGCGCGGATTTGAAAGACTTTTTCGCACATGATGTAAAAAACATTGGAATCATAACGGCTGCACCGATTATAATGATTGGGGTGGCTATCGGTTTGTATTAAAACATTTATTCATATAAAAATTAAAATATTTAAAAAAAAATTAAAGATGGCGGCCGAATAATAAGAAAAATATGAAATTTTCATTTTTTTTTATTCTCACGAAATTTACAAATAGTTTTTCTACGATATGGTCACGTTTTTATTTATTGAAATAAAATCTGATAATATCATCTGCAAAATAAAACAAAAAACGTTAAAATCCGTTCAGTAGTTTTTGAACTATACGTATTGCAAATGAACCGCGCGGGTTTGAAAGAAGTCTCGTACCGCTATACACGCAAGACTGATTATTTATTTTGGTCACCACTTAACTATATTACTATTCAGAATCAATGTTTTTAGTATTTATATACATTATTAGTATTTTATTCCGAGTTTAGGTATATTTAGATAACCCCCGTAAACTTTGATGGTCATAATTTTTATTTTAATACGTAAAAGAACTTAAATGCACATAACATAACATTTGTATTAATAGCAATTGTCCTTTCCGAGGACTCCAGAGATAATTTTCGACAACTTCTGTAGGGGGTTACAGAAATATCTATGTATAAAATAACTTATTTTCTGCTTCTCGTCTACTTAGTCTACGTTTCGAGATGGTTTGCTTGTTATACGACAAGGAGCGTATGTTTTGTAGTGCTGACGATGTTGGTGAAATGCTGGTTATTAATTTTGGTTGGAAACAGTTCTTTGCGCACCAAGTTCACCGATAAATGTGGAGTCTGCGGATCATATATAGGCCGCAGGTGAACTTTTCAAGCTTGGCCATTATTCCTCCAGGAAGACACTGTTATGTTAGTATGACAACCAACAAGGCTTGTTTCAGAAACTGTGGCCTGTTGATGTTATTAGTGTGGTGATTTTTTTTTTCTAAACAATTTACTTCCTCAGAGAACATTTGCTCTGCTATTTCAGGGTAAACCATAGAAACGTAACCGGAAGAAGCTGATAGCCTCACTGTACCTCGCGCAAAAGATATGGCGGAACAGGGACTCACGCGTATCATCAGATCTTCCGATACAAATGTCTTGGTATTTAAATAAAAACTACTGGAGTCTGAAGTACGGGTGAAGGATAGACGCAAAGTCAGTGGCCAGATTCGGGTTTGGACCTAGGTTAGAGCCCGAAAGGTCTTTGCCTCATGAAGAGGCCTCGAGTGAGTTCAGGGTGGTAACGGGTACTAGTATCCCATGCCCTTTGTTGTTTGAGTTTATCTCGCAGTTTGTAGCCGTGGAGGCTTTCAAGATGTTACTTGCGTGATCGGACGTGATGTAAATGGAGGCAGGAATGTCGGCAAAACGACACTTTACGAGTGCCTAAGCCGCCAAAACCAAACCTAGACGAGAAGCAAAAAATAAGTTTTGTATTAATATATGTTTCTGTAGCCCCCTACAGAAGTTGTCGGAGATTATCTCTAGCCTTGAAAAGGAGAAGTGATGCAACTGTTATGTGTACCTATTTAAGTTCTTTTACGTATTAAAATAAAAATTATGACCATAAACGTTTACGGGGGCTATCTAAATATACCTAAACTTGGAATAAAATACTAATAATGTATATAAATACTAAAAACATTGATTCTGAATAGTAATATAGTTAAGTGGTGACCAAAATAAATAATCAGTCTTGCGTGTATAGCGGTACGAGTCTTCTTTCAAACCCGCGCGCTTCATTTGAAATGCGTATAGTTCAAAAACTGCTGAACGAATTTTAACGTTTTTTCTTTTATTTTGCAGATGATATTATCAGATTTTATTTCATTAAATTAAAATGTGACCATATCGTAGAAAAAATATTTGTAAATTTCGTGAGCGAATAAAAAAAAATTAAAATTTCAAATTTTTCTTATTATTCGGCCGCCATCTTTAATTTTTTTTAATGATTTTAATTTTTATATGAATAAATGTTTTAATACAAACCGATTTTAGTGGTTGGGGTGGCTCCAACCACTAAAATCGGTGCAGCTGTTATGATTCCAAATTTTTTTACTGCACGTGCAAAAACGTCTTTCAAATCCGCGCGCTCCATTTGAAATGGGTATAGTTCAAAAACTACTCAACGGATTTTCTCTTCTTTTTCATCTTGAATTCTAGTGGATGAAAATCGTGTTTCCTCGGATGAAATCATTTGTATTGGTCCCTAGTATCACTGTGCAAAGTGGCTTGCTTTCTGCATAAAGTGCAGCTTTTGACCATAATTTCGCCGTAAGCCCTATGACTATAGTACAACTGTGAACTAAACTAGCCGACATATATAGTAGCTGCATAGGTTCCTTAATATGGCATATTAGCCACTTTCTATGTTTAGCAGTAACACAATGGTATACTGGGACATAACGCATATTGCTTGGTAAGCGACAACCCAAACATGTATATTATTATTAAATAGGCATACCTTTATACAATAAGGGATTCTTTACATTCACGCTTTACCAACCTACTACTCGTGTCTATTATTTTACTATACAACCAGTTTCCGTGACGCTGCCCATCCTCGTCAATAATAAAACTATCTTGTTATTACAATGTTTTGTTATGTAATGTGCATTATGGACTTCATAATAATTATAGTCCCTTAGTTTCTAAATATGCAGATATTTAGAGGCGAAACAACTGTCGGATTTTTGTAGGGGTGGGTTGTTATAATTATTTATTTAGTTAAGTAATCTTCAAGATTTTGTTAAGGTTTATTTTATACTATATTTTTACGTTTTTCTAGATTATCTGAAGTAAAAGTCTTATCAAAAAAGGACCGTCTTTCAAGACCTTCAGGTGAATGTCAAGCCCTGAAAATATAACTCACGGATTCTTGTTTATTACCAGGCTTATAATGATAAACTCAGGTTTCATTTGCAGTAACCATATTTTTGATTACCTACCTCATCAGGGTTTTACCTGCAATGGTTTCGGCCATCAAAACGCGCTCTTTTTTCATGGTTATCGTAAATGTTAAGCACGGCGTGTTTTTATACTCGTATCTAAAAAGTTGATGTGATTGAATGTAATAAGGGAAAATTAGTAGGTATAACGAATTATATCAAAGCCCATTCCTGATTTATACGTAAATATTTTTGTAGTTCTTTAATTGCAGTGACTTTAAATTATTTTGCAACTCTAACAAAAGACTAAAAAAATAGCGGACCTCAACTCCACTCTGGACGGCCAGCCAGGGCAAACCAGATGTAGAGAGACGAGACAAAAATGGAGGGTTAACCCTGAGTTAAGTGGTTGGTGCAAGTAACCCTAACAAAACCACCATAACGAGAATAAAAAGTTAAAATAAGACTGGTCTGTCAACTGAAGCAACTCTTAGTGTAAGTTTTATAGGTAGGTAGTTTAGGTAGTTAGGTAGGTAGGATAGGTAGTTTTATAGGTTCAGATGTTTTTGCGCGCCCGGCCGCTCAGATTTATATGTCATGCCTAATTAGAGTTAATTTAAAACGAAGGAATTAATATACTCTTATTTTAGAGTATTTGTTTGTTTACACTCTAATCCATATCGAACGCCAAAACATTCCCTTTAATTAATATTGTTTGGCGAAATATAAGTAGCTTACAAAGAGATCATTAACGAAATTTAATCTTTTGTTGCTGTGTGTTAATTACATGATGATGTTGAAATAGAACATTAAAAGGTGTAGTATAAATAAATACCTATTGAATATAAGGATTTATATCGTTTTTACATACATACATACAACATACATACAATCACGCCTGTATCACATGAAGGGGTAGGCAGAGCACACGAAACTACTCAAGTTTCAGTGCCACCCTTGGCAAATAAGGGGTTGAAAGAAAAACAAAATTGTGACATTGCAGTGACAGGTTGCCAGCCTCTCGCCTACCGCCACAATTTACCCCATATCCCACAGTCGCCTTCTACGACACCCATATCGTTTTTAAAGAATTTAATCCGCAAAAACTATGTCGCCGAAACAACATACATACAAACATTTTACGTCTGTCCCCTTAAATCTTGATCAATAGCTAAGCTAAGAGGCTGGCAGACAATATCTTCTGATACATCTATATATTGTACGTAGTGTCATTCAAAATGACGCGCGCCTTAGTTCGTATTTCCATGCCATTAAATGGGCCATTTTTTCAAAGTTGTCCACCCCACTTTTTTTGTAACATGGGTATTTTTTACGCGATTCATACTCAGAATCGAGCTCTTTCGATCCTGATAGGAGAAAAAAAAATGTCCCAAGATTTCCATACATTTTTTCGAACCTTCCATTCCGTTACCGCCATACAAAATTGTATGAAAAAATGGTAACGGAATGGGAAAAAAACCTTGGGACACTTTTTTTCTCCTATTAGGATTGAAAGAGCTCGCGATTCTGAGTGGAAAACTTTGAAAAAAATGGCCCAAATGCTAGATTAGAAATATTTCGCCATCCTGAATGACACGATTATACTAAGAATTGATCTGCCAGTCAGTGGTTGGTCGGAGTGATATACACTATAGCCAACGTCAAGCTTGCGCTACGTAAGCGTTTTGTAGTTAGCCTTCCTTATCACTCTACTAACTGTTATGACGCGACAGAGCTAGACTGTGTATCGATCGCTACGTAGCGTCAACCATTGTCACTTTGGCTAGGCCGGTCGGAGTGACGTGACAGGACAACTTTATTATGCAGACCACGTCTGTGCAAAGGTTTGGTAACGATTGAGTGGTAGACGAAATACATTGGAGTCGGAAACCACTTGGGTGAAGCTGCCAACACTGGCATTTGGACAATACTATTATACTTACCACGTTTTGACACATATATATTTTTCAAAACATTCCACATCCGAACCATTTTGCATCGTATCAGAGAGATATTAGATCTTCAGAAACACTAAACTAAACATAATTATACAAATTGTTCAATAATGATTTAAAGAGGCATGTGAATATAATGAAAACTTTTAACATCCATGTAAACATTATTATTAAGCGGAAAACGTTGAATGAAATGAACAACGGAAAAAAATTAATTAAGTTTTATTTTTATGATTATGATTCAAAACGAAAATAATAATAGAATAGATCAGACACCATAGAATCAGTATATAAACACGCTTATTCTTTATATCTGTGGGTCTAGTGAAAAAGGGGAATAACTCAAATTGACTTGGTGAAAAAGGGCACAAGTCCCACCTCGGATTTACTGATTCGATCTTGATATACTGATTTTGACGACTGGTCTGGCCTAGAGATGGGTAGGGGTGAGTAAATACTGAGTATTTACCCGTAATTTACTCAAAGCACCGAGTAAATACTCGTATTTACTCATTTGGGTGAGTAGAAACTGTTACCTAAAAATAATTTAAAAAATGAGATTTAAGTATTTAGTCGTGTTTATTTTAACTGTGTGGACATGTTTAAATGAGATTTATATTATTAGAAGCTTATGGGAGTCTTAGTTTGTCGAAAAAGAGGTAATCATTGTGAGAAAAAAATAGTGATAATGTTTAGTTAGCAGTTTTGTTTTAAAAAAGCAGGTATTTACAGTAAAAGTATGAGAATTAAATTAAATTGATGTTCTGGATAATGGCATGACGTTCAGAAGTGATTGTTAATGTGGCACTTACGACCTTTTATTAAGGGTTTTCTAAAGAAAACTCAAAAATGGCTCAGCTGATGACGTTTAAAGTACTAGTTTTGTGTTTTGTATTATATGGGCAATGATTTGACGGTTTCTGGATATTTTTCCAACAACGAATTCGAAAGTTATAAAGGTATAAACATTATTTCGGCCTTAATTATCGTTTTATTCCAAAAGTGTTCATATTATTAAAAAACTTTTTTAGAAACATTCAATTAGTTTTTAAAGACCTATCAGATAATGTATAATACACTGGTAATTTCTGAATTTTATTTTTGTGAAAAATAGTTACATGTATGGAAAGCACGTCTTTAAAATAAAATTCATATAAATTTGATTGCTTAACTTAGTAGCCGATAACAAACTACACCAATATTTCTAATTTGTATTTCCATTTCAGCACGCTAAATAGTTTATACCCACCAATTTGAGTAAAAACGAGTAAATACGGGTATTTTGAGTAAATACTGAGTATTTACTCGATATTTACTCTTGAGTATTTACTCACTACCCATCTCTAGTCTGGCCTAGCACGTAGTGACCCTGCCTGCTAAGCCGCGGTCCCGGGTTCGAATCCCGGTAAGGGCATTTATTTGAATGATGAGCACATATATAAGGTCCTAATTTATTAGTTGCAGATATTTTAACACATGACATGATACTTTACATTAAAATAATTAACTTTAAATATAAATTAAGAAATCTTTTCATGTAACTTTTTTGATTTCATTTTCCTAACAAAAAAATTAATTATAATTTCGTCTAAAAAAAATCATCATGTGCATTATCACATGTCACAATAACACTGTCTGTCATGTCAACAATTGTTTGTTGTAAATGTCGTAAAGGTTCGGCGGGAAAACTGCACATGTCATTGAAGTGGCCAGTTACAGTTAAGTGGTACGTAAAAGAGGTACTATTAGAATCTGTTCAATGAGTTTTCATTAATAATCACATAAACAGGGTGTTTTTACGTAGCAAATTTGTTTTTCCGTTTTCTCCAAAAAAACATCGTAAAAGCTATAATGTTTCACGGTTTAATATACTCCAGAGACCGAGTACTATCAGCTGTAAAAATATCTGCATCTAATAAATTAGGACCTTATATTTGTTCCTGAGTCATGGATGTTTTCTAAGTATATAAGTATTTGTATATTATATATGTATATCGTTGTCTGAGTACCTGCAACACAAGCCTTTTTGAGCTTACCGTGGGACTCAGTCAATCTGTGTAAGAATGTCCTGTAATATTTAATTATTATTCAATATGTTTACTTTATAAAGAAAAAGATAAGGGTCTAAAAGGGTGTTATTGATTTCTTTGCACTCTGACTTACATTATTATCCTTTAGATATATGGATAGGGTAGGGTTGAATTAATGAAGGTTGTTTATATTAAGCTGGAGAATAAATGAGGTACTTTATATGAGACTAATATGAGGATTATTATGTTCTGTTTTTAATAATGTGTATTTTAGGACGGGAATGTGTCATTTATTAAAGCATTAGGACATTATGGGTGTGGAACAGAGTTAACACTAGCAAAGTCATTAGGCACCTACACGAGTTAAAAATTATGGCGATGATTTTTCGTCTTCGTCACCGGGCATGACAATTTTTAGCGAGTTAAGTGAGAGTGGCAGCCCATGAACCAGTCATTTGTGTAAGTGTCGCAATCTTATGGACACTGCTTAGTACCTACATTGTACCCGAGCAATTCCCGAAAACTTCGTAGGCTGATAGTCCATGATGCTGAGCAAGATCCAATAGGTTTCCCAAAATGTCCTATGTAGTTTGTATGAAACCTTCCTTTTTTGTTACCAGATTTCTATACATTTTCGGTAACAAAAAAGGAAAGTTTCATAATAATCATATCATAATACTGCAAATACTGCTATATTGCAACCATGGTAATAATTATAGGTGTTATAGTTAATAAATATTTTCACATGGGCCCTGTTAGGGCAAAGCAAGGGTGTATGTACACATTAGTAATGCTTAAAAACATTATAATAATTCAAACATTTACCCCCTTATTCATAAACGTACTCAAAAGTTGTCAAGCCGATAAACTTCGTTTGTCCCTTTCCGACGTATTGGTGTGATAGAAAAGGACAAACGAACTTTATCGGCTTGATTACTTTAGAGTATGTTTATGAATAAGGGGGTTAGTATTTGTAGTCATTTGAAAAGTAATCAACTCAGGACATTTTGGGAAGTGTAGTGGATCTTGCTCAGCATCATGGACTCTATCAGCCTACAAATGTTCATCCAAATCGGAGACGTGATCCAAATGTACAAACTTTTCGGAAATTGCTGACCCTTGACTTCAAAGGCCAATGATGATGATATACACTGTGTATACGTTGTCTTTGGAACTGGTCAAAAACTTCTGCAATGCAAATCTGAAATTGCATTGCAGAAGTTTTTTGCTTGTCGAATAGTTGTAATATGGCAACGACAGCTTTTCCATCACTAGTTATATGGCTTAATGCAATAATGTTTCTATCGTTATACGACGCAGCGCTCTGAAAATTCTGATAAATTATTCTTTTATGTAACTTTGTATAACTTTGTCCTCATATTTCCTTATTTGCAACTTTGATTTAATACCAGCACGAAAACTTCTGGTTGCAAAATAACTCGTTTCTGAAGATAGATTACCCACAGTGTAGTTACGAACAACTATCCGCAAGCGGGTTGAATATAGATTAATGATACGTTTTTGATTTGTTTTTCTTTAGGAAGATTTTTAACGGGTACAAATGATTATAAAATTTGGGAAATCGAGGCATTGCCTGTTCATAGATGTAAATACTTTGCTTAAATATGAATGATTGCCTTTAATATTTTATCAGGCGTTATCCTCAATACTAATTTCATGCCAAATGAAGTCGTAGGCAAAGTTTAGTGTTAAATAATTTCGGAGGATTAATCTTTATTAATCAAAATTGTTATTTTACTTTTTAGGTTTCATTAATTCCTTTCAGGTGCTACCAGTGTCCTGGTCCAAGACATATAATTAGCTACCTAATTTATCCAATTAAACTTTTAGAGGATAATCTCTTTGTTTTACTTTTGTCTTCTAACTTAGTTAAATTTGTAACTTTCATATTTAATTTGACAATCTGGCATAAAAATATATGGTATTTAAAGTAACGATTAAAATGAGATATGCCGTGGCTTGCGTTGCGTTAAATTATAAAAAGCTATTCCTCTAAATTTATGAACAGAATAAATTCTGAATATTGAGATTCTTAATTTCCTCAAACAGTCTGATGTTTGATTTTCTTCACAAACTTAACTTGTTAACTGTTAAATTGGCTCCAAAAATACATTATTTATAACTCAAAGTGTGGTTTGATTTCTAAGCAGTTTTTGTCTACTTGTTTATTTTTAGACATTAGAATGTAAGGAAAGTTTTCAGGTCAAATTGAGGTGCACTTTTTTATTTGTTTTGTCATTGGTTCTGTCAGCTATTTGATCACCTTTTTAATTATTAACGGTTATAATAATTACATCATGTATATCTCTCTACGTTAACTCGATAACTGTATTCTATCGCTAATTGTGAGTTTATGTGTTGTGAACTGTTCGCCGAAGAGCAACGGCTGTTTCCTGAAGATTCAGTGCTTTAGCGGTGTTGCGAACGCAACCTTTTATTTTGTATACTTATCGCTCGGCTAATTCCGTAAGATTTATAAAGAGCCAATAGGAGCGCACCACATACGATGTATCGCGGCCAATGAGGCACCTAAAACTTAACCAACGCTTTTAACAGCTTAAATCTTGCAAATCACTCTTTCATCATCTTCGCTACCTTAAATACCACTTCCATACTTACACCGTTTTTAGTCACCCTTGTAAACCAGCACCTATTTAAAATATATTATAATCTACTTATATTGAAGTTTTTATAAGTCGTCGGCTCCTGATCCTGCACGGCGGCTACATATGGTCCTTCGAAGCCTTTAAGACAAGGGCTGGTTTGACCATCTACGGGTTCATCGTGGAAGTGGCCTTTCATCATACTTCGCAACGCAGCCATCACCGTTGTCTTCAATTTCTTCGGCATAGGAAGAACACGCAGCGGGCGTTGCAGTCAAGGGTCCCAGCGTCTACCGGCATAAGGCAGGCGTTCGTCGGCATCCACCACATCAAGAACATCAGTTCCAGTACATCGCATCACCTGAATACGTAGGACTAGACAGAGTGAGTTCGTTCCAATCTCCTTCATTTCCCTTCTATACCTACTTTTCTTGGAATTTAGAATAGCTCTTTACGTATCAGGCACAAATTATTCATATTTCATACAATCAACATTTAAATCATAATTCGTCAAAATAAAATAGCTTAGCAGCAGCTTTACAACATTGCATTATCTATAATTCTTAATACATATTAAAAAGCCTTATCCATAAATTATTATCATCGCCTCAGTAACGTATTTTTGCTAAATCATCATATTCCGCGCGCAGCTGCTTATCTTAATCCGCTTCCTTTGTTCGCATCAGTTGCATTTAAACTCATTAGTGTTCACACCTCTTGTACGCATATTAGGTAAATTTCATTTTTAAAGTTACGTTTAAATCAAAATGGCTGACACATTAAAAGAGTTAGTTAATAAACGTGGCAGTCTTAAGGCTAAATTAACTCTCTTTAATACTTATATTAACGTAGCTAAATCGTGTGAAAGATTAAGTGAGTTACAAATAACGGAGTTGCAGTGTCGTTTAGATAAAATAGAATCGGTATATCCAGAGTTTGACGCTTTACAGATGGAGATCGAAGCGTTATCTGAGAAGCCCGAGGAGGCGTACGCGGAGCGGGAGCAGTTTGAAAGCCAGTTCTTTGTGTTGGTCTCGACTGCTCGACTTCTTTTGAGTCCGACGGTGCAGGCGCGCGGCGACCGGGCCGGCTCCGGCTGCGGAGCGGCTTCCACGTCATTCTGCAGCGGCGCCGGCCGGCAGGACTTCGTTCGTCTGCCCAAGATCGACCTGCCTCACTTCGATGGGAACTATCAGCATTGGCTCGGATTTAGAGATACGTATATTTCCCTTATTCATAATAATCCCTCAATAAACGACATTAGCAAATTTCACTATCTTCGTGCATCTTTAAAAGGCAGTGCCGCCATTGTTATTCAAAGTCTTGATTTTAGCAGTGATAATTATCATAAAGCATGGCAATTAGTGTCGGAGCGGTTTGATAACCCGCGCCTCTTAATAAATAATCATATTCAGGCCCTGTTTAACCTTGAACCTATGCAACGTGAGTCGAGCTGTTTGTTACGTGGCATGGTGGACGTGACAAACAAAAACTTGCGTGCGCTCAGTACTTTAGGAGAACCTACCGATCATTGGGACACGTTAGTTATTTATATAATGTCTAAGAAGTTAGATGCAGTAACTAAGCGTGAATGGGAAGAGCACAGGAACCTGTTAACAGGTTCGCCGATGTTGCAGCAATACATTACATTTTTAAATAACAGGGCCGACTTATTAGAGTCTCTTGGCAGTGATAACTTTAATAAAGTTAGTGACAATTGTGACAAAACATCGAAACATAAATTGCAGTCTCATAACGAGCCGCAAAAAATACATACTTATCTTACAACTACAACTACTAACAAGTCTTATCGCAAACCTATTGTTTGCCCTTATTGTTCACAGGATCATTTCTTATTCACCTGTGAATCTTTTCGTAAATTAGATGTCGACAGCAGGATAAATAAAGTCAACAGTTACTCAGTATGTAAAAACTGTCTTCGGCCGGGACACTTAGATAAGCAATGTGTGTTATCTCATTGTAAGTACTGCAAACTTAAGCATAATACTCTTTTACATAAAGACATTGAAAAAGAGCCTTCTAGCAGTGACGTTCCGATGCCAGCAGTTCATTTTAGCGGCCACATACAAACTAAACTGTTCAACCCTACTGAGACTTCCGGACTACTGTCCACAGCGTTGGTGCACGTGAGTGATGCGAATGGGGTGCTGCATGAGGCGCGTCTGCTCCTAGACAACGGTGCTTCCCCCAACTTTGTGACGCGTGATCTGTGCGGGCAGCTCGGGCTAGCGACACACTGCGCTGGAGCTACGATCACAGGTATCAATGAGCAGTCTTCACATTGTCCGGAGTCTTGTGATATTACTATTCATTCACTTCATAACAAATATAAGACGACCGTTAGCTGTTACGTTGCGGAGGTAATAAATAAATCACTGCCACCGAGTCGCATAGATCTTAGAAATATACCTATTCCTGCCGGCATCACATTGGCAGACCCTTCATTTTACGAGCCTTCCGTTATCGATATATTGGTCGGGGCGGAAGTGTTTTGGGACGTCTTAGGTACTGCGCGTATTAAAAAAAAACATAAAACTCAACTACGTGAAACATCGTTAGGTTGGATCGTGTGCGGATCCATACCTGCCTATTGTAAAAATACGAACCCATCATATTTTTGTTCGTTCCTCAGGCATGATGAGGAGACAAATCCTACACGTTGCTTGGTGCAAGACTCCGGGCAAAGGTTATTTCATCGATGACCGTGAAGGTTGATCATAGTTACTTTGGTCTGACCCTATGATCCTGCTGGTCTTAGAGGCATATAAAAGCTGAACCCGGCAGATCTGGTGTCACAATTTTAATATACATACATCGTATAATACATATCTTATTCCTAACAAATCATATCTTCATAAATATCATATACCTACTGCCTAATATATTAACATACCTACCTATATTAATACATATTATTATTATACATAACTATAAAATAATAAAATCATAATTCATATCTTACTTTATATATATACGTACATAAATATACAATCTAATAAATGAAACCTTTAGAACTCGTAAAATACCTACAAAATTCCCCTAAAGAATCTTATCTTTTTCTTACCTATCTAATATCCTTTAATCTTATTGTGTGTTGTATTTAAACCTAACAGGGTGGCTAGCCGAATGGCACAATCGCTCACGAAACGAAGCGCTAGTAGATATCTATCTCTATCGCGCTTGCGTATTGGCGCGACAGAGCCAGCGGCGTATCGCTTTCGTTTGGCGTCGGAGAAATGCCATTCGGCTACGGGGCCTGGCCCCGTAGCCGAATATTGACGCGCGAAACGCCGCGCCAGTTAGTCCGGCTTTATCGCGCCAATATGCAAGAGCGATAGAGATAGATATCTACTAGCGTTTCGTTTCGTGAGCGTTTCGTGAACGTTTGTGCCATTCGGCTACGCACCCTGGTCTTTAATAATGCAACATATGTCGTTATTCACCATCCCACCTGTTATTACTTGTAAACATTTAGCAAACATACATTAATGCTTACTATCTATCGTTGGTAGGTTTCTACCTACCTACGAGCTGGGTTTCTACCCAGCTCGTTACTCACTTCACAAATTGGGTTAATTCATTAGGTTCAAGGCTAAACGTCTTTAAATGTCTATGGGAAATATACCTACAAATAAAACACAATTAAAAATTATCGATTTTTACACATGTTATTTTTTGCCGGACCAATGCTTATCGCTCATCGAAGAGTAGGGGTAGCAAAACCATTAAATCATATAATTTAACATTTGTTTGTCTTTCAGTCAAGGCATTTGGAACTTGTCACAAGTCTTCAGGCAGAGTCGTTTCTTACTGCTCTCCACCACTTCATGAGTCGTCGTGGAAAGCCTCAAACTCTGTGTTATGTCAACCATACTTCGTTTGTTAGGACATCAAACGAACTCCGTAACCTTTTAATTTTAATTTAACACGTTAAGCTGCAGTCAGATATGGCAGCTACCTATCTCAAAATTAGCCTCATTTTGTACATATACCTACTCTTTAGCGGATTTTAGAAAACTGTTATCTTAAACACATTTTATACCTACACTCAATCAATGTACCTTTTAGAATTAAATTGTTGCCTGATTCAGATAGTAGCTATTTCGAATTCTAGGCCCCTTACACCCTTACCTTCTGATTCATTTGATCTTACCTAATACATACCTATCACTTTTCATTTCCGTATTGGACGTTCTCTTCTGTCAGTCTTACAAAAAGTCGGACTGAAGAAAACATCTCAAGGCCTAAAAGTTTCCGGGGAGTACTGGAACCGCCTTTCTAATGAGTATGTTACTCTCCTCCAGCAGAAGACGCAGTGGCACACCGCGCACTTCCGCCTCTCCTGTGACTGCTGGGACGCGTCACGAAGCTGCACCTGGGCATGGACATCGTCACCAGAGTCGCCGACATCCGTCCGAAGAAAGAAGACATCCGTATTCTTCTATTACGTCGCTTGTCGTTTTACTTCCTTGCTTGTCAATTTTCAACTTTAATTTCCATTTTTTCCTTGTTTATCTTGAGTCTCTCACTCAAAGCACGGGAGTATGTTGCGAACGCAACTTTTTATTTGTATACTTATCGCTCGGCTAATTCCGTAAGATTTATAAAGAGCCAATAGGAGCGCACCACATACGATGTATCGCGGCCAATGAGGCACCTAAAACTTAACCAACGCTTTTAACAGCTTAAATCTTGCAAATCACTCTTTCATCATCTTCGCTACCTTAAACACCACTTCCATACTTATACCGTTTTAGTCAAGTCACCCTTGTAAACCACCACCTATAAACAATCATCATCCTCCTTGCGTTATCCCGGCATTTGCCACGGCTCATGGGAGCCTGGGGTCCGCTTTGACAACTAATCCCAAGATTTGGCGTAGGCACTAGTTTTTACGAAAGCGACTGCCATCTGACCTTCCAACCCGGAGGGTAACTAGGCCTTATTGGGATTAGTCCGGTTTCCTCACGATGTTTTCCTTCACCGAAAAGCGACTTGCAAATATCAAATGACATTTCGCACATAAGTTCCGAAAAACTCATTGGTACGAGCAGGGGTTCGAACCCGCGACCTCCGGATCGAAAGTCGCACGCTCTTACCGCTAGGCCACCAGCGCTTCCATGTTACATGAAACAATATCAGCAATAAATAGTTAGTAATAGTGGCTAATTGAAGTGAAAATTCTAATGCGACTTCCAACTGACAGCGCGTAACACTCAGTCATTGTTACTTTGCGTGAAATGCCGCTCACTCAGCTCGCGTAATTCTGCGTAACATTCTGTCAGTGTCGTTACGCTCAACGACTCACACATTCCATTCATTCACTTATTCACTCAATCACTGACAGATCTAACAGAAATGAATTGGAATGTGTGTGTTTTATATTTAGATCGAGTGCAAAATGAGTTTGTTGGTTTTTTCAAAATTTGATCAAATAGCAATGTAAATAAAATATTTTAATAATAATAAAAATAAATAAAGGACATTTTACACAAATTGAAAAACGGTAAGCTCAAGAAGGCCCAGACAACGACCAAATACTTATGTACATAGACTAGAACAAATATCGATTTTCATGAACCCGGGACATCACTACCGGCTAAGAACACGGTAAAAATTAAATTTTGAAAAAACCCCCGACCGCGACATAAGTTTTTCTGTGGCTAAGAACACTCCCGACTTACTCAGCTTTCAGACAAGAAAACTAAATCTAAATCGGTTCATCCGTTCGGGAACTACGATGCCACAGGCAGACACATACATAGACAGACAGACAAACAGATAGACAGACAGACACGTGAAACTTATAACACCCCTTCGTTTTTGCGTCGGAGGTTAAAAAGATGGACGTAACTAAACGCAAAAACGTGTCACTTGACAAAATTTTTGAGGTTCTTTTTTTATTCACTTCTTCCGCGCGGAGGGACTCCACGTACTGTTTTTTTTAATAATATAATTATGCCAATATTAAATTTATTTTACAAAATGAATTGGTTAGTTCTTCATTCTACGTTTTATACTTCTTTATTAGTGAGTACCTAATAATTTTGGAGTTATAGCCTGTCAACCAAACTTTGGCAGTAGCAATGTACATCAAACTAAAGTATCCCTATGAAACGAACAAAAACCAGCAATGTACGTCGAACAGCCACAGATATATTTTTTTCAAGGGGCTCTCTCCTTCCTTACGAATTAGATAATGTATTAAAAAGGGACGGATATGTGCTAGTTATTTCTCTTTTTGGTAGGGTGGAGATTTCCACAGATAAGATACAAATGACACGCGAATTTCCACCGATTTTCAAAACTAGTGTTGCTAGCCCGAGATTTTTAAAATTTGCCGCCTTTTTCTAGTGACAAGATTTGGTTGACGGTCTATAGAATAAATATCTCGAGTCTTCAATATCTTTATTCTATTTATGCTTTACAAATAAATATTTCTTTAACTACTTAACTATTTACAATAAGAATCATAAGCTAAATAATTATAAGCACCATTAAAGGAGCGCTCAAAAATAGTAGGCCCTGGAATTTAGACAAAAAGGATTCTTTGGTGTGGTTAGTTTGATAGATACCGCGGTTAGGGGTTCTGTGGCTAGTCCTCGTATACTTTAGGAATTTTAGGATAATCCCGGGAAAACTATTATAATTTGTATATGTATAAATTAATTTTAAAACGTTCACTGTCCGTGACCCATACATGGGTCACGACGAACTATTGTCATAAATTAAATTTTAAATTCGTCTCCGGAATATGGGTCACCATACCAGAGGGTCACCATACCAGAGGGTTACCATACCAGAGTCTGAGGGTCACTATAGCAGAGGGTCACCGTGTAAGCCCTTTGCTTGGTAAGGAAAGGAAACAGAAATATTTGTGAACGTGTTGAAACTAAAGCCTGACCAGAAATACTTGTATATGACTACGCGCTATGTTGCAGATTTTTTTTCTACTATAGTGAACTGTGACCGCATACATCAGAATAACATTGTTCTCTTGAAAATGTAGGGTTTAAAGATCTATGCACGACCCTGTAAATGACGAATAACAGTTCGGGGGTAGAAAAATAACATAATGTGCTTAACGTAAACCATTTTAAAAGCATTTTAATAATTACTAACCATTTCTTTCATAATTAATGAATCTACGGTTGTACTCACGTTATTAAATCGCTAATATTTACATTACTTCACATTGAAACTACTGTACTAAATCTAAAACTTTTTCTCCTCATAGTTTGAACTGCTATTCTTGTTTCCTGATTTTTCTTCATTACTTTTTACTCCCTCTTCTGTAAAAAAAAACATGAATTAAAAAATAATTGTCAGTACGTAATTTTAAGTTTTTTGATATTGTTTTGTTTCTCATTTTTCCTTTAAAATATAAATATTACAATATTTGTAACTTTGCATGGATTTACCTACTAAAGCAAGATTCAATAAACTAAGTAAATATTAAAGACAGAAGTCCAGTAATTTTTTAATTGAGTCTTTGGAAGTTTAGAGAAAAGCTTCAACATTTATCTTGACGCCGGGATATCCCGGGGAGAGAGACATCCCGGGGAGAGGGACATCCCGGGGAGCAGAAGTCCACAAGATATGAAAAACATGTACAAGATTTTAAGGAAATTTTATAAATAAAAAGCTTTATGGAAATTCGTTAAAAGTAATATTGAAAACTCGACATTTTAAACTTACCTAAACTGTTATTTTCGGTAATAATTTCATTCCAAGGTTGAACTTCTCCAGACATGAAGATAATATAAAACAGGTTACTGAGGAAGTAGAAAGCGATGGACATGAAGAAGACCTTTCTCCATTCAGAAGCGCTCGTCTAAAAAAATGTGTTGTAACACAATACAACGTATATAACTAATAGGTATATAACTATAGATAAATGAATTTAGACTTATGTTGACCAGACAGGCAAGTAAGGGCGCGCGATAAATGATAAAACATCAGGCCGTCCCTATCACACTATTTGTAAGTGCGATAGGGACGGCCTGATGTTTTATCGTTTATCGCGCGACCATGATTGCCTGCCAGGTTATAGTCATAGACCGTGATTAATAACTTTTTTTTTTTTTTTTTATAATGCATAATACCATACATAACTGCAACGAATTATAAGGTCAGCGCGATAAAAATCAAAAAGGTAATCAATCATAGTCTATATCCACGGTCATAATTCTAATTAAAATAACCGCGAGTTATTCAAATCTTACATTATTATTAATAAATTCGCTAAATTCAATTGGAATTGTAAGAATAACCCTTTCTTTTTTAATAGCTGTATCAAACAATAAATACCTCATCTCTGACCACAGCTGAGACACTGAGTGGCGCTAAAATGGAGAAAATGTTTGAAATGCCATTGGTTATACCCATCAAGGTACTGGCAAAGTTCGGTGATATATCAATGTGTGTTATCTGAAAACGATAAAAAAATAATATATAAAATAATAAATAGTTTGGAATTATTCAGTTCAGCTCCGCGGTAATATAAAAGGTAAAGAAATCCAAAATAACAACCAAAATACTCGCTATTCTCGACAAGTTGGGGCAGTATTTCATTTAATTGCAGGGGTAAAGAACACCAGAATTTCTCTGGACCGTACTTGGGTACCGCACGAAAAGCAACTTCAGCCGACAGTCAGTTTATTTTACATTAATTTGATTTATTTTGTCTTGAGGTAGACACCAGTCTTGCATCGCGTGTATCATAACGGTCGGTTTTATCTTACTTATTTATAACAAAAATTACAATATTAACCTTACCAAGAAACCGACGTATTGAGCGCCGTTTAATCCAACTGTGACTATTAGAATGACAACCGCTAGTGCCAAGTGTCCCGGTGGAAGATAGGAAAGGACCAGCAATGCGGCTGCAGGACCCCAAAACGCTGCGACAAAACCAAATATATCCGACAAAATCACACTATTTGAAAGTTTTCATGTGAATGTTACTAGAATTTATGAAAAAAAAATTCAAAAATCATAAATTGTCAAAATGCTGCACTATTAAACATACCAATAGTGTTAAAGATTTTTCGTGTAGTGGATATGGAACAAATATTTCTGTTGATAAGGAAGTCCGCTGACCAGCTGAAGATGAAACTGAGGATGTACATCGCAACATAGGGAAGTGCAGATAAGAAGCCGTTCTGAAATGCAAATATATTATTTTGAAGAAATATTTTCCAAGGGAAATTAGTTTACAATTTTAATTATTAAATTTAGTTTAAGATCAAAATTAGGTAGTATGCATTTTTCAAACTTACGCTTTTAATGTCAACCCCAAGAACTTTAGACATGTAGGAGGGCATCTCAGTGAGGAGCGTCCAGAAACCAAGACTTTGTCCGCAATGCGCAAGTAGGATAGCCAAGAAGGGTAGCGAGGTCCAAATGCTCTTCCATGGGGTCACCATTTTCTAAAATATGTGATATGTTAAAAGTTATCTGTAATGCATAAATATGATCCTAACAATAATGCAATAAATAAATAAAGAATATGAAATAACAAGAAACAACCTTGGGATTAAATCAAAGATCATAGACGACAGTAGGTACCAATCTCTCTAAAACTCGTGTGGGAGGTGAAAGCCCACCCTTAGAGTTGGTCAATGACACCTAGTCTCACAGTGACTCTCAGTAAGGGTCAGTTGCCTCACCCACATTTAACAGACACATCAACTTTACGCAGCAGAGGTCTAGGGAACTTCCCGTACAGTTTAGCCACAGAGAACCTCCTATAGAGTGGCAGTCTTGTATATTTGGTTCGCGATACGAGTCACCAGTGTTTGGGGTGCGAGGAGCGGGCGGGGAATGTGTTAAGCGCGCTGTGATTGGCCGTTTCAAGGACGGCGGGCAGTCGCGCCAGATGAAAAGGGACAGAAGTATGACTGTCCCTCTACTGACGCGTAAGTGGCCAATGTAAGTTGACCTATGCCGGCTCTGAATAAATTATAAATATGACTTATTTGTGGAATGTAATGCCGTCTGTTTTTAAATTTGAGCTTCTTGTTACCTTTCCACACCATTTCACACTACAGGTGGACATCTTTAAGGCATCAAAATACCCTTTTCCAATTTTTTTGTGCGAAAAACACGCGCTGCTTTCGGGTCTGTTACTTGGTCGATACTGATCGGGCACGGCGAGCGCCCGCGCTTATATCAGTGCAAATACTAGGAAGGCTGGCCACCGCGAGTCGTCTTGTAATAGATGTCTATAGGGGTTGGTCTGTGAGTTTAGCGAACGCTCATACGGTGACGAACGGTATCATGTAACTACCTAAGACGGCTTTTGATGAATTTGGGACCAGTTCCGGAGTTCCTTCCCAATGGTTCATGGCATTAGCCGCGATAGCTCTGTTTCACTGGACTTTATCACTGGAAGGCTTTGTTACTTTTTCTTTAACATATGATATAATTATGTTAGTTAATAAATATACGTCTTTACCTTCACTTTGCTTATATCAGCCGAAGAAGTATTTGTTTCAATAAACTTCCTCTCCTCCTTCGAAATCCAACGGCTCATACCCGGCGTGGATGCCCCAAAGATGATCCACAGAAGGGACCAGCTCAAGCAGGCGGCTCCCGTGACGTAGTAAATGGAAGGCCAGCCCCACCTGCTTGCTGAGAGCACTCCGGCTGATACCATTTCGATTACGGTGCCTAGTTGAGCTCCTAAAATAGATATTTATGTAGATGACAAAGCCTGTAGCCGATTTGTTTTATGTCCACTTAACGAAGCTTGCGCTGCTGATCACAAACTATTTCTGTTGATAATTATGAGAAGTAAAACTAACTGTTTATTCTTAGGTGTTGTTTTAAAGGTCTGATGCAAAACCATGCCTTTTCTGTTCAACCAATATTTATTTAGCCATAGAAATTAAGTGTCGGAAGTTTCGGCCTGGACCCAGCCCAGTCTAAAGTGAATCATTCTTTAAAATACCCTTGCCTATGCTAAATTTCTAATTCTTTAATAGAAACATGGTCAAAAACCTAGAAAAAAAAATTACCTGCATATACTATGGTCCCCATTCGACTTCTTTCAGAAACTGGTGACCACTGTCCAAGCAAACCGTGAAGGCTGGGAACCTGAAGACCTTGACCAAGGCCCATGAGAATTCGGCAAGCGCAAACAGCTACCCACCCACCCTGACAAGAAAACATATTCAATATGGCAGTTAGTTCCACATGGAACTTTTTGCAGTAACGGTTAAAATTTTCGCTGCACGGAAATATTTCCTTAGAGAAATTACTTAGCTAAAATATTTTCCAAGTAACTTTTTAGTAGAAGTCTTAGCCAGTGAGCATTTATTCAAGGTGTAAACAGAAACGTAATAGATACACAGTGAGTGATACAACATTTACGGAAAACGAAATCAAAGGGATGATTGTTTTAATGATAATGATCATGATTATTAAAATGTAGTTAACTCAGTGAGGATTTCGTCACCAGTCAGGTTTGAGTAATTGATTCTGATTACATGCCTTTTGAGCAGCATATGGCACGAGAAAATTAACGACACCATTGATCAGCATCGCAGTCAAAATAAGGTTTTTGCCCCCAAACCTTCCGGCCATCATACCAGCAGGGATCTGAAGCAGTATGTAGCCCCAGAAGAAGGATGAAAGGATTATGTCTTGGATGCTCCGGTACCACTCGAAAACCTAGAAAAATATAATGTTATTCAACTGTTTTTTTTACGACATAGGCAGGTACCTGACCGAGAAAGCTGGTCCCAAGCTCTCAAGAGCCGTGGCAAATTGTTGGGATAACGCTATAAAATAGTCACATGTCGAACAAAACGACCAAGGACATTACCAATAGGAACACTCACAGGGTATCCATAGTCGTTGGGACTGGTCATGGCTACGATTCCCATGCTCATACTGACGCGTGTGGCGTAAGCAACAGTGGTAGACAGGAACAGTAGAAATACCATGACGTGACGCATTCCGAACTTTATATCTGGAAGAAAAACGAGTCAATTTAAATTGATGAATAAGGTATCAAACGGTTTTATTTAACTTCATTAACACACATATAGGTAATATCTTATGACATTGCAATAGGAAATGGCTTGACGATGATATTAACACTCTGCAAGGATATGCAAGGGCGTTTCTTCAGACTTAAAAATCTGCACAGCCGGTTCGCATGCTTCCTTAAAGTGTGCATATGCTTATTTAGGTGGCAGTGCTCAGCCAAGCACCCTTATTAGGTTGCGAAGTTGGTTCTTCAACAACGCCAAGGCATTCAAGTATTGCCTTATTGTTGAAGGCCTTGGGGGGTTACCATGACGTACTAAAGACGTTCAGTTTAGGTTGAGAGAAAGGGACACAGCTATAGCAGTTACATAGCTCCGTCCCTCTCTCTCAACCTAAACTTAACGGCTTTAGCACGTCATGGTAACCCCCCTGGTGAGAGCTTTGAATGGTTCATGCCTGGCATGGTTCTTCACAGCTGAATGGTTTTGCATTGAGAGTAGGTTTTTAGGGTGAGTTTAGTTAGGCTTCGGGATACCACAGAAGGACTCTGGGTTTCTGGACTCCTTCAGGCCCTGTACGTGCAGATTCGTCGGATTTTTCATTACCTACGATACCTGCGTGCCCCGGCGTAACCCATCTTAATACAACCTTGTTTTTAAATAGATCCAAGGTTGTATAACCATTGGATATCCGAAGGGATGTAGTGTAGTTGACATAGTTGCATTGCAGGTTGATTGTCGTATATTGTAGGACTGTGATCGATACTAACTCTTCATTATACCAAAATTTTATCCTTGAGAAAATTGAGGCCTGGCGGCTATGGGCTCTTAGTCTAATTGAAATCAGATATAACAAGAATGTTGCTATGATATCAGAACTGTCACAAACAATGACAGGGAGTGACTTCGGCTTACTAAATTTTTCACATGACTATCTGTCATTTAATCGTATCTAATCGGGCGACATGATCTTGTCTGTACGAGATTTATTGCCGTATGATCGACCCTACAGATTAGATTAGATTAATTTGTTTCATAATACAGATTACATTATCAAACGATATCAAATAAATGTCAAAGTATTATCTCCTGTTGTAGCGGTGGCAAAAATATAAGTCAAATTACAAGAAATTCAATAAAATATCAATTAATAAATATTGCATATCCTATAACCTAATTAAGAACAATGATATTGAAAATTAATTAATGTCAATTTATGATCTGGGTGGGTGGGGTTTATGATGTGGGTGTCGTAGAAGGCGACTATGGGATATGGGTTAAATTGTGGCGTAGGCGAGAGGCTGGCAACCTGTCACTGCAATGTCACAGTTTCGTTTTCTTTCAACCCTTTATTTGCCAAGAGTGGCACTGAAGCTTTAGTAGTTTCGTGTGTTCTGCCTACCCCTTTATGGGATACAGGCGTGATTGTATGTATGTATGTATGTTATGATCTGCAGTGTATCGTTTAAATAACCAATAATAATATCTGGGCAACCGAGCTTCGCTCGGTTCTGTTTCGTATCCTTGACATGTGTCGCCATCTAGTTCAAAAATGAATAGTACCTACATCGAGCGAAAGAATTCTCAGCCTTAACAACACAACTACTCCACACGAGATGGCGCGCATTTCGCCACAAAAACTCAAATAGTGTATTTTCTATTCGTTCTAGCCTTGACCTGTGTCGCCATCTAGTGTTTGCAATAAATAGTACTTACATCGACCGAAAGAATTCTGTCTTAACAGTACAACTACTGCATACGAGATGGCGCGCGAAGAAAAATGCATGAAAACTCGAAAATTCGCGTTTTCCGGGACCTAAGGATAAGTTAGACCGATTTTTCACCCCCAAAAACCCCCACATAACAAATTTCTGCGAAATCGTTAGAGCGGTTTCCGAGATCGTCAGTGTAAATAAATAAATAAATAAATATACAAGAATTGCTCGTTTAAAAGTATAAGATTCATTATATTCATTAACGAAATGAAACGGTCTGCAACACAAAAACTCTCAATAGGCGTCTGAAAGTTTGGTCACACAGTCCAGTTGGAAGTCGTTCATAATATTGCTCCTATGACGTGAGGGTTTTTTGAGCTAAGGTCATAGTCATAGTTTCAAATAGGTTTTGTGAAAAATGGGTCAAAATGCGTTGTTCTACAAATATTGCATCTGCATGAGTGTCTGGCATTTACTCCGGCCAAAGTACTTTTGTATTATGAAGAGATATTTCGAATCAGTCGAGTTACCCCATATTATTGTTCCGTGTGATAATAATGAATGAAAATGAGCACAGTACACGGATAAGGCATCCGTGTGATATGATGGGAAGTGCAAAAACGGCTCCACTCAATTTAGCACGTACTTTATCGACGTGACTTTTCCAGTTAAAGTAGGAATCTATGATGTCTAGAAACCGGTTTTCGCTGCATATAGGTAAAGGGGTGTTCAAGAAGCAAACAGGGGGGTTACCATGACGTACTAAAGACGTTCAGTTTAGGTTGAGAGAAAGGGACACACCTATAGCAGTTACATAGCTCCGTCCCTCTCTCTCAACCTAAACTGAACGGCTTTAGCACGTCATGGTAACCCCCCAGGTATTTAAACTTGACGTCCCGAGAAAATCATGACATCCAATTTTCGAACTGGAAGAGATCCCTCTAAGGGATGTTTACCTTTGTACTGTTTAACTGTTTAACTTTATACTTTGTAATTATTTACTGTTACCTATTTAGTTACTGCGTTATATGTTTTTGTACAATAAAGAGTGCTACTACTACTAATACTGCTACTAAAATTTAACAACATTTAAAACTAAAATATAAACAGTAACTATAGAAAAACAAGTGCAGTGATATACACGCATCATCTATCAGCTGCTAGTGTATCAAATAATAATAAAAATTGCTACCTGGTTTTGGCGCCCGAACCTGTTGCGTCATAGCCACCATTGTTTTGAACTCAAAATTTACTAATAAAAAAATATATAAGTATTTTACTTTTAGGTGTATTCGTTTTTTTTATTCATTAACTGCAATGTGTCGCGGTTTGTATTTAGCTACTCAAAGCATTGCCGAGTGAGCAGGAAGTTGGCGTTTGCGCCGGTTACTATTGAAACTGTTTTTATATACCTATCAATCGAGTTGTCGATACGGGCCGGGCGAATCTGTACGGCTGCCGGAGCGTAGAGGGTTTTATCGTAGACACTGCGTCGTTGCCACATTCATATATGATACGTTATTAGAGTAAGCCGCGAAGAACTCAAAGTTTATATTTACTGATTGTCAGACTCACAGAGATAAATAACGATGTAGAGATCAGAGCCATCCCTGATTCAGCATTAGATTCAGCCTCAGTAAATACTATGGCTGTGTCATCTGCATAGGAGAAGGTTTCTGCATATGGAATGGCCATTTCACAGAGGTCGATGATGTCAACCAAGAACAGGGTAGGCCCCAATACACTTCCTTGTGGCAAACCATATGACATTCTGTCATCCCACTGATAAGTTTCCCCAGCTTGACTTGTGGTTTCTTGCCAGAAAACTAACTTGTTAACAAAGAAACTTGTGTTTCTCTAACCCCTTTTTTCTCTAGTTTGTGTACAAGCATAACAAGCATAGGAATAGAGACGGTATCAAAAGCCTTTTTTTAGTTCAAGAAATATAGATTTATAACATTTAATCTCATTCAGAATTTTACAATTCACTTATTATGAATCTCTTGTCATTATAATTAGCAGTAATGGGCGTTTATAACACAACAAAAGTGTAGTTACTTATACAAAACACTTGGACAGTAGTAACTGTTATTTGTATATAGTGACAGCGTATGTACAACATTAGGGGGTGAGACATATGATAGAATATTTTAAATTTGATAAAATAAGCAAGACCCCTAAATACTACGCACTTCTTATTACTATCTAAGGTTTCCACAGCTAGACGTGACATAAGGACAGTTATGGCATCTTCACTTGTTTTCCGTGTCTAAAATCAAATTGATTTTGTGATAAAAGATTAAATTTTGTGACATGTCATTTAGGTAGTATCTTATCTAGGATCTTTAACATAACATCAGGTAGCACTGATATCGGCCTGTAGTTATTGATATTGTCTCAATCCCCACTCATGCGCACAGGAGCGATTATAATGTTTAAATATTTTTGAGAATAATATCTAAGCCAAAATTAAGATTTGTTATTATAGAACCAACTCTTAAGCTGCGTAAATACTTTATAAACTTCATAGGTACGTTGTACCAACCCAGCGTACTAGTAGATTTCAGTTTTTTTTTATCTAGTTGAAGATTTCAATACATAATGGCTTACAGGCAATAGAACTAATGATCCAGGCTCTATAGGAAGTCGGCCAAGAAACACATTTCGATCGTTTTCAGAGTTCTGTTCTTCTTCTGATTCTGAAGGAATCTGTTCCACGAGATGTTTACGAATGTTAGCTATATACTTATCGTCACCACTTTGAAAAATCTTGTACAAATATGTTCTTCTGTCAATGAAAAGAAAAAATATATTGAACAGAATGCATTCTTACTGCGTTTTAACTTCATTGTGAGATAAGAGATTTTTTCAATGTAGTGATATTAATTACATAAATGATGTGCTGACTCTTATGCCTTGCCAATTGGAAACATGGCTAATTTCTATGCCAAGATTTAACTTATTTAAATATTTTTAAATTATTCCTTTAATTTAAAATATGGCAAAATTCGCACCTCCTCCGGCAGGACTCGAACCTGCGACCAACTGTTCTAGATTCAACATTATACTGTAAGTGAATTAATTATTTTGTTGTGAAAAAAAAAACGCTTAAACATTTTCAATATCTTTATTCTATTTCAGCTTTACAAATAAATACTTTCGTTACCTAACTATTTACATTAAATCATAAGCTATATTTATTATTAGCACCATTCTTGAAACGCTCAAAAATAATAGACCCTGGAATTTAGACAAAAAGGAGTCTTTGATGTGGTTACTTTGAAAGACCAGTTTCTGGGTTCTGTGGACAATCTTAGAGTTCTTTAGGAATTTTAGGATAATCCCGGGAAAGCTATTTTAAATAGTTTGTAACTTAATTATAACACGTTCATATGTACATACATATATAGTTACATGGGTCACGACGAACGATTGTTATAAGTTCGGGCCCGGAACAAGGGTAACAAAGTAGCCGAATGAGAAAATCTGAATATTTGTGAACGTGTTAAAACTGTGCTAAATGCCTATGTCAATTTATCATAGTTTTAGTTGGGGGATACTATCATTGACGTACTTTCATAGTTTTTTTGTACCTACATCTATTTTCCGGAATTGAAGAATTCCCATTTCGCACCGAACAGTAATTGAAGTTCTTTAAAGTCTCTTTCTTGTAGCTTCGATTAATAACAAATGGAACGTATTTTTATTGTGACACATTTCTAAATGACCTAATACCAAAAGAATATAACAAACAATTCATTAATTACAGTACTAACCATTGCTTTCACAGATTTGTTGCTGCTAACCAATGAACGACTTATCAGTTTAAAGGATGACTCACGCTAAGCCGAGCCGAGCCGAGCCGGCACGGGCCGGGCCGAGGCGTCCGGCACATCATTTTCAGTGACTGATGATCACGTGGAATTTCTTATACAGGGTGTTCCAATGAACGTAATACAAAACATGTTATTCAAACTCGTCTTCCTATTGCTAAAACACTATCTTAGGTCGCGTGTTGTTAAACTAATTAATAATCATTAGTATCATTGTTTTCCTAAATTCTGTTAATTTGGTCACAACATGGTTTAACCCTTCCTAGGTTGTTAAGAGAAAATAGTTCGAACCTAGTTTTGTAGTATAAACTCACCTTTTTGGTTATCTAGACTGACATCTTATGAATAAAATGCATTCTGACATGTTACCTGTCACAATAATCAACACCTTGATAACTGATAAGACACCTACAACTAACATATAGCAAGACATGCCATGACGTCACAATGAGTGTCCACATTTCCAGAATTGGATTTATTTATTTTGTTAGAAAATTTGCAAAATTTAATTACGTCCAATTTTAAGGTCTGAATACCTACATGCAATATAATATCTTCGTCGTTAATAGAGCCGGAATCACTTATTTTGAATTACGTTCATTGAAACAACCTGTATAGATAATGAATCGCCAGAATCCGCGGCCCGGTCTAACTTGAGACTTCGTGTTAATGCGGTAGTTAGGTAAGGTACCCACTTTGTGGTAACAAGTGAGATCACTATAAATAGGTAATATATCGGTCTTGGACGCATATTAATACTTTAAAGATATCAAAATGACCTATATATATTATATATATTATTAGATACTATGCAAAGACATATGTAACTCCGTATAGACGGATAAAGTCTAAGAAAAAACGTACCTCAAAGCCATAGAGAAAAAGGTACGGTGGCCTAGATGGCGTTACACCTTTGGGGAACGCTCGGCTAGATGGCGCTAATATTAATATTTGACATTTTAATACATATCAAACTAAGAATATGGGCCAAATTGTCAAAACTGAGGTTCAAAAGTTCTAAGCTTGTGTCGAGAGATGGCAGTCTATGCACTGTGATTACACATTTTACTTTGACAATAACGCTCTATAATACTCGATCCTCTTTGATACTATGTGATAGGTGGATTTATATCTCGATCACACTAATAAATACTTCAACATGTCTATACCTCAAAAATTGCAAAGACAAGTGCAAATTTGTTTTTTGTAAGTCGTGTTGAAACTGAAATACATCGGACCTTTTTATTCATCTTTGCGCAGCTTAAGATAACGTATTTTATTTAAGGTAAATTTTAACTTTTAGCCATTATCATTCTGAAATGTGACTAGTGACGAACGAAACAGATGAATGTTAAATCATTTAAAAATTAGACAAATAAAAAAACTATTTTGGTGTTATTTAGCTTATTATAAAAATATTAATATGTAACACGCAAATTCTACATAATAATTGTATTATGGTACTTCAGTTCAAAACGCCTTTATCTCGTAAGGAGCAAATTGTACATTAATAAAAATAGTTTAAATTCTTTGTAAGCTCTGAATTAATCACATAACACTTGTAATATTGTAATAGATAATAACTGCTCTCATATTTTTTAAAGTTTATGAAAATTAACTAATAATTTACAACTACTTACGTTATTACATAAAATAATAGTCACACATATTTTAAGCTCAAAATATTTTATAAATTATTATTGTCACTTCTTGCATTTAGATACTTTGAGCTCTTGGTTATCTCTAAAACTAAATTACATGACTAGCTAGCACAGCTAACAAATAAATTAATATTTACATTACACCGCAACCCCTCGTTTCAACCCCTTATTTGCCAAGAGTGGCACTGAAGCTTTAGTAGTTTCATGTGCTCTGCCTACCCCTTTATGGGATGCAGGCGTGATTGTATGTATGTATGTATGTATTACACCGCATTAAAACTTCTACTAAAACTAAAACTTCTCCTCTCCATAGTTTGAACTGCTTTTGTTCTTTCTCGATTTTTCTTCATTACTTTTTACTCCATCTTCTGTGAATAAAGAAAAAAACATTAAAAAAAACGTCGTCACTAATTTCGAATTTGTAGATTTTTATTTGTTTTAACGTGTTATATTTTAAAATAAAAATGTTACATACAGTTTTATGTAATATTACAGCTTTTCATGGCTTCAATGGGGCACGATTCAGTAAACAGTATTAAAGTGACGACCGCTCTGGCCTAGCGGATAATGACTCTGCTTGCTAAGCCGCAGTTCCCGGTTCGAATCCCGGTAAGGGCATTTATTTGTGTGATGAGCACAGATATTTGTTCCTGAGTCATATCCATGACTCAGGAACAATTTTTCTATGAATAATATGTGTATTTGTATATTAAATATACCATTGTCTGAGTACCCACAATACAAGCCTTCTTAAGCTTACCGTGGGGCTCAGTCAATCTGTGTAAAAATTATAAAAAAAAAGTAAAGTCGACGATGTATGAGAAACTTGTAAAAGCCAAAAACCAATTTACTTGATATAAAAAACTTACCTAAACTATTATTTTCTGTGATGGTTTCATTCCAAGGTTGAACATTGCCAGACATAAAGAGGATATAAAACAGGTTACTGAGGAAGTAGAAAGCGATGGACATGAAGAAGACCTTTCGCCATTCGGAAGCGCTCGTCTAAAAAACGGTAAAAAAAGATAAATACTTATATAGAATATAGACATATTGATCAGGATATAGACCGCGGTTATGTACCTATTTGATCTTTGTTGAGCTCCCAATGTTGAATCGCAGTAGCATGCATACTGTAATGTAACTGAAGATCACGGCTAGATTTCAAAGTTGTTGTCAACCAATACAAAACCTTCATTTACCTGTGATCATAATTGCATGTACCGCATCGAAATATCAGGAGCTCGACGAAAATCAAATAGGTCGTATGGTCCATATCCCGGTCAATATAATTCTAATTAAAGTAACCGTGAATCATTTAAAACTCATATTATAATCAAATTCACTCAATTCAATTTGAATCGTCTTAAATATAGTAACCCGTTATTTTCTAACACAGAAAACTATTTTTTAAGGTTACATTATTAAAAATCGATTATTTACTAAAGTAATTCGATCCTGCAAACCTGAGTAACTTCGATAACGACTTCCACCGCCTACTAAAGTGATTTCTTTGATAATTAAAAAGCGCCTGAACATTTTTTCACCTAACACCGATAAATTTTTAAATTGATCGGAAAGAGGTTGTTATATTCTCAACCTTTTTAATGGCGCTCAATTACTATTAAAGACCCTGTATTTTTATTTTAAATTTTAAAAGTAAGTAAGTATCTAATTTTAATGAACTTAAGAGTCAGCACGAAAACCAGAAGCGCTATATTTATAAATGTGTCTTCTTCTTCCTCCTACCCTTATCCCACGTTATGTGGGGTCGGTATAGGGTTTCTGCTCGAGAGTCTCGAACTCGAGACCTCGAGAATTTCAGCTTCATTCGAGACGAGAAAAATATGACAGCTACTCGAGACGTCTCGAGTCCCGAATGTAAAGTACGACCTGAAGTGAAATGCAACTTTTTACCTTCTGTATAAGGAAAGGCATGGAAAGATTTGCGATGTCCGGCGTGGCTTCCGTAGCTCAATTGGTTAAGAGCCTTGCACGGATTGCAAATGATGCGGGTTCAAGTCCCGCCGGAAGCGTAAATTTTTCCATTTTTTCCTTTAATATAAAAATGTTTAGAATCGTTAGCAGACGTTTCTGCTTGTTAAAAATAAATTTAAAACTATCAATTTTACATTATTTTGACGTTTTTTTTTAAAGCAGCCTTATGTTTATTTCAAAGAAGATTTTTATTGCTCTTACGCATTTTTTATAATAGTGTGGTGCAATAAAAACTACTAATCATATTGTCGTTTATTATTTTATCAAAATTTTACCATTTATAAAAAAGACTCGAGACTCGAGAAGACTCGAGACTTTGGGATCGAGATTTCTCGAAACTCGAGACTTCTAATAGGTCGAGAAATCAGAAACCCTAGGTCGGTACAACACATCTTCCTCTTTCATTCTCCTCTATCTTTCGTCAACTCAACACTCACGTCTTTCTTTCTCATATCCCCTTTCATTCCTTTCCATCCCTCAATATTCATCTCTAACATTCATTTGCCTAAGTAAGTATATGAGATTCATCATTCCTCATTACATGCCCGTACCACGCCGACCTGCTTGTCCTCTTTTCCGTTATAGGTGCAACTTTCAAACTTCCCCTAATATACTCATTACTGATTTTTGTTAATGTCTCATAACAAGAAATACCTCATCTCTGACCACAGCTGAGACACTGAGTGGCGCTAAAATGGAGAAAATGTTTCCAAAGCCATTGGTTATACCCATCAAGGTACTGGCGAAGTTCGGAGATATATCAATGTGTGTTATCTGAAAGAATAAAAAAACACAACGTTAAAGTAACTTTAAACTTCAGAATTCACCGGTGAGCATATTATATTAAAGCTTAATTGATTTTGGGATTCTTAAGTCCAGCTCGGCAAAAGGGAAAGTAAAGTGTAGGTAAATCCAAACTAACAACAAAAACACTCGATGTTCTCATCTTTACAAATCGGGACAGTATTTCATTCAATTCTCAGCACCAGATTTCTCTTTGGAAATTACATAACGCAGAAGGACTTTAGTTGACTTCTTTTGTCTTGAGGTATGTTCACTAAAATCTTGATTACCGTATGTATAAGGTTCGTTCGGTTTTACTTTACTTATTACAAAAATTACAATAATCTTACATACCAAGAAACCGGCATAGTGAGCGCCGTTTAATCCAACTGTGACTGTTAAAATGGCAACCGCTAATGTCAAGTGTCCCGGTGGAAGGTAGGAGAGGACCAACAATGCGGCTGCAGGACCCCAGAATGCTGTAAAACAATAAATGTATCTGAAGTTTTTCTGTTAATGTTAGTACAATTAACGAATAAAATTTCTAAAATCATGTTGTCAAAGATCCCGGACTACAAATTGCATTGAACATACCAATAGTGTTGAATATTTTTCGTGTAGTGGACATGGAACAAATATTTCTGTTGATAAGGAAGTCCGCCGACCAGCTGAAGATGAAACTGAGGATGTACATCGCGACATAGGGAAGTGCTGACAGGAGGCCATTCTGAAATGCAAATAAATTTTTCTCGATAAATACTTAATAGCGATAATAATGAACGAAAATCAACTCTAAGATAAAAGGAAATCATAAGAATTTGTAGTAAATATTAATCAGTTTTTAATTATTGACCAAAAAATTGTTAGTGCGTGTTTTCAGCGTAACTAGAATTCGCGATTAGATCATTGGCCCATGCTATTACAATTGAGCTACTAGAAACACGTCTAGATTTTCGCCATATCTCTGATCAAATTTAGTTTGAGATCAAAATTAGTATTAATTTTTCAAACTTACGCTTTTAATGTCGACCCCAAGAACTTTAGACATGTAGGAGGGCATTTCAGTGAGGAGCGTCCAGAAACCAAGACTCTGTCCGCTATGCGCTAGCAGGATAGCCCAGAAGGGAAGCGAGGTCCAAATGCTCTTCCATGGGGTAACCATTTTCTAAAAAATGTGGTATATTAATACTTATTTGTAATACAAGCCTAATAAAAAATGTGTAATTGATTTGATCCTAAATTTGTTTATAGATGGAGCACCAATGTCTCTCGCTATCAAAATCTTGTGAAAAATACGTATGGAATGAATGATCCTTAGAGTTAGCCAATGATGCCTATTCTCACTAAGGCACCAGCACTAGCAGAAAGTTTTTGACCAGTTCCGGGGTTCCAAGTGGTTCATGGCATTAGCCGTGATGAAGACGTCTATTTGAATTTGGCTTTCTCTTGTGGAGAACTTTGTTATTTTTTCTTTAACGTAACTTCAGTTTATGGATCGTACTAACCTTGGCTTCACTTATATCTGCCGAAGAAGTATTTGTCTCAATATACTTCCTCTCCTCTTTCGAGATCCATCGGCTCATACCCGGCGTGGAGGCACCAAAGATGATCCACAGAAGAGACCAGCCCAAGCAGGTGGCTCCTGTGACGTAGTAAACGGAAGGCCAGCCCCACCTGCTTGCTGAGAGCACTCCGGCTGACATCATTTCGATTATGGTGCCTAGCTGAGCTCCTGAAAAATTACACCACATTTGTGATCAATTCAAATCAGTCAGGGAAACCATGGTAAAAGTGAATGGACTGTGTGTGATTATGAACTTATTGTAACTCACACATACTTATGTTTACGTACGCCGACCCCAAATGAACAGGGTAGAGGAGAATTATGATAATTATATCAGTTAAAGGTTGGTGAACTAATAAACCGGAAGCATAAAAGGTCAAACTTAAAACCATGTCCAGATATTTTCAGTGCAACCAATATTTTAGGGATAAGTTTTTTGTCTACGTGTTATTCACCTACAAGGTTTTAAATAGTTGTGCACAGTAGAGAAAAGTTCAGGACAAAGTTTTGATATTTGTACCAAAAGTGACGAGCCACAGTTAAAACGAAACACTGACACTTCTAGTCTGGACCCTGTCTGTATAACGTGAGTCATCTTTTAATAAACGCATTACCTACTCGTATACCAAATTTCTATTTTTTTTTTCAAAAATACGTGTCGTGGTGAAAATCTTTAAAGTCATAATTTACCTGCATATACAATGGTTCCCATTCGACTTCTTTCAGACACTGGTGACCACTGGCCCAGTAAACCGTGAAGACTGGGATACAGAAGACCTTGAGTCAGGCCCATGAGAATTCGGCAAGCGCAAACAGCTACCCACCCACCCTGAAAAAAAAAAAATACATTGAAAAAATGACCCGGAAGGAACAACTAGCCTAGCCGACGTGACAATCCTTTACATTTACAAGGGAGTCAAGTTTTTGTTTAAAAGCTCGAACTAATAGGTTAATAAATCGGTTAATAAATAGGTTAAAACATCAAATTAAATCAAACCCATTAATTACCAATTAAAAAAATACATTAAAAAAATGACCCGGAAGGAACAACTAGCCTAGCTGACGTGACAATCCTTTACATTTACAAGGAGGTCAAGTTTTTGTTTAAAAGCTCGAACCAATAGGTTAATAAGGATAATGCTAACTGTAAAACATCAAATTAAAACAAATCCATTAATTTATGGAACATTTGTGATTCCAAATCATCATTAAATTTAAAGGTCAATTCTACCAGCCAGCTAAGGACTTTAAGTTAATTTTCTTATGAAATATCAGATCTTTGCACTCTTGAAGAGCAATTGCAACTTTCTCATTCGTTTCTAAAAAAATAAGTTTCCAGTTGGTGTGGTAAAATAAATTTTAATCTGCATTTAAAAGCAATTAAACCCAACGACAAGCACTGATCTCCTAGAAATGTCGCCTCTTTACAAACTTTGATAGACCTCTTCCAATTCATCTCCAGAATGTTGGGACAAAGCAACGAATAATTTGTCTCTTGAAAATGTTTACTCATCTTCTGGAACTTATTTCCATGGCGTAAGAGTCGCGTTCTTTTGTTTTAGAACGTTTGCAAATATGGCGGACGGCAACATTGCTTTGGTACATTTCTTTCGGAGGGCGTTTCTTTTAACAAATTGCTGTCATTTGTTTTCGCCCGCAAGTTTAGTCAAGATAGATTCGTTGATTACTCCATTCAATGTTTGTCTTGGATACGGGTAATTAATGAAAACTAGTTGTTAAAATACGTATATTTCATTAATCTTTTTATCATTATTACCTACTGTACGTAATAGAGAGACTACTGTACGTAATAGATTTTTAAATAACTATTATAATTATAGCTAATGGTTATTTTTTGTATACGGGATTTTAAACAAAATTCCTTATTAATTAAATGTATTCCTGCTCTAGAACGATGCTGAAAAAGTTGTCTCAAAAATGGATGGTTTTATTCGAGGAAAATATATTACCTACTATTAGGTGAAGACAGGTTCGTAAATTTCGTTTTAAGACTGAGTTGAGAGCCCGAACCACCAAATATATAATATAACTAGATGTTTCCGTGAGTTATAATCGAGAGTAATGTTTTAATTGTAGATCAAGATGTTAAACAAGCATCTGAACTGCTAATTATAATTGCAGATATCAATCGTGTCATCATTATTTTATTCATGCAATTACAACTTTTACATGTCAAGTATGTAAAATAACAATAGTTTAAATCGATACCTTTTGAGCAGCATAAGGCACGAACAAATTGACGACACCATTGGACAGCATCGCAGCCAGAATGAGGTTCTTGCCCCCAAATCTTCCGGCCATCATGCCAGCAGGGATCTGCAGCACTATGTAGCCCCAGAAGAAGGATGACAGGATCAGGTCTTGGATGCTGCGCTCCCAGTCGAAAACCTAGAAAAGATAAAGTTACTTAAATTATTTTTTTAGTGAGTAGCCTACCATGAAATAATGCCTAATAGAGCAAAACCCTCTTAAGGCCACTTGCACCAACGAAAATGGAGGGTTAACCCGAGGGTTAACCTACCATTTTATATGGAATTTGACAGATGACAGCCCACTAACCCTGAGTTAAGTGGTTGGCGCAAGTGGGCTTTATAGAGACTAATAGATTATCCCAAAGTTTCATCCTTGAAAAAATTATTACTAGGAATGGCACAATCGCTCACGAAACTCTGGATATCTATCTCTATCGCGCTTCTTTCTATATTCGGCTACGGGGCCTATAATACTAAAATGCTACCTTGGAACACGACAGACGCCAAAGACTACATTTAATATAAAATAAACAGCTCTAAACGATCAAAGACGACTAGAGTGACTAAGATGACATAAAGACTAGAAATTTCGATAGCGTCCGCCATGACGGAGTGGCCTAGGGGTTCATGGCATTAGCCCAGATTGCTACTACAGATGCCGGTTCGAATCCGGCCTTCAGCACTGGAGCCTGGAGGTCACCTCTAACGCTTTTTATTTGATATAATATGGCATCATATTTTAGTTTTCAATTCTAAAATGTGTTATTTATTTATTTGCATATAGATAGGTACTTTACTTTCATTATTTTAACCTTTAAGGTCGCGTTGTGTTGATTCATAATGAACCTATAATATTTATATTCAACCCTGAACATAATGAGGTAGTTAATTAATATAAGAGCAGCCTTTGTTATGATTAATAATTTATTCGGCGTAAGATGTAAGTATCTATGTTAAAGGGGACAAAGAAGTGACCCGATTAAAATGTATTAAGTACTCGTAATAAATACATCTAAAATACACAGTACTTTTAGCTACCCAGCTTAAAGGTTATTAAATTCTTAGAAAGGTAATTGTGTGTGAAGTTTTAGAAAATCACTTCATTATAACACTTTAAATTCTCGCGTTTTGTACACATTTTTTAAAGACACACACGGGTCGAACGCGATAAAATAACATTTTTTTCTTTTATCCAACGTTTCGGCCAGGTTGCACTAGCCGTGGATTTATAAAAACGAATATCGGGTAGTTTGGTGTTGTTTACATCTCTAGTGAAATTTCGCTGGGACGTCAGCCTTTCGCGACCACGGCTAGTGCGACCTAGCCGAATTGTTGGATAAAAGGTAAAAATATTATTTTATCGCGTTCGACCCGTGTGTCTTTAAAAAAACACTTAATTATTGACACGGACTGTAGCAGCCATCAAGGTATGGCACACCATTATTTACTGGATTATCATGAATCAAACAGCCATTATCATTGCATGAATTCTTACTCAGGTTTTGGTCGTACAAACCCAGCACGGGTGCCGTGTATCAGCTGTTTCAAAGCGATCGGTAGTGATCATTCTTATCCGCGGCGGTTATACTCGTACTGCTGGTGACATAGACCACACACACATCAGCGTACCTCTGTGTGTGTCAAATTATTATCTGTGCGTCGTCACACAAGTCAATTCAAAACGACACATAGCCAGTAGGTAATACTCACCGGGTACCCATAGTCGTTGGAACTGGTCATGGCTACAATAGCCATACTCATGCTGACTCGAGTGGCGTAGGCGACAGTGGTAGACAGGAACAGCAGAAGAACCATGACGTGACGCATTCCGAACATCGCATCTGGAAGAGAAGTGTGACACTTTTAATTCAGCAATATGGCGAATGTTTCAGAAACATGACATTCGATTTCCAAACTAATAACCTAACCAACAAAATTAAAATTTTGAAAAAAAAAACTGATATAGTGAGCTGATTTTGGTGGTTATGAACACTCCCGGCTGATTCAGTTTAAAAAAAATGAAAACAAAAAGCTACGATACCACAGACAGACACATACACCGACAGACAGATAGGTAGACGCGTCGTATGCGTCGAGGGTTAAAAAGTTTGTCATCAAAAAGATTGTGAAGGTCAAACGACCTCAAAACTAAACTAGGTAGGTAAAAACCAAATAATCTATTAAGTATGAATTTCATTTTTATTTACTCCCCAAATCTGAGAAATATATCGTGTATTACTTGAAATTCCCACGATTGGACTCATTTATCATTTATGTCTTTGCATGGTTCATAAAATAACTGAATTTCTTCGTAATTGGTCATGTAAATTCAGTTATTTTGAAAGACTGATGCTCTACTAAACAGTAGTCCATGCTTTTGAAATGCGAAACTTTTTAATAACTGTAATGTAGGTGGATTAACGGTAATACTTAACCTAAAAGATAATGCTCGCGTCTGTTCCAATTCGGATTACTACTCCATTAGAGATATTACATACATTATACCATCTTGCAAATATATAAGCGGACGAAGCGTCAAAACATGTATATATGTCGCAGTAAGATAGATAAAGCCGTTATATAGTTATAACCTTAGGAATATAATTATACGTCGTAACATAAAATAAAACTATGGAAACGGATTAAATCGCGTATAATGAATTTAAAATACATTCCGACGTTTCGAACTCTTTACAGCGTTCGTGGTCAACGGGTGACTGAGGAAAAATTAAAATGTGCAAAAGCTACCCACTTACAAGAAATATTAACGAACCATGACCACAAATAATATAGATTTCTAAGGCAGGTTCACACACTATTAATAAAGCCAGTTATACAATATTCAAAAAACTTTACCATTACTACTAAAAATAATTAACCAATTAATCTACACAAAATTGACAAAGAAACAAACTGCAAATGTCCAACACCATACAACACAAATGCCTCACAGCATCCCAAGCCGGTGGTAAAGTAAAGCCATCCTCTCTATTAAAGTTTGGATATTTCTAAGTTTGGATCAAGAAATATCCAAACTTTAATAGAGAGGATGGCTTTACTTATCAGATGTACTACTGGATCCCAAGCCGGTGGTAAAGTAAAGCCATCCTCTCTATTAAAGTTTGGATATTTCTAAGTTTGGATCAAGAAATATCCAAACTTTAATAGAGAGGATGGCTTTACTTTACCACCGGCTTGGGATCCAGTAGTACATCTGATAATGGAACAAGCACGACGAAGGCTGTGAGGCATTTGTGTTGTATGGTGTTGGACATTTGCAGTTTGTTTCTTTGTCAATTTTGTGTAGATTAATTGGTTAATTATTTTTAACAGAGTAATGGTAAAATTTTTTGAATATTGTATAACTGGCTTTATTAATAGTGTGTGAACCTGCCTTAGAAATCTATATTATTTGTGGTCATGGTTCGTTAATATTTCTTGTAAGTGGGTAGCTTTTGCACATTTTAATTTTTCCTCAGTCACCCGTTGACCACGAACGCTGTAAAGAGTTCGAAACGTCGGGATGTATTTTAAATTCATTATACGCGATTTAATCCGTTTCCATAGTTTTATTTCATGAGTAACTATCGCGGTAACCGAAGACAATATCGTCGTAACATAGTTAAACGAAAGCGATTAATTGCTATCTTACTAGGAATATAACTATAATACGTTACTAGTTTAGTCATATAGTTATATGACTGGATTCAGTTTAGTGAAATGATTGTAGGCAGGAGTGCGGCGGTGCGGCGGAGGTATAGTTATAACCCTAGGGATATAATTATATGCCGTAACATAGCTAAACAACCGCGTATTACTATATATTAAGTCCCGTTTGCAATTTTAAATATGTGCAAAAATCGTGAAAGTTTAAATCAGTGTTTTATAATACGTATAGCGGGACGATTTGGAATAACAACACCGTCACTGACGTTAGAACAAAGTTTATTTTGTATCGAACATAGTACACATGGTTTGGTTACTAAACAAACGAATCCAAGCTATATTAGTTAAAACGTAATAGTTAGGGTATGCTCCCGGTATTTCCCGGTTCTTGATTTCCCGGGAAATCCCGGTAATTTTATGGTGGCGATAGAACCGGCCCGAACCAGCCCCCGTCTCCACTGCACCCCCGCACTACACTGCTACAATTATACTACTGAACTTAATCCAGTAATATCACTATATTACTTAACTAGAGACGTATTATAAAATTATATCCCTAGACTAAGTTTAATCCAGTGATATAATTATATAACTAAACTAGTAACGTATTATAATTATATTCCTAGTAAGATGGTAAGGAATCGCTTTCGTTTAGCTATGTTACGGCATATAATTATATCCCTAGGGTTATAACTATACCTCCGCCGCATCGCCGCACTCCTGCCTACAATCATTTCACTAAACTGAATCCAGTCATATAACTATATGACTAAACTAGTAACGTATTATAGTTATATTCCTAGTAAGATAGCAGTTAATCGCTTTCGTTTAACTATGTTACGACGTATAATTATATTCCTAGGGTTATAACTATATAACGGCTTTATCTATCTTACTGCGACATATACACTGCTTATTAAACCGATGCATTAAGAACGTGTACAGATATTTTTAGCACCTTGTATGTATCCATATTTAAAGCATTAATTACAGCAGCTTTGCTTGTAGTCGTAAACAGAATAATATTATTATGATAAGGAAATGAAGGCTCTTCTTAATTTGATGAAGGAGATCGTTTGGGGCTACTTTATTTTCAGCTTTGAAATTATTATTATATTTTCCTTATTTTATCATTCTACTTAAGATAAGTGTCCTGCGGGCCGATTTTTAAGTCGCACGTGTTCGAATTCAGAAAATTGACACTTAAAATAATAAGCAAGTCACCGTTTTCAACCGGTATTGCGAGATTCAATAATCGCCCTCCTGAGTCGACACTGCATAGGGTGGACGCACGCTCGCCCGTCCCGCTGCACGCCCCGCCGATGGCTCCGCTCCGAGCGTCCACTCAGACCTTACACTAAGGCGATCACTGTTTATGGTCCCTATATTTATTTCTTTATTTATTTATTTGAAAACATATTTCAATGACATTACAGACAAATCCAATGCGCCATGAAACTTAAATTTTACCAATAGTAAATAAGAACATAACAAAATAATACAAACAATAAAATTAAACGATTGATTTGGGCGATGACGTCTCAGCGTGGCTCCGTTGCGTCGTTTGCCCCGGTGTAGAATTTGGCAGGTTGCCCCGAAACCGCCGAAAAACCACACCTTTCGGCCAGAAGTCTGCGCTCGCGATGGTGTCCTGCAGCGGCCGCGACACGCGCACTACAAAGGAACTGAAGTGCACGTAGTGGCGCGACTGTAGGCTGGTGCACCCTCAGCGTGTAGCCAGTCTATATATAGTCTACCAGCATTTGCTCGCGGCTACGCTCGCGTTAGAAAGAGACAAAAATTAGCCTACGTCACTCCATCCCTTCAACTCATCATCTCCTCCTTGCATTATCTCGGTATTTCCCACGGCTCATGGGAGCCTGGGGTCCGCTTTGACAACTAATCCCAAGATTTGGCGTAGACACTAGTTTTACGAAAGCGACTGCCATCTGACCTTCCAACCGGAAGGGTAACTAAACCTTATTGGAATTAGTCCGGTTTCCTCACGATGTTTTCCTTCACCGAAAAATTCTTCCTTCTCCATCCCTTCAACTATCTCCACCTAAAAAATCACGTCGATTCGTCGCTCCGTTTTGCCGTGAAAGACGGACAAACAAACAGACACACATACTTTCCCATTTATAATATTAGTATGGATAATGCCACAGCTACTATATTATTTCTCAGAACTGGCATTTGCTTTTAAATCATAATGTAATCTTTCAGCAAATTTTTAATCAAGCTTGCTCACTCAATTTAGTTAATATATTATTCATCTTAATTAATGAGAAAAAAAATCTTGTTTTAATAAAAGATACTTATTATCTCCAGCTGAGAATCATAATAATTTGGTATTTAACTTCAATTAACTTCGCTGCCTAATATTGCTGTTTGAATTTTATCTTTTATTTAAGTAGTTAATTGAAAACTTTAACTACGTCAAAGTCAAGTCTGAAACATATTACAGCTATCATGATTATATGTAAGAATGAGCATCGGATGAAATAACGAACCAAAATTTGAATAATTTTTCTAAATACCTATCGAAAAATCTGTAGGTACAGATTGCAATAAAAATGGCCATATTTTATTTATTTTTAACCGACTTCAAAAAATGGAGGAGGTTCTCAATTCGACTGAATGTTATTTTTTTTTTGTATGTATGTTACTCGATATCTCCGAGAATCTTGAACCGATTTTAATTTTTTTTTCAATCGATCAGGTATAACCCCGAGATGGTCCCATTGGCACCAAGTCGGAGTCTGATGATGGGATCTTGGAGGAATCGAGGGAACTCAACAAATGTTATAGGCACATGTAATGTTTTTAGTGTATTTTTCAAAGGTACACCAGTATTTACGCCTTATGGTAATAATTTTATGTGGCTGAGCTGATGATGGAAGGTCAACTCCTCAATGGTTAAGAGTTCAAGGATAATTATTTCACTACTGTACATAATATATTCGGACTGATACATATAATATCAATAGGAACCACTAAAAATCAACAAATAAATAAACTTTTTAACAAAAAATAAAACCGCCTTCAAAAATAAAGCGCGTTACAAAAACACGGAGAAAGTAAATAGCAAAAAATAATAAACCTTTGAATTCAGATTTCTTATCGGATTGCAGTAATCTAAACATCCATATTATAAACAAATCAATTAATTTTGGAGTCGGGGCCAGCCTGCGTATGGTTGGGTGGGGCAAACAGGAAATAGCAAGGCGACGAACAGGTCTGGTTTTTTTTTTTTCATTCTGTAACTTCTGATTCCAGTCCCCTATGCGAATGCGAATCTCAATTAATCTTTTTTTTTTTCCTGATACGGGTAATAATGAAATATGTGAAATAATTTCGGCTGAATTCAATTAATCTTTTTTTGAATGATAAAACAACGTGGGATTAATTTTTATTCGAAATGGTTTCTTATTTTTACCATTAGATTTTTCCTATGCATGTATTTTTATATATACATATAAAATCTGTGTGTAATAATGAAATAATTTACAACAATAAATTGTCTGAAATAATGTAATGATGAATAAATGAATGATAATGAGTTATGTACCATTAAATTTTTTGAGTTTGTCTGGTACCGACTACAAAAATAATTGATTTGTTTATAATTTGAATGTTTAGCTTACTGCAATCCGATAAGAAATCTGAATTCAAAGGTTTATTATTTTTTTCTTTTTAGTTTCTCCGTGTTTTTGTAACGCGCTTATTTTTGAAGGCGGTTTTATTTTTTGTTAAAAAGTTTTTCTCATATTGTATAGACAGACACACGCCTCTCTTTAACCCCCGACGCAAAAACGACGGGGTGTTAAGTGTTTGTCTGTCTGTCCGTTTGTGTGTGTGTGTCTGTCTGTGGCATCGCAGCTCCCAAAGAGGTGAACCGATTTAGATTTAGATTTTTTTGCATGAAAGCTGAATTAGTCCGGAGTGTACTTAGCCATGTTTCAGGAAAATCAGTAGACTATGTCGGGGTTTTTTCAAAATGTTTAGTTTTGTGGTTATTATTGTTTGCGGATACAGAAGTAGCTACTTCTTAAGCGTTAGATTCAACTTTGGACACTTCCCTAGTTCAATAGATTGCAGCTCAATCTCAATCCCGTTTCATTTTACGTTTGTGTAAAAATATTTGTTTTGTAGTCCAACGTTTTAGTTAAACGTTTGTGTAGTCCATTTACTGAGTGCCACCTAGTCCAACTCCTGGTCCTTACTGAAAATCAGCGTCGCGGAGCGGGCCATGTGGCTCACGCCGAGACACCCACCCAAACCTTTTAGCACTTTCCACTATTATGTACAATTAGATTAAGCTAGATATAAGTATGTTGTGCTAATAAACGTCTTTTCTTTCTTTCGTTCTTTCTTTATTTGAAAAATGTAGGTACGAGTATGTATGCTAGGAGAAAAACGTAACTATGCTTTTATCTTACTTTTTAACCCCCGACGCAAAAACAACGGGGTGTTATAAGTTTGACGTGTCTGTCTGTCTGTGCGTGTGTCTGTCTGTGGCATCGTAGCTCCCGAATGGATGAGCCGATTTAGATTTTTTTTTTTTGTTTGAAAGCTGATTTATCCCTTATAGTACATAAGGCCACCCTTTCCCTTATGTACCATCAATTTATGGGCCCACTGCCACCTGCGAAGTATATTACTAACACATTAAGTTACATGGAAACGCTTACACATTCAAGTTGTGTTTAATAAATGTGATAGCTAGCCTTGTCACGTACTCAATGACCCATTACTTGTAGGTACCATCAAAATTGGTTAAATGGGCCCATTCTTATGAAGAATGAGAGTCTCTGTATTGTTTTTTTTTAAGCGTGTCACCTGCGTTATGCTAACATAATTAAATAGGTAAGGTAAATTGTAACTCAAGTGCTATCTGAAATAACTTTTGATATGTTTAGAAAATAATAACATTAGTTTATGTGTTTTATTGTTCTATCAGCCCCTTAATTGCGGAGGCACTTGAAACTTGATTACTTTCATATTTGTAATATGTAGAGACAAAATTTTCTTTGATATTTAAATAATTTCTTGATTAACCTACATTATTAACAACAGGTATAATCATAGAAGTAGGACGACAAAGAACAACTGTCGAATATCAAAAGTGAGACCAAAACTGGACCAATGTCAAGTGTCATTGGGAGTATTAAATTCAGAAATTATGTATGATATCGTGAATAAATAGCAATTCTAACTGTTTTATCGAAACGGAAATTACCCACTGTATCCTCTAAATACAACTTTTTGTACTGAAAAGTCCGATTAATCCGTTAACTTAAATTGAGTAGGATTATAAATTAATCCAGACTAATAGGGCATTCTTACACACATTGATACTTTTGTTTTTAAACAGCTTTAATATGAGCTTCCACAAAAATATCACAATACGGTCTCTGACCTTGTTATAAACAAAATACTTCAATAGATATGATTTATCAAACTCTCCAACGAGGTATTGATTTTCTGTACTTGTCAGAATCGAAGTATCAAAACCTCCTATGAAACTCTTAGTAAATCAGCGAATCTCGCTTTTAATCCTTGGTCTTATAGATACATTTCGCTCGATCAGATAAATAGGATAATACGTCTTATCTATTGCCAGAATGACTACATCGTCGAGATATAATTATGTAGGCCGTTTGCATTTGACATGCAAATATTGATTATTGATTAGATAAATAATTTACGTAACTTTTTTATCGGGTCAAGTGTTTTGACAACCGGTCTGGCCTTGTGAGTGGTGATACGGGTTGCTAAACCATAGTTCGCAGTTCAATACTGGTAATGGTTTTCGTAATGTATGTGCGTGATGCACATTGCACATGTAATTAGTTTCGGTCATGTTTGTTTTTCTATATGTGCATAAAGAGTCAGAAGTCCCAACAGAACTGAAGGTTTGCCAGCGAGAAATGGAGCGCAGCATCTTGGGTGTCACAAGGATGTACCGCAACAGAAACACTACGCTGCGCTCAAAAACTCGCGTAGGTGACGTGGGGGAAAATACTGCCAGGCTGAAGTGGGCAAGCCACGTCTGCCGCATGCATCAGGATAGGGCGGGCTAATATAACCACCAAGTGGATGCCGATAAAGAAGCGGAGACGTGGCAGGCCTAGGCGGAGATGGCGGGACGACTTGGACACCTTTATGAGTGACTGGCCAGAAAAAGCACACGGGTTGTGGAGATCAAGGGGAGAGGCCTTTGCGCAGCAGTGTGAGACTATAACGGGCTAGTTAAAAAAAATACGTAGCACATAATATCGTTGTTTGAGTAGGTACGCACAACACAAGGCCTCTTGACTTGGGTACTGTGTCAACCAGACTGCATTACAATCGTCACGTAGCGTCAACTATTGCCACTTTGGCAGCTTCTTCCAGGCAGGCTGATGACCGAAGAACTGGCGACTTCCTAGCACAGCGTATATTGCGATACGTAAAAATGTCGCCAGTATCCTTGGTCCAAGCTTGATTAATCTAGCTATTAGTTATGTTGTATGCTTAGTTGTTTTGTGGGTAGGTCCCCCACAAGTTGGACGGATGACCTGGTGAAGGTCGTAGGAGTCCGCTGGAAGCGGGTGGCGCAGGACAGGTCACTGCGGCAATCTTTGGGGGAAGCCTACACTGAGAGAAAATACAACCAGTTTTCATGTTCGTTCAACAAGTTTTTTGGTTAAAATAGCGCCTACGTGCTCTTTGGTTCAAACAACAAGCTACTTGTCATTTGAATCGGCAATATATTTAAATCAATAAGTCGATTTTATAAAAACAACCTGACACATATTGTTTTAGACATACGTTTGGCTGATTCAAACGGATAAACCGCAACAAGTCGAACTTGTTAAATTCACAATGCATATTTCTCTCAGTGTACTATGTCCAGCAGTGTGTGTCGGCTGATATGATGATGATTAGTCATAATTTCGATATGAAAATTTGTTAATTTCTCTATGTAAATGTTTTAATAAAAATCAAGAAATAATTTGATTTATTCCTCAGTTAGTAGTCATTCCTGCGCCAAACAGATTATTAATAGGGTTCCTTTGTCATCCTTTGAGTACGCATTTCTAAAAACTAATTAAAATACCTACATTACGATATTTACAACACTTGAACTATTCAGAGCATTGTTAGGTATTGATATTACAGTCAATACTGAAATCCCAGCACTCAAGATATGACACCCACGAGCGTCTTATTTTATCGCAAGGATTAATACAATTATTTACTTCAGTAGCAATCAGGGTACGTAGCCGAATGGCACAAACGCTCACGAAACGAAACGCTCGTAGATATCTATCTCTATCGCTCATGCGTATTGGCGACAGAGCCAGACTACCTTTCGCGGCGTTTCGTTTTCGTTTCGCGTCGCAGAAATGCCATTCGGCTACAGCACCTGGTTTTATATTAAATGAAGGTATGTGATGTTATCATGCCATCGCTATTCCATTACGGCAATACCTATTTATGATTTATGACTAGCTGGCCACCAATAATTCACAATTTTCATAAAGTTGGAGAGAAAACGCGGTATTACGGCACTGATTGAAGGTCGAGTAGAGTAGCTAATATATGTGCCTTTCAGTAAGGTTACTTAGATCCTGCTTAAACCATCCGTCTACATGATTTTTTTTATGTCTAATTGGCTGTGCAGTGGTTAGGGATATGTTCCTCTGCAGTCCAGCCTCAGGCATCCTCATATATGGAAGCTGGGATTCTGGCTTCATGCATCCGGATATTGAAATACCTCAGCCGACCTAGCTGAAATGACAATCGTTGACGCTTGAAGCGATTGAAAAGCAGTCTGTCTCTGCGACACTACAGCAGAGCAATAGGGAGAGCTAGCTAGACGATTGTGAAGTGAGATAGTACCCAGTGCAAGCGGTTAAATCGCTTTTAGAAAGCGATCCACAGAATAAACTTCGTTTTATTCATGAATTCTCGTATCTGGTATCGTGTTGTCTGGTTATTATAAGTTAGACTTAATAAACCTTCGCGTCATTACATGACGCTAACTATATTTATCTTCTATACTTTTGTATATAATGTTTAGATTAATATATCACTTAGGGCCGGTTGCATCAAACCGTCCGTCATCGTTAAAGCGTTCGTTATATTTTATTGTATGGGAAGTTCCATAGACATGTGCTGCGTGACGATGATGTGTCTGTCAAATGTGGTTGATGCAACTGGCCCTTAGTCCTAAAGAGTTATTCCAGTTTATTGGCAATCATTTAACATACGTTACATTACATAATACATTACGTCTTTCGTTTATCTCGGGACCATGGGGTCCCGGACATTTGGAAGGCGTCCGTGTTGCCGAAGCCAACAGCTTTAAGACAATTTAATCTAAAAGGTGATGTGACACCAACCGACGCTTATCCTTGTATGCACTTATAGTAATGCACCCAAGGAGAAGCCCCGGTTAGTGTAAAACTATTGCAATGAAATGAAACAAAATATACTGGGCTATTGGGTTGAGATGTTAGTGTGCTAGTGACCGGTCTATGGTACCTGCCTTGATCATAATACATTACGTTATTATTACTTATATCAAATTAAATTAAAACAAACTAAAAACTAAACCCTAACTAAAATATTCCTAATTGTGCAAGTCATATAGATTTAGTAGGTAGGTACCTAGCTTTTAAGAATATTTTGTATGCCTCTTCTACATTATAAATCCGGTCCACCAGATTGTTAACACTACATTTTCGCAAATGGAGTGTCATATTATGAACCCCTGGTAGCTCCACTAGTAATCTATGGACCGCTTAAGGGATAGATTTCAGCCTGTGACCTTGCAGTAATGAAATGCGGACCATTCTATTCCTTATTTTCGAGTTAATAAGCAATCAATGTCACTGACCTTCTCTAGTACAGTCCAGTGAACTACCAGTACCTAACTTTTTAAATGCAAGTTTGAAAAATAATGATAGTAACATATGTGACTGTGCTTTTTGCTAATAAGCTTTTTCTTAACAAAGCATAAGTTATAGCGTAAAGGCTTTAACGTAAGTCACTCTTTTTATGTTTTTAGGCGATTTATATTTAAAGAGAGATGTCGCTATCATATCATACTGTTTCATTGAAAAAATCGTTGTGATTAATTACCTATGTAACCTTATCCTACGCACTATTACTTTTCTCAGAGGTAGTGCGCTCTTATTTAGGAGGATCTAGATATTCTACGTAGTGCGTAAAGGGTTTCCTTCGTATTTTTCCGGAAACGTTCGTATTTGTCATGATAGTCCAGTCAATGTCAGTACATCTTGTACTGAGACTGACTGAAATAGCATGACACGTTCGTACGTTTCCATAACAATACGAAGGTATATCTTTTCGCACTAAATATGTACGAGAGCAGTTCCCGAAAACTTTGTACCTACATAGCCACGTCAGCAAAATTTTAATTGATCCTATTTTGTTACCAACATTTAGTACCTATAAGTCGACTTTCGTAAGATATATACAGGATAATTGTTATGAAAATATAGATACTAGAAAACCTTAATGACGAAATAAAACTAAAATCTCAATTCATCAAAAAAAATCTTGGTAACAAAATAGGAATAATAAAAACAAATTTAACCTTTTCCTTAATTTTTGTACAAATCGAGAACTGCTGACGACATACAATTCTACAGTTCCCGTGCTGCTGCGCGATTTCAAAATAATAAAAGTTTGGAGTTACAGATTTTAGAAAAAAAAACACTAATTACCGGATGCGAGAAAAAGGGCATTGTGGACAAAATGTGTTTTTAATGCCAACCGACCCCATTCCTATCCTGTCCATATCCTATCCAGGAGGAAAAAAAATCGGCTAGAAAAGGAAAACATCCAAAAAAAAAATTTTCCAATACAATTTGTGGAAAAACTTTGTACAACAGTGAGAAAACTATGTAGACTTAATTAAGAAAAAAATAACTCTCGTAATAACTGAAATAGGTACTAAGCAAGTTCATTTAAATCCGATGTGAGTGTATATACGAAGCGTTCGAATGTAACTAGTTAGTACAAGGTCAAGTACGCAAATTCGCAATCCAATTTTAAATTAATTATCAAGCGGTGACTATGTCGACTCATGTAGAATGAGATCGAAAGGAATTTAATTTCGTTTGATACCTAATTATATAATTCTATGATAATTAAATACATTTTAAATTAAGTTACGGATTTACGAGTTCTTTATATGATTTTCTCTTTGAATGTTTTAGAATTTGCTAATGAAATAGAATTATGCTTAATTTATGAGCAACTATTTAATTTTGGCTGACGGCGATCAGTTGGAAAGTTGCTCGTAACTTAATACTTATACAGAATGATTCATGAGACGTGTGCGAAACTTTAAATCCATCAATCAACACTTAGTGAGTGTTTTAGTTTAATAATCACTCTTTTATTCACTTTCTAAGTTTGTATTTTTTTATAATTATGTTTATTTAATATAAACATACATACAATCACGCCTGTATCTAATGAAGGGGTAGGCAGAGCACATCAAACTACTCAAGTTTCAGTGCCACTCTTGGCAAATAAGGGATTGACAGAAAACGAAATTGTGACATTGCAGTGACAGGTTGCCAGCCTCTCGCCTACGCCATTTAATATAAAATCTCTTTAACCGTTATTAGGTATAAAGAACTTGGTCTGCAAAGAAACTAATATGGTCACACTTGCATGAGATAGGATTTTTCAAAAGTAACCAAATTCTGATGACATTCCGGTTGACACTTTGTCTGTATTTTAATAGTAAAGTAACAACAAGTTGCAAATAGATAGATTAAAACTTTTTTAATCAATAAAATTAAACTAACGGTAGTCTTACAAGTTCGGTACGAAACAGTTGATTAATGAGCGCGCAGGATTAATCCTGCTCACGTCTCCAGAACCACCCTGTATCCGCATCCGTGTGCCTTAGTTATTAAAACTAGGTATTAATAAAAATATTTAATGCTAAAAATAAATTAATCCATATAAATCAGTCTACAGAATACAAGTTCAAGGCCTGCCGGTTGAGTGTCATCCCAGTCGGTCACGCTACAACGTCCATTTCCCCCCGGAAGTGTTTTTATACATTTGAAATCATTGTTGTTACAGCTATTAGATACGCTATATTTACAATCTGTTTATAAAGAACGTAACACAGAATTGTGAGAACTTACAGTCATATTATTATGTATTTTATGCTACTTATAATTAAGTACTTCTGCAACAAAAAACTCCTTATTTCGCCACTTGTTCATGGTTACAACTAAAAAGAAACTCCGTCTCTTGTCTCTTCTACTTAAAAAATAATAAGATATATAAAAATACGAGTATATACATTTCTTTTGGTATGAATAGGTAGACGTTTGACCACGATCAGACGATCACGCCATTCACACCTGATGGTAAGTGATGACGCGGTCTACGGTGGAGCACGTTTACCTATGAGATACCTATTTACTATTGCTTTAAAGAGACCTGAATTCTACTCATGCGGAAACACGGACTCAGGCAGGGCATATAAAATTATAAGAAGTTATGTGAAAAAAAATAATTTAAATATAATGATAGTAACTACCTACCTACCTGCTTATACATAATTCATGAAAGTTATTCTAGAAAACCATAAAAAAGTAAGTGCATGGTCGTAGAAAATAGTATTTCATGCAACTGGCGTTTAAGTGAGGTCAAAAAAGACGAGTGGCGTGAGTAACAATTTAAGGCGAAACCGAAAATTGTTAATAAAGACGCCACGAGTATTTTTTGACTCGGTTAAACACCGTTGCATACAATACTTTTTCTACGACCACTTACTTTTTAATAGTTTTCTAGAATAACTTTCGTGAAATTCGCACTATTTCATGTATTTTGACGCGTAGGACTCCCCTCTGTTCCTGCCTCACCCTGGCGCTCGCACTCCCCCGCGCCGCTGCCAGCCCCCGGCGCCCCGCGCACCCTTGCTTTATCCCTTAAAGGCTTCCTAACAATGCTTTAAGAGCTATATCGTATGCGTGGGTGCGCGGGGCGCCGGGTGGGGGCGGGCATCTTTTATATAGGGTTTTAATGATCTATGCACGACACTGTAAATTACGAGTAACAACACGGGAGTAGATAAAGTATTATATGCAACGCGAGTGTTTAACCGAGTCAGAAAATACTCGTGGCGTCTTTATTAACACGCCACGCTCACGCCACTCGCCTTTTTTGACCTCACTTAAACGCCAGTTGCATAAAATACTATAAATTACTTGTCCGTCTACCGGTATTATTCTTTGCTGTAAAAACAGGTTTTATGTTTCTTTTTGTTCACGTCGTCTCAGTAATGGGTAAGTAATATGATAATAATGCATTTTGTATGATAACCTGATAACAAAATATATGAGATGACAAGTGCGAAAATAATGGGGAAGGCACTGTGAGGAAATCCTTTTGGATTTGACCCGAATCGGACGTAGGGTAAATTCGCCTCTTTCGGTGACATGTCTAATTCGGTGAAACAACCAAAAATCGTCTTTGGGAATAGTGCTTCAAAGCTTGAATTACCGAATTAGGCGTGTCACCGAATGAAGTGAGTTTACCTACCCTAATTGTTCCCGTATTATCGCTCAAACCCGAAAGTCATTTTTAAAGCTCATGGACAGTACATAATTTAATCTTAATTAATATTTGGTGAGTAATGAAATTTAAATTAAACCTTTTTACATTAAAAAGCGTAATCAATAAATTATTAGTGCATTTAGTTAAAAATAAAAAATAAAAACTATTTGTAGTCTCTACGTTTTCATCCTGTATAAATCACAAGCTCAAAGTCGCCGCCCCATAGGTAGTCTAAATATAACGCTACGTCGTCGTTTCTTTTTTTATTTATATTCGGTTTTTATGATTCACTGACTAAGGATAATAAAAGTGGGAAAATTATGTGCTAAAATACAAGAGACGATTCTATTTGACGAATATTTTTAGCCTCACGGCTCTTGAAATTAAAGACTGAAGGGACAGACAACACAATGGCCTCATTGTTTTGTATATGATATTGATTTCGTTTACATTCTTACATAATACCTGTTTTCCAGAGGTGTAGGCAAAAATCACGGATGTCCATTTGCTATCCTAACAAATCCCGACGCAAAAACGACGCATAAGTTTGACGTGTCTGTCTGTTTGTCTGTCTGTCTGTCTGCCTGTCTCGCTGTCTGTCTGTCTGTTTGTCTGTCTATCTGTCTGTCTGTGTATGTGTGTCTGTCTGTGGCATCGTAGCTCCCGACCGGATCAACCGATTTAGATTGTTTTTTTTGTCTGAAAGCTGAGTTAGTCGGGAGTGTTCTTAGCCATGTTTCATGAAAATCGGTCTACTATGTCGCGGTCGGTGGTTTTTTCAAAATTTTAATTTTGTAGTTAGGTTATTTTCATAACGTTCCTTGTATTTAATACATGCTCGTAGTTTTTTACTGCTCCTGTTGTGTACTGTTGTTCGTATATTCTCTAAGCGAAGATGTTTGGTGTTTAGATGATAAATATTGGTTGCTAACTGTTATTATCATATCGAATATAATATTTACGTAAGCTTATTCACGTGTACGGTGTTAAATGAGTGTAAATGTGCGTACAAGAGATAACGCCCAGCCGGCGTATATTAAGCTTTCAATTTTATCACTTTTTTATTTTATTTTAATGGCTTTTGCTCCTCGGTCTTTTTTCCGAGGTGGATTAAGCCAATGACGATGTTTGGTAAATACGACAGTGTACGACAGAGGCGATTCCTCACCGCTAGGTTTGGGAAAACCCTTACGCCGTATCTTGCGTGGGCGACGGTCGCGCGACCGTCGCCGTCGCGTCTCATGTAATCGCATCGTCTACTTCCATATCACTACATTACACTACGAAAATTATTGTTCACAACACGAATAACACGCACACAGACATAATTCAAAATTAACTGTCGAATTTTGGGAAAAAAGCAAAATTAATAAGGTAACTCATTAAAACACCGGCACATTGTCACAACAATACTTGACGTTTGGCGTATGACGTATGAGCCGCATGAGTGACGGGCGGCATCTGTCAGTGTCAAACCACGGCGTTCCGTTTCACGCTTTATTGATTCCGTTCCAAGTTACACAAAAGCTATAGACATGTCAAGCCCACAGAAAATAAACATTTGCTCAAAATGTTCGCAGCAAATAAAAACCAGAAGTTTTCTCAAATGCTACGATTGTAATGACGTATTCCATCTAAACTGTACAACGAATGTAACATTTAATAGATTCAGGCTTATGACAAAAGACGACAAAAACAATTGGAAATGTAGTAAATGCCGTATTCTCGCACCAAGTCCAATGAATACTCCGAACAATAAAAACAATTTAAAGGAAACTTCTTTTCCACGAAAACAACTATCGTTTCCGAAATGTTCATCATCGGACAAAGGATCCGACGTGGTACAAGACCAAAATAAAAATCAAGTAGATGATACAAGGAATAATCAGTTAGAAAGACGAAGTCCATCAGTTCCATCACCTTTAAAAACTCCGTGTAGCTCGATAAACAACTCTACAAGAACACAACAGAGCAGTGACAGTAGTGTCCGAAGCTTACCGAACCCTACCGAAAATGCGCAGATCTCTGATCTGAAAGAGAAAATAGAGACTTTGGGCACCCAACTGGAAAGTGCGCATGAAGAGATCGCAAATTTAAATATAGAAGTTATTAGATTAGGAAAAAACAACTCAGAGTTAGAAAGGCAAATTGCTACATTAAAAGCTTTACTTGGCGAGGAAAATATTGTTGGCGGCAGAAAGTTGACCCCAAGACTCCAGAAGAAAAAAGGGAAAGATATACTTTCACAGACGCCACTAAACAGAGGTAGCAAACATAATTATGTCACTAAATAGTACAAATGCTGTAGGTTTTGATGAAATCAGTACCAAGGTTATTAAAAACTGCAAAAACGTCCTAGTGAACATCCTTGTATATTTGATAAATTTTTCTTTTGAAGCCGGTTGTTTCCCAGACCTACTCAAAACTTCGGTTGTAAAGCCACTATTTAAAAATAAAAATAAAATGGACATGGGAAATTACCGACCCATTACCTTGATACCAATATTGTCAAAAATATTTGAAAAGTGCATGCACAAACGAATTATGGACTTCTTTGAAAAGTACGATATCATAAAACCAGAACAAAATGGATTTCAAAAAAACAAATCCACCACACTGGCTGGTTTTAATTTAATCAATTATGTTACAAAAAGCGTAGATGAAAAGAAACACACAACCGCACTTTTCCTGGATATGTCTAAAGCATTCGATTTTGTAGACCACTCCATGCTTTTGCAGAAGTTAAATAAGTATGGCATAAGAGGACCTGCCTTAAACTGGATTCAGACGTACCTGTCTGGAAGAAAGCAGTACGTTGATATATCGTCATTAAATGACCAGGGTGAGGAGATCCACTACCATTCACAAACTCTGTATAATAATGTCGGTGTACCTCAAGGTAGTGTTTTAGGTCCTTTAATGTTTATTATCTATGTAAACGACATATGTGATGCAATTAAATATAAATCTATTTTATTTGCTGATGATATTTCAGTTGTTGTTACATCAAATAAATATGAGAGTTTCAAAAAGCACGAGGAAAAAATAAATGAAATGTTGAATGTAGTAATTGAATGGCTAGGTAAACATAATTTACAAATAAATATTGACAAAACTAACTATGTACAATTTAACACAAAACTTGGCAAAAGTCAAGAACTAAATATACACTATAAAAATAAAACCGTAGCTGAAATGGATAGTGTATCGTTCTTAGGTTTAAAACTAGATAAATATTTGGACTGGAGTGAACAAATTGAACATGTGTGCTCAAAAGCAAACAGATTTGTCTATGTTTTGAGGAGACTGAGACGCACATCTGGCTTACAAGCCTCATTAGCTGCTTATCACGGGTATGTCTCTTCCAATTTAAGGTACGGCCTTATACTTTGGGGGGCCTGTTCAAGTTTGGATCGAGCATTTATTGCACAAAAAAAATGTATTCGAGCAATCTGTAATTCACGCCCATTTAAATCGTGTAGAGAAAATATGTTCAAATCTCTAAAGATCCTTACACTTCCGTCTTTATATATTTTAGAGTCATGCATGTTCGTCAAAAATCATATGGACCTTTTCACGACGGCTCAATCCGTGTTTCCGAGGGGTACGAGAAATGAAGGCCGCCTCGTGCATGACAGTATTCCAAGAACTTCATTATATCACAGACAGTGTTTTGCAATGTGCATTAAATTGTATAACAAGTTACCGAAAAGCATGAAAGAGTTACATGTAAATAAGTTTAAAAAAGTTCTTGTTGGTTATTTATTAGATAAAAATTATTATTGCCACGATGATTTTCTCAAAGAAAACATGCAGGAGCAAAATTGTTAATTAATTAAAAATAGTTATTAAGTATTTTGTAAAATTTTGCATGCTAGTATTTTTAAATACATATAGCAGAATAAGCAACAAATTGTCAAAATAACATCTGTAGACATAAATCATGTAATACTTATTCTATGCAAATAAAGCTATTCTATTCTATTCTATCGATAAGGTTTGATTTCGTATGCGTCGCATCGCCGTCGCGCGACCGTCGCCCATGAAAGCCACGGCCTTATAAGACTTATAAGATTGCAAATCTAAATACTTTTTTCGGCGATGCATATCCTTATTCAACGTGGCTCCCACACAAGTTTTGATGGGATTTCATTTGGAACATGGAAATACATCCTCTGATTGATCGTTTTAAATCTAATTTGCTGACATCACACTTAAAGTGCTACGGATTTGCTGAGTCAGTGCTGAGCCAGATTGATAGGGCTCTAAATATAATGGTCTTTCACCCGAGTATCTGTCTAACCAGTATACGAGGACCCGCATTTCTTTGAGCTACCTTTAAGGTAATGACTTGCTTTAAACTGAACCATTAATTATTCTAATGTTGATGAATATTAATAGGCACTGTTACACTTTAGGCTACTTTACGTGTGAGGTTTGGTCAATGAAAATTGATTGAAAACTTGAATAAAATTTTGAGGGCGAGTCATTGAAAATCGATTTATGTCAATAGTAGCGACCTTCACCTTATAGAACAGTTAGAACACACAAGTTTTACTTCGATATGACTATAGGTTTGTAACAAGTTTACAAGATTTTGACATTTGGTTAATTTGCTCTTTAGCTCTTATTATTTTGAAATACACAGGATCATTGAATCATAGTATATTTATTCAATTTTCATTTGATATATTTCACTATTATTAATATTATTAGGACATTGTTACAAAGATTGAGTAAGTACCTACCATCCACATAGCAGGGTAGAGTCACCACTTGGTAGTTCAGACCGTTTGACAAAATAATAATTATAATAATTACCGCGACCGCGAAGTACCGTATTACAAGTACTTACCTGCGCCAGTTCTCGAAAATGGTCGTGCCACGCTCTATTGGGATCGATCTATTATCACTGACAGGACTATTGTAGCCAATAAGCCTGACATTGTGATAATAGATCGACTGCAACGCCGGGCCGTGCTCGTTGACATCACCATCCCCCATGATGAGAATCTCGTGAAAGCCGAGAAGGACAAGTCCAGTAAGTACCTAGACTTGGCTCACGAGATAACCGCCATGTGGGATGTTGATTCAACGATCATTGTTCCGATAGTCGTTTCAGCGAACGGTCTCATAGCGAAGAGTCTCGACCACCATCTTAAGAGACTCTCGCTAGGTGGATGGATCAAGGGCCAGATGCAGAGGGCGGTGATCTTGGACACGGCGCGGATAGTCCGACGGTTCCTCTCTCTGCAGCCCTAACCACCGGCAGCTTGGGCCCTGCCCCGCTGCTGGCGGCACCCTAGGTTAGGTTTTTTATAATGTGTTTATATGTTTTATATTGTTTTGTAAGTGTTATTTTTATTTTACTTTTATACTCATATTGTACAAAACCTAACTTAAGAAGGAAGATAAATAAAGGATATAATAATAATTAAACTACTCGGCACCCATAAAATACATCCTCTGATTGATCGTACAGTACTATAATATAAATATTATACTTATACACTTTACTTAAGTAGCTAGTCTTCTTCCATTCTACTCTTTAAGAAATTGTTTGCCGGAATAAAAAATACGGAATACAGAATTAATGATAAAGGTACTTAATATCTAACCATACCTATTTTGTCTACCGTAACAAAATAACAGCCTTCAAACTATTACCTACCTCTTACACAAATCCCATCGAGTAGGAAAAGGACCTTTGTTAACTTAACTGTCAGTTAGAAAGCCCTCAGGATTCAATTGAAGATCGGCTCGACCCTTTTGATGGTCTTTAGGCTTCGCACCAGAATTCATCGACCGAACCTTGATTGTACCGACGAGTGCTCCAGAGACCAATTACTAGAAATAGGATGGGAAACGAAATTGAAACATTTGGGAGGAATACGATCACTCAAAAAATGATGTGAAATGAAATCATATTAAGGGATCTGAGTTCGTCTTCTTGTGTGTCTCTTTTATTTATATGTACAATAAAGTTATAATTTTGATTTGAAAAAATACATTCTCATACTTATTTATTATTTATCACTAATTGTATTCAAAGAACCCATTCAACTCGAATAAGGAGATAATAACGCTCTAATAAACGCCAATATTATATCGCAGTATGACAGTTAAGTAAATTGTTCATTTTATTTAATTAGCCGACATGAAAAATATTTACGATGTAGTAAGTACGATAAATGGAAACATGACCGAATACAGGCTTTTAAATAGACATGAATTATGAATACGCTCTCCGTACGTGTATCGTACGACGTTTTACAGTAAGTACATAAGCTTTTTTTTACATAAGCTCATAACTACTTTGCGCAATAGTGCGAGAAAATAAATAGCACCATAATAAATTATTATGTTCTGTCACAGTTGTTGTGAGAGTTTTTCTCATTTAATACATTTCCTTATTTACCAATAAGTTTCATAATTCAATAAACATTTTACCTTGTTTTTAACAATTTTCTATAATCTCATATAAAATTATAACAAGCATTAATTTACAACTAGGGAACAAATCTAATTATTTTATTTTATTTTTTTTAGACTTGTTCTTTTTCAAGTACACTCAAGTCACACTACTATATGTACCTATATACATTTTCTTGGATCCGACCTCCCTTAGACTGGCGATTGGCCTGCGACTTGGGGTTTCGGTGTGTACGCCACACATATGCTCTTGTGGCACGGACGTGGACCGACTGGGACACCATGGATTATCTTGTCAAAAAAGTGCAGGCCGTTTTTCGAGACATGCGTCGCTTAATGACATTATCCGTCGGTCCCTTGCAACCATCAATGTGCCTGCTCTCCTTGAGCCGACTGGCATAATCAGAGATGATGGCAAGAGGCCTGATGGAGTGTCCTTGGTCCCTTGGAGTATGGGACGAATGTTAGTGTGGGATGCTACCTGCGTAGACACATTGGCACCGTCTCACCTCCAACGGACCAAGATAAAAGCGGGCGCAGCGGCAGAAAGTGCCGAAATTTTGAAACGTAATAAATACAAAAGTCTTGGCAAAGAATACCTTTTTGTACCCTTTGGTGTAGAAACTCTAGGTCCATGGGGCCCCAGCGCGAACAAGTTGTTCACAGAAATCGCGAAGCGTCTGGTTGAGGTAACTGGTGACCGATGGTCACAATTTAACGGATTATTTTTCGTTAAATTGTGAACGTTACGGTTCACCATAACTCGTCAGTTCATAATCTCACTAGTAAGATTATAAACTAACGGTTTCTTTTTTCGAAAACGGTATATTAAATCACAAGAAATATACCAATTAAGCCGCCACATAACAAGCAAAGTAACTGACATTTTTCTTTATTTGGCGAGTTCGACCATTTCCTTAAACAATATGTCGAATTTTGATGATAAAAGTTAAATGAGGTTTTTGATTGACACCTGTGATTGCAGTGTCTATTTGTGTCAGTCACTCTATGGCCACAGAACGATCTACTATAAAACCGACCAATCAGAGCGCTAGCTTCGTTCCGACGCCATGACAGTTTACAATTTGACGGTTTCGCTTCGTTAGATTATAATCTAACGTAAAAATAATCCGTCAAATTGTGAACTGTACGTTACGGTTCACAATATTTCGTTAGTTCATAATCTTGCTAGTGAAATTATAAACTAACGGTTTTTACAATTTTACGGTGACATATACAATATAATACTTTATTTTCACATTAATAGTCACATTCATTATTAATACTTAGGTACTTTATAGTCACATTCATTATATTTGTATATATAAAAGTATACACAAATACACATCGCTATAGGTTACTCTCTGCTAGACTGATGGAAAAAACGTTAAAAATGCACGCAATTGTCGACGCACGGGAAAAAAGCGAGCCGTGGTTAACAATAGTAACCTTGACGGCGGACAATGCGATGAGACGCACCTGTGAAAAAGATGAAGAATGCCTTTGTGCAGCCACAGATCATGTACTGCTTTATATCAAAACCTTTGATGAATAAACCCAACAGTGATGTCACACTGGCTGTGAAATGTTATATAACATGGCGTGACAGCGACATCGCACCATCGTGCCGTCACGCTGCCCCTGTCACGCTAACATACTCGAATACAGCGCGTGTATTCCATACGGGCGAACATCTTAATAACGATTAGTATAGGACCTAAGGAGCCTAAGAACTACATGGTTTATTTTTTTGAATAGATGAGATATTTTTTCATACATTATAATTCAGCACGCAGTGTATTATGTCCGCATCAATTAGCGTACCTACCTAAACGTCATTACGACATGACGTTTATGTCATGTCAAATTGAGTTGGACGGCGTAGGTACATTGCTGCTTGGTCAGATTAAAAAAATCTTAATTAACAACTTTTTTTAACGAAATGATTATCATATACGATTTGTATGATGATACTATAACTGGGTAGATTATTCGCCCGTATGGAATCCACACGCTATATAACATTTATAACAATCCAGTATGGGAGCACCATAATGTTATACGTACACCAGCGACCGGCACTCAATCCCACAATCTTCGGTAACTTAGTGAAATAAAATAAAATAATCACTTGTAAACATTTATCCTCTGAGGTGATTAAAAATGGGATGACATTTTTTTCCTTAAAGAACATTTTTCAATAAAAATATTATTTTTATGTTAATTACATAAACATTAAACGATAATCTACATTCAAAACGCTAAAAAAGTTAATTTTTATACAGATTTTATGCTTAATTATCGTCACAAACCTGACAGCGAGTTAATTAGTTAATTTTTGTTAACGATTTACGCAAATGAAAATGCCCGTATATGACTATATCTGTACATAATTATAAGTATGTAGTGCTTTATTGTTAACCTAATTACCTATAGACCAAAGTACTCTACAGCAATATAGTACAAGTTTAATCTACCGTATCGTGTACTCTTGTCATCAGATATACTAGTACCGACCTTGATATGAGTGTTGATCAAGTTGAAACGCAATGTTTACATGTACTTGATTGTAAACAAGTACTTGATGAACATCACGTTATTTTTTATTGTGAAATGTTTAATATTATTTTATTTATTTATTAGCGACCCGCCCCGGCTTCGCACGGGTACTATACGTACATGAAAACCTTCCTCTAGAATCACTATATCTATTAAAAAAAACCGCATCAAAATCCGTTGCGTAGTTTTAAAGATTTAAGCATACATAGGGACATAGGGACAGAGAAAGCGACTTTGTTTTATACTATGTAGTGATAGTGATTTATTTATTTATTTACTAAGTACAAGATGTTGTACAATATAATGACAATTCTGTGGTCCACAAAACTTAGTTAGTTTGACTGTAAATATATAAGTCTTTTTGACATGTCCTTTGGGTCATTAGTCCAAACTTGAAATAATCTGTCATGTTCAGTAATCATTTTCTTTAAGTTTGAGTTTATCCAAGATTTATTGTTTCTATTTGTTGATCTATTAACCTGCGTTTTATAACATTCATTATAAATATTTTGGAATAGTTCTTTAATGCCGTTGTAAAGTTTGATTGGACAGTCTATGGACATAAGTGTTTTAAAATCAGTTGATAGCAATTTTTCTCTTACTAGTCTAGTCTATACCTACTTAATCCGTCCGTCCGTCTGTCTGTCTATCCGCTTGTCACCAGACTGTATAATCAACCAATTGGAACCCTAGGCCACTTTACAAACATGTCAAAATGACAAGCAGTAAGAGATTTCTTACAATCAGGTTTATAACGTCACTATGACATAGTTCTACAGTGGCCTAGGGTTCCAATTGGTTGACTGTACCTATCTTATGAACCGTGATAGAAATTAGTATTTTTTGACAGATGAGTTGTCACTGTAACAACAAATGTTAATAAAAACAGAGTATACTTAATAAATAATATGTTAGTGGGCTCCCGTCATTTTTTGCCGTTTTTATCGATAGTAGTACGAAGCCCTTTTTTGCGCGAGTCCGAATCGCATTCAGTCGGTTTATTCCCACAATGTTGCGGTTTATTAAAACTGTAATGTCATTATTGACGTCTTAAAAACACATCGTCAGAACGTGTCATACTTATTCGTCTCAATTATTCCTGTCTTCACCACAACTTTGAATCTATCGTACCGTATTCGAAAAATGCTTTGATGTCACGCGGTGAGTTGGCAGCGACTTTGATAGTCCTTCCACTGCAAGAGTGAAGTAAAAGTTGATACAATATAATAATAATATATTATGCACGGGCAAGACAGTCAAAATCGTTGGTAACCTATATTGGACTGTTTCTACCCTACCCGATCGGTTTTCCAAAATAAAACGTATATCTGAAATTGAAGAACTATAATAATATATAGGTCAGTCACATTTTAATGTTGAAAACTACCGGCCAAGAGCATGTCGGGCCACGCTCAGTGTAGGGTTCCGTAGTTTCCCATATTTTTTTCAAAAACTAATATACCTATCAAGTTCAAAATAATTTTCCAAGGAAGTAGTTATAAAGTTCTACTTTTGTGATTTTTTTCGTATTTTTTAAAATTATGGTTCAAAAGTTAGAGGGGGGACACATTTTTTTTACTTTTGGAGCGATTATTTCCGAAAATATTAACAATATCAAAAAATGATTCTTATAACCCCTATTTATTTTTAAATACTTATCTATCCAACAATATATCACACATCAGGGTTTAAATGGAAAAAAAAATCACTCCCCATTTTACGTGTATAGGGTGTACCCTAATAAAACATTTTTTCCACTTTTTATTTTACCACTGAGAGCGTTAAGAAGCGTTAAGAAGCATGGCGATGAATGAATGAAGCATGATGATGAAGCGTTATGAGAGCGTTAAGAAGCATGGCTGGTGTAAAGTTGAGTGATAGGATCAGAAATAGCGTGATAAGAGAGAAGTGTGGAGTGGATGTAGATGTGGTGACAAAGATTGAGATGGGTATGTTAAGGTGGTTTGGGCATGTAGAGAGGATGGATGAGAGGAGATTAACGAAGAAAGTATATGAAAAAGGAGTGAAAGGGTCAGTTGGTAGTGGAAGACCTAGGCGAACTTTTCTTGATCAAATCGGGGAAATATTGCAAAAAGGCCAGGTCAGAAGTACTCGAAACCGACGAGCGTGTATGAGAAACGTTATGAAAGTGTGTGAAGCGAAAGTGGTTTGTCAGGATCGTAGTAAATGGAAATCCGTGATCTCTGCCTACCCCTCTGGGAAACAGGCGTGATTGTATGTATGTATGTATGTATGTATTTTACCACTTTGTCGGTGTGATTGATATACATATTGGTACCTAGTGCTAACGGTCATTGAGATTATCCGCTGACGGACGGACGGACAGACATGGCGAAACTATATATAAGGGTTAGTTGACTACGGAACCTAAAAAAAGTTATAACTAATTTTGAGGTTATAAATTCTGAAGAAGAATAACAGCGTCCGTAGCCGAATGCACAAACGCTCACGAAACGAAACACTCATAAATATCTATCTCTATCGCTCTTGCGTATTGGCGCGACAGAGCCAGACTACCTTTCGCGGCGTTTCGTTTTCGTTTCCCATCGTAGAAATGCCATTCGGCTACGGGGCCTGGATAAATAAATAAATAAATAAATATTATAGGACATTCTTATACAGGTTTACTGAGTCCCACGGTAAGCTCAAGAAGGCTTGTGTTGTGGGTACTCAGACAACGATATATAATACTAATTTTTGCCCGCGGCCTCGCTCGCGTTACATTCGAAACTTGTGGAATGTTCCATACAAACTTCCACCACTCATTTTAGGGAAGTGGGGAGTTAGAAAGAGACAAAAAGTAGCCTATGTCATTCTCCATCCCTTCAACTATCTCCACTAAAAAATCACGTCAATCCGTCGCTTCGTTTTGTCGTGAAAGACGGACAAACAAACAGACACACACACTTTCCCATTTATAATATTAGTATGGATTAGTATGGATACAAATACTTATATACGTAGAAAAGATATGACTCAGGAACAAATATCTGTGCTCAGCACACAAATAAACTTACCGGGATTCGAACCCGGGACCTCGGTTTAGCAGGCAGGGTCACTACCCGCTAGGCCAGACCGGTCGTCAAAAAGTGATAAAATTGCGTTAGTGGTTATCGCTTAGACCTTGATTACAAAGTAGCTTAAAAAAAGTAATGAGTTAATTTTCTTTTAATAACGAGATTCTTACTTACCTAGCATCCCAGGTAGCATCTTTTAATAACGCGATTCTTACCTTTAGCAAGTTGGCATCATTCCAGGTAAAACATGAATCATTTTCCTTGTTTTGCAATAATTTACTTTGTATTTAAACATCTCGCTTTAATATTTATATCAGAAATTCTCTTCAATCATACATTTCGTCACTACTTTTAAAAAACCTCGTATCTCACGCTGTTCCTCAAAGTTAAAACGCAGTAAGTCTATATGCATTCCATACATAATACTTAAAATCGCTGTCAATAGAAATTGTCAACAATGTAAACAAACCGTTATATAAAATATCAATATTTGAGCCCGATTTTATTATTTTAAAGGTTGAGGATCATAATGTGATATGAATTGATTAAATAACACATGGATTTAGCCAGAATCTGGTGAGTTAGAATGGAAGTCAGACATTTTGACTTCAAGGTTTGTTTACATTGTTCACAAGTTCTATTGACGGCGACTTTACTACAATTTTCTTTTCATTGACAGACGAAGATACAAGTTTTTTTTTAAAGTAGTGACGATTTGATTTTGAATCGGATGTTAATTTCAGTGATAGGTATCACTACCACTATCAGTACTCTCACTAATAGCATTATCACTAATTAGTAAAGAATCTCTCAAATCACATGTACGGCTGAGGCGGAGCCGAGGTCAACAAACATTTTATCTAAGGCTTACTTATTTACTGGCAAAGATGTGTACATACTAGTTTTCTGTTCGACGGAGCCAAAAAGCGGTAACTTCGTTTAGGACAGCGGTCTGGATTTTGACGCTTTTCGGTCAGAGTACAAACAAAATGTTAAGCATTTGCTGCATTTGCTTTATCCGTTATTTAGTGTCAAATCCGATTTTTTAACTTAAGTATTACCATTGACATATTATTATCAATCAAAGTCATTAATTTAGGCACTAAGCACCTATTGACCTAAAAATTTAATTATTTACCTCATTTGTAATCAATTAATTGAAACACTTTCAGAATTGAGATTGAACTTGAGTTTTTTAACACACGAGAAGTAAAATACATTTGCACCCGAGTCTAGATTATCACTGCTTCCAGTAGTCATCTCACATAGTGTGTTGCATAATATTATCCTCCTTGCGTTATCCGAGCTAGTGAGGGGAAAATCATCTCACATAAAGGTGTTATTCATTTGCCAAGGCTCATGGGAGCCTGGGGTCCGCTGTGACAACTAATCCCAAGATTTGGCATAGGCACTAGTTTTACGAAAGCGACTGCCATCTGACCTTCCAGCCCAAAGAGTAACTAGGCCTTATTGGAATTGGTCCGGTTTCCTCACGATGTTTTCCTCCACCGAAAAGCGACTGGCAAATATCAAATGACAGTGTGTTGCATAATATATTGCGTTAAAATATTGGCTGTGGGATAATAGTTATTTGTTATACAAGGGGGCAAAGTTGTATTTTAACGCCGAGTGTGGAATTAAAAAACGAGCAAGTGAAAGGATTCTATAGTTGAAGAATAGTTTCGAGAATTATTTGAAATCGTGATATCAACAAAAAAGGAATATTGACAAAAAGTTGCCGATGTTATATTTTTATACTTTGTCACCATTTTTATGATTCTCCGTCCGTCAGACACGAGTCAACTAGCGTACATTATCAGTACTACTACTTGTTCATAGATGTCGCGACGAACAAAAAGATTAATGCTCAACAATTTTTAGCTAATATTACAATAGTGTTAATCAGTACTCGATTTTCAGTACCTTCTGTTTGTAATACATATAAGTTGTAAACTGTTTTAATATTACATTTTTGGCAAACGCGACACGGTTGACACCTAGTGTCGAGTAGTGGTGATAATTTACGCTATTTGATGCGTGATTGACATACATCGGGGTTTTGGCAGCGGGAATGAATTTGTGTATTTATAACTCTGTTTATAGTAACTTGAATTACTGAAATATAGATTAAACTATGTATCTGGCTCCAAATGTACCTAGAAATGTTATAGTAATGTCTGTTGTTCATCGTTTTCACCCTTTTTGGGCTAGTGTAAATCATTCCAGCTCCCAAAACCCCGATGTATGGTGATTGACGCTAGATGTCACTACAAATAACTTGCATTTACTGATGTATGGAGTTACAACTCTTTCTTTAACTTATTCCTCTATGGTTGCTATGATATCAGAACTGTCACAAACAATGACAGGGAGTGACGTGGGCTCACTAAATCTGTCACCGATTTGGATATCGTATCTAATCGGGTGACATAATCTCGTCCTTACCAGTTTTATTGCCGTGTGATCAACTCCATAGACATAGAATACAATATAGAGGATATTAGGCAGGATCTAAATAACAATAAAGTGAACCTGACAACACAAATAAAGATATTCAGGGGGCCGATTTTTGAATCTCAGCCATTCGATTTCGTGAAATTCGTTCAATAATATTTCCACTACTAGCGATTTCAATTCTACTAACAGAATCGAAAACGAGTGGTTACCAGTAGTTTTAAAATTATTAGCCGTCCTTTTTCAAAAATAGCATTACGTCGTTTTCCACAGACTTTCGAATGGTGAATTCGTGCGTTCGAAATTCAAAAATTGATCCCCTGATTCTGATTATGTGGGTACACTATATACTAAAGCCTGACCAGCAGGGTTAGCATAAATACTTGCTGCGAGAGTTATGTCGCCGCCAGATAGACTACCCGTCCTTATGTCATTAATACAGTTAGAAGATGTGTGATATATCTCGCGGCGACATATTCCCGCAGCAATCATGTGCTAGGCCTACAGATATATATGACGCCATGTTCCGGAATTTCATTAGAGCGCATAAATCAGAAAAACAGTAGGTCTAGCACATCATTGCCGCGAGATAGATAACACGTCTTAGGACGGGTAGTCTATCTCGCGGCGGTATACCCTCGCGGCAATCCTGTGCTAACCCTGCTGCGTTCTCTTGACAATTTAGTCATATATTTCTGGTCCAGCTTTAAAAGGCAGTAGGCCTAGCGCATGATTGCCGCGGGAGTATGTCGCCGCGAGATAGATGACACGTCTTCTTCTAACTGTATTAATGACAGATGGATGGGTAGTCTATCTCGCGGTCACATGAATGCCAAGTGTGACCAGTAATAAATAAAAAATACGTTCAGAAATCAAACAGAATCGATTTACAATCGACTTATTATATTCGATTACGAACATTCAACTAAAAACATACGAAATGTCTGGAAAATGTGCCAAATGTAAAAAAATTATAATAAACAAGAACGTACTGACCTGTGAACAATGTCGTAATATATATCACATCAAATGCATAGAGGTGTCACAAAAATGTTTTGATTTAATGTCTAAGAAAAACAAAACAGACTGGAAATGTCACACCTGCCTATCAAAATCTTCGAATTTGGAAAGTAGCGCATCAGTACCGTCGCCAATCCCAAGCACGTCAGGGCAAGGTCAGCGCCAGACGTCAGGGCAATGCAAGGGAAATAATAAAATAGACCATGAACCGGTGATTGATTCGAAACAAATGATCTCCCCAGTACCACAGCCAATCCAGAATACATCGGGAACTCAACATAATACAAAACCACAAACGGAAATGAGATATTTAACCCGACGAAAAAAAGGTAACATTCTTGCACCAGTCACTCCTGAACAAAATTCTTCCGATTCACTATCAGACTGCAACAACTCAGAGTCGGACGATGAAAGCAACCCTGAAACAATAACAAGCGAATTAAATAGGAGCTGCCCACAAATATCCTGTATAAATACTTACGAGCTAGAAGAACTCAAGCAGAAATTATCGGCTTTAGAACTTAAATTGGGGTCGGCTGAAAATGAAATAGATCGCTTATCATCTGAAAACTACAAACTTAAAAATTTAGTAGAGGATTACGAAAAGAAAATTAATCAACTTACTATAATCTGCAAGTCAACTAGCAAGAAAACTACACCGGCAAAGAAACAATACAGCAAGCTAAATAAAACTACACTTAATTTTACCCAGACATCAGTTGAAAAGGAATTAGAAAACAACCAGGAACACGTGAATGTCGACGTACCTACATCGCCAAATACGCACGCTAATGAAAGGGTCCTGACGCTTACTAATGAAGCGCAGAGGGTTAGTGAACTATTACAAGAGACTACAAACCGAAACTGTAGTCTGAACTCAATGGGTAAGGATAATGACAAGATCGTCACAACTTCCGAATCATCTGTGCATTCCTTTGCTACACAAGAAAATACAAATGAACTTGAACTAACACGTATAAGTCAAGGGACTAAAATCGCTGACATATTGAAGGAAAACGTGGGCAACCGAATATTTATCTTAGGGGTCAACAATGTGCCGGTCTAGCTTCTAAGCTTTCTTCATCGAGACAGTTCAGACAGGACTCAGAGAAGTACACAGAATACAGAGTATCAGCCATAATAAAACCTAATGCTAACACGGCTGAGGTTCTCAGCCCTTGTGCGGATTTGAATGTGGATTCGAATGACTATGTTGTTCTGTCTGTGGGGAAAAGTGATTCGAATCCTGCATTGATATCATATGAGCTATGTGCAGCACTCAAGCAATTAAAAAACACTAATGTAATAGTGTTAAGTGTGAACAGCCACACGTCTTTAAACAGGACAAAATTAAATTCTATGCTGAAAGTAATCTGCAAAAACATTACAAATTGTTCTTTTATAGATGCCACTTTGATTAATAAGACCAAAATGTCAATGGGAAAATACTTAACAAAAATATCCGTTTTGATAAACCGGCATATAGATATTATGGACTATGAAAAACGATACCTACCAATGTTCAATAAACAAAGTGTACGAATTAATACTAACAGCAAAAACATAAATAATATGAATACCGTGGATACATCTAACAGCAGATTTGATGAAGCTCAGATCAAAAAGGGAACTATACCCTACTATTTTCCAATCATCCAAAAATCAACAGAATTTAAAACTCCATACTTGACACCTGATAAGTTTTTTCGATCCTAAGAATAAACCCACCTAAGCAACAAAACAATGTCTTCAGTAAAAATAATCCACCAAAATGTGAGGTGCATAAGAAACAAAGTGTTGTTACTACACACTATTGCAAACAAAGAAAAACCACAAATCATGGTATTTACTGAGACCTGGCTCACGCCACATGAAGTTAAAAATGTTAGAATTCAGGGCTATATTCACGGCTCTCATTATACGAGGCCTAAAAGAATTCACGGTGGTGTGTCGATTTTCGTTCAAGACTCATTGAAATTTAAAGCCTGCAGCAGATTACAAAGTATGTCTAAGGAATTTCATTGTGAATTAGCTGCAATAGAGACATCTATTGATAATATAATAACTGTAATTGTAGCCGTATATCGCAGTAATAACGGTGATTTCAATATATTTCTGGAAACACTAAAAGAAATGTTCGACATATTCTCCAGCAAAGATTATCAAAATGCAAATATTATACTCACTGGTGATTGGAACGTAGATTTCTTAGAAAAAACAAATCGAAAAATTGCATTAATAGATATAATGACACCGGTTAATCTTAGAAATGTGGTAACCTTTCCTACTAGGATTGAAGGACAAAGCAAGACATCGCTAGATTTTGTAGTCACAAATGTAGCGGAGGAGATAATAACTGTTGAGTCATTGGTCGCTGGAGTATCTGATCATGATGCTCAGATAATAAACATATTAATGAACCATGTAGAAGAACAGAGATCCAAATATATTGAAAGAAGACACTATACTGAGACGAATATGGATAATCTTAACAAAGCAATGTTGTCTTATGACTGGAACACTTTAATAGCTGCTAGTAATGAAACACCATTCCAACTGTTTCTTAATAGATATATTAATAACATGAATCTTCACATGCCCATTAAGATTAAGAAAATGAAGCATAATCTCAATGAACTAGTGTGGATAGACAACCATGTAATAAAACTTCAGGAGGATCTCAATGATCTCCACCAATTCAAACTCCAATTTCCTGAATTACAAATCAGCGACTTAATTAAAGAAAAAGCTCAGAGCATTAATGCATATCTTGTAACGTCGAAACAGAAACACATAGAAAATAGACTTCAAAATTCAACCAATCCAAAGAAAGAAATTTGGCAAGTAATCAAAGAAGAAACAAATAAATCTTTAAGCTCGCTTCAATGGGATCTGATAAATCATAATACTTTAAAGTCACTTCAACCGAACGAAGTACCAGATTATATAAACTCATATTTCACACAAATAGGTTACGATTTATTAAACACTCGATCCACAAATTTAAGTAAGACTCTGAAGAATTTAAACGAATATCGAACAAATGTGATTGCCAAAATATGCAGTTTTCGACCGACAAGCCCAAAGCTACTGAAAGAAATTATGAAAGAAAAAATATCAAGATCTAAAACGAAGGACATATATGATATAACTGGCCATCTTCTATACTATCTTACTCAGTCAGACGAATTAGTCAATTTATTGTCCTACGTGATTAATACAATTTATGTGTCAGGAAATTATCCTAAAGAGCTTAAAAAAACACGTGTGTGTCCACTGTTTAAAGGGAAAGGAGACAAAACATTAGTAACAAACTACAGACCGATCACAATAGTCCCTACAATATCAAAAGTGGTTGAGTCATTAATATCCCGCACTATAATGAACTACATGGAAACAAATAATATTTTAAGTGACTCGCAGTATGCATACAGAAAAGGAAGATCAACTACCTCAGCAGCATTGCAGCTTACAAATGACGTCATACATACACTAGACAAGAAACAAAAAGTAGCCGCAATATTTTTAGATCTGTCTAAAGCCTTCGACAGTATTGATCATGAATTATTATTGCTAAAATTAAAATTGTATGGTATACATGGAACTGAGTTGCAACTTTTAGAATCATTTTTAACAAACAGGGAACAAACAGTGGAAATTGAAATACATGGAAAGAAAATGAAATCAAAACCAAGAACAGTTCCAAATGTTGGGGTACCTCAAGGGTCGGCGTTAGGCAACACCCTATTTTTGTTGTTTATGAATGATCTTGCAGGATTAGACATAGATGGTAAATTTATAATATACGCAGATGACACCACTATAGTCGTAAAAGGCGACTCAACTGAAATAATTTCAGAAAAAATTAAATGTACAATGGAAAAGGTCATTGAGTGGTTTGATGATAACGGTCTGATTTTAAACTCTGACAAAACCCATATTATGCTTTTTAACGGTAAGACTGCTATCAGTGACGAAGTAAAAATTGAACTCTCTAATGGTACCTGCTTGAAAAGTTCAAATATGGTTAGAATGTTAGGATTTACCATTGATCCTGCTATGACATGGAAAACACACATAGACAATGTATGTGCTAAAATGGCAAGTGGTGTCTACGCCCTTAAACAACTTCGTACAATTATATCCCATGAATGTCTAATCCAATCCTATTATGCGTATGTACATTCCATTATGTCTTACGGTATAATTCTGTGGGGAAACTCGTCAGACCATCAGAGAGTATTGAAAATGCAAAAGCAAGCGATAAGAGTGATCATGAACGCGGGATACAGAGATACGTGCAGAGAATACTTCCAAACCCTTAAAATAATGACGTCTGTGGCTCAATATATATTTGAATGCATTATGTTTGTTCGGGAGAATATACACATGTTTAAAAAGAAAGGTGACTCCGAGCGCCCGAATCGTCGCGGCAATCATGTGCTAACCCTGCTGGTTGCCAGACGCGCACCAAAAATATCATTTTTTTCATAAAGTTGAATAGAAAAAGCGGTACTGATTGAGCTTCGAGTTAGAGTATATCTGCAGGGTTAGCACATGATTGCCGCGAGAGTATGTCGCCGCGAGATAGACTACCCGTCCTTCTGTCATTAATACAGTTAGAAGAAGACGTGTGATCTATCTCGCGGCGACATACTCCCGCGGCAATCATGCGCTAGGCCTACAGTCATATATTGTCCTTACCACTCACGTGCTTGCTTCCAGTACCTAGAGCTATTTTTTATGGAGTCTTGAAATATTTGATTATTTTATGTCGAAGCGATTTAGAGTGCCTTTTATGAAAATCAAAATCACGAGAGTAGATAATGGAAAGTGGTATTATATGACGTCACATACCGGTCTTCTAGGGGTGTCTTCTACAGTCACTGGCATAAATAAGTGATGGTTTCTGTACCTTGTCATATTAACGTCTTGTTTGCAATGTCTTACGAAATTGTTAAACGATTAAAAGCGACAAGTCAGAAATCATCACTTCTTTATGCCGGTAACTGTAACTACAGGGTGACATAGGGTATGAAGCAATATCTAAATAACTAACACGTGAGTTTATACACTCTCATGAAGCGTATCAAAATAGACAGATATAATATGTTTTTGGTTTGTTACTAGTCATATTTTAAAAAATGTTTCACGCTGTTCCTCAAAGTTTAAGTTACATATACATACTTACTACAATTTTCTTTTCAGTGACAGACGAAGATACAAGTTTTTAAAAAAGTAGTGACAATATTAGGCTTGATGTATACAATATCTTGCTTGGCTATTTAAGTATGTTTATGTAAGTCTATTTATATTTTCTTATATGTATGTTTATTCAATTTGTGTGTTGGAAGACCTACTCTTTTTGATTATGTTTTTTTTATTTCTGCTACCCAAAGGTTGTCTGGTAGAGATCCTCTTTTTCTGCCTCTATTTATAATCATTTGTTTTGTCTCTATTGTATCTTCTGCTGAGGTGTGCCAATAAAGAGTACTCAATCTATCTATCTGTCTATATCTAGCCACTCTACTTGGTATTCTTTTTTCTATCGGTCATATTTTGTCACATAAGAACCGGCCATCTAGGGGTTCTACTATTCTATGGGCGACATAATCTTATCCTTATGCGTTTTATTGCCGTGATTCGTACCATTGTTTTGTCAGCTGTTTGAAAATGTACCAATGCGGTTGATTTGGTTGTTCAGTCCTTTGTGGAGTTGCTTGCAGAACGTATTACGCATAGGAATAAACATTACCATATGACATGGAAAAATAAAATTTTACTTATGATTTACATAGGCACCTTTGTAGTTATTTTCGAAAGTCGTCTAATTTCGAAAGTCACTTAAAATCACCATTACTTCCATCATATCAAGATTCCCCTTTCGAAATTACCCCAATGCATTACTAGTGCAATATTGCAATCGATGTGTATTCATATTCATATTTATTTATTGCATCCATGGTGTGACTGCACTGCAATGCTAAAGTATAAAATCAGTGCGTCTAAATCCATACTAATATTATAAATGGGAAAGTGTGTGTATCTGTTTGTTTATCCGTCTTTCACGGCAAAACGGAGCTACGAATTGACGTTTTTTTTGTAGGTGGAGATAGTTGAAGGGATGGAAAGTGACATAGGCTACTTTTTGTCTCTTTCTAACTGGATAAAATTACAAAACGGTAAATTCGGGTCAATATAAGTTGGCAACGATTTTGATAGTCCCGCTTCTGCAAGGGTTAAGTAAACGTCATATATTCATTGAATTTTGTTAACTGTTATTTGTTATGTCATTATTCAAGGAGGCAAAATTGTTGTTTAACCGCATATTGATACCCGAGATTCCGATATTGTACCGCTGGAGCAAGCGTGTTCCGGAGTGAAGACCGCGTCTTGGTAAACGTAGTGTGGGACGCCCTCTGGCTAGATGGCGGGATGATTTGCATAGGGGGGCTGGCGGAAACTGGATTCATAAAGCAGCAGATCGGACACTGTGGCGTACCTTGGGGGAGGCCTGTCCAGCAGTGGACTGCAACGGGCTGATGATGATTGATTGATTGATGATTGATTGTAATGGTGCTTATTATTAATAAGTTTGTTATGTTACATCACATTTTTTATGTAATTTACACTTGAGGTTCAGTAGGTACCTACCATATACTGGAGGTCAGAGTTAAACAAGTTCGCCTACAATAGTAGGTACAGCATTAATTTTGTGAACTGCGACCGGTCTGGCCTAGTCGGTATTGACCCTACCTGCTAAGCCGGTCCTGGGTTCGAATCCCGGTAAGGATGTTTATTTTTTGTGATGAGCACAGATATTTGTTCCCGAGTCATGTGTTTTTATATATACATATCATGTAAGTATTTGTATATTGTATGTAATTATGTTCTTTTTGGTAAATAGAAGATTCACCTTATCCACGTTTAAAAAAACTTTTTAACCCCCGACGCAAAAACGACGGGGTGTTATAAGTTTGACGTGTCTGTCTGTCTGTCTGTCTGTCTGTCTGTCTGTCTGTCTGTTTGTCTGTCTGTGTGTGTGTCTGTCTGTGGCATCGTAGCTCCCGAACGGATGAACCGATTTTGATTTAGTTTTTTTTATTTGAAAGCTCTGTTAGTCGGGAGTGTTCTTAGCCATGTTTCATGAAAATCGGTCCACTATGTTGCGGTCGGGGGTTTTTTCAAAATTTTAATTATTGTAGACTGATCAGCGATAGACCCAGTCACACCTGATGGAAAGTGAAGACAGAGTCTAAGATGGAGCTCGCCGATTTAGTAATAGCCTGTTCACTCTTGCTTTAAAGAGACCGAGGTCGTATTTTTCTGGGAACACAGAATAGATGGTGGGAGCACATTCCATTCCTTTGCAGTCCGCATCACAAGAGATGAGGCAACTCTAAATAAGTCTGCGAGTTAGATTAGATGAAAAACTATAAGCCTTTTTACTTGTCTATGTAACATATGAATTCAGACGTTCCAAATAAATGTATGTGTATTTCGATAAAAAAAATATTCGAAGTAAGCACCTACGTATTATGGTATTATCGACTAATTTTATGATAAGATTTTAATGGTGTAAAAACAACAAACTCAAATACATATCACCAGTATCCATAAAATATTAAATTGGTTACTAACATGATTATATTCATTAACATTTTTTTTTTAACTATTTGTATTTGCTTTAATATTAAATAACATACTTGACAAAATAACGAAGACTGCATTTATTTTGTATTAAGTACCTATTAAATATGGTAATAAATTGATTTAACTTTTTAAATCTAGGTAATAATAACATGCTAGTACGTTGTGCGTAAATACACTTAAAAACTAGTTTTTTTAAGTAATTCATATTTTTTTATAATTACTTACTTATCATTATGAGACAAAGTCTTGGATCAAATTAAATCTTCATAGAAAATATAATTTATATTATTTGTTGAATAATAATCTGACATTTATTTCAGTAGTTAAACTTAGTAGACATTTTTCCTATTTTTCTAGTTCCATAATAAAATTCAACACTTACCTGGTTTTGGCGCCCGTTCCTGTTCCGTCACAGCCACCATTTTGAAAACTCAAAAACACACTAACACAATTTCAATTCGAAATTTTAGTCACTATATTTTTATTTATTTATTAACTGCACTGTATCGCGGTCAGTTCGATTTTGCATTCGCTCAAGGCATTGCCGGGTGAGCAGGAAGTTTGCGTTTGCGCCGGTTACTATTGAAACTGTTTTTATATAGCGAACGAGTTGTCGATACGGGACGGGCGAATCTGCGCTGCTGGAGCGTAGACCGTTTTATTGTAGACACCGCATCGGCTTGAATGGCTTATTTTTCTATAAACGCAATCGGCCGTATGCACGTCACATAGTAAATACCTACGCCGCGTCACCGAAAGATTTGAATGCGTTTCTGAGGCTAAAAAATAAATGTTCTATGAGCTCAAAATAGTTATTTGTTTTACAAGGGGGCAAAGTAGTTGTTTAACCGCACGTGCCAATATTGATACCCGAGCAAGCGAAAGATTCTAATATTGCGAAAGATTCAAAAAGTTGAATTTTGAGCGTTGCGAGGGCTTCTAGGCACGAAGGTTAAACAAATTTTGCCGCCGAGTGAAACACAATATTTTTCACCACACCAACACGAACAAAATACTGACTATAAAACATCAAAATAAATGAAATCCATCAATTTATTCAATATTTATGATTCTAAATCATCATTTGTAATTAAGACATCGAGTTAAAATTTGTGTGAAATGACTTTGCCCCCTTGTGGATAAAATGCAATTTTGCTATCAGTTTTCGAATAGCAAAGAAAAGCCATTACCAGTTGGTGTGGTGAAAAATATTTTTTTTTTCGCAATAAAAATAATATTTTATTTTCATTTAAAATATAAAACTGTCTCTTAACATGAATAAAGACTTTTTCATAATAAATCTGAAACCAGGTGAAATAAAAATAAACTTACTTGACATTTAAATCTTGAAATGTGATATAATGTGGAGAAGCATTTATATACTTACTTTTAATCCGCGGTTCCGTGGTCCTGAGTCACGGATATATCGTTGTCTGAGTACTCACAACACAAGCCTTCTTGAGCTTAACGTGGGACTCAGTCAATCTGTGTAAGAATGTCCTTATAATATTTATTTATTTATTGTATTATCTAATATTAAAATAGAACAGGTGAGATATAAGTTATACTTTAAATAATTAATATATAATCTAAACAATTTTTTTAATAATTATAAAAAAAAGTTTTATAAATTTATAGACAACAAATTATGTACCTATCTACAATCTCGAGGTCAGCGTACCCATCACATTTTGTAGATGTTTCATCTAGTAGCTAAACAATCTGTGCTCGGATACTCTGTAGCATCAGAATAAGGACTGCTTTTCTGTATAAAAATATATTATTCTTTTGAGTTATCATTTTGTTAAAAACTATTGAATGTTAACGTTATTTATTTAAAAACTTGTAGATAAAGGCTAATGAACGAAATAATTTATATAACGTAAAATAAAGTAAGTAATATAAATATTTTTTTTCTGTCCCATACATACCTAGTAACTAATATTTGGTAATTTGACCCGAGAATTTAAAAAAAAAATGCTTGGTTCCTTCCAACATTATCAATGCGTTTTTTAAATATATATATAGTATTCGGTGGCAAATACGCAAACGACCCGTATAATGTAAACAGTCCCCGTAGCCTATGGACGCCTGCAACTCCCGAGGAACATGGAACAAAGGAAAAATACACCAAAACATTTTGGAACCCGCTATTCCCGGCAGCTCTAGTAGTGACACCCCTCTATGATTAATGCAACGACGTTAGATACGGCAGAGCTATCCACTAGCACATGATTGGCGCGACAGTATCTTTCAGCGACATAGATATTGTATCTTTTTGTAATTGTACTATGTTGGATGGGTAGTTTATGTAATGGCGGTATAATCAGTCGGGCGCATAGATTTATATATATTAAGCTAGATTGAGTTGTTAGGCCAAAAAGTGTGTCCACATGAGAGGATAAAGTTGGGGCTGGTGTCCCTCTCGCACTTATTGCCACTTTCAAAATCATGACGTCATCACTGTCATTATTTGGGGATACCAGTCAATATTCAAAGTTACTACCAAATCTACTAATACCCAATTAAAGGTTTTTTTTAATTGCGCAAATCTTTGGTTTTATGGATTCATAATAATGACTTACCAATTCATTACAAGGTATTAATATCCTTGTCTCGATGTAATACAAAATTAATTTGAGAATATAAACTTAGTTATCATACAGGTAAAAATACTACTACTATAGTAATCTCTTTAACACTGGTCACACGTGCGAGAAGGACTCCAGCCCCAACTTTGACCCTCTCATGTGGATACAATTTTGCTAGTCTGACAAGAACGCCTTTCTGTACCAGTGATAAAATTCAATTTAATATGGCAAAAAAAGTGTGAGCTCAGTCTCTATTGAAGGTCCATGGTCGGGCGACATTTGCTAGTCTGCAGTCTATATTATTCTCATATCTCGTTCAACTTTTTATTTTATCATACTTATTTGTATTCAATATTTCTTTTTATTGTTTTGTTTTATTGACACTTGTCGTAAGCACGTGTTGAATATGATAAATGAGTGCCTAATACGCTTGCGTATGTGTGTGCGATATTTATTTTATCTATAAGATTCATCTATAAAATGATGATTTTAAATCTAAAATATTTAAAAGATGGTGGATTTGATTTAGTTTTATGTTTTATAGTACCTAAGTAATATTCATGTTGGTATAGAGGAATAAGTAAGGGAAGAGTTGTAACTTCATACATCAGTAAATGCAAGTTATTTGTAGTGACATCTAGCGTCAATCACGCATGAAATAGCGTAAATTATCAGTACCACTACTCGACACTAGGTGGTAACAGTAACGCGTTTGCCAAAAATGTAATATTAAAACAGTTTACAACTTATATTACAAGCATAAGGAATTGAAAACAGAGTACTGATTAATACTAAGTAATATTAGCTAAAAATTGTCGAGCGTTAATCCTTTTGTTTGTCGCGACATCTATTGACAAGTAGCACTACTGATAATTTACGCTAGATGACGCGTGTCCGACGCGCGTATGACGCTAGATGTCCATACAAATAACTTGCATTTACTGATGTATAGAGTTACTTACTGTTTCCTTACTTATTCCTCTATGATGTTGGTCATGTTCAGTTGATGTCGTCAACAATTTTGTTTCACTCCGTGGCAAAGTTTGCTTTCTTGTTAAAACAAAGTAACTACCTATGTATAATTCTGTGGTAGCACTGTTTGAATATGGCTATACAGTGTGCGTAGCTGCAGGGTTAGCACATGATTGCCACGAGAGTATGTCGCCGCGAGATGGACTACCCGTCCTTATGTCATTAATACAGTTAGAAGAAGACGTGTGATCTATCTCGCGGCGACATACTCTCGCGGAAATCATGTGCTAGGCCTAGTGATTGCACAGACGCTCACAAAACACTCACGATAACTCTTTCGTAGCTATCTATCTCTATCGCTTTTGTATATTGGCGCGACAGAGCCAGACTACATTTTTGCGGCGTTTCGGTTGCGTTTCGCGTCGCAGAAATGACATTCGGCTACAACCGGGCTTAGCTAGACCGTCATATACCTACCTTGACCAATATTACAGTCACTTGAATTTTTGTGTGCGTAATCAAGTTATTTGCACTATCGTCATTGGGATTTCAATTATACTTGTAATTATGCAATATTTAAGAGTATGTTTATGTTTAACCAAGCATCATGAAAAAATGTCAAGAACTGTTTGCAAAAAAAAAAGTACTGTATTTACATGCCCTGCCAAGTTTTATTTTTATTAATTTGTATTAATTTTAAAATAAATTATGTTATTCCAACTTCGTCTGTAACGTCGTCTAACTTTCTTATACAAATTGGCCGAGTCCCGCGGTAAGCTCAAGAAGGCTTGTGTTGTGGGTACTCAGACAACGATATATTATACAAATACTTATATACATAGAAAACATCCATGACTCAGGAACAATCATCTGTGCTCATCACACAAATAAATGCCGTTTCCGGGATTCGAACCCGGGACCGCGGCTGCAGCAGGCAGGGTCACACGCTGGGCCAGACCGGTCGACATTTTTTTTTACATAGAGAATAAACACTTTTTGGCAAGATTTAACGCTCCTAATCTCTAAAGCGAATATTATTTTATGAGCTCATTACTTTGCAAAACTTCGCTAAGTAAATGCTAAGAGGGCTATTAATTTCTCTCACTTAAAACTAAGACGAAATTCTAAAAAGTTTATAAAAGTTTCTCCGGCCAATTAAGCTAAGGGCTGTCACAAACCTTAACTTACTTGTATAATATCATAAAAAACTTAATAACGGGAATAAAATAATGCTACAGTTTCACTCCAAAATTACATAGGTTTTTCTAATAGGTATTTTTGTGGCTGGCGCATAATGAAAAGCATTAAAATACGCGTTTCAATGTCTAATTATGTATAGTTGTATACTTGACTTTATCTATATCCATACACAGTATTTTTTTGTTTTCCGTTAAATTCGACATGTCGTTAGGTTCGTTATCAGGAACCACCCTGTATATAACTTTAAGTTAAATTGGCAAAACATTTTTTTTCATCGTATTCATACATAATAAGTTAATTAATTAGTGTGAGAGACCCTTAAGAACAATATTTAAGTTAGTGTCAAGTGATTGACGGCACATGTCAAAACAAATAACATTGGGAAGTGGTAAAGGCTGTCGCACACGTGTTCAGTAATTATTTTCATTTTTTTTAATAACTCGATAACCGGCGCTAGTTTCTTAGAGAAATTAATTGTATTTGATCTAACGAACCATCCCTTAAAGTTAACGGAATTCAATTAAATAAGGGTGTATAATAAGTTTTCAACAATATGTACAGATACTCTGAATACAGGCAGGCAAGTATGGTCGCGCGATAAATGATAAAACATCAGGCCGTCCCTATCGCATTATTAGTAAGTAAAGTTCGATAGGGACGGCTTCATGTTTTATCATTTATCGCGCGACTATGCTTGCCTGCCAGGAAAGAGGTAATAATATCAACAATTAGTGCTTGGCTGTTAGTTCATTTTTAAAACGTTCGATATTTGAAACAAAACAAATAACTGTTCCTGATTGAACTCCTATAGTAAATAAATCATTCTTCTGAACAGAACGTTCAATCAGATTACCTAAAGCAAAGATTATAATTAATAGGACTTAGAATCTTCATACTAAGGATCGTACCTTTTTTAGCGCCACCTATTAAATACAATCATAACTACACTGATGATGCCTACAAATTTATTTTTACCAAATTCTGTATGATATCATGATATTAAAATAAAGAAATATAAATAATATATTTAGTTCATTTGTTCTTACAAAAAATAAAAACACGCAAAATATTTTTTGGAAAATAATTATCATTTAGGCCACTTCCAGGCTGTGAACAGCGCGATATAGTTTTAAGCCTAAAAAGCCCATAAATTTCAGGGGTACGCATTTTTGTATGGGCTTTGTCAGTATTATATCGTATACTTGAAATATCTTATAGTAAAAATTACCATGCACTAGCAGATTCAGATTTCTTAAATGCCGGTTGCTTATCTTCTAAGCGAATTGTAGACAACTTATCATATGGATGTAGATGAATAGTTAAAAGGTTCAAATCATCACCTATTTCCTTATCACAGTTGCTTAGGAGACCGCGGAAGTAAAACAATGCCATTCCTAATTTTCCTCTCGGTTATCCTGTGACCTGCCAGTTGTAAGGCCGATGAAGGATAGCTAGAGGAAACTGTCGATACTTGTCAAGATTATTAATTAGGAGGAAAATATGATAGATTTTACCTTAGAGCGTTATTGTCTCGAAGCGCTGGGCGACCAAGCGTGTACGTGGAAATTGAGTGAGTTTCATTCTGATTTTACAACAAAATATTGTACCTAATGTACTTATTCGGAAAATTGCTGATTTTCACTAGACTTTTTTTTTGTCTCTCCTAATAATGACTAAGAAAAAGTGATGTCAAAGACGGTTTAAAATCAAATATACCTATTTTTAACTGACTCAAAAAAGGGAGGTCCTCGATTCATCGGGATCTTTTTCTATGTACTCGTATTCCACACATAAAAAAGACCACGACGAACATACAGAAAAAAAGATGCCGACGAACAGAAAAGGTCCCGATTACCCTGAAGACGCCTGGACCGATTTGGAATTTTCTTTTTAAACATTCGACATACACACTACAATTTAGTATTTAGATGTTTACTTTAATCCACCTTTTACTATTCCACGTGTTTGAGTCTGACTTTTATTTTTTAAATATACATCGTGGCACTACACAATCATATTAAATTAATATTAGAGACATACTTAGTGGACCGATTTGCATGAAACATGGTTAAGAAGAATCCTGACTAACTCAGCTTTCAAGCAAAAAAAAAACTAAATCTAAATCGGTTCATCCGTTCGGGAGCTATTTACGATACCACAGGCAGACACACACACAGACAGACAGACAAATAGACATACAGACAGACAGATAGACAGACACGTCAAACTTGTAATACCCCGCCGTTTTTGCGTCGGGGCTTAAAAAAAATGTAGATCATGAGATGTGCTCATCTGAAGGAAAACAGTGGATAAAAGGAAATAACAGTTAAAAACTAGAGTTACCTTATTGATAACATCTTTTTACACATTGTTATTATACTATTATACTGTCATATTGTCTAGTTTAGTATACTTTATTTTATAAAAGTAGTGCAATCAAATATATAAATCTACTGGGTGTGCTCAGCATAATAGGTATGAGTATATACTCGTATTGTTATGACTCCCTAAAGAGGCAGACAGTTTCAAATGACCTTGCGTTGAGATTACTCTAACAGTTTTGAAAAAAAAATGGAAAAAGATTTATTTAAGTGACTGGTGTATAATAAGAGGCATTTAAACAAGTTTAATAGTAAATAAAGTTAATACTTATTTTTTTAAGAATTATTTAAACATGGTCTAAAAAAATTAAATTTTGAAAAAACCCCCGACCGCGACATAGTAGACCGATTTTCATGAAACATGGCTAAGAACACAAGAAGTTCAGGAGCTACGATGCCACAGAAAGACACACACACAGACAGACAGACAAACAGACACACACACAGACAGACACGTCAAACTTATAACACCCCATCGTTTTTGCGTCGGGGGTTAATTAGGTAAAACTACCTTATTATCTCGTGATAGGAGCTTATTGTCTCGAGGAGGACTAAACCCCGTAAGGCATACTTTCCCCGTTGAGTGAGAAGATCAGACGCTTGGCTCTTTCTTAAAAATCCAATTAATTGGATTATGTTATCACGCTACCCTCAGGCCGGCAGCCTGGCTCTGTCGCGCCACTACAAAACTGTTACGAAAGGTAACGTTGGCTACCTACCTGATTCCGATTTTCTCAGAGCGGGAAATAAAATATACAAGTAAGAAAATACAATACGACCTTCGATTTGTGTCTTCTCACTAGCAAGATCAGGCTGGTGATCAACGCCAAATAACTATAATTTAGATATTTAGAAAAAAATAAGTTAATCTATTTGTATAGGGACTGAGGGTTTTACATTTAGTACTGGCACAGTTACTTACCTGCGATAGGTAATAAGTATGTATTTGACCCAACTGTTCATAATTTTTGTGTTGTTGGATTTATTTAAATATTACGTAACGAGGCATTTAATGTTTCGTTTTACTTCTAAATCTGTGTAAGATTATAATTATATGAAATAAATAAATATTATAGGACATTCTTACAGATTGACTGAGTCCCACGGTAACCTCAAGAAGGCTAGTGTTGTGGGTACTCAGACAACAATATACAGCGTGTGTATTCCATGCGGGCGAATATCTTAATAACGATTAGTATCGGACAATTAAGGAGCCTAATTTCATGTTTTTTTAATAATAGATGTGATATTTTTTCATACATAATAATTCAGCACGCAATGTATTATGTCCACATCAATTAGCGTATCTACCTAAACTTCATCATGACATGACGTTTATGTCATTTAAAATTAAGTTGGATGGCGTACATTGCTGTCACAAATGTCTTTATTTATCAAAGAGCATTCAGGTACATAGGTACACAATCTCAAAAAAAAGGACCAGAGAGGTCGGATACATCATAACAGTAATTTTGAATCTCCTCAGTCCTCATGGACACCTAATTTGTTATTTATGTTCCAATCCTGGAGTCATTTGAAGCCAGCCGCACGCGGCTGAATAAATGATTTCATATGTCATGTCGTTATCGGTTAACGTCCGTGGCCATGACAGGAACGAACCGTGATCATTCACAGAGTTGCGTATACAAATACGATTAGTGGTAGGTTCCTTTAAACTTTTTAAGACGATACAGGAGGGGTCAATTCTCCATAAAAACGCTCTCGACTATTTCCTCCCTCGTTTTTGAAGATAAAGCATATATTTTTTTCAACACTGATTATTATTTTTATCTGTGTCGAACCGTTTTGATTTTTTTGATATTTTTGAAAACGCTAGAGCCCATTATTAGAATTTACCAAAAATGGCTTTATTGATTATGGCACAAAAAAGGTGTGGTAAAAATAGGTAACAATCACCCAAAAAAACTAAACGGTCCGAAACAGATTATTTCATTGTTACGCCGCGCGCCGTGGCTTGCTTGGGCGACGGTCGCGCGATGATCGCGCGACGGCGATGCGACGCATACGAAATCAAACCTTATTGATATGGAAGTATGAGACGCGACGGCGACAGCGACACCCACCCAAGACACGGCGTTACTCAGATTCTCAAATTTCGTTACGATTGATTAAGTTTAAGATTTTTTCGCTATATCTTTGAACTAAATTGTTCTGAATGGTCAATTTTTTTTCGATATATCTAGTTAATAACACTAGTATATTTAACTAATCCTTAGCCTACAGAACAGGTAAATATTTTGAAAATTCCGCATTAGCGGCTAAATATTTTAGTGTCCCGTCTTTGTCTAATCGCAGGAATTATTTAGATGTAATGTTTCTGTTTAAAATTCTTAAAGGTGCCATTAAGATCTCCTAAAGCTAGTGACCTTCGGTTGTCCGCGTCTCCCCTTACGGCCAAGGCCTTTATTCCATGTGAGTTTTTCTCGTAAGAAATATTCTAAGCATACTTTTTCAGAAGAGTTCCCAGTTTCTATAATAAACACTTATTCGATATTGATCCCTTTAATAATTCGTTATCTAGTCTAAAATTGCAATTGAGACGTAAACTTTTTTAAATAACTGTATTATAGTAAAAAATATTTTTCGAAGCCTGTATTTGTCAATGCTTTTGGAATCGTAATACATATTTATGTGTTGCGCTTATTTCTGTACTACGTATTTATACTACTACGTTGTTTTTAACTACTGTTTAGGTTAACCTCATATGTATGTTATAAACCTCCAGGTCTATTTGTATTACTTTAGTTTCTGGTACCATTATGTACTACATATATGTATGATGTTTATTATGACTATTTGTGTTCTAAATAAACTACAAAAAAAAAACACTAAAATTCCCAAATTGAAAGGGGGTTCGTTTCTATTTTAGTATTTTCGCTCCTGTTGCGTCTTAAGTAACTACATTCCTTTAGCCTATTTGACCACCCGTATCTCCAGCGTCCGAATGTTTGGCTCAAATTAGTAACTGAAAATAATAAAAGAGGTGATGAAACATAATAAGAGAGAGGTGTGAATTTTGCCATTTTTCCTTTAATTTAAAAATAATTAGTGTCGCTCGCAGACGTTTCTGCATGATAAAAAAACACATTTATTTTAAGTCAGTTGCACAAGCGACGGCAAGGGAACCCTGAGAGAGGTTGGGATCAAAACGGGGTGTTATAAAATCCAACGAGGGGTCGTTTCGGTTCAATAGGTTCTTAAGGAAAGCGTTATGATGTGCACAGTATTCTTTGCGTCTGTAAATATTGGTTTGATTTTGAAATATCAAACAGTAAAAAAAATGTAACACTGAAAGGACGCCTGCGCAATGACTGTTTACGTGACAAATTCCTCACACTATTTGAAATAATTATTTTTGGAAACTTTTGGATTTATCATCCTCCTTGCGTTATCCTGGCATTTGCCGTCCCAAAGCGACTGCCAACCAGTGGCGGAGCGTCGATACAACTCGATTCCCAACGGGTTCCCTAAAATTCTCTAGTATCTGTAGAAGTTCAACCAGATCCCGAAAGGCCCCGCCACTGCTGCCAACTGACCTTCCAACCTATAGGGTAACTAAGCCTTATTGGAATTAGTCCGGTTTCCTCACGATGTTTTCCTTCACCGAAAAGCGACTTGCAAATATCAAATGACATTTTGCATATAAGTTCTGAAAAACTCATTGGTACGAGCCGGGTTCGAACCCACGACCTACGGATTGAAAGTCGCACGCTCTTACCGCTACCCACCAGCCACCAGCGGTTACGCGTTTTTTTGGAAACTTTTGGATTATTTTAAACTAACTAACAAGCACTGAAACTTGAGTAGTTTCATGAGCTCTGCCTTATCTCTAGCGAGAACCGATTGACTCCTAACAATGACCTACACAGGCGTGATTGTATGTATGTACCCGGCATAAATATGTGATGATTTCTATACCTTGTCACATTAACGTCTTGTTTGAAATGTCATGCGAAATTGTCAAACAATTTAATGCGACAAGGTACAGAAATCATCACTTATTTATGCCGGTGACTGTATCAACTAACATAGTCTAGAAGATGTAATAAATAAATAAATATTGGGGACTCCATACACAGATCAACTGAGCCCCAAACTAAGCAAAGCTTGTACTATGGGTGCTAAGCGACGATATAATACTTAAATAGATAAATACATACCTATATACATAGAAAAAACATCCATGACTGTGTTCATCTGTGTTCATCATTTATCTGTGTTCATCACACAAATAAATGCCCTTACCAAATATTCGAACCCAGGACCGCGGCTTAGCAGGCAGGGTCCCTACTCACTACCGACTGACCGTCTTGTTAATAATTTGGTTTTAGTTCTGAAACTACAAAACCATTAAATTGTATAATAATTATGTGGTTTAAGAATTGGTTGTTTGTATTAGGTTAACTTTAGGAAAATTATATACTAATCACTATTTACTTTAAGGTATAACTTAAATACATACTCCAAAATAATAATATTTATATTTTTACCATTGGCTATTTATTCCAATAGTACTTCATAATATAAATAATTTTGCTATCGAGTTAAAAATGTCCCACTAACACACTAAGGTACAGCGGGGAAAATTTCGAGTGGGGGGCAATTGTAACTAATCCATTTTTCCCATCCTAACATATATAATCGGTGGACACTATTTAATAGACCACTTACATCCCCCCCCCAGTCGAGATTTGCCCCGCTGTACCTTATGCATTTCACATTGTAATAACAATTATTACGTATGTCGAACCTTTAACTTCAAAACCAATTTCGTATGCAAGAAATAATTCTACAACCCTCAGTACTAATAAGGTGGCACCCGAGTGTTCCGTATGCCTCTTACACCCGTGATGAAATGTGGTCCAACATGAAGATGATATACGACTAATTTAAAAAGTAATCCGCGATATAACTCTGGCAGAGCTGCATAAGCTGCACGTTTATCAGATTTACCGCATATTTTTGCTGCGGAGCACTGATTTATCACTTTCACCGGTAGCCATAAATGCAGCTTGGAACCTGGTACTGACATATTTTCAGCGGTGCTCTGTTCGCATATACATTAGTTAGAACGCGACAAAAACATGGTCAGGTGCCGTAGCCGAATGCCATTTCTGCGACGCGAAACGAAAACGAAACGCCGCTAAAGGTAGGCTCTTCGCGCCAATACGCAAGAGCGATAGAGATATTCATATTATATCTACGAGCGTTTCGTTTTGTGAGCGTTTCGTGCCATTCGGCTACGTACCCAGCCTTAGAAATATGGTCAAATGTAAAAAAAAAATATATTTATTTACCAAAATGAATAAATTAACAGTAACAGTTGGCAGTAACTCCCACACTAGGCTGAGCCTGTATCGTGAAGTATACCTAACCAACGTGATAATCGCTTACTTACTGCTTCTAAAGCGTTTCGTTCTTCTTGCCCTGTCGCCCTCTGAAGTGGCATCTCGATCGCCACGAAGCGTCAACAATTTTCACTTCGGGTACTGATGGTGACTAAAACCATTGAAATTAAAATTATTAAAGAATAGGAACATTTAAGTACAGTCAAGTGCAAAAATACGTATCGATTTTATCCGCTCAAAAATATGTACCGAGACCTTATTCCGCCGACATAAAGTGCTATGGGACATATTTTTGATAAGTTGTACGCACCCATATTTTTTACACTTGACTGTACTTGTTTGTAGCATGCATGTATCACGACCAGAATTATTTCAGTAGGTGATATTATAATGCTAATAAAATCAATATATTTTACGCTTGTTTGTCGGTCGTTGCCCCTGTAGTGACGGGTGAAGAATTTCATCATCTTTCGTTCCATGGGTGTCGTAGAAGTCGAATGATGTTGAGTTTGATTTTTTGTGGTTTGGGCGATGCGATGGGCTAGCATGTCACTGCAATATGACGATTTCGTTTCTTTCAACCCCGAAGAGTGGCACAGTTTGGGGAATACGGGTGTAAGTTTTGTGTGTGTGTGTCATTTCCTATAAACGACTAAAATAGACCCCCAAGCATTTCCTATAATAAAAGCACTCTTTTAAATCTAGTGTGTGTAGCCGAATGCACAAACGGTGTTTCGTGGCTATCGATCTCTCTATCGCTCTTGCGTATTGGCGCGACAGAGATAACTGCATTTTTGTCGGCGTCTGGCGTCGACGATTGCCATTCAGCTACCCTGGTGACAGTTTTAGAACCTTTTAAGGGGTTCATAAAATGAGGAAATAACAATAAAACACATCGCGGTCCGCATTGGAAACTTATATAAATATATTTTATCGCCTTTTTGATCTTTTTGCCATATTTTATAAATAAAGAAATTTTTATTATCGTCGTTTTGATCTTTTTGCCATACTTTATGAATCAGAAGTTTACTGATAATAGATTCCTAAGGGCACCACAACAGCTTTGTGGCGAGAAAGGGTGGGGTCTCAAGCAAATGGAACACGATTTAGAACGGGTGACCTCTGCAACCGGAGGGTACGGATGAATCACTTTTAATTATTTAATTTGAAATGAAAACATGAGGTTATTGTGATATTTTTTTAACTATAAATATTACTCACAGGCTAGCCCAAGACGTGGCCTATGATATGGAGCAAGCTCACCCACAAAGTGCCTGGGTGTACCTTTGATCTGAAAGTTGCTGGGTTATTTGAGCTATAAAATAAATATTGTTTCTATAAAGCGGATGCCACTCAGCATGTGTCGGAGTATTTAGTGTTAAGACGCTGATTTTCAGTAAGCGCGCTCAGCTTATAATTATATTATTATAATATTAGTGTAGTAGAATATATATATATATATATACGAGAGGTATATAAAATATTTTTTCTACTCGTCGACTTTAATCTGTCAATTAGGACACCACAGACTAAACTATACGTCATGACTTTTCAGTGTTGGATAGTCTTTGACACTTAATAATATAATAATAATAAAGCCTCTTTATTCCTTAAAAAACTAGCATAGTTTAAATAATCATTCCATAATTAAATAATTAAATATAAATTTTTAAATTAACATTCCTTGTCATGCTTTTAAATATAACATTACAATTAAAATTTAGATATTATTTCATTAATAATAATTAATTTAATTGAGAATAATATTTAATTTAATTTAATTTGTACATAATTATTAATTTATATCTGTATTATTATTTTGTAAAATATTTATTTAAGGACCTCTCTACGAGTGAAGGCCTCCTCCATATCGTTCCAATTGTCTCTATCCATTGCCCTTGTCTTCTTTGACACTTATTCAACTATAATATTTCATTACACTTCACTATAGTTAACTGAAAAAATTTCAAAAATAGAACTTCATACAAGTTCTATACTAATTTACGATACCTGGAAAATTGTTCTGCATCTGAAACACACTTTTTTATCTATCGCGTTATTACAAACAATTGGTTGCCAGGTAATTCGATGTTGTTACAACGGTGAACGACGCTATTAACATTAATTTTAACTTGAATGATGATATTTTTCGTCCATTGATGATGAAGATGATGACTCGTAGAAAAAGTATTGTATACAATAGTGATATAATTAAGCTTTTCACTCTCGTACCGTACTATTAGGCCACTCAGCAAGCTTCGTGGCCTAAACATGGTACTCGGCTAAAAAGCTTTGTATTATATCACGATTGTATAAAATACTATTAGTAATTTGGTAATGACTACAGTGCATTATATAAATATTATCAAAAAGGTAATCACGGTTTATATCCCAGTCAATATGTCTTATAAATATTTTTTGTTAAATGAATTTGGGTTCTAGGGAAGAAGGGTTGGTTCATTGAGATTATTCAAATAAAAATCAAAACGTAACTTCAAATCAATTTGTTTATGTTAATATGTTGCTTCTCAAGTGTTATTTTATTCGTTCCTTTTTTTTTGTAATGGCTATTGTGTGTTTTTTTTATAATTGATTTTGTATGTTTATTTTATTTCTTCTTTTGTTTTTTTCTTAATTGTTTTATGTGTCGTTGGCGTACGTGCCGCCACTAAACCTAGATGTAGTCAGGTCCTCACAGAAAACCAGCGCTGCGGGTTGCCGTGGCATCATGCTGAGTGAAGGTCCTATTTAGCGTCCATTGTATGTTTTGTTTGCATGCCTTCTTCTTTTTGTGTGTACTATGTTGTGACGTTAAATAAATGAATTCTATTCTATTCTATTTAATACAAAAATTAGGACATTTTGATCAAAAACTAACGTTAGTTATTATATTTTACTAGTACACGTAGGTAAGATAGTAAAACAAGATCATAGTGCCAAAGCAAAGGTTTGGTTTGTACCTAATCAATTGAGCCTATTCCGAAAAACATTTCAGAAAATTTGTAGTACCTGCAAATTAGTTTACATTTCTTCTTCTTCTTCTTTGCTCATTCCCACATTAGGTGGGGTCGGCTCTCCTAATTACTTTTCTCCAAGATAACCTATCGTCGTTGGTGGCCGGCCTCTACCCCTCTTCTTCTCCTAAAATTAGCTTACATTTGTTTCCTGAAATAATTATGTTTCATTTATTTCTTTTCGATTATGTATATATTACGTTCTGAATGTTCTGACATGAAAAACCTGTTATTTTCAAATAGTAAACTGAGTTAGCTGCTTCACACAAATCTGTGCTTGTCCGTTCGGGAACAAATAGGGTTATCCTTTTTATATTTGTGTATAAATAATATAATAATGTTCATGAAATAAGGGAGGATGTGGGGTTAAAATATCTTGATATTCGCCCAGCAGAGGAGAGTTTTCAACGGCTTAAAAAATTAAATAAGATTAACAGAAAATATTTGGAACATTAGGCACGAGCGGCGAATCAAATTAATAATTAAAATAGTTTGCCCCGATTAGCGAAACAGATGTTATTATCATAGGTATATGAAAGCATAATAATATTGTAATAACAGTTTAAAATAATTATATATTATATTTTTCGTGAAACTATTTAGGTATGTTTAGGGCGGCTACGTGATAGTGCGAGAGGAAATCACTATTTTGTAACGTTCTGCATCTTCTCATGTTAGTTTATTCGTTAAATTCAAGTCTTCAGTCTGCCTTAAGGACTTTTTAGGTACAAGTATAGTAAATATTATAATATATTTTTTTAACTTTCATAACTTGTAATTATAATCAACCTAAAGTAAAACTTTTATACTTTTGTCTTAGTTTTAAATTTTTTCTTTTAAAGTTGAACATCCTTTTCTTATTGTAACGAAGAAAGGTTACGCCTACGTTGACCTAAGTGTGGGCTGACTTGGGTTAGACTTCAGACGAGTTCATAAACATTAATGTATGCTTGTTTTGCTTGCGGCTAAGTTTATTAATTAGATAAAGTCATAGAAAGGGCGGTTAGTTGGCTTGGCTCTTATTTTGGTTGAGCATTTTGATTCGAATATTCAAATGCCTACAGTCAACAACGCAAACGAAGTAAACTGAGTAAGATTACAGAAGTCGAGTTATAGAATAGTCCTATTCTCGACGACACGGATATCTTCATACCTGAGATATTTTGAAAAATATTAATACTCCTGAAGTCCTGACGCGTAGCTGCATAAGGCCGATTTCACATTATCTGATCCGGTATCAGATCGGAAAATGAAATAGACGGATTGAATGGTCTACTGATACCATAGGACTTTGTAAAATGTATACAATCAAAGACAAAAACATCTGAAAATATTTTGCCTTCCTCGCCCCAGGTTCCTATGAGCCTCGGCTCATCCCGGCGTTATCCCGGCTTTTGCCTCGGCAAATAACGCAATAAAGTAAGGAAAATTTTCTAATGCCATATTTCCTTAGCAACACACACAGAACACCCCACTAGAAGCCTAATGCAAGCGATATTGTTCGAGACACAAATCACTAATTCTTGCGGGGTGAGGCGGGAGCGCACGGTGCTGCCATTGGTCGTTTCAAATAATGGCGCGCCTTTACGATTAGCAGCAGGGATGGGAATGGGACATGTCTATTATAGACAATGGTACCGGTACCAGTACTGTGGTGAATTTGTTTTGCAACAAATTAGTCCATGGGCCAGCTGGTCTAATTTTGCCAAACGGTATAATTTGGGGTATTGGTACTAAGTTTCCTTTTTACAGCAGTTAGGTAGGCCTATAAGGATGTTAAAAAACCATGATTGCCATCTCAAAATGGTAGCTAAACAAAATGGCCGCCAATCCAAGATGGCGGATATTGAGTTTTAAAAAATCGACCATAACTCCAGAAGTATTGGTCCGATTTCATTTTTATTTTTTTAAACGAAAGCTCTTTTTCTGTACTTAAATACTTGTCATATTCATTGTTTCGCTAAATTCAACCATTAGTTAGTAATTAACGAAAAATATAAAAAAAATATATTTTTTTCTAAAACTTTCTGTCAAAAATCATGTTTCTACAAAATACCTTGCATATTCTAATAAATATTTAAATGCAGAAAAATAGTGCCATTAATCACCTTTAATTTGATGTATAAAAGATACATATTTAATTTACAAAAACACATAGAGGCTAAATTTAAAGCTGCCTTCGTTGAAATTCACCGTTGTGCATACAGTACTAAAAGCTTCAGGTTGGAGTGCATACAGTACTAAAAGATGTGTGCAGTTGGGGTGCATACAGTACTAAAAGATGTTGTAGAGTACAAATATGCTGTTTTTAGTTTATTTTAGCAATTGTACAATTAGAATAATAGTTTATGTTAATAGAACATGATAGTATCCATGAGTTTGTAGATATTCGATAGTACTAGGATAAAATTTGTTTAGATACCATATGTGCAACACACCTCAATGATGAAAATTAAGTATTTAAGTGTACTAGGTATATGACTAACATGTGTCGAGACTGTAGAACCATTAACCTTTTGACCGCCACGGACGGCCACGGTGGTCACCGGAAATTCTTGCCAAGGACGCCAACGATACGGACGCCAAATGAAATAAAATTGGGACTCCGTAATGCCTAATTACGCTCATATATTCGCGAATTCGCAATGCAATTCTGTTGCGATTGTGCCTGGGAGACGGAATACTCCGTCATCATCTTGCGTATAAGGGTTAGATCGTATTCCGGATTGAAAATCGTTCCGCATTCAAGGACTCTCAGATTTGAAAAAAAAAAAACCTACGCACGAGCGGGTTAGTGAAGAGCACCCCCAGAATTCGGGCAAACTTTAGAAATGTTCTTTAGTACAGAATTAATAGATATTTCTTACCTATATTTTACCGATTACTAAACAACGAAGCCGTTAAATACCGGATGGACAAACTTTGAGACAAATATCACCGCTTAAAGTAGAGCCAAATATTATTAACATGTATTGTTCGTCATTACCGAACGAAAAACGTTAGAAGACGTTAATAACAGACGTTTTAATTACCTACTCACGTGAGTTGAATTTTCATAAAAGGTGTACCAAAATGTGAATGTTTCTATGCAACCTGCTATTGAATCAGAAGAAAAGTTAGCACCCGTATCGACGAATCTTAATTAGTAGCGAGTAACTCCGGGGTTATGCAATCTGGCCAACTTTTTAAACAGGTAGGCATTTATAAAAGCCTCAATAGGGATGATAGATGTATAAATGTATGCCTCAATTATCTTCGATATGCGGATAACATCGTCATCTTCAAAGAAGCACATGTTCCCCGTCAGATGCTGGAGGAACTGTATGCCGTCGGTGAGTGTTGGGTTAAAGTAGTTAAACATATAGAGGTATGTACAAATTGAAAGTTACGGCAAGGACAGACTTATCCAAAGCTCCATATTTCAGCCTTTATAACAAGTAACAGCAGGCCTAGCACATGATGGCCGCGGGAGTATGTCGCCGCGAGATAGACTACCCGTCCTTATGTCATTAATACAATTAGACAAAGACGTGTCATCTATCTCGCGGCGACATACTCCCGCGGCCATCATGTGCTAGGCCTACAGAAGATACGTTATCCGGAACAACAAATAAAGGTTGGGTTAAGGAATGCCATAAACGACTAACGGAGGTAAGTCATAATAACAAAATCATCCTTCAATGGGTCCATTGACCAAAGGACACAGTGGATGTCGAGGTGATGATGCGGCCTACGAGCTGGCCAGGCAGCTGGGGTCGACTGCCGATTCTCCCGATGTCCTTCAGCAAGGTATGCTCAATATGAAACTACACACAGCACACTGGCAAAACCAGATCAAATGCTGCAGTCAAACAAGCCAAGCCTAGCATCAATGGAAAACTCACAAAGACGCTCCTTCAACTAGGGAAAGTCCGCCTGAGAATGGTAACCAATGTCAGAACAGATCGTAGACTACTTAACAAACATATTTTCATAACAGATGCTATGAACATTCCCCTGTGACGAGGGTGCCTCTCACCTGGTGATGGAGTGAGCAGAGTGGCTCCATACAGGAAGAAACATCTCGGATCCCCGAGAGACCTCTCCAAAGTTCTCCTACTCAACATTAAAGGTCTAATAGGATTTCTCGAGGAGATAAGCTGGCAGGATTAGCTAAATCCCCCACATCACGCAAAATAGGCACAAAACGTCGAGTTGTGGCGAACCATAACACAATACAGAGACTTGGGTCGGCCTCGCTGCCGGCGGAGATCACAGGGAGGACTTGGATGCCTTTTGTACGCTAAAGGACGTATTAAGGGCAAGGATACCAGTCACTGGAGACCAACATGTTTGATCAGTGTGTAACTGGGTACTTCCCACCGTGACATAAGCTTGCGAGACGTGGACACTAACAATGTACTAAATGAAGAGGCTAAAAGTTGCATAGAGGTATAGAGCACAACACGTTCGGTATGTCTTTCTACGATGGAAGCGAAACGAGATGATGCTGATGCGGCGACGGGTCAGAATTATAGAGATCGTATTGCTACTCTAAAATGGGCTTGGGCCGGGCCAGGGCACGTAAGTCGTGATTGAAGGTGGAATGCCTGCTATAAAAGTTCGAAAAATTAGGAGAAAATTAATCTGTTACCTGTGATTGTCTTGAAGGCTTGATATTGGTGATATTGGCTCTACAATCTACATTAACGGTAATAAGTAATATATTTCTGTGCGTAAATTAAGGTTTATTCGGTAGGTACCTATATCACGTTGTTTAGTAGTCGGATACTCCATAGATTTGCCTTATTAATGCATTATAGTGAATTTCTCAAGACTATTTTTCTTTTGGGGTGTGTTCTTCACCTTTTGTATGCAAGGATTATTTTAACTAAATATAAGTTTTCTCGAACACGGATCAGGGTTAGGCTTAACCTTTTAAACGCCAAATAGTGAAAAAGAATACGTCGTGCCCCGGATACCAGACAGACGTGGATCGCGATTATTTGAGCAAAATTAGGCGTTAAGAAGGCCCGCATGGGTCCCCAATGTAATTGGCAAAACTGATGGCCATGGTTGGCGTCCTTAGGAAGCATTTCCAGCGACGGCCATATCCGCCCATGGTGGTCAAAAGGTTAATGTGATGAGATAGGACCTCAACTATGTCTAGTTTATTTATTTTGTATTATCTCGGTTGGTTGGCGCTGTATCACTAAAGAAATTTTATACAAATAATCAAATATCTAAAACTGTACTTTACCTATGACATATTTTATTATATTCTTAAAGCTAATGGATTTCGGATACTAACATGTTCAGTTCTTTTCTTAATTGTAAGTACAATTGCAGAAATATACTAAAAACAGCATATTAGTAATCTACAACTTCGACCTGAAGCTTTTAGTACTGTATGCACAACGGTGAATTTCAACGAAGACAGAATTAAAATTAAGCCTCTAATGTGTTTTTGTAAATTAAGTCTGTATCTTTTATACATCAAATTAAAGGTAATTAATAGCACTATTTTTCTGCATTTAAATATTTATTAGAATATGCAAGGTATTTTGTAGAAACATGATTTTTGACAAAAAGTCTTAGAAAAAAAGATATTTTTTTTATATTTTTCGTTAATTACTAACTAATGGTTGAATTTATCGAAACAATGAATATAACAAATATTTGAGTACACAAAAAGAGCTTTCGTTTAAAAAAAATAAAAATGAAATCGGACCAATACTTCTGGAGTTGTGGTCGATTTTTTAAAACTCAATATCCGCCATCTTGGATTGGCGGCCATTTTGTTTAGCTACCATTTTGAGATGGCAATCATGGTTTTTTAACATCCTTATAGGCCTACCTAACTGCTGTAAAAAGGAAACTTAGTAGCCCCAAATTATACCGACTTCTTCACTGGCCCATGGACTACTACCCTATCCAGTAACTTCCCTCAGTACGTCATATTAAAATCCACTATACATATACCACATAAATCAATAGGTGGCGTCTGGCTAAGCTAAATAACCAACGGGAATCCACAGCAAGGACATTTTGCACTTTGCCTTTGCTCTCTGCGTGCGACGCAAAATGTCTTAAGCTTATACAAATATAAGGGCGCTTACGATGTTTCCAAATTAGCTGTACTTTGTACGGTGCTATATTTTGCATTACTTTTAAGACTAGGTTGAAATATGGTCTGGAACGTTGAGATACGAGAAACATAAACTTTGTATAAGGTGCGTTTATCTTCATATTTTACGCGGACAGTTTAAAACGCAATTTTACAAGTCATATTAAAACAGCAACATGCATTTAAGACTAAACTTAAATTATGCGATTAGTATAATATATTATTACAATTGCGCGATAATCATAAATTCAGTTAGGTAAGTATACATTTCAAATTAATAATTGTTCAAAATTACGTTAAATTAATTTTTCATTATTTGTGTCGAAAATATACAATTTACATCTTATTATTTAAGTTATCATTTAGGTTATCAAATTCATTAACATCATAACAAGCCATTTTTATAAGTAAGGCTTTTAACTTATTTTTAAAAATTGTATCACTGTCTTCATTTCTCATCTCGAGTGGAATTTTATTATATAGTTTTGGCCCGAAGACGCTGAGAGACGCTCGGGCCTTAGCCAATCGTCGGCGCGGGGGCACAAGTAGGTTTTGCGCGCGATACCTATCGCTTCTTATGCCGAACGTTGAGTAATTATGTTTATTTCCTCTAACGTATAGGCATGCGGTAAGTACATATACACTGGGCAGAGTTAAGATTTTGTGATGTATAAACAATTCCCTAGCCGGGTGATCAGCTGTTTTTCCTGCAATGATACGCAATGCTCGCTTTTGTAGTTTGAATGGCCTTTCTCGATCGGCAGATGTGGCCCATAGATCCACTCCTTGTATAAGGATGGAATTAAAATAGCCAAAATATGCTTTTTTGAGATTATCAGTAGATAACATAGGGGCGAGCCTAGACAATGCAAAGCACGCCGATGCCAGTTTATTACATATTTGGTCGATATGGGGGCTCCATGTTAGTCCAGAGTCTATGATAAAACCAAGGTACTTGGTCTCCCGTACCTGTGGAACCGGTACATCATTTATTGAGATATCAAGTTCAATGTTATCATTATTTTTTAGTTTGAAGTGGATAATGTTAGTTTTGTCGACGTTGAGTAACATTCCGTTAGCCGAGAACCATCTACATATTTTTAACATTACTATAGATAAAGTGGATTTCAGTTGATCAATGTTGTCAGCGTTAACAATAATGCACGTGTCATCCGCGAACATTACGTACTCTGGATCGTCGCAGGCAGATGTTATGTCATTCATTATCACTAAAAACAGGTTATTACCCATAGACGAGCCCTGAGGAACAGAGCAGCCGCCTATCGGTTCCATTTCTGACCTTGAATTTTTGACGCTAGTACATTGGCTACGGTTATTTAAAAATGAGGCGATCGTGTCATAGAAACCGCCTGTGAAGCCGTATCGTGACAATTTGTCTAGCAGAAGCGCGTGATCAATCATCTCGAAAGCGCGCGACAAGTCGCAGAACACAGCTGCGACCTGTCGCCCGTCCTCGAGATGCTGGAGAACGCGCGCCACCACGTCCCGTGCAGCGTCGACCGTCGAGCGCCCAGGCTGGTAGGCGTACTGCTGGCGGTTAAGAAGTTGGTTATCCGTCATATGTTTTATCATCCTATCGCATAGTAAGCCTTCAAAAAGTTTTGAAACGACTGGAATTAGCGATATAGGCCTATAACACTTAGGTGAGTGCATTTCACCTTTACCCTTATAAATGGGATGAATTTTTATTTGTTTTAAGGCATCAGGATAGATTCCCACACTGACACATCTATTGAATAGTAGTAAAAGTAATGAGACTACGCTTGGCGGCAAACTGTCTATGACACGAGTCGTCATGTCGTATATGTCCTTTGTCTCCTTTCGCTTAATCCTTTTACATATTTGTAACATTTCTGAGAGTGTGAAGGGTATAAAGTCATAAACAGGAGGTGTTATGTTTAAAATATTTAAATGTTGGTCTAGATATTCTATCGCTGAGCGAGTACATGGGGTAACATTGTTTACGTTTGCTTCAAGATAAAACTGGTTTAGCCGAGTGGCGGCCGAGGCGGCGCGCTCGTCCGTACTATCGCCAGCTGATTTGTCAATGAGAACTTCTATCGCGGTGCAAGCAGTTTTTTTGTTATTACATGTTTCGCTAGAGATAACGCGCCATATGCTTCGACACATATCATTATTGTCAGTTGAGATTTGCTTGTTGACGTAACAGGAGCGTGCATTTCTTAACTCTGCCCAGTATAATAATTCGTTCTTACTTAGGTCGTCGCGTAGCCCAGCGTCATCGGGGTTAGAAACTAACTTTGTTTTTATTTTGCGAATGTTAAGACGTAACCTCTTTGTTTGTACATTGACCCACGAACCAGCACAATTTTTTATGCGATGCTGTTTCAAGGGGAAGTGTATTTCATAATAGTGTTTAATAACATTCATAACGAGTTCGGTTTGTTTACCGGGACAGCTGTTTTTTTCTATAATCGGTTCCCATCTATATAGGTCAAGGCTTTGTGTAAAATGGAATTTACTCTGATTAGTAAAAGATCTCTTTAATTTGTGCAAGTTGTGGGTTACGATCTTGTTATGAATGTTGACAACGATATTTACTGATAGGTGATCAGATAAATGCATATCTAGGCAATTTACAGACTTTATTTCAGATTTTTTAAATTAGAGTAGGCGTGATCTAGGCATGTCATTGATAAGTTTGCTATTCTAGTGGGTACATTTATTAACTGGTTAAATCCAGATTGCCTTAAAGTATTGAGTAACATTTTGGTATTTTTACATTTTGTAAGAAGGTCTATGTTAATATCTCCGACTATCAGTACACTATAATTTTGGATAGTGCTTAAGTTTAATAGATTATCTAGTAGGGATAGGAATAAATGTACGTCACCAGTTGGGGGGCCGGTACGCACAAACTACTACGAGGTCGAGTCCAATACACTCCACGGCGCAGGCCTCGAAGTGGGACTCCACGGACAGCTCTGCTACTTCCTTGCGCTCGAAGCTCGGGATGCTGGACTCCACGTAGATACAGGCACCTCCTCCAGTACGAGAAGATCGGCAAAACTGGGCGCGTAGCTGGTAGTTTAGTATGTTTACAGATTTTAATTTGTCTTGTTCGAGCCAGTGTTCTGTAAGGCACAGTATATCGACTGCCTGGCTTCGAGTCTGCAGCTCGGATTCAATCCTGAGTGTTTTATTAGCTAGTCTATTGATGTTCTGATGTAATACGCTTATTTGTGACATTTTAGCGGACGGTATGAGCTTATTTTTGGCAGTTATATTTTGTTTAGTCACTGTAGGGAGATCTAGGCTCCCTAGGTCTGAGAAAGGGCTGCCATTCGGATACACAGGTGTTTATAGGCCAGGCTGTTGTCACTAAGAAGTCTTCATATACAGCCGAAGGAATGCCTATTTTGTAGGATTTATATGTGTCTCTTTTTGATGGTATTGACTCGACGGTATACTGGACGCCTTTTCGTATGCTATTTAGATGTTCAATTATAGTTTCTGGCGAGGAGTCGTTTTTGAAAAAGCATCCATGTAGGTACCGTATGACTTCGACTCCTCGGAGTTCGGTATTTTGGGCGGACCCCCTAATAGACAGAGGTTTTTTATAATTTCGCTTGCGGCGGTTTCTACTTTGGACTTTTTCCCAATCTGCTTCTGGTATATCGCAGTCAGGATTAAGTTCTTCATTTGGGTGTTTTGTATCAGTAATCATGACATGTGTGTCACGATTATGTTCGTCTACATTTGTGCAGGAGTTTGCAGTCGTTAATATGTCCTCATTTATAGGTTTCTTTGTCAGATTTATTTTCTTTGTCGTGGCGGCCGGCAATTGCGGTATTTCTTTTTTGGCTAGCGGGACGGTTGGTTTGGGTTTTGCCGGTAGTTTCGCCTGTGTCGCGAGCCTCTCTTTCGTGCGCATTGCGGCTGCACGGACTTCCCGCGTTCCTTGCGAGTGCGTTGGAGCGGGACGGCTATTGGGCGTAGATGCGTTGCTGCTCGGTGTAGATAACGCGCCTTTGTTCTCTACTTTACCCGATATTTTTGACGACCCGTCGGTTCTAGTCATATTTAACAGCGATTTAATGTCGGATATTTCATTTAATACGCCGGCGATTTTGTCGGATAATTCACTCACTTTGTGTTCTAAGGGTTGAAGCATCCTCGTGAGGATGTTCTTTAGAGTTTCACAGTCACTTTCTTGCATTTTATCGCACGGACACTTGTTTACTTATTTGTGACCGTCGTTAACGTTCGGCCGACCGCGCGCGACTGAATAAAACACCCTACACTAAAGGACAGAATAAAACACCCAACAGTACAAAAGTAAAAGTACCTACACATTTAAATTTGTTTTGCACAATTTTTTTTAATTAACTTGACTAAATAAACTCTTCCACGATATAATGGAATACATTATAAAAAAACTTAAATAGCATTTTATACAATCGTGATATAATACAGAGATTTTCACTCGAGTACCATGTTTAGGCCACGAAGCTTGCTGAGTGGCCTAATAGTACGGTACGAGAGTGAAAAGCTTAATTATATCACTATTGTATACAATACCTTTTCTATGAGTCATCATCTTCATCATCAATGGACGAAAAATATCATCATCAACCCAGGCCACCAGCGGGGTAATTGCCGCGAGCGTTATGGGCACTTTTGCACCGGAAGCGGTGCGGAGCGGTATTGACTGATTACTTTTTGTAATTATTTCTAGTGAAGGTGCTTTTTTTTAAATTAATATATTATTAGTACATATCTTCTTCTTCTTCTTCTTCAACCTAGCGTTTTCCCGGCCTAGCGCCAGGGTCCGCTTTCCTGCTCAGCCTTCTCCACTTTGCCTTCTCCACTCTATAAATAGGTAGTCGAAACGAAAGTAAGGGAAAATGGGTAAACAAATACCTATATATGTATCTTTTTTTATTCAGTTTTTTTTAATTATATTATTAATACATATAATAAAAAAAAAACTGAATAAAAAAAGATACATATATATATAGGTATTTGTTTACCCATTTTCCCTTACTTTCGTTTCGACTACCTATTTATTATCATGGGAATTCAGAAAGACAGTCATATAAGACGTGTTACTACGTGATTGTGTCACACGTCCTCGTGTCGGAGTTATAATATTCGCCAGTGTTTCTATTATACTCTGTCAAACAAGTCTGTCAGTAAATAAGAACAAAGAAAACTATATGCATCCTTTTCTTTAGGGTGCTAGAGAAAGGATACCTATAGTTTTCTTTGTTCTTATTTACTGACAGACTTGTTTGACAGAGTATATCTCGGCCCGGCGCAGACTTCAGTTGAGGGACCTTAATACATCTCGCGACTTGAATACTAAAAGGTGACATAGAAGAGAACAGTTAGAGCACTAGGATTTCCTACTCAATAATAGGGTATCAAAGTGTGTCGCTGAACTTGAAACTCGGGTAAGGTACAACAGCAGGACAAATCTCGACTGGAGGGCAATTGTAACTAATCCATTTTTTCCATTATTACACTATGATGTTGAGTTCTACATGTCATTGTATCCACTGAACACGCCTGCCATATACCTTATTTAACCGGTTGGCAGTCTATTTCATAATGCAAAAATCATGAAACATAGAAAAAATGGACCAGTTACATTTGCCCCCATCGAGATTTGCCCCGCTATATACATTCTGCGGTAACGTTGATTCTTTTTAGATTATATAATATATATATTTTTTTATACATATTCAACCTTAAAGCAGAATGGATTTACTCGAGTTTGAAATTAAGTGACACAATTTTATTGTTGACGACGTTAAAATAAAAAAAATAAAAACTACAAGTGACCAGAGAGATTTTTAGGTACAGTCAACCAATTGGAACTAGGCCACTCTACAACCATGTCAAAATGACAAGCAGTAAGAGATGTCTTACAATCTGATATATAACGTCACTGTAACATAGTTCTACAGTGGTCTAAGGTTCCAATTGGTTGACTGTACTTACTGATCAATGACCTGAGGTGGATCTTGGCCTCCGACACTAAAACCCGTCATAATTTTTTGTCTAGTTAGTTGGTGCTCTGTCGGAAGTATAATAAAAAATATAATTTAAAAAATGAATATTTCTAAGATGCAATCCTATAGGCAAGTGCCACGACGCGGTTCAAATAAAGATAATGCGTCACTCATAGTGATCATGGTGATTCACTGCCAGTAATTTCATTCACTTTTTATTGGTCATTGATGGTAGTCAAACGGTGCTTGTTAGGAATACGGGCAGCCCATTGCTCTTTGTTTGATAAAGGTTGTATTTGTTGTGATTTGTGGCGAATTACAGTGTATTTTATTGTTAGGTTATGTTCCCGCAATAAAAGGTTCATTGAAATAGATATCATACACGAAAGAAAAAACGATAAGGCCCACCGGTGGCCGAGCTGGGAATCGAACCCGGGTTTTCAGCTTACGCGGCTAACGTCATATTACCACTAGACCACCCGGTCGCCGTGGTACCCCAGGAAATGTCTGTAGTGTATGTTATCTCTGATAAGGCTAGGCGCCTTTTGACCAACTCTAATCTATAATACCCATATTTCAAAGAACATTCCAATTCTAATAACCAGTCCACGCTATGCTACGCTGTGACGAATTTCATGTACCAACGACTTTATGTCATTGACAAGCGGTCTGGCCTAGCCGGTAGTAAGTATAGTCGTATAGTGATCTTGCCTGCTACGCCGATGGACCTGGGTTCGCATCATTTAATTGTGTGTTTAACACGACGTGTTTATAATAAATATGTAGTATACAAAATTTTGCCCGTGGCTTCGGTCGCGTTACATTCGAAAATTGAGGAATGTTTCATACAAACTTTCACTCCCAATTTTAGGGAAGTGGGGTGTTAGGAAGACACAAAAAGAAGCTTGTTTGTCTTTCCATCCCTTCAGCTACCTCCTCTTAAATAATCACGTCTATTCTTCGTTCCGTTTTGCCGTGAAAGACGGACAATTAACAAACAGACACACACACTTTCCCATTTATTATTGTTCCAAACTCTTTGCAGAATTGAAATATGTAGTATAGATTTTTCCTGTCAATTTGGCATATGTTTTTTGTTTAGTTATAAATTGTCATTGATTGTGTTTGGTTTTGTAATCTCATGATATTTATTAAATATACATTTAAAAGGTAAACCAGCAGTTATCATTCGTAATTAGTTCCATACAGTCCATCTCCGTCTTTTTCAATTATAATATATAATATATAAGTATGGATGTCACAGCGATATACTTTCGCTCTAATCATGTTGACTTTTAGATGCGATCCCTGCAAACGATCGATTACCTATTAACGAATATAATAGAAAAAAATCATCCTCCTTGCGTTATCTCAGCATTTGCCACGGCTCATGGGAGCCTGCAGTCCGCTTTGACAACAACAAAATACGAATATAATAGACAAAATGAACTAAGTACGGAGAATGAATTACATTACGATATAATCTCTAACATGTTACCCGTGATCATGATGCATGCAACTGCGTCGAAATAGGGAGCTCGGCAAAAAAATAATCACAATCTATATCCCGATTAGTACCAGAGTACACTGAGAGAAATTTGCATTATGAATTTAACAAGTTCGACTTATTGCGGTTTATCCGTTTTAATCAGCCAAACGTATGTTTAAAACAATATGTGTCAGATTGTTTTTATAAAATCGACTTGTTGATTCAAATATATTGCCGATTCAAATGACAAGTAGCTTGTTGTTTGAACCAAAGAGCACGTAGGCGCTATTTTTACCAAAAAACTTGTTGAACGAACATGAAAACTGTTTGTATTTTCTCTCAGTGTATAACCGTGATTCGTTCAACTCTTATAAATGTTCAATGTTCAACAAATGTGACATAGTTACATAATATACAATTTCCATACATATGTGTGTCATTATCATAGAGGAATAGTAAGGGAAGGGTTGTAACTTGTAACTCCATACATCAGTAAATGCGGGTTTTTTGTAGTGACGTCTAACGACAATCACGCGTCAAATAGCGTTAATTATCAATTTTGCTACTTGTCAATAGATGTCGCGACGAACGAAGAGTATAATAACTCATGAATTTTTACCTAACATTATAACAGTTATTAATCACCATTCTGTTTTCAATTCCTTCTGCTTGTAGTATAAGTTGTACACTGTTCTAATATAATTTTTTTGGCAGTCGCGACAGTGTTGACACCTAGTATCGAGTAGATGTCACTACAAATAACCCGCATTAGCGGAGTTACAACTCTTATCATTATTATACGTTTTTCTATCCAAGAATCAGGCGAGATTTTAAATATTTACACGGATGTCGTACATTTTGTCACCTAGTGTCTGCTAACTTAATGCATTTTAAATTTTCATGAGCACCTTGGACCGGACCTTATTATAGTGTTTGTCCAGGGTTCCGTCTTTGAAGAATGGTGAAAGTATTTTATTTTCATTTAAACGTAACATATAAATTCAGGATTGAAGATCATCATCATCAGCATCTTAAAATAGATTCCACGCTGACTATTGGCGACGTGCATGAAGTAGACACGTAATGTTATAGGATATTCAACATGAATGCTACTGGCGACCGAACTGCATGAGGGGGGGGGGGTCATGACCACCCTAGAAGATCAGTTTGGCCATTCAAAGACCATACGATACGTATACACATATATAGATATTTGACAAATTAGACAAGCTCACGAATTTTTTTTTAATAAATAGGCTTACTCTTGGCCACAAACTAGCTAAAGGCAAAAACGTGGCCTACGATTTTTAGTTTTAAAGTATATTATCTTATCCTATCATCCTTTGAAAATCCTCTTTATAATTTTTTTTTATACTACGTCTACGGCAAACAAGCATACGGTCCGCCTGATGGATAGCGATCACTGTAACCTATGGACGCCTGCAACTCCAGGAGTGTCGCATGATGCGCGTTGCCAACCCATTAGAAACTTGTACACTCCTAAATGCTACTGTATTAATCGATCTGTAAAAGATCTAAAAATAAATCTACGTAGAAATTCACTGTCGCAATATAAGGAAGCAAAAAGGAAAAAGCTTTATTTTCAATTAATTACTGTAAGCACGTAACAAGACTTTACTTTTCATTCAATTAAAACTTTTCAATTAAGACACGGCGGAACCAAACGACTTTGCAAGTTACCAACTTTATTTTATAAACAATTTTTGGCACAGCCCAATTATGGCAGTAGCCTTTGAAACGTTGGTAATGAGTCACTGAACACTCTGAACACTGTACATGTTCATAAATAATAACTGACTGATTACAAAGTACATTTTTTTTAACTTACAAATTATTGGTAAAAAAAATGATGTACTTTTTTTAATAAATTGGAAAAGTTGGTTCAAATAATTCGAAACCTTTGCTGCCAACGACTACAGTTCCGGTATAAACGTATCGTGAACGAAAACGTTGTTCTGAGACAATTATAATAATGACAAAAGTTGTTATTTTGAAATAAATCAATTCTAAAGTAAAAATAGATACCGTACTCTACAAAAAAGTAAATGCGGACTGGGTGGTTTAGAGGTAAAGACGCTAGCCTCGTAAGGTGAAGACGCGGGGTATATTTATGGCTCGGCTACGGAGTACTATGTAGCTTGATATTAGTTCAATAAAAATACTTACTTTGTCAGCGCGATGACTCGAAGTGATTCTTGGCATCTAACACAAGAGCACGCCACATTACGCGGACCAGTGTGCGTAGCTGAATGTACTAACGCTCGCGAAACGCTGACACTTTCGTAGCTATCTATCTCTATCATTCTTGCATATTGGCGCGATAGAACCAGACTACATTTCTGCTGCGTTTTGATTGCGTTTCGTTTCGCAGAAATGCCATTCGGCTACGGGGCCAGAGCGACATCACGACAGCACTCGCCGACGACGCCAAGTTCACGGAGATCTGCCTCCACTCTGTCCGCCCAATGTTTTATGAAAATCGGTCCACTAAGTATATCGCGATCGAGGGGTTTTTTCAAAATTTTAATTTTGTGGTTAGGTTATTAACTTTTAACATTGTGTCAATCATGGAACCAGTTAAAATTAAGGCAGAAGCGTGGCATCACTACCTGTTAATATTTAAAGCGACACCTTCCCCCCATAAATAAGGGACCCCATTGTTATTTCACGTGTGGGTTTGTTTGGAAACGAAAAACGTGTTGGATGTCAGAGGCTTATTTTTATATAGAATGGTTTCTGATGTTTGAATAAGGGGCTAACGTATAATGGCGATTACTCGCACGTCGCGTTTCAGTAAAATAAACAGTTGTCGTGTACTCAATTATCGGGGAAGAATTTGAGTGAGATGGATTACCTGGATCTAACCTAATCCTATCCTATCATTTCATTTGTTTTCATCACAGCATGAAACACTGAGCGTAGCTATTTCCTTAATCATCTTCATAAAGAACTGTAGAATCCAACAGGGACCGTCAGACCGCATTTTTAACAGCCACTAAAGGCCTCGATGGGTGTCGTAGAAGTCGACTGTGGGATTTGGGTTAAATTGTGGTGTGGATGATAGTCTAACAACCTGTCACCCCTTATCACAATTTCGTTTTGTTTTAACCCGTTAATTGCAAAGAGTGTCACTGATAATTGAGCAGTTTTAAGTGCGGTAGGCCCTACGTCTTTTAAAAATATAGGCGTGAGTGAGTAGGTACATGTATGTACAGTCAACCAATTGGAACCCAAGGCCACTGTAGGACTATGCCATAGTGACGCTATAAATCCGATTGTAAGAAATCTTTTACTGCTTGTTATTTTGACATGGTTGTAGAGTGGCCTAGGGTTCCAATTGGTTGACTGTAAAGCTGGCTCCTTTATTATATACAAATGCATTCTATCAGCAGTCGTTCAATTGTGCCTCCTTGCGCGTTTTAGGGCTAGTATAAATCTTCAAACCTGGCGTAGTCTTGAGTTTCGCTAAGGAGTATAATGAATAGTAAAATACACTGAGAGAAAAAACAACCAATTTTCATGTTCGTTCAACAATTTTTTTGGTTAAAATAGCGCCTACTACGTGCTCTTTGGTTCAAACAACAAGTTAGATTTTGTTAAGTGTAACAAGTACATTTTACAAGTTTCATTTTATTTGAATTAACAAGTCGATTTTATAAATGAAACATGACTCATATTGTTTTAAACATAATTATGTTTGGCTGATTCAATCAAATATCTTTTAACAAGTTTGACCTTGTTGTTCGAACAAATTCGACTTGTATCATCAACATTGTGATTTATTCCGTTTATTAAAATACTTTTGTTTCAAACGGATAAACCCGCAACAAGTCGAACTTGTTAAATTCACAATGAAAACTTCTCTCTGTGTAATAATACAGTTTTATTTACATTTAACACTTATAATTTATAAAAGTATTATTTTTTCAGGTACAGCTATCAGTATTTAATTAATCAGTCAGCCTTTTCTTCAAAATTTGGTCGTAACATTGTTTGTCTTTTCTGTGATCCTCATTTCTGCGGACAAAAAAGACATGGATTTAATATTGAATAAATAATTACGTAAATGAGGGTCCGATTCTTAGAACAAATTAATTTATCCTCATAGAGAATAATTTAATTTGTATTTTTAGTAGACACACTACTATTTTAACTATAAACTGAAATAAATGTCCTATACAAAAAAAAATGACCAAGGCCTCCAAGTGTTCAAAGCTGAATTCGAACCAGCGTCCTCCGTTATCGCGACGGATGCCTAAACCACTCGGCCATTCGGACACGGTGGCAAGGGTCGAACATATATCACATGACATTTATTTGATTTCAGTTTAATGGTCAGATTGTTTGAAATATGTTTTGGCCTTATAAATTAATATGGATACATATTTATGAGTCGTTGATGTGAAAGAGATAATGGATTTTACGGGGTAAAATTGTAATGAGCAGCCATACTTCGCATAGTGACATAAGGACGTAATGAACAACTTTTCTATGGACATTGTTGTACACAATTGTAGGTAATTTACGTTATTTTAATGATTCTGATAATCTAGCAACATAGTTAAAGTGTTAGTTTGTTATTTCATGTATAAAATGAACGAATATGTATTTTTGTTACTACATTAAGGTTTTTAATCCAATATCATTAATCTTGTGTTTAGGCGTTTTCAAAACGTTTTTTCCAAAACCTGATTCTTACTTTGCTGGTGTTTTTGATTTGTCCTACTAAATTGTAAGAAAATCGTAGTTTCCCGTAGGTTACTCGAATACAAGTAAAAAAAAATCTTTTTACTAAATCGAGGATGTAAATTATGGGATGTTGAATTTGAATAGTTTCTTGTGCCCTGACCACTTCTTTTGGGAATACAGGCGTGAATATGTGTGTTTATGGTAGGTTGGAGGGTACCTACTGACGGTTCTAAGTAGAACAGTGTGCGTAGCCAAATGCACAAACGCTCATGAAACGCTCACGATATTATCTCTTTTGTAGCTATCTATCTCTATCGCTCTTGTGCATTAGCGCGACCGAGTCAGACTATATTTTTGCGGCGTTTTGCATCGCAGAAATGCCATACGGTGTCAGGTCAGGAAAGTCTAGGATTTGTGACAGTCAAATTTTGGACAACGTTTTGTAAAAACCTCATTTTGTTTAGCCCACCTGACTATAATCTGTCTATAGCACCATAACTCTTGTAAATAGGTCGGGAAGTAGTGTTTGGTAAAGTTAACCATGGAAAGAAATCAGCAGGCAGACCTGCAGAAAATTCCATAACTGATACGAGCAATAAACTCAAATATATTAAATAATAAATATAATTGTAAAAACTCAATATTTCCCCAACACTGTAAACAACATTATAAAAAAAAAAATTACTACAAGTGTTGCAAGTTAAACAATAAGAGAACATATTCCGAATTAGATGCATCAGATTATTTAAAAAAATCATTCCATTTTGTGAAATAAATAAATTAATACAAAATAAAAAATATAGTATGTTTTTCAATAAGAATACACGCCAAGACAGCTCTATTCTCTTTCTGAGTACCTAATAGTGCCTATAGTCTGCCGTCAGATGCAAGAAACAGTTTTTTTGAGAAGCGTAAACTACCTATGCTCTGATGCTTCAATTAAAAAAGCGGTTACCGCAAACCACGTTCGGCGTATTGCTTTCCTATCCGCGACAAAGGCAAGAAAGCAAACATGGTTCGCTACTGTGAACGGCATGCGCCCCTCCCCCTGGAGCCTTGGCTCCCCATACAAATTGACCACCTAACCCCCCTCTGAATACGAAGCTGGATCCGCCCTTGCACAGGAGGCCCTCGACCCAGAGTTTTGTTTTATCTCCCCTATTGTCAAAACAAAATATTGCTTGTTCCTTGTTAGAAATAATGCAATAGCAGACAAAAATAAAAATAAAAAACAATAAATTACCGATATCCTTATCTTCAGGTTCGTTCCATGGCTGCCTCTCAGACGTACTGAAGAGTACAAAGAAGAGATTTGTAGCGAAATATACCGCTGATGCCACGAAGAATACCTTGCGCCATTCAGCTGGGTCCGTCTGGTTAAAAATATTGACATAATGTTAGTAATATAATATTCTAATTAATAAGAATTTTGAATGATTCACGGTTATTTTCATTAGACTTGTATTGACTGGGATTTAAAAAGATCGTCATTACCTTTTTGTTTATCGAGTGTGAATGCGACCAGTGGTAACGCTGAAAGGGAACGCACCCGGCGTGCGCGAAGCAGGGTACATCGCGCATTGTCTACACAACTTTGTCATCCACCCGCCCTCTTCAGTTTTCTGATGTGATCATGACGCATGCAACTGCGTCGAGTATCGGAAACTCGGCAAAAATGTAACCAGTCACGGTCTATATCTTAGTCAATATAAGTCTAATTCACTAATAATACCTACACTTAAAATATATTTTATTTTAGGTCGAACGCGGTTTTTTAGGGTTCCGTAGTCAACTAGGAACCCTTATAGTTTCGCCATGTCTGTCTGTCCGTCCGTCCGTCCGTCCGCGGATAATCTCAGTAACCGTTAGCACTAGAAAGCTGAAATTTGGTACCAATATGTATATCAATCACGCCAACAAAGTGCAAAAATATAAATGAAAAAAAAATGTTTTATTAGGGTACCCCCCCTACATGTAAAGTGGGGGCTGATATTTTTTTTTCATTCCAACCCCAACGTGTGATATATTGATGGATAGGTATTTAAAAATGAATAAGGGTTTACTAAGATCGTTTTTTGATAATATTAATATTTACGGAAATAATCGCTCTTAAAGGAAAAAAAAGTGCGTCCCCCCCCTCTAACTTTTGAACCATATGTTTAAAAAATATGCAAAAAATCACTTATAAAGACTTTCTAGGAAAATTATTTTTAACTTGATAGGTTCAGTAGTTTTTGAGAAAAATACGGAAAACTACGGAACCCTACACTGAGCGTGGCCCGACACGCTCTTGGCCGGTTTTTTTTCAGATATCGCGAAGCGTCTGGTTGATGGATCTGGTGACGCGACTTCCTCGCACAACGCCAGCATCTTTTTAACCGACTTTTTTTTAACCGACTTCAAAAAAGGAGGAGGTTCTCAATTCGACTGAATTTTTATTTTTTTTATTTTTTTTTTGTATGTATGTTACTCGATATCTCCGAGAATCGTAGACCGATTTTCAAATTTTTTTTTTTGATCGAATGGGTATAACCCCGAGATGGTCCCATTGGCACCAAGTCGTGGTCTGATCATGGGATCTTGGAGAAATCGAGGGAACTCTTCAAATGTTATAGGCACATGTAATGTTTTTTGAGTATTTTTCAAAGGTGCACCAGTATTTGCGCCTGATGGTAATAATTTTATGTGGCTGAGCTGATGATGGAAGGTCAACTCCTCAATGGTTAGGAGTTAAAGGACAATTCTTTCACTACTGTACATATATTCGGACATTTCGGACTGATACATATAATATCACTAGGAACCACTAAAAATCAACAAATAAATTAACTTTTTAACAAAAAATAAAACCGCCTTCAAAAAAAAAGCGTGTCACAAAACACGGAGAAACTAAAAAGCCAAAAATAATAAACCTTCGAATTCAGATTTCTTATCGGATTGCAATAATCTAAACATCCAAATTATAAACAAATCAATTATTTTTGGAGTCGGGACCAGCCTGCGTATGGTTGGGTAGGGCAAACAGGAAATAGCAAGGCGACGAACAGGTCTGGTACCGACTACAAAAATAATTGATTTGTTTATAATTTGGATGTTTAGATTATTGCAATCCGATAAGAAATCTGAATTCGAAGGTTTATTATTTTTGGCTTTTTAGTTTCTCCGTGTTTTGTGACACGCTTTTTTTTTGAAGGCGGTTTTTACTATCACCAGTGGTCGACAGTGTCCCCAATTAACCAGTATCAGTAGGTAAATAGATGCAACTGTCGCTATCAATAAATGCCTATACTTATTGGGCATAAGCGTGACAGCACTAGTACTTTTATCTTCTGCTTAGTGTTAGTTTCAATAGGTAATTAATATTCTTGCATAAAAATATGTTATGATAATCAGGCGGTTTGTAAAAATATGGAAATTACCTCGTCATTAACAATAAGTCCGCAAACAAGTGGAGCAATGATGGAGATGATATTTGCCGCGAAATTCGTGATGCCCATCAAATTGGCGCTGAAGTTAGGCGCCAAATCGATATGAACCAACTGAAATAAAAAAGTAATTAAAATGCAAGCCAATTTCAATTTAGATTGTGATTCCCTCGCACAACGTGACAGTATTGCGATAAAATGAGGAAATGCCACCAGCATCCTTGGTATTAAGCCTCTGAGCGGCATGCACTGAGCCTGTGGACATTCTCCCGATCGGGCGATTCCGACTCTATTCGGGTTGCAATCATTAGAGTTCGTAGAACTTGAAGTACTTGATACATGTGTTTTGGACAACCCCAAAATACTCGAAAGGGTTATTGTTATTGCCGTGATTTAAAGAGCATGATTTGACCTCGAACTACCTGTGTCATAGAATCGCCGGATTGAGACAATGTCTGACCACTGACATTCATTCAATACCTTTATCTGTGATTTCTGTAAGAAATACTTACCATATAGCCAGTGTACTGACCAGCGTTGATACCAACAGCTACAGTAAGCATGATTACAGCCATCACCATATTGCCAGCTGGCGAATATGATAACCCGATTAGAGCTATAGCAGGGCCCCACAAACCTGAAGAAAAAAAAGCAAAGTGAATGAATGTTTCGTTTTCAAATTAATATTCGTTAACTGTTTTATGGAAAATTATTAAAATAAGTGAGGTAAAATGGGAAAACAATGAGGCAACACTGACACAGTTGTGTAAGGAATCCTCATGTTACTTATGCCTCGGGTAAAAAAATATTAGTTTTACTGGGGTAAGGCGAACATAACTAATTTTTAACCCTCGGTAACTCAGGACCCACTAGTTTACTACGATTATGTCTGACTTTAGAGACGGTTAAAATTAAATTAATAAGTCCTTTGATCGGTCAAACCTTTTGCCCAATTAATATTGTATAAATAGGTATAAATTCAAGATAGAAGTGAGAGTTCCTTAAGTGTCCAACTTGAAATTCTTATCTTTCAACCCCATTTCATAGTCAATTTGCGTCACGTATAGTGCAAACTTCCGATGTTTTCGTAAGCGATTTCTTACACCCAGAATCTAGAATGTAATGCTAATTCTAAAGTTTTTGTGAATTTTGAATCAAAAACGTAAGTAGAAATTGATATTTTACACCAAACTCTCGTTAGCTCAATGACAAAAAAGCTAAATGCTTCAGTAATGATCTGCCGAAAAACTGGAAGTTGTGATGAAATACACGGGTAACTTTGTACAGAGCATGCTCCAAAAAACAACTTTATTTCTTTCTATGGACACTTAGCTAAATTTCATTACAATCATTTCAGAGTGGCTTCGTGAGAGATTGGGCCCCTATTACTTGAGAGATAGATAGAGTCCTTTGATTGGTCAAACCTTTTGCCCAAATCATCCAACGGTGCGCGAACATCTACCCTGCAGCAATTCATTTCCTCACTTGGAGTTCATTATAACGGTAATTGACTAAAATACCAATATTCAGCTTTCTGCACCAGAATTGAAACTGTAGTTAACAAAAATACCTATTAAATTAGATAACTCAGCTCTGTTGGTTTTTGAGGTTCCGTACCAAAAAGGTTGTACAAGAGGAATAGGGATTGACTCTGTCCGACCGATTGTCGTATTGCTAAACTAATAAACTTAAACACTTAGAGGTCTTAGAGTATGCATGGTCCTTTAAAGTAAATCATCATCATCCTCCTTGCGTTATCCCGGCATTCGGCGCGGCTCATGGGAGCCTTGACAACCAATCCCAAGATTTGGCATAGGCACTAGTCTTTGCGAAAGCGACTGCCATCTGACCTTCCAACCCAAAGGGTCACTTAGGCCTTACGGCCCAGCCACGACATTGGTCTAAGCGCGACAGCGGTGAGCGGCAGCCATATGTGCGAATGAAAAGTCCATCGCTGTGTCTCGCTCCAATGTATGGCCGCCGCTCACCGCTGTCGCGCTTAGACCAATGTCGTGGCTGAGCCGTTATTGGAATTAGTCCGGTTTCCTCACGAATTTCCTTTAAAGTAAATGATCATACCTATAGAATTGGAAAGTTTCCTAGTATTCGAGACGCTGAGCCAGTTTCGTCTGATGATAAGATCTGTCATCGCGCCCATTGGGAAGCTTAGCAAATACATCGCCAGGTACGGAAGAGCTGATAACATGCCGTTCTGTAAAAAAATATTGATATTATAATTATTTGAGTTAAGTTTTAACATGCCAAAAGCAGTCTCCTTTGTAAAGTATTAAAGTCTACTTTATTTAGTTCTTAGCACATAATAGCATCATGACTATCACGAATATATCGTTAATTTTTTACCAAATGACCAAAAATCAATATAATTCTATAAGATTCTATGACAAAGTTTCATTAAAACCAAACAAAAGGATACTTCATACGGTTCACGTAGGTAGCAGTAGTACTTTTAATATTAAATTACTATTGGATGATCGAAGTGACTCAACTACAAATTCAGAGCACATTAAAGGATCAAATATTCGAAATTGCCGTATTTTAGTAAAAAGCTTACAAACCCAGGCAAGTTGCAAACGATCACGCTTGGTAAGCGTATCGTCTCTCTATTGCTCGTCCGTATTAGCGCGACAGAGTCAGTTTCATTTCGATTGCTATGAAGCATAAAGAAATCACTTTGGCTAGGCCTGCGAGTCCACCGATTCTAATTTACGTTCAACAAAGCTAGCCAACCAATCTCTTATTGCACCATTCAATTTGTCCATCGGTCTCCAAAAACGGCCCTGAATGGCCATCGACGAACTGTTTTGTTAAGAGTTACGAGATCACAATAATTGAAAGGGTTTATTTATAAAAAAGGGTATAAAATAGTGTGTTATAAGACGTTTAAACTAAAAATATTATTTCATTATAAAATACATGTGTTTGAAAAGTTTTGACAATTTTTGAATCGCGCTACCATACAACTGACTTTTTTTTTTGTTTTCTGACTTCCATGAGAATGCAAGTTTTTGTGAAAAACTATCAAAATATTCTTTTTCCATGTTTATCCAAACCAAAAGTAATAATGCAGTTAGTTTTAAAAAACGTTAGGTCTATGATTTTGTTGTTTTAATACTAGTTTTATTTAATGAAAATGTCTTAGAAGATTTTCATATCAGTTTTTCACTCGTTAATAATATTGAATAGAAGTAATACTCACACTTTTCAGGTTAACTCCAAGTACTTTAGCCATGTAAGTAGGTATTTCAGTCATCAGTGTGAAAAATCCCCAGTTTTGTCCACAATGAGCGATTATCACTGCCCAGAAGGGAAGCGATGTCATTATCTTTAACCACGGGGTCGGGTGTTTCTGAAATGGAAAAGAAACAAATATTAAGTCTTTCTATCACATCCAATATCAGACATAATACGCTACTAAAAATATAGATTTGGAACGGTTAAAAAATATACAGGCTGAATTTTTATAACAGGTAATATATTTAAGGAGGTGATTTTATAGCTCAAAACAATACAAAAGTTTTCACCACACCAACTGGTAACGGCTCTCTTTGCTATTCGAAAACAGATAACAAATTACTTGATGTCATAAACGAGCTGGTAGATTTTAGATATATAAATGATGATTTTGAATCATAAATATTTAATAATTTGATGGATTTGATTTAGTTTCATGTTTTTTAATCAGTATTTTGTTCGTGTTGGTGTGGTGAAAAAATGTGTGTTTCACTCGGTGGCAAAGTTTATTTAACCTACGTGCCTTGAAACCCTCGCAACGCTCAAGATTCCACCTTTTAAACTACTCGCTACGCTCGCGGTTCAATAATGGAATCTTTAGCTTGCTCGGGTATCAATATTGACACGTGCGGCTAAACAACAACTTTGCCTCCTTGTAAAACAAATAACTATTAGTGTACTAAGTTTATCCAAAATTATGAACACATGTGTATAAGATTAAACTCGCCCGTGCGTGACGTCACCGCTGTGTGGTGGTGTGTGTGCACGTGTAGAGAATTAAAGGGGAAAATTAGGTTAAATTGAATTAAATATTTCGTGTTTTTTCTACATAGCCAGATTAGCCAGCCCATAATATCTAGGAAATATTGCCAGTTATAAAAATTATATTCTGTATTTATTTGAACGCTCTTTTTGGTCCCAACATAGATTTTTGTCTAAACAGAAAACTAATGAGTTTTTCTGTCAATTGTTTAATTTTTTGCCATCGCCTCACCTCATGAGCTCCAACTCTTCCCAGCGACTTTTGTATATACTTGAGCTCCTGTTCCGACATAATCTTTGATTGTTCCGGAGAATTAGATCCAAAGCACAAATACAACGCCGTCCATATTGCCCCTAGGGTTCCGTTTACGTAGAAAATGGACGCCCATCCGAGGTACGTCGCTAAGAAACCAGCTGCGATTAGCTGAAGAGCAATGCCTAGTTGAGCGCCTGGAAGAAAATAATATTTAATAATACCTATAGTCATTTGTATTGTATCGAAGATGATGAATTGCTTTACAACAGGCGCGGCTAATTTTGTATTCTATAAGCACTTTGAAATCATTCAAGTAATTTATGTTAATAGCTCCCAAATCACAAAAATATATACCATATTTAAAATTTTTATTTTCCCAAATTTTTTACTTAAAACACACTAAAATTACAACCTGTATAATTTACCGTCTCGTGATAAGGTCAAAAAGAAGTGGGTACTTAGACAACGATAAACAAACAAGCCTGAATGTGTGGAAAGTAGGCAAATTAAGTACTTAAAAAGAACACTTAAATAAATAAATAAATATTGAGGAACAACTTACAAATCAACCTTGCCCCAAAGCAAACCAAGCAAGCAAAGCTTGTACTATGGGTGCTAGGCGACGATATACTTACTTATATAGATAAATACATACTTATATACATAGTAAACATCCCTGACTCAGGAGCAAATATCTGTGTTCATCACACAAATAAATGCCCTTACCGGGATTCGAACCCGGAACCGCGGCTTAGCAGGCAGGGTCACTGCGCGCTAGGCAAAACGGTCATCTCATTCCTCTAAAGCAAAGATATATATAACTACGTATAGACAGATAAAGTCTAAGAAAAAAACGTACCTCAGTACCAAACAGAAAAACGTACGGTGGCCTAGATGGCATTACACCTTTGGGGTACGCTCAGCTAGATGGCGCTAATATTAATATTTGACATTTTAAAACATATCAAGCTAAGAATATGGGCTAAATATAAATTGTCAAAACTGAGGTTCAAAAGTTTTACGCCTGTGTCAAGAGATGGCAGTCTATGCACTGTGATTACACATTTTACTTCGACAGTAACTCTCTATAATACTCGATCCTCTTTGCTCTAAAGTGACCTTCAGACTTGCACAACATACCGGCATAAATAATAGTTGTTAGTAATCCTTTCTCCTCAAGGGGTATCCACTGTGCCACCAGATGGTGCATGGATGGAAAAACGAAGGCTTGCGTCAGACCCTGGAGGACCCGGAATCCGCAAACCATCTGCCAGCCTCCCTGCAAAATAAATAAATAAATAAATATTGGGGACACCTTAAACACACATCAACTTAACCCCAAACTAAGAAAAGCTTGTACTATGGGTGCTAAGCGACGATATACATACTTAAAATAGATAAATACATACTTATATTACATAGAAAACACCCAAGACTCAGGAACAAATATCTGTGCTCATCATCACACAAATGAATGCCCTCACCGTGATTCGAACCTAGGACCGCAGCTCAGCAGGCAGGGTCACTACCGACTGAGCCAGACCGGTCGTCAAATTATTATACACATAAATAATAGTGTTTTTCTACTCCAGCACTTAAATCTGTCAATTAGATTATTGTCAGCGGTATCCAAATTAAGTTCATTTGAGTAACGATAGAAAAGTCTATTTGTCTATAGGTTCATATGATAACTGCTGAGCAGTATTCATATGAATATAGGAGTTCTGTAAGTTTATTTTTAAAAGTACAACTTCCATTTATCAGGTATGTTTTCATTTGCAATAATAAATAACTCTTAATAAATAATATAATATTTAGGTTCATAATTTAAATCACGATGAAAAAATAAACTGAAATGCGTTTTACATATTAGATATTGCAAAACAAAGGTAAAAATCATAAGTTTATGAAATAATTTTATATTTGACATTTAAATATTCTTGAACGCAACCACATTTTTCGTAATTGAAAACCGGCTTATTTTCTATTTCTCTTGTCTATGGCATGAAGAGTTCGGTTAATGTACGACCCAGAAATGTACAGCCCAAAATCGGCGTCCACTTTTTTGGACGCGAATTACGGGTCGTACAATACTGCCGCCCTGTAAAAAACCGGCCAAGAGCGTGTCGGGCCACGCTCAGTGTAGGGTTCCGTAGTTTTCCGTATTTTTCTCAAAAACTACTGAACCTATCAAGTTCAAAACAATTTTCCTAGAAAGCTTTTATAAAGGTCTACTTTTGTGATTTTTTTCATATTTTTTAAACGTATGGTTCAAAAGTTAGAGGGGGGGGGACGCACTTTTTTTTCCTTTAGGAGCGATTATTTCCGAAAATATTAATATTATCAAAAAACGATCTTAGTAAACCCTTATTCATTTTTAAATACCTATCCAACAATATATCACACGTTGGGGTTGGAATGAAAAAAAATATCAGCCCCCACTTTACATGTAGGGGGGGTACCCCAATAAAACATTTTTTTCCATTTTTTATTTTTGCACTTTGTTGGCGTGATTGATATACATATTGGTACCAAATTTCAGCTTTCTAGTGCTTACGGTTACTGAGATTATCCGCGGACGGACGGACGGACGGACGGACGGACGGACGGACGGACGGACGGACGGACGGACGGACAGACAGACATGGCGAAACTATAAGGGTTCCTAGTTGACTACGGAACCCTAAAAAGTGGCTTCGAATTATCGCCCGGACCAAACGTGTACAGCCCGAGAATGCCCAACCCATCAATTCACGGTCTAAGAACTCTCGTACATCATGGACGCCAATTCCTGGGTCGTAAATTCTTGGGTTGAGCATTCTCTGGCTGTGCATTATTGGTTCCCGCATTTGTAAACTTAATAGTTGGCGTAAATTGCCTGTACCTAGTTGTCATAATCTCTAAATTATTTTTCTTACTGCACCCACATTCGCAAACTTCTGTTTTGCCTTATGGTTTTTACTCGTAGAGAATGCCTTATGGCATGAAGTCCGCCATTTGTACTTTTTGTATGTTTAAGTAAATCATCATCCTCCTTGCGTTATCCCGGCATTTGCCACGGCTGCTGAGCCTGGGGTCCGCTTTGACAACTAATCCCAAGATTTGGCGTAGGTACTAGTTTTTACGAAAGCGACTGCCACCTGACCTTCCAACCCGGCACCTGGCCCCGTAGCCGAATGGCATTTCTGCGACGCGAAACGAAATCTAAACGCCGCAGAAAGGTAGCCTGGCTCTGTCGCGCCAATATGCAAGTGCGATAGAGATAGATATGTAGCTACGAAAGAGATATTATCGTGAGAGTTTGTGCATTCGGCTACGCACACTGTTCCGGTATATTTGGCGCTTTGGCCGTCACAATGTATTTGACGCTGACTGTACCTACGAAATACCTGTAAATGTCAAAAACTTTACTAATTAATTGCCCTGGGGCCCGTTTCTCGAAAGGTACAAGCCTTGTATTACAAGTGCGCAAACTGTCAAATCGTATGGGTTGTCAAGGAAACACACTTGTAATACAAGGCTTGTACCTTTCGAGAAACGGGCCCTCTGGTATAGGCTTTGTCGACCATAGGTCGGTTGTTATAATGTGCATCTTCAAAAATAGACTAATTTGCAGTTATTTTTATGTGGATATAAACCTTGTAATGTTTTTGGTTAAAAGTTAACTATATATATTCACAAATGGCAGAAACTAAGTCTTAATTGGTTAACGGATAACAGTAGTATTATAATAACAAAGATAGTGTTACTATTTTTGCTAATCTTATCTATACGCATTTTATGACTCCTCTGACTTAAAGATATAAGGTTACTCAAGAAGGGGAGTCCGGCAAACTTGAGCCAATTTTTAGGTGGCATTATTTTTAGCAAACTATCCAATGCCCATAAATTAATATTTTTATTTTGACACTAATCTTGTCTACTGGACTTCCCCCGTAGAGCTGTTGTGTGACGTCATCCCGCGTCGCTCCGTCGACGGTCTGTCCCGTCCCAATGTGAGTGGTCCTTAAGACATCTGTAATTCCGACTTCAATTACTTTAATATCCCTGTTAGTAGTTCGCCTTGAACTTAGAACTCGCATTCGCCAAAAAATTATGCGCACTTCAATCGGGCCAGTGATATCTACATATATCGACGAGCACAAATTATGAAACAAATGCTATATATCGTCACTACTTTGAAAAAAACTTGTATCTTCTTCTGTCAATGAAAAGAAAAATGTAATAAGTATGTATGGAATGCATATAGACTTACTGCGTTTTAACTTTGAGGAGCAGTGTGAGATACGAGATTTTTTCAAAGTAGTGACGATATGCTTTAAATTAAACATGGAAGGGTAGATTAAAGGATGATTCACATTAGATCGATCCGAGTCCGCGTAGGACCTTTCGGCGTTTCATTTTGTAAGGAAAGCATCACGTTTCTGACCTGGGTGTGCTTGGCGTCGGAGAAATGCCATTCGGCTACGGGGCCAGGCCCCGTAGCCGAATGGCATTTCTCCGACGCCAAACGAAAGCGATACGCCGCTGGCTCTGTCGCGCCAATACGCAAGCGCGATAGAGATAGATATCTACTAGCGCTTCGTTTCGTGAGCGTTTCGTGAGCGATTGTGCCATTCGGCTAGCCACCCTGACTGGGTCCCGGCCTGTCCTGAGTCAAACTTATAACAACAAAACTCTTGAAAACTCACGTAAGTGGCCCCAAAGGGTAGCAGGAGTGACAGAGCCGAATTTACACTGATTGCTATGGCCATAAGCATCTTGCCCCCAAACCGACTGGCCAGCTCACCAGCTGGTATTTGCAACACCACGTAGCCCCAGAAGAAGGATGACAGGATCACAGACTGCTGCACGTGGCTCCAGTCGAAATACTGGAATAAAAAAGTTATTTTAATACTAAATAGTCTAAATAGATATTAAACTATGGCTCTGTGAGCTAAATACCTTGCGAATCTGCAGTTTATGTCAAATCTAACTATAAAGACAGAGTCGCGCCATAAACCCTTATGGCCATAACCTAATCACAAAATTAAAATTTTGAAAAAAACCCCGACCGCGAGTAGTAGACCGATTTTCATGAAACATGGCTAAGAACATCCCTGACTAACTCAGCTTTCAAACAAAAAAAAACTAAGTCGGTTCATCCGTTCGGGAGCTACGATGCCACAGATAGACAGACAAACACGTCAAACTTATAACACCCCGTTGTTTTTGCGTCGGGGGATAAAAAAGAACCCTCCTTTTGTATGTTTTTGGTGCTAAAAATGGTTTATAAATTAAGGTGAAACGGCCTATTGTAAAAAAAACCTTAGTTTTTATTGGTTTAAATACTTACACGTATTTACCTTGCACGTCATAAACTCAAAATGCTTAACGTTACAGTGCCATTCTTATTGCTAAAGCCGTGGCTTTCGTGGACGACGTCGCGCGACCGTAACCGTCGCATAGCCGCGCCGCCTATAATACATACGCGTATAGGTGAAAAATTTAAGAAAGTCACGTCATGTTACCTGCCAATAGGCGTTTGTTTTGTTTGTGTTACTAATTTTAACACGTTCACTGCGTTACGGGGGTTTTTGAACCCCGTACGCTGTCATCACTCAGTGCGGGTGAGAAAAATCGTGTTCACTCCGCTGGTGCGGAAGCTGTATTTTGGTCATTTTTACAACTACGAAAATGACAAATATACATTTGGATTTCTGTTCAAAAGTATTATTTGTTCATATATTAATTATATACGGGGTCTCAGGAACCCCGTACCGACCAGGGGACAAAAATTATCTTCTAGTGCGATACGGGTCTCCGTGAGCCCCGTAAAAGAATTTGCTGGCCCGTACGGGGTTGTGGGCACAGTATCGCTAGTGCAGTGCTTACTGAAATACTTGTTATCGGCAAATTAAAAATGAAGCGCTTGAACCACACGTTAGAACTACTATATTCCAAAAACAAAGGTTATCCCACACAATAAACGTCAAAATCACCACAAATTGACATCTAATTGCAGGCAGGTAATTAAATATATGTTTTTAATATGTAAAAACGGTGGTGGTTTATCTTATTTTATTTATCTTTGTTACTTAATTATATTAACTACTTTCACAAAAATACAAGAGTGCGAAGTATCATATTTTTGATGTGTGATTTTTTTATTAAAACAGCATATACATCGATTTTTTTTATTTCCCATCACTACTTATTTATCGACCTTAATACATTACATGCGTTACGGGGTGTACTAAACCCCGTATTTTTTCAATTTTAGTGCGATACGGGGATAAAATAACCCCGTATTTTCTTTTCTATATAATTTTCTGAGTTTTTATCGTATACACGTGCGGGGATAATGAGACGTAGGAAATTTCATACTCTTACAGTAAGTCGAAAAAAATATTGGAAAATCCAATATTTCAGGAACTTACAGCACTTTTAACAGACTTAGGCGTACGGGGCACTTTTATACCCGTAACGCACTACGATGTAAACTATTACGGGGCGGATTGGGCCTCGTAACGCACTAGATTTTGGGTTAAGGTTTTGGCTTGCCGCAGCGAACGTGTTAAATATGTGTTCTCTATTCGAACACGTCACTCACACATACAACAGGTGACTTTCTTAAGTTTTTTACCTGATAGCTAGTTTCATCAACGTCGCCTAACTAAAACACTTCCATACTCGTAGAACTCGAAGGTATGATTTCTTTACGGCTTCGTCCACATAGGCCACGGCGTAACAATTATGGAGATAGAAGATATTATAACGAAATTATGATAATGAATCCATACCCCACAGTCGACATTTATGTAGCAAGACAGTAAAATAAATAAAATAAATATTAAAGAACATTCTTACACAAATTGACTGAGGCCCACGGTAAGCTCAAGAATGCTTGTTTTGCGTGTGCTCATACAACGATGTATATAATATATAAACAGTAGTAAACATTCCATCAAAGATTTTACAGTGAATTGAGTTCATTGAATAATTCAATATTATACAATTTAACTTAATCTTGCAAGCCGCCAGTGATCACAAAGTTAGTAGACAATGAGGATCTTAAGTTAGTTACCCAGAAAACCACGAAATTAGTGCCAACTAATATTGTATTCGATTACCACAATAGTTACTATTACCAAAGACTTATGTAACTCCGTAAAGACCAATAAAGTCTAAGAAAAAAACATACCTCAAAACCATACAGAAAAAGGTACGGTGAGCTAGATGGCGATACACCTTTGGGGTATGCTCGGCTAGATGGCGCTAATATTAATATTTGACATTTTAACACAATGTGTATATCAAGCTAAGAATATGGGCCAAATTGTCAAAACGGAAGTTCAAAAGTTTTAAGCCTGTGTCGAGAGATGGCAGTCTATGCACTGTGATTACACATTTGACTTTGACAGTAACTCTCTATAATACTCGATCCTCTTGCGACGTTACCTAACTGTAAAACATGAAAGTTAATCCGTACTAATATTATAAATGGGAAAGTGTGTGTGTCTGTTTGTTTGTCCGTCTTTCACGGCAAAACGGAGCGACGAATCGACGTGATTTTTTAGGTGGAGATAGTTGAAGGGATGGAGAGTGGACTTGGGCTACTTTTTGTCTCTTTCTAACGTGAGCGAAGCCCACGGCAAACGCTAGTCAAACATAAATTTAAGAAACATTTTATGACTCGAAATCATCATTTACTCGTAAACGTCAAAATTCTACCAATAATCTTTGGGAATCAAGTGAAAATTTGTATAATAATATTACTTAGTACTTTTGTGGATAAAATGCAAATTTGTCATTATGCATAGGATTTTTAAATTCATTGAACGCGACATAAGTATAAGTTTAGTTACCTATGTCAGAAATACAAGTGCATTGCACATCGCATAAATCATTATGCGAGCAAATTAAAGTAAGCGACAAATATGTAAAAACCCACGCAGTCAGCTTAAGGTATAGTATATAATATTTTTTCTTTTTTTATTCTAAAATTATTAGCGTAATAAACATTTTTGTTATTTCTCCCTCAAAAATAAACCACGTAAGGGTAATTGAAAAGGCGCAACTTATCTTAACTAAAACGTAAATTACACTAATTTTGAGTATCTGTTTAGATTTTTTTCTAATTAAGTACTTTATTTTTTGGAGCTAATTTGATCCAATACCTCCTAATAAAAAAGCGACATTACACAAGCGTATATTTACATATTTTTTTATACTTTTTATACAGCATTCGAAAGAGCGCAAAATTCTGAACAAAACTGTATATTTATTTAACTCATTTTCGGCATTTTGATTACTGTAATTAAACTTACGGGTGACGATATAGTTACGTAGCTAAACTTGTATTTGGTAACATGTATTTTGTCAGTGTTTATCAAACTTGGAAGGTAATAATCTTGTTTAGTTAAAGCTCTCCAGAATAATTTCTCTTGTAAGTCCTGCAGTTGCTTTAAGTACCGCGTCTTAGCTGTGCAATTTCTCCCTTGATGGCAGTATATTCGTCACACCGCTTTATTTGTGCTATAACTTTATTTAACTAGGTAATGGCGACACTGTATCTTAACTACTTAGAATATATTCCTGAGGGATCATGTTAAGCAGTCTAAACTACGGAGTACAACATTCAAATTGTAACATGACCACAATTTAACTAGTATCTAAGTTTAATCATATTATTAGTTTTAGTAACTTTACCTTTAGTTGGGTTCATTCAAAATTCATATAATGCATGTTAGTATAGCCATAAATTAAATATAACAAGATCATACCATCCCATACATTAAAATGCGACCGCCTACGAACGCGCTTACACTCCACCACACATAGATGGCGCCAAAAAAAAATGCCTTGTTGCTACCGATTATTTGTAGATTGGCATTAAGTGTCAATTCCGAGCCGTAAATCTATGTCAAAAGTGACACTTAACGTCATATACAAGTATAATCGAAAGCTATAAGACATTTTTTTGTGGCGCCATCTATGTGTGGTTGAGTGTAAGCGCGGTCTTAGGCGGTCGCATTTTAATGTATGGGATGGGATGATATGATCTTGTTATAATTATTTAATTTATGGTATAGCTTAAGAAAGTCACCTGTTGTGTGTGTGAGTAACGTGTTAGAATAGGAGTATTTTTTTTTGTTTGTGTTACTAATTTTAAATATGTGTTCTCTATTCGAACACGTCACTCACACATTATACAACAGGGCCCCATTTAATAAACAATAAAAATTGTAAATTGTAAATTGTACCGACAATTTACAATTCTACAAGTTTCTGTTCAATAAAAATTACAAGTTACAAATTTGTCATAGTGGAAAATTTACATAATTGTAGGAGTTTAGCTACAATTTTACATATTTCTGTTCAATAAACATTTTCACTTGACAGGTGATTTTTAACAATTTTGTAAGGAAATGTGCTTTATTGAACACATAATTGTAATTACAAGTTTACATATTATGTAAATTGTAGTACAATTCTGACAGGAGATTAATGCTGTGTCAAAACTCGATTTGAAGTGTGCTTTACGATCTGCATAATCAAAAAATATGGTTCTAACAACTAGTAGTGACAGTAATGGGACGATTATGAATATCGACGATTTTTTCGTAAAAGGATACATTTTACTTTGGATGTAACGGATTTTACTGTGACATTGCACATTTTAGCTTAACAATTTAACACGGGCAGTTTTAAATTTGTCCCGAACGTAATTACTTTTTGCGCATAGCAAAGCCTTTATGTGATCTAGCAACTGGATCGATACTGGATGACAGTTCGATTATCCAATCAGAATCAGCTGTCAACAAAGGGTGTTGCCAGAATACAAATATGCACAATTTTCAGAATATTTAATTATTTAGAATTAACGATTTAAATGTAATTAATAAATCAGAAAATAGTCACTTTATTGTTGGAAAATTAAATGGAATTTTGTGCACTAGGATTTTCAGTTGGTTGAAATTTATTTCTGCAGAGGACTGCTGAGGTGGTCATTTTAGATGTTATCCCCAAGCCTCTCAAGGTCGTTAGGGCTCCTGAGATTTTCCTGCACTTGCTAGCTGTCTCCGGTCCTGTTCAGGCCTCGAGTGCCTGCTTTTATTTATCGAGTTTCATCTTCGATCCAAAAAGTGATCAGATTGATGGAGTGCTGGCGGTCAATCCTTGTGTAGCCTAAGGGCATTCTGGAGGAATATTTTCCCACCATGAATTGTAAGTAGAATATTATGGGTGTATCAGGTTGATCACATTATTGATCCTTGCCTCAGTTTAATTTGACCACGTGTGTCTATTTCCAGTCTTCTGGTGGACTATGTGGAGGGAAGGGTCGTCAGAGCTGAGAAAATGAGCTCTCTCAAGTTCCAGCTGGTAAGGAAATCAGAATAGTAATTGTCCACATTTAATAGGTTAGACCACATTCACTTTTCTAATGATGTCTTGTTTTCCTTTTCAGCTGACTGGAAATTAGAACTATAATTAAAAATACAATTACAATTAAGTCTGTGTTTAGGCGTACTCCAGGTTATACTGGTTATACAGACATTCAAGTAATGTCTTCTTTATAAAGGGGGACGGTTTGTCCGGCAACTCCAATTTTACCACAAGCGTCTAATGGTGCGATAGCTTGCTTCCGGGGTCGAGCCTATCCAGGTGAAGAAGATGCTCTCAACTTGCTGATGCGTCGGTTGCGGTGGTGCTTCATTGTGTCACAGCGCCTGGGGCGACCAGCTTCAGCTCGCAGAAGGAGGGCTTACACATTGTATTAGCGGTAACTTCTGGCTTGAAGGTTGGTGTCATTTTCTTTCTTCCTGGAAGGCAAGATTACTTAGTTTAGTTAAGAAGAATTCCTATTATCTATGTTGGCACTGATAACTAGGGACTAACAGAACTTAGGAACGCTTGTAAATCATTTAGAATTTGAACTATTGCACGGCCCGGCTCTACCGTCTGGCAATACATATTAAGGTGCTAGCTTAAGCTTAGAATAATGATTTACTGGCTATAACTTGCTTTGTGTCCGTTAGACAATAAAATAGTGTGTCACAATCTAACCGTTTTCTTTCCACCCAATTAGACACCTGAAATCTTGAGGAAATCGTAGTGCACCTTATTAAGTACTTTTTTTGCTTCCTTTTCGTGGCGGACGATCCGCCAAAGTTTTAAGACTCATTTTGTGTAAATTTATTGTCTGGTGCTTTCCCATACTTTCCCCCTTGCCGGGCTGGGAAAAGTTGACCATGACATTACGTTCAATGAAAAATTCCGGGTGAGCATAACTACCGTCGAATATTTACTTTTAAGAATAGGGCAATAGGCCAAATAGGGGGTTATCTTCAAAGTGAGACTAATAGAAATGCAGCTCTTTCACACACTGAACAGATTTTGTGTGCGATGCACTGGATGAGCTGTGGCTCTCAATATCATGTGGTAGCAGATGCATATGGAGTATTCTAGCCTTTTTAGGGTTCCGTAGTCAACTAGGAACCCTTATAGTTTCGCCATGTCTGTCTGTCCGTCCGTCCGTCCGTCCGTCCGTCCGCGGATAATCTCAGTAACCGTTAGCACTAGAAAGCTGAAATTTGGTACCAATATGTATATCAATCACGCCGACAAAGTGCAAAAATAAAAAATGGAAAAAAATGTTTTGTTAGGGTACCCCCCCTACATGTAAAGTGGGGGCTGATATTTTTTTTCATTCCAACCCCAACATGTGATATATTGTTGGATAGGTATTTAAAAATGAATAAGGGTTTACTAAGATCATTTTTTGATAATATTAATAGTTTCGGAAATAATCGCTCTTAAAGGAAAAAAAAGTGCGTCCCCCCCTCTAACTTTTGAACCATATGTTTAAAAAATATGAAAAAAATCACCAAAGTAGAACTTTGTAAAGACTTTCTAGAAAAATTGTTTTGAACTTGAAAGGTTTAGTAGTTTTTGAGAAAAATACGAAAAACTACGGAACCCTACACTGAGCGTGGCCCGACACGCTCTTGGCCGGTTTTTTTATACATATTCAAGGATTTCAGTTGCTCGGCAATCTCTATCCACTTCTTTATTTTAATCTCGTGCGATTAATTTTTCACTAAACAGACCAAACAAAATATCCTTATTTACGTAAATGAGAGATAAAATTTTAATTTTTTTGTTGATTTCCATACTTAATATTAAACAGTTAAACGGTAAACCAAATGATAGAGAACTTGTTGAAAATTTACATTTTATGTAAATTGTAAGTTACCATTACAAATTTGTGAGTACAATGTTGTCATTGTAAACTACAGGCGTTTTTTACATATTTAAATGTTTATTAAACGGCTTTTACAATGGTTACAATTGTACATTTTCTAATTGTAGGTTTCTTACTTATTTGTAGGTTTTATTAAACAGCACTTGTAGCAAAACTTTACAAATATGTCACTTTTTTACAAAATTGTTGAATTGTAATGTTTATTAAATGGGGCCCAGGTGACTTTCTTAAGTGTTTCACATATATCGTTTACCGTAGGTATTTTGAATATTAAATCATTATAAGGTGTTATGTACAGAGGTAAAGGCGGATAATTGAAAAATCGACTTTTCATCAACTCATCAGAAGTAACTACCGTACTGTAACACTTATTTAAAACAAAAACCGGCCAAGAGCGTGTCGGGCCACGCTCAGTGTAGGGTTCCGTAATTTTCCGTATTTTTCTCAAAAACTCAGTAGTTCACTCAGTTAAACCTATCAAGTTCAAAACGATTTTCCTAGAAAGTCTTTATAAAGTTCTACTTTTGTGATTTTTTTCATATTTTTAAACATACGGTTCAAAAGTTAGAGGGGGGGGGACGCACGTTTTTTTCCTTTAGTAGCGATTGTTTCCGAAAATATGAATATTATCAAAAAACGATCTTAGTAAACCCTTATTCATTTTTAAATACCTATCCAACAAATATCACACGTTGGAGTTGGAATAAAAAAAAATATCAGCCCCCACTTTACATGTAGGGGGGGGGGAGTACCCTAATAAAACATTTTTTTCCATTTTTTATTTTTGCACTTTGTTGGCGTGATTGATATACATATTGGTACTAAATTTCAGCTTTCTAGTGCTTACGGTTACTGAGATTATCCACGGACGGACGGACAGACGGACAGACAGACATGAAGAAACTATAAGGGATAAAATAGTTGACTACGGAACCCTAAAAGAGATGTGTGTATATAAATTATAAGAATAATAATATGATACTTGAGATACTTATCCAGATTTACATATTATGTAAATTTATATTTAAACATAACTACCGTCCATGTTTTCTTCCAATTATGTAGTGCTTTATTTCATACACTGATAAGATATTTTATTTTAAATGTAGGAAACTAGCCTATTGGTCTTGACTGTACGTGTCCAGCGAGCACATTTTTGCGACACTCATGTTAGTAACATAATTATTGAACGCGACTGTACCTGTACATATATATAATTTTAACCTCGGAAAAACTACTGATAGTTTGAGAACTCATCGATTATTATACACATCGAATTATATAAATTTAAATAGCTGCTGACAGATAAAATATTTAATTTATTTACAAAGTATTGTCTTCGGTTACCGCGATAGTTACTCATGAAATAAAACTATGGAAACGGATTAAATCGCGTATAATGAATTTAAAATACATCCCGACGTTTCGAACTCTTTACAGCGTTCGTGGTCAACGGGCGACTGAGGAAAAATTAAAATGTGCAAAAGCTACCCACTTACAAGAAATATTAACGAACCATGACCACAAATAATATAGATTTCTAAGGCAGGTTCACACACTATTAATAAAGCCAGTTATACAATATTCAAAACGTCGGGATGTATTTTAAATTCATTATACGCGATTTAATCCGTTTCCATAGTTTTATTTTATTTACAAAGGTTAAATATTTTATGTGCCAAAACTATTTAAAATTTTTCTCTGTCAAGTTTCGCAATAACTCATAAATACTTGCAAATTTTAATTAAAAGTCAGACAATTTATCTAAATGATAAATTCCTAAAGAAGTAATTATTTGTTTGTCAAACTTTCTTGAAAACATTAAACTGATCTGGGACAAAATAGGCGACAGTTTAGTTTTAATAAAATAAAGTTCATTTGATCATCAAATATAAACACTGAGCGACCTATTTTTAAACTTCTTATTCGGTCGTTTTAGTATATTATACAATCGTGATATAATGCACAGCTTTTCAGACGAGTACCATGTTTAGGCCACGAAGCTTGCTGAGTGGCCTAATAGTACGGTACGAGAATGAAAAGCTTAATTATATCACTAATTGTATACAATACTTTTTCTACGAGTCATCATCTTCATCATCAATGGGCGGAAATATCATCATTCAAGTTAAAATTAATGTTAATAGCGTCGTTCACCGTTGCCTAGCAACCAATTGTTTGTAATAGTCGTCTCTGATTGGCCGATAACGCGACAGATAAAAAAAAATGTGTTTCAGATGCAGAAAAATTGGCCAGGTATCGCAAATTACTATAGAAATTGTATGAAGTTCTATTTTTGAAATTATTACAGTTAACTAAAGTCAACTATAATGAGATATTATATTATAGTTGAGTCGGAACTGCCATAGAGTATCCAACACTGAAAAGTTAGCACTTATAGTTAGTCTGGATAGTTTAGTCTGTGGTGTCCTAATTGACAGATTACAGACGACGAGTAGAACATAGTACATTACGATACAAGTGCGTAAAAAAGGAAGTTCGAAACGAGTGGCGATAAATTAAAACACGACCAAACGGAGTATTTTAAATCGACACGAGTTACGAATTTCCTTTTCGCACGTGTATCGTACAACGTTTTTCAGTACAGATGAGACTCCGAAGTTTCGACCTGGCATATAATGAACCACTTCTCGCACTAGTGCGTAAAAAAATCATTTTTCAGTACAGATGGTGTTTTTTCACGCACTAGTGCGAGAAGTGGTTCATTATATGTCAGGCCGGAACTTCAGATGGCCATCTGTACTGAAAAATGTCGTATGATACACGTGCGAAAAGAAAATTTGTAACTCGTGTCGATTTGAATTGATTTGATTTATCGCCACTCGTTTCGAACTTCCTTTTTTTCGCACTAGTATAATAAATTACTATTCATTAACTCAACTGGTTCAAGGAGCCATTTGAGGGTAGATTTTGTTACTCGTACATTATTTTAAATGCCCGAAGATACAACAGACCTGTGTATATGACGGAACGTGCTTACATAAATTCTTATTTTTCTTTTGCTCATTCATGTTGTTTATTTATTTATTTATTTGGTTCACCAACAACTGTTTACACTGGCCTATAAGAAATTGGAATTTATACAAGCAAATGGTTTACTGACTAAGTGCAACAATTACTTACAGGTAAACACAGCATGCGTTTCATACAAAGAAATACTAGAAAAGGTCCCGCAAACAATAACTTATTAAATATATAATTAAGGTAACTGATTCTTCTACAGATGATTCAGTACACTAGATGTGGATAGATAACTATGTACTTGCTGTTTAAATTTACTTAGCGAGTCAAAATGTATGTCAGTGTGATCACTACACGCATTAAGAAGCTTACAGAACCGCGGTACAGGCGAACTGCTGCCATAAACAGTTCGTCTGAGAGGTGGACATAGAGGAGTAATGGGTTAAAGTGTAATATCGATAGCTTATTATGCAGTAAACTAATGTTATAGTGAGCAGCTGATGAATAATTAATCTCGAAAAGCGTTTAGCCACTTTTTTGTCGTCAACGGCCGGTAGTCCACGTGCTCTTGTAAAATCTAGCTATCAATTTACAAGTGCCAACTCACCGTACACTGTCGTACTTACCGTACCAAAATCAATAACAATTAGCTTATATCATCTTGACAGTGGCAAAATAGTCCCAATGGGTTAACCCTCGGGTTAACCCTCCATTTTCGTTGGTGCAAGTGGCCCTTATTCAATGAAATCCAAGTATGTGGACATGTCTCCAAAATTAATCAAATAATTAATCATTTAATTTATTTCTTACTTGACATATAATTTGATTCCTAGTCAATAAATACAAAAGTTTTATTAAAGAAAATAATCAGTATTTATCGAGTTAGCATTTATGCTGAGTCGGGACCATTTCGTGGTAACTTGTATGTTTTAATTTCTTTTATTTGCTGTTTCTGTTTTTTTACTTGTGTATTTTTATTGTAATTATCATGAATAAATAATTGATTGATTGATTATTTTTTCCAAATTTTCAGCAGTCAGTCTATTTCTTGTTACATCAAAAACATACTTAAGTGCTGAAAAACTCCGCTCACAATCCACTGATGTTAATGGGGCAAACTTAAGTAGTTTTATAGGAATATTATTATTTCAGTATAATTCAGTTTATTTTCTGTTCTAAGTTGTGGGCGATAACCTCAAAATCGGGATTTCTGTCAAGGACGGCTTTGATTTTAGTTTGCAAACGGTTACCTATTTCTCCTGGTATACCTACTGTCCAGATTATTTAATATATTTATTATTTTACTTAAAGTATATTCGACAGTATTTGAAGAAGATTGTAAATTCTCTATTACAACCAAAATGGATTTGAAATGTTGTGAAATGAACTGTAAATTGTCAAGAACGTCATCAACTTTTGTATTTATTGACTATTAGGAATCAAATTATATGTCAAGTAAGAAATTAATTAAATGAATAATTATTTGATTAATTTTGGAGACGCCATGTCCACATTATTGCGAGCAATGACGCAAATTTTTCCGATCTCTGCACATAATACTTAAAGTCTAATACAGCTACTTATCTTTTTCTCACATGATCTGCAGTCTAGATAGTGATTATCGTTTAAGTTATATGACGCAGTATAATCCTCCTACTATCACAAAATATATATAAAAGCTACTATAAACATATATGTGACGTTATCTGGGTAAAGGGACCTTATTGTCGATGGCGCTTACGTCCCGCGGTGTCGTATTTGTACACGAACATCGCTCATAACGCCGTAAGCGCCATCGACAATAAAGTCCCTTTAACCAGATAATGTCACATATACCAACATTGTTCTAGGGTGCTGGTTGTCATTCTATTATTGTTTCAGCTGTATTTTCCATCGTATTTTACAAGCTATAATTATACTCTAACAAAACTATGTACTTACCAGTCATTTAATTTCGTTTATAAAGGCATATAATTAACCAGGCAACTAAAATATTAAATGGGAAGTTAAGTACATTAATATAATTTGGCTGTGTATTAATATTAAGGCATCTTCATGGTGGTTTTTACGCACTAGTGCGAGAAGTGGTTCATTATATGTCAGGTCGAAACTTCGGAGGGCTATCTGTACTGAAAAACGTCGTACGATACAAGTGCGTAAAAAAGGAAGATTTTAAATCGACACGAGTTACGAATTAAATACTATTTTAAAATTCCATAAAATGTAAATGTAATTCAAGAATAAATAAAATAAATTATAAAATTATAAAATTTATTAATTTATTTAAATTAATCTTATAAAATTGAAAATAAATTTGATGTGGAGAATATTTCTTATGTCTTGAGCTTAACTGCTACTAAATTACTTATAGACGATGTGTGAACCGAGTATTACTTCACGGAGACCGCAGCCCGGGCCAACTTGTTGCGGCGCTGCGTAGCCGAGCCACGATGACGTCTGTCAACTCGTGAAATGTTTATTTATATTTTGTGCAAATAGTGTACAAAATACCGATTTTCATCAAACATTTTAGCAAAAAGTCTCTCCTGCCTTCTTCAGTGTATATTAACAACCCCACCCATAAAATAGTGCCAGTAAAAGTGTGTGTGTGAAATCGTGCTTCAAGTCGTGACTATCCCCTTATTTTTCATACCTACCTATTCTTCTAGTATAAACTCGTTTTATACATAGTTTTAGTTTATTTATAGCTTATTTTTATTTTATTTTGTAACCTTACGCTTGAAATAATTTGTTGTTTTTCTTAGATAAGTACCTACCTTTAAGAAGTAATGTTGTTATGTCCTCTCAACCCTGCCCTAACCGCCCGGAGTTGCTATGTTGCCCCGTTTGCAATGATAATAAGCAATACAAAGGTCGGCGGGGCTCGCGATACATACTGCTGCCAAGCATGGCACCCGTATGGCTGTCGACCCCCGCTGCCCAGCGCCTCTCAACCTGCGCCGGCATCCCCCACCCGGGGCAACACTGCTTCTTCTACACCACCAGGAGTGGAAATATCTCTGGCGGATAGGTTAGGGTTACTTAAAGCTAAAAATCCTGTTATAAAGAGAATACCCCGTGGTGCACGCTTCAGTGTCGCACGCTGCCTCGCAGAGTGCGTAGGCAAGGTTGTCACTGAAAATTCCATTCAAGCATGGGAGCGCCTTTTTACTTTGCCCCATATAGTTTTGCACGCAGACAAATCAAACAAAGCTTCACTGACATCCCAAATAAAAAATAACATATCATTTATTTCTCATTCGACAGCTAGTTTTCCAACTAATCAAAATTATACAGACGATTTATTAGGAAGACCTCATAATTCACACAGTGACAAAATTAAATTAATTGAGAATAAATTTTCGGAAGGGGATATTAGTGGAGCCGCTCGCCTTTTATTTTCACGTGACGACTTGGCTGCGCACTCTCCTGACACCTATGCCGCCTTGATAGAAAAACACCCCTCCCCTGCCGCCTCCTCCACGCTGCCAGCCCCTCCCGGCTCTGACGACTCTAACATCCATGTGTGTGAGGACGCAGTGATGCAAGCCATATCATCGTTTCCGAACGGGTCTGCTGGCGGAATCAATGGTTTATCCCCGCAACACCTAAAGGATCTAACTACGAAGTCCCTTGGCGAAGCAAGATCCGACCTGTTACGACAACTCACAGGGTTAATAAACCTTATGCTATCAGGACGCGTACACCCCGAGATTGTTCCGTTGTTGTATGGTGCTAATCTTGTAGCCTTGGCAAAGAAAGATGGTGGGATTCGCCCAATCGCCGTAGGTTGCACCATAAGAAGACTGGCTTCAAGGCTCTGCTGCAGGAAGATAAAAAAGCAACTGACAACCGCCTTTAAACCTCAGCAGCTGGGCTTTGGGATCAAGGGCGGCTGCGAGGCAGCAGTGCACGCTGCGCGCACGTTTCTGAATCGTTCGGATTATGAGGTATTCGTTAAATTAGACGTCAAAAACGCTTTCAATTCGGTTGACCGCGGGGCTCTGTTAGCAGAAGTTAAAACAAAATTGCCTGCACTTTTTAATTACCTTTGGCAATGCTACGGAGCCCCTTCAAAATTATTCTTTGGAGATAAAACTATTCCTTCGAGCGTGGGCTGTCAGCAAGGAGATCCGCTTGGGCCCGCCATTTTCGGTCTAGTCATTCATCCCATCATCACAAAATTAAATTCAAAATTTGGTATTTAGATGACGGATCCCTTGGAGGCGATGCCATAACCGTTCTCCAGGATATCCAATACATTATTAATCACTTTTCAAAAATCGGCCTTTCATTAAACTTTACTAAATGTGAGATTTTCATGCCAGATCACCTTCCATCCGAAGAAAAAATCGAAATTTTAACAAAATTCAACGTTACTGCCAAATATTTCAGTCCACTCTAAATCATCCCTCACCCTTTTAGGCTCCCCAATTTTCGATGAATCCGTCACCCCTGTAGTAAACTGCAAACTTAATTTATTCAATAGTACATCTGATCTTCTGTTTAAAATTAATCCCCATATTGCGCTTTTCATCATCCGTTTCTGTCTTTTCACCCCAAAATTCATGTATTTACTCCGTAGTTGTCAAATTTGGAAATTCACATCAATCCTTTCATCCATCGACTCCTCCCTCCAGGACTCGTTATCAAAAATTTTAAACATTAATTTTGAAAATAGGTCATGGACCCAAGCGGTTCTCCCAATAAGATTTGGGGGACTGGGTGTTCGCACATCGTCTAGCGTGGCTTTACCTGCTTTTCTGTCCTCTGCTTACGGTTCGCTTTCTCTCGTCGGCATTATCTTAAACCGTTCCACGATGCTTGACGATGAGATCGCCGTGTGCCTGCTATACGGTCACAATTCAAAAAACCATTTTTTCGAGAAATCGCGTCTCAAAGTTTTGAGAGTATAGTTGAGGCTGTTAAATAGGATCTTACTTCTTGAGTTTTAGGTCTACGAATTTGAAATTTAGCTTTTTTTACTCAGAATGATATAACCCTTCATAATATCACGCCACTTTTCACTAAAAAAAATTTTTTTTTAAGATAACAGGCCTGAAAGACAGGTATTTAGAGTTATGGCTGTATTGCAGAAACATTTTTTTAAGATTTTGAGATGCGTCCAAAATTAAACGATATTATTGGATAAAGGTATCATGCAAATATATATGAAAAAACACCATATAGTTAAAATAATTTTATTTATGAACTTTGCCAGTACCGGTAGCAATAATTATGTGTAACTAGCTTATATTCATCAACATTATATTACGTCATTACCAAATAATATTAATAATTTAAAATTGAAACAAATAAAACTTTGTAGCTTACGTATCTTGGTGTTACGAACTCTTTTAGTGTTTGTGGTCAAGTTAAATGTCAAAATATTTAAATTTATGTTTTCTTATTGATTGTTATGTTCTTCTGTATGTCACTCTAGGAATAAATGGCGAAACGTATCGTGGTAGTTTTCTTCCAGCTCATTAATTATTTAGTTTCCTTCATCTGGCGACCGTTAAATAAGATGGAAATACTAAAAAAAGAACGTAGTGTAGCCAGGAGGCTTTTTACAATCGCGAAAAGTGAAATGAACGCTATTCTAGAGTCGGCAAATATCGACGATATCACCGCGGCCTTCAATAAACTCCAGCTTCGAGCCGATTCCCTGTTCAACATTGACCAGCGTATAAAAGAACAGTGGCTAAAAACGGACGAGATGACTGAAGACGAAATTTACGAGGATTGCATGACCAGCGATAAGTATATCACCGACTGGGAGCGTATAAAAGTCATGTACGACAGCGTTTCCCGGAAGAATGAACGCGTGAAGAGGTCTCGCAAGTCTAGCGGCAGCGATGTGTCGAATAATACAGATAAGTCTCATCAATATTGTGAGAAGTCGACATGCAGTACAGCATGTCATACAAGAAGATTTCGCCTACCAAAATTTGAGTTACGCAAGTTCGACGGAAATTCTAAAAATTGGATTGGTTTTTGGTGTCAATTTCAGAAAATCCACGACGACGAAACAATTGACGACGGAGATAAGTTTCAGTACCTCTACCAGTGCACTGTTCCAGATACTCCAGCACGAGAGATCGTCGAGAGCTTTCCGCCGTCGGGAGCTAACTACAAGAAGGCTATTGAGCAACTGAAGTCCAGGTTTGCGCGTGATGAAATGTTGATCGACATTTATGTGCGTGAGCTCCTTAACCTTGTACTAGCACAAGCAAAAGGTAATACTTCTTATAAATTAGGCCACTTATACGATAAATTAAATACGCAATTATTAGCACTGCAAAGCTTAGGTGTCACTATAGATAAATATGCTGCTTTACTTTTCCCTTTAGTTGAGTCCGCCTTGCCCGAATCTGTTTTACGAGCATGGCAGAGATCCCATGCAACCGAGGAGAAGGGCGACGATCATCTGAACCGTCTTATGAAGTTCCTGAAACGCGAAGTAGAGTCGGAGGAGCGGATCCAGCTCGCGCGCAGCGGGATAGCATCGGGTGACAGTTTGCATAGCGTTCCTACTCAACAACCTACCGCGGCATGCTTTGTGTCCACGGAAGACGCAGGTAAGAGAATTTGTTGCGTTTGGTGTGAAAAGGCATCACATAGCAGCTTCGAGTGCTACAAGGCTAATAAAATGTCGTATGAGGCTAGGAAGGAAGTGTTAAATAAAAAAGGAGCATGCCTAATTTGTTTGAAACCGGGACATAATGCGAAAAAATGCAAGAATTTTACAAAATGCCTTTTCTGCTCCAAACGTCATTCTGTATTGATGTGCCCTGACATTAAAACGTCAAGTCAAATTGAAAACGTGAAAAATTCGAATGTTGGAACGTCAAACTTAAGTAACAACGTAACTCAATATAAGGCTAGTACCACACTGTTGCAAACGTTTATGGCAAATATTGTCAGCGATAATAAATGTATACAGGTACGATGTTTAATCGACTCGGGAGCGCAGAAGACATACTTACGTCGCGACATTATTGAAAGCTTAGGCTTGAAACCTATCGGTAACGAAATCGTGTCAAATTGCCTTTTTGGAGGAATAGAAACTGAAAAGGAACTGTTTCATACATACGCGATTACTTTAGGAAGCCTTGATAAAAAGTTTCAATGTACAATGACCGCGCGAGGGAAGTCAACGCTCTGTGGGTATGTTCCTCGTTTAAATATAAATCACGAGATGTTCAAAGAGTTGCAAAGGAATAACATCACTTTGAGCGACGTCGGCGACGCGGCCGCACCCGACATCGGGCTACTGATCGGCGCGGATCACGCAGGCGCCTTGCTCACTAAAAGTTTTCTGGAACTGAACAATAACCTCGTTGCGATTAAAACCAAATTCGGTTGGACTCTTCAAGGACCCATTACAAACACATGCAGTGTCTTGACGAACGTAGTATTGGTGAATAATTTGCAGATATCAGAGCTTTGGGACTTAGAAACTCTTGGAATACGAGATCCAGCGGAAATTGCGAATAAGGCGCTGACAGATACAGTCATAAAGGATCAGTTTAGAGACTCGATCAAGATTAATGACGAAGGACGGTACGAAGTTGACTTACCGTGGAAACCACATCGTGGAGAACTCCTTGATGACAAACATTTAGCTGAAAAGAGACTGATGTCAACAACGCAGAAGCTAGAAAAGCTTGATAGCTATGGACAAGGACATGTCTTCGAAGATTGGTTAAAGGACGGCATAATCGAAGAAGTTGATGACGCATCGAAGCCTAAACACTACCTGTGCCATTACGCTGTCATTAAGAATAATTCGCTTAACTCGTTTCTAGAAAAAGGCTTGAATTGTCTGGAATTAATTCCAAAACTACTAATAAAGTTCAGAAAACATGCGATTGGGATAACGTCCGATATTAAAAAATCATTTCTGCAGATATCATTGAAAAAAAGAAGACAGACAATATCTGTCATTCCTGTGGTGGAAGAATAATGAAAGGAAAGAGTTTATAACCTACCGCCATTATCGAGTCGTATTTGGTGTAACTTGTAGTCCATTTCTTCTAAGTGCGACAATAAACTACTACTTAGAGAAGTACACCGAAGAGTTTAAGGATACAGCCAAACGACTAAGGGACTCATTCTATGTTGACAACTGTGTCATCAGTTTAGAATCGGAAGAAGAAGCCGAAACCTTCATAGAAGAAGCAAAAAGAGTTATGTCAGATGCGAAATTTGATTTAAGAGGTTGGGTGACTACTCCCATGTCCAAATGTATAGAAACTATTTCAAATGAAAATAACTTCTCTGTACTCGGCCTTATGTGGGACGTCAATATGGACCAACTATTCTGTAACGTCAACTTCGCACATGGTACTGGCATAAAAGAAAACGTTACAAAAAGAAGTTTGCTCTCTATAACTCAGAAAGTTTTTGATCCTGTCGGCTTGGCATGTCCAGTGACACTTGTACCTAAGCTAATATTACAGAAAACTTGGAATTTACGCCTGAGTTGGGACAGTGAGCTACCTGATAATTTACAAAAGGAATTTTTGGAGTGGTCTAAACATATTCACTTGCTGAACGACTGCCGAATCCCACGTCGACTTACTTGTAAGCCTATAGACAAATGTGAAAACAGTCTGCATGTCTTTTGTGACGCAAGCAAGGTTTCATTTGCAACTGCTATCTTCTTACGAAGTGATTATGAAGGAGAAGTCACTGTACAACTAGTCCAAGCCAAATCGCGCGTGTCCCCAATCCATGAGGTCAGCATACCGCGTTTGGAACTGATGGCAGCATTGATTGCTACACGGTTATATCTTCAGGTTAAACAAGCCTTAGATATGTCAAACTGCCGCGTTTTTTTCTGGACTGACGCAAGTGTAGCTTTTACCTGGATTACTACTGAAGGTGATTGGAACATATTTGTCAAGAACAGGGTTAAAGAAATCCGACGACATACAAACGTGGAAGATTGGCGTCACTTACCAGGCATAATGGACCCTGCCGACTTACCATCTAGAGGCTGCAACGCCAAACAACTGCTGAAAAGCAAATGGTGGGAGGGACCTGCCTGGCTAAAAGCAAAAGAAAGTGAATGGCCTAACTCTCAATTAAACGTAGATAAGCGAGAAGCTATTACGTAGTTATTACAGCATGCTGATATTGCTTTACCACCACCTTTACCTCATGACAGAATATAACCGGCTACCGCCTTCGAATTGACAAGTATAAACCTAGCCGGTCTTCTTTTTCTGCGGTCGGGAGGGGAGGTATGGATAATTTGGGAGCGTTTAATACGTTAAATTGCTCGTTCTCTCAAAGACCTCCTTAGACGAAACTTAGGCCAGAAGATATTAGCATACGAAGAGCTGATGACTTTGATGCACGATTGTGAGGCTTTGATCAATTCAAGACCTTTAACCTACGTCGCGGACAACTCCGATAAGCTAAAACCCATCACTCCCGCGTGATTCACACAAGGGCTTCCTTCGAGCGAGATGCCGGACTTAGACCAGCTCGATCATGACTCACTCAACAGGCGCCTCAGGTATCTTCATAAGTTGAGGGAAGATCTACGAGAAAGGTTCAGGAACGAGTACATTGGGATGCTCATCCAGAAGGGCAAGGAGAGGGACTCTCATTTAAGGGTAGGTGATGTAGTTTTAATAGAGACAGACTCTAAGCGTATTAAGTGGCCTTTAGGGAGGATTGTAGAAACCTTTGCTGGTGCTGACGGTTACATAAGAGTAGCCAAGGTACGCACTGCTGATGGAGAGTATACACGAGCAGTTCAACGTTTGTACCCACTTGAAGTGCCATCAGATCAGACACAATATAAGGAAGAGTTTTGGGCCTCTGCCCCAAAAGGTGGGAGGATGTTACGAACTCTTTTAGTGTTTGTGGTCAAGTTAAATGTCAAAATATTTAAATTTATATTTTGTATTGATTGTTATGTTCTTCTGTATGTCACTCTAGGAATAAATGGCGAAACGTATCGTGGTAGTTTTCTTCCAGCTCATTAATTATTTAGTTTCCTTCACTACCTGGGGTGCTAACGCAGCAACATTTCGGACAACCGCGCTATCCCTAGTCTACTCCTCTGCCGAGTACTGCTCAGCGTGGTTAAACAGCATCCATACTGCCGCGGTAACGCCCAGCTGAACCACACTATGCGACTCATCAGCGGCTGCCTAAAACCAACTCCCACACACTGGTTGCCGGTGCTGAGTCATATTTTACCTCCAAACTTCCGCCGAGAAAATTCCCTTTTTCGTAAAATCGCCAAGATTCGGAGCAGACACAAGTTTACCCATCCACCGAGACCTCGACGCGCTAAAGTCTCTCAGACTGAAGTCTCGACTACCCCCCCGATATTGAATTCCATTAAAGTGGCTCACAAGTAAGCCTCTTATCCATGCCTCTGGATAATGGACTGGGTAGCCAGAGCTCTTCCTACAGAGCTGTTCGAATTCGATACTGGGACCCGACCGGTGGGATTTAAGGAGCCTCGACAGGTTTGGTGTCGGCTGAGCCGTATCAGGACAGGCATCGGCACTGCTCAACTCTGTGGTGCAGATGGGGATGGCGCGAGTCTGCGGAGTGACAATGTGGCCACCCAGATCCGACGGTGCACCATATAGCCTTCGAGTGCCCCATAACCAAGTTTAGCGGAAAAAGGGCAGATCTTAAGACAGTTTCGACAAATGCCGTTGAATATCTTAAGTCTAGTTTATTAATAATTTAAGTAGAGAACAACGTGTAACTCGTGCAAACCATACGATAAATAAATTAAGACTGGAAAAATAATTATGATAGTAATGAGCCATATTAGTCAACTCAACTTTGTTTTCTTACAAGTACAGTTCACTTGTAAAAAAACAAAGTTCAGATTTGTTTTAATAATTTTGTGTAGTAGTTTCGGGGTCGGGCTGGTAATTTTGTAATAATAAGTGTTATACTGACTGCTGTGACACAATATTTAAAGGGATTTATCGCAATTATCACTCAAATTTTTAGGACGCAACTCAAAACTTACATTTAAAACGTGTGCTATACAGCCACAACTCAAAACGGCCGTCGGTTTACATGCGAACAGACTGGCAAGTGGCCGTATTGCAGTGAATCTTCTGACAATTTATGGTCTATTCCATACGGCCACTTGTGAGAAAAAGGCTTTTAAGGACCTTTTTTGCTATGGCTCTCGAAATAAGGTCGTAAATTGAACGATTTTGAATACGAATCTGCAATAATCCAGAAAATTAAAAATTTTGAGTTGTGGCCGTATAGCAGGCACACGGCGAGATAGCGAACCTGAGGGAGGCCAGAGAGGCATGGTGTGAGTCGTGTCCGAGTGCGGACATCCCAGTTGCCCGCCACTGTCAGCGGGATTGGGACTCCCCACGTCTCAAAATAGCCCATGCCTCACTAATTGACCAAAGTCCAGACGATTCTGAACGTGCGCGCATCCTTGCAGTTTCAGCCCCCGAGTCGGGCCACTGGCTGCAAGCTCTACCATCGCGAGCGATTGGCACTATTCTGGATCCAAGCAGCTTAAGGATAGCAATATGCTTGAGGCTTGGGTCCAGAATATGTGTTCCGCATACCTGCGTCTGCGGCAAGGACGTGGACCGGCTGGGCCGACACGGCCTCTCATGTTCCCGAAGCGCCGGCCGAATGTTCCGCCACGGCACAATCAACGATTTGGTCCGTCGCGCGCTTGCCACCGTCTCCGTGCCTGCGGTGTTGGAACCCGTGGGCATGACAAGGGACGACGGCAAGCGGCCCGATGGAGCGACGTTGGTGCCGTGGAAACTCGGAAGGACCCTGGTGTGGGACGCAACGTGTGTAGACACTTTTGCTCAGTCCCATATTCAGGGGACTCGCATTCAGGCCGGAGCTGCGGCTGACCAGGCCCAAATTCTCAAGCGCCGTAAATACTCGTCGTTGCTCAACGACTACGAGTTTGCGGCGCTCGCAGTTGAGACTTTGGGTCCCTGGTCGGCCGATATGAAATCATTCATGGGGGCACTGTCGGCACGGCTGGTCGACACCACAGGGGACCCCAGGGCTGGCGCGTACCTCTGTCAACGTATCTCACTTGCGATACAAAGAGGTAACGCCGCCAGTGTCATGGGGTCCATGCCGCAAGCAGACCTACTGGAAGGGGTATTTTCTTTGTAACTAGGTTATTACTGTAGGTAGGTAAATATTTTTATATGTGTGTAGGTATAGTTTGTTATGTAGTTTTATTTATTTTTAGATTTAACTTTAGTTTTAATAGTATGTTTAATCTACAATGTAGTATTAGGATAAAAGTTATATTTTTTATAATCTATATTAAATAAGCTTTCTAGTATAATATTAGTATGGAAGTATGGAATGGATAGACTACCTTAAGGTTACACAACTTTATAAACATTCAAGAATTGTAACATTATAATAGGTATTTTCACAAGCTTTTATTCAACTGCCTTGTCAGTATGTTAGTTTGGGTTAAAACGTAGAAGCTAAAGACCCACTTCCTGGTTTCCGATTGAGATGAAATTTTCCACACATATGTAAATCACGTGACAATGCAATATTATTGTATCATGGAGCTGATCTGATGATGAAACAGAAAGGTGGTCATAGGAACTCTGTTCTGTGTTAGGGGTTTTTAGAAACGTCTCGGAGAGCATTAGATGACTGTTGAAAGAAAGGTACAGTCGGTGATAAAAGCTTGTGCCAAAAATTGACTTTTTGCAAAAAACTTATTATATAATTCATTGCACATTGCAATAGGGACAAATTGTCTACAAAAATTCAAACGACCCTAAAAAAATTTAAAGATCTTCGCTTTGCAAGTTGACTAAAAAGTACGTACTTATAGGGTGCTATAGGTACATATATTTTTTGGGTGCGTATCGATCGGTATAACTTTTTTTGATATATTTTTAGTCGTTATAACGATCATTTGATATAATTATTGAATCATCTAACAACAAATAATATACTGACAAATTGTATAATTGTTATTTAATATAATGATCATTTTTTCGAATAACATTTATTATAACATACCTACTTTGAATATAATGCTTATTTCCGATAATAAATAAATTGTATAACACAAATTCTTTCTAAAGCACAGTTAGAATTGCACAATAAATTAGATCCATCATTTACCAGAAAAGTAGATTAGGTTAGAACTGTGACCCTTACACACAACGCGCTGCTACCAGACAAATAGGTAAGGTTAGGTTAGAACTGTGACCCTTAAACATATGTACTGCTATCAGAAAAGGAGGTTAGGTTAGGTTAGAACTGTGATCCCTTCAAAAAAGAATAAAATTAATTCATGAAATGTTTTATACTGTTTGCTAGTTATATTATAGTAGTCGTATATCAATAGATAGTTATACCATACCACGATTATTATAAATAAGTGTTATACGAAATAATGATTATACAAAATAAAAGTAGATATTTTGTGGTTATACCAAATGTTAATTATGTCAAATGAGTGATTATACCCTCTAAATAAGTATATACCAAATGTTGTTATATCAAATGTTACTATACCAAAAAAAGTTATACCAATCATTACACACCCATATTTTTTATATGTCTATGTTAATTAGCATCAAGTCAAATGGCTAATTAATCAACCGCAGCTGCCGTTCGTATAATAAACATTTAATGAACATTACGGAATATTCCGTTGGACATCAAAATATTATCTCCAATTAATTAACCTATGAGAGTTCAGTCAGATCTTTGACTTCGTTCTTTAAATATTATATTAAATAAAATAGAAACGCGCAAGAAATAACATCATTTGTTCCGTCTTATTGTATTATAGTATTTAACGCCTGTTAAAGGAGGTCAAAAAAGACGAGTGGCGTAGGTACCTACCAATTTGAGGCGAAGCCGAAAATTGTTAATAAAAACGCCACGAGTATTTTTTGACTCAGTTAAACACTTGCACACAATATTTTTATTACGACCATGCACTTATTTATTAATAGTTTTCTAGAATAACTTTCGTGAAATTCGCACTGTTTCCTGTATTTTACACTGCCCAAAGCCACCCCCCGCTGGCTTCCCGAACACGTTGCCATGGTTACAGATGAGCCAAACAATGCGTTTAAATTTTTTCGTTACTGCGCGCATGCGCGGGAAACCGGCGGGCGCTGGCTTTGGGGAATAGACTTTTAAGTATGTAGGGTTTTAAAGATCTATGCACGACCCTTTTAAAAATGAAGGTATAGCCACAGAATATATAAAAGTACAAGTGTCAATGACCTGTAAACAGCTTGCATGTGACGTTGAGTTGTATTACGCAGCGACAAGATCGTCAAATTTTATGGGCCTCGAACTCGTGACCTCCAGAATGTATGAAAGAAACGCGGAGTGAGCCGCTCCTGGTCTATACCAATTTACCAATATATTACCAATTTTGGCTATCCAAAAGCTTACTACTTACTTTTAATTTATTTTAATATTTAAAAAAAATCGAGTTTTAATATAAAGTGTCGTTGTGCTAGTTTCACTCCAAAAAAGCTAGTAAATACCTAATAAATTGAATTTGTAATATTATTACTTGCCAAATAATATTATTATGTAAACAGAATGATAAATAATAATGTTTTGACAAAAACGCAAGTGATGGTTAAGCAAAAGCGGTGCCTCTTGTGAGCTCCCAAAGACTAATTATAATTTACATGAAGACACCAGCCATCGTCTACTGTATTATACATAATCTATCTGTAAGTGCTGATATGTAAAATAAAGAAAAAAAAAATATTTGGAAACAAAATGAATGAATGAAGTTGAATTTTGATTGTAAGGACAAGAAGATTTACATTCAAAATTTCATCAAATTCACATAAGCTACTGCTGGATGAAAACTAGCACACTAAACCGTTAATTAAAATAAACAGAATTGCATGAGACGCGCCAATTCATAGATATTTACTAGATCCTTCATGCAAAACTTTCCTGGAACTATAAATACATTCAAGTACATTTAATATGTATTTGACCCGGACCAGACGAGCCCCTCAGATAACTGACCGATAAGTTCTAGTGTAATTTATTATCTATAACAAGCCAATTCAAACCTATGTACACTGATATCATTATGACATCTAAAAGATCATCATCATCCTCCCTTGCGTTATTCTGGCATTTGCCACGACTAATCTGGAGTCCGCTTTGCAACCCAAAATTTGGCATTTGCAGTTTTTATGAAAGCGACTGCCATCTGACCTTCTAACCCGAAGGGTAACCAGGCTTTATAGGGATTCGACCGGTTTCCTCACAATGTTTCCTTCACCGAAAAGCGACTCGCATATATCAAATTACATTTGGACATCATTTTTGAAAAACTCATTAACTTATGAGTCGGGTTTCGAACCCGCGACTTACAGATGGAAAATCGCACGCTGCATTTACCACTACATATTAGGCTACCAGCGCTTAAATACGTCTAAAATATATAATTCAGATATTATGTTCATTTCACTTGCTTGACTGTAGCTGTGTTGGTGCGAGTGAGACGCACAGTGACAATAATGTAATGACATCATTTAGATATCGTTCTCATGTCAGTGTACGTTTGAATGGACCTGCAACTCATTGTTTACAAATGAATGGTTGAATTTAAGAATGTCTTAAGTAAGCATCAATGTACAATAAGTACGTCGCAATTAACTAGAGATATCGTTGGATTATAAAATAAAATTTAATATGTGATTATAAATTGATGAATATCACTTGTCACTATAATAATATACGTAGTTAGGTAAACTATTATTGCCATAAACGGGCAAGATTTATATTTTATAAACTTTTTTCTTTCCATAGTAACAATTACATTTTGAAATAGGTAAGTAAAATAGTGCCATGCGTCATGCAAAAGATGTATTACAATTAAATACTAGTGGTATTTGATCTAATTCAGCATTCTTAGTGTATTGATTACGATCAAACTACACTAAATAAAATTTCATTACAAACACTCAAGTATTCTTAAAGGATGCTTTAATATTAGATATAGTCTCGAACTCTGGACAAAGGAACCTTTTCTAGAATTTATTTGCTAGTTAAACCACTAATTGTCACTACAGACCTTTAGAACGCCACCAACTAAACGTGAGATATTCCCGCAATATTTATAAAACATTCTTATTTTTGTAGAGTAACATAAAGGGCTTTGGATATAAGGAAATTAGTTTAGTCCGATTATATGCAAAACGTAATCATGAATTATTAATTTAGCCCATTCCCAAACTGCACCATGAACTTTAAAAAAATATTATCTTACATCTTTGCTGGTCTTGTCAGTCATACCAACGATTGCCATACCTACTGATATTGACGCACATAGTAAAAGTAAAAGCCATTAGCATAGCCAGGAACAGTAGCGCGGTTTGCGCATGACGAACGCCCAGTCCTTCTGAAAATGTAGTTATATATGTTGTAGCTTACGTTTTCGTTCGTTTTGTCTGTCATGCTGACGATGGCCATGCTCATGTTGACACGCATTGTGTAAGCTAACAGCATCGCCAGGAAGAGCAATGCCGTTTGTGCATGCCGGACGCCAAGGCCCTCTGAAAATAAATAAATATAGGTACAATATAGAAATCTATACATATTACATTCTTATACATATTGACTTGAGTCCCACAGTAAGTTCAAGAAGGCTTGTAATGTGGGTACTTAGGTAAAGAAAAATATATACAAATACGTGAATAAATAGTAAACACTCATGCCTTAGGAACTATTTACTAGTAATTAACCTAATCTAAACATAATATTCTATAGTAATTGGTAATTATAAGACAGGGTTTTATAAACATACATTCCTACTAACCTGTCTAAAAATATAAACTTCCGCTACTTTTACGTTATTGTCTAAAAGATATTGAGCTTTTTGTCGATAAGACTGCCTTTTTGCTATGATGCCTTCTCCTATGTTGCTGATATCTATTATTTTCATCCAATAAAGAATATTTTATTGTGAAATATAACTATGAAAACGGATTAAATTGCGTAAAATGAATTTGTAATAGGTACATCCCGTGGTCAACGGGGCATTCGCAATATGAAAATCCGTTTTCATGGTTTTATTTCATGAGTAACTATTGCGCTAACCGAAGAGGCTATTTATAATATTTTAATTCTATTCAGGTATAAATTTAAATAGATATCATTCACGAAAGAAAAAACGACAGGGCCCACTGGTGGCCGAGCCGGGAATCGAACCCGGGTCTTCAGCTTACGCGGCTAACGTCTTCACCACTAGACCACCCGCCCGCCTCTAGCCGCCGCCGCCGCCGGTCTAGTGGTGAAGACGTTAGCCGCGTAAGGTGAAGACCCGGGTTCGATTCCCGGCTCGGTCACCAGTGGGCCCTGTCGTTTTTTCTTTCTTGTATGATATCTATTTAAATTTATAATTTATATATAGTAGTGTGACTACTTGAAAAAAGAACAAATCGAAAAATATTCAATAAAATAATTTGATTTGTTCCCTAGTGGTATTTTAAGGATCTTTTAGTAACGTTTTGTTCTTAAAAAATAAATATATTTTCGTATCAACATTATCACCTGAATCCAAATTAAGCGTATTGAATTACAAAACAAAATAACAGTCAAAATCAATTTAGAACGCTAATTATATTAGCTAACATTGTTTACATACTTCTATTCGTATATCATAACACGTTCTTATTCAAAGTATATTTAAAAAGGTCAATATTTATTGCTAAATATACAAAATCGTGTAGGGCAAGTGTTGTTTATAGAGCAAACTGTTTTTACGTGCACGTGAATCTAATCTTATGTTATGGACGTTGGAAGATTGCCTTTCGACCCGTTGGTTTCTTATCTGAACACGAGGTATCGGGTTCAGTCGTCATTTTGTAACTTTGAATCGAACCAATGGGTCTTACGACAATATTGATAATTAATACATAATATTGTTTTTATTTTCTTGCTGCAATAATATTTGCAGTAAGACATTGCAATATTTTGATAAATAAAAGAGTCACAGTCATGAGTGTATCGATGAAAAAAGACGAATGTAAAAATAATTTTTTATGCTAGGCAAACTAATAAACTCAATTAACTAAAAGTGATACCTATACAGGATGGTTCCTTATAATGAACCTAACGACGTGTCGAATTTAATGGAAAAAAGACGGTGTATAGAAAATCTGTATCATGCTTTAATAGGGTAAACTCGCCTCATTTGGTGACACGCCTAATTCGGTGAAACAACCAAAAATCATATTTCGGAATAGTGCTTCAAAGCTTGTATCACCGAATAAGGCGTGTCACCAAATGAGGCGGGTTTACTCTACTACTGCTGAAATTAGTTTGTTACAAAGAATGTAATACATTTATTTATAAAATTATTTATTAAAAAGTAATATTGGCCGCATGTTTACATTCGAATTTATGCAGATTAATATTTCTCATTTGATTGTTCTATTTTAAAATAGGATTCAATGTTATTATGACTTCTATAAGATTATTTTTAATAGAATTAGAGGATCAGTTCTGAATAAACTAAACAGAAACCTGAGTTAGTAATAAAGTATAACTTTTCTTGAAAGAAAATATTTAAAATTGTCTATTATCAATCGTAATAACAAACAAGCGATCTACTCGCATTTTATTTTATCTTTTCAGACCTGCATCAGATATCTTAAAGTCATTGTCATTTATATAAATGTCATTACGACTTATTGGTTTAAAATGGACAGATACTTGCATGAAAAGATAAGTAGGTACAACATGATAAGTTATCCAAAATGCAAATAGGTAACGTAATATTTATTCATTGTATTTCAAGGTTTTAATATCGACATGAGCAATCAACCTAAATAAATAAATCTTTTACACAGATTATTATTATTTTTATTTATTTATTTCAAAAAACTTATGACTATATTACATTTTTTCTTTTCGCCAAACTGGTACCAGTTTGTTGGCGAATAGTGCGACTGAGTCCCACGGTAAGCTCAAGAAGGCTTGTTTTGTGGGTACTCAGACAACGATATACATAATATACAAATACTTATATACATAGAAAATATCCATGACTCAGGAACAAATATCTGTGCTCATCACACAAATAAATGCTCTTACCGGGATTCCGGGAACCCCGGACCGCGGCGTAGCAGGCATGGTCACTAACGCGCTAGGCCAGACCGGTCGTCAAAGTTATGGAAACACTACTGCACTATTTGCTTTTGTACTGAACTAGAGCGTGTGAGTGCGAGTTTTTATATTATATGGGTTTTCCCCATAAGACAATACCATATTATTATTTTAACCATTAATATGCATACGTTGAGTAAACTGCAAGGTCATTTTTTAGTATTTTAGATGATTTTATCTAAGTACTTGATAGTTAGTAAAGTTTGAGATTTCAGTCGCAATACAAATATAAATGCGTTTAAAAAAGATACCCTAATGAACAAAGTCGCTTCGCTTACGCAAGTTTAGGGCCGTTTGTAAAAAGTGATCAAATTGTTTTTGCCATTATTGATATTTGTTTTTATTCGCAACGCTCCAATTAGTTGAGAAGGTCACACTAACGGGTTCAATGTTTGGTTATTTTAAGAATATGAACATTAAACAAGTCAGTTCAAATTATGCAAAAATAATACGTTCCTTTTTTGGACAGTCTCGTAAAAAGAATACAACTGGCAAAGTGCGCATTGGACTACACATCTACGTTCATACAATACAAAATATTATTTATTTTGTTTTAATATGAAGCTCAGGTTTTTACTAAACATACTGACCTGCAGTAATATAGTACATTGTGCGACAAGGGGAGGAAGTTGAATATTACTAACGAGAGTAAGTTATATCGCGACGGCTTGCCGGAGCGATTTAAAGACTCGAGTTTGTAATATCGCGCAATGCAAAAAATATGTAAATAGATGTAAAAAAGTTAAGTACGGTACAAGACATTTCATTTTTCCCTTGGGAGAACGATTTCTCTATAACTCACGCTCCGCCTGCGCGCAATAGCACATTTAAAGTGCGGGTGTGATGAAAAATTATTTATGTTTATGTTTGTTTTGTTTGTTTTTTTTTTAGGTTTTACTTCAAAACTAAGTAGCGGCTCACAAAGTACACCTATGTAGATTGTTTTGTGGATTTTGTTGACAAACATAATTATGTGGATAGAAATAGATAGATTTACCTAACGGAATTATTATTTTTTTGTTCTTGCCAATTTGGCATCTAATCCTATAAAAAAACATCCTAAAATATAATCTAAAACGTTAATGGATTTTCCCATTGGCTATAACTTGAGGAAAACTTATTTCGCTTAAGCCTTTGGTAAAAACAAGTTAATGAATAAATATGAGTCCTTTAATGTTTAATAGCAAATAAATTGATAATTTTTCATAGATGCAATGAAAACGGCATGCAATAAGGAAAAAATCATAATCAAGGCTAACTTATCCCGAACAGGAATTTCTTTAATAAGGATATGAAGTCGTGTATTGGAAAATTTGGTAATTCAAGTAATAAGTGAATTTTTGTGGTCGCTTGGCAGGGTAAAATTGTTTTCGCAAACATAAATAAAAGGATGGGTTAGACGTTACATTATATTTATTTACTATATTTTTAACAGGTTAATAAAATAATAGCCAAACATGCACCAGTTAATTAAAAAAAATCTATTTTCCTCGTAATTCATTGATTTAACTTAAAATAAGGTAAAAGTACCAAGAGAAATGTAGTTGAACCAATTTAAAATCTACATTTTAAAATCGACTATTAGTTATTTATACCGTTATTAAAAAAAAACTATTACTTCGCTGAACTTATTTGATATTTTTATATTTTGCCGAATTGTAAGATGGAAACTTTAAAAGTATACCTACTGATTTTTTATTTGTTAATGTGCATAATGTCCACGTTGAACAATCATAGTAGTAACCAGTGTCTACGGCCCCATGCCTAAGCAGGTTACTTAGTTCTTAATATTTTTTTCTTACTTAGGTATTTATTTTTATATTAAGGTTTAGTTTATGATTAGTATTATTGTTTTTATTTTAGAAGTAATTACTTACTGGGTCTCACATTTTCTTCATTCACTCCCATGTTTGATAACTTTAAGCGCAAATGAGATGTGTCATTCACACGTGCGTCACTCACTGATGCGATACCGCATCTGGCAGATGCGATAGAAACCGTCGATGCTGCTTATCTGTTTTAGTTCACTGTGTAAGTATATAAAAACGGCGTTGTGTGAACAAGAGATTCGCTTTCACAGAATTGGTCTTTGACTCAAGAATAGAGTTACCAAGATTTAAACAGTCAGTCACTCAGCAACAAAGATTATGCATACAACCAAAGTGCCAATGATATGAATATAATATGAATTTATGGCATACTAGCTTTTACCCGCGGCTTCGCCCGCGTAACAAAAGTATTCTTATTGAAACGTTTACAAAAAATAAGATTTTCATTTGGATCCGTAGGTTTCTTTGTAGGTACATCTGTCCGCGATTATTTCGATTAAGGTAAAGCGGGGCAATTCTCGACTGGAGGGCCATTGTAACTGATCTATTTGCTGTACGGTCCGGTTTTGGCTGACTGTACCTTACACATATTAATATTGTTTTAAAAGAAATTCTTGCAATGATTGTAGAATTGTTACACAGCGACCACAGCGTAGGTGCGAATATGTATGTATTTTACCTATATAAATATTTATACTGGGGAAACTTCATACAACCCACATAGCCAGTATCTCGACGCTATGGTCGGTAGGGTAAAAAGTACTTCCTTGCATTATCGCTTACAATTTTTTCCATTTTGCTTATACTTATTGCAAACGTAAACATATAAAAGGCAAGCAAACAACGATCTTCTTACAGCACATTGAATGTAATAGTTTACGGATGCAGGATACTCGCCGATGCCTACTTACTAATACCTTCCCACTGGGCCACCTGCATTTTACACTGCCTAAATATCGATTGCCGACCGATTATTCCGACCCCAATCCCTATTCTTATCCCCGTCCCTATCTCTATCTTTGTCCCCGTCCCCGTTCCGTCCCTGTCCCCGTCCCTCCCCTATCCCTATCCCCGTCCCCGTCCCCTATTTTTATCCCTATATCTATCCCTATCCCGATCCCGATCCCTATCCCCACCCCTACCCCTACCCCTACCCCTACCCCTACCCCTATCCTTATCCCAATCCCAATCCCAATCCCTATCCCTATCCATATCCATATCCCTATCCCTATCCCTATCCCTATCCATATCCCTATCCCTATCCCTATCCATATCCCTATCCCTATCCCAATCCCTATCCCTATCCCTATCCCAATCCCAATCCCAATGCCTATCCCTATCCCTATCCCAATCCCAATCCCAATCCCAATCCCAATCCCAATTCCAATCCCTATCCCTATCCCTATCCCTAACCCTATCCCGTTACTGTCCCTGTCCCTGTCTCTGTCCCTGTCCCTGTCCCTGTCCCTGGCCCTGTCCCTGTCCTTGCCCCTGTCAAATTATCATGCTAGGAGGTGAACTTTGAAAAATCCTTTCTTAGTGCTCCTCTAAGGAACTTCCGTGTCAATTTGAAATCTCTTGAACCAGAAGTAAAGATAAAAACTTACTTATGGCTATTTTGGATATTTTAACTCCATTGCACAATAACAGGGGAGAAAATTTCTTTTCCACCTCATTAGATTTAAAAATCGTTGTATTTATCGTGATCAGCGACCCGATAAACCATAAAAACGATACCCATATTGTGTTTTTGACTTTACCCCCTTTGCACCCCTTTAGGGGTCAAATTTTCAAAAAACCTGAAACATGTATTTAGTCATATGTCTTTAGGAATCCTCCTGTGAAGTTTCGAATAAAATAGTCAAACTAATCTTGTTTCCCCATACAAACTTTGAACCCCCATTTCACCCTTTTAAGAGGAGAATTTTGAAAAATCCTTTCTTAGTGCTCCTCTACGCCATATAAGGAACCTATGTGCCAAATTTGAAATCTCTAGGACCAGCGGTTTCGGCTGTGTGTTGATATGTCAATCAGTCAGACAATATCTTCTTTTATATATTTAAACCCCATTGCACCACAACAGGGGAGAAGGTATTTCACTTCCGCCTCGTTAGATTTTAAAAAACGTTGTATTTATCGTGATCAGCGACCCGATAAACCATAAAAATGATACCCATATTGATTTTTTGACTTTATCACCCCCTTTTCACCCTTTTAGGGGTTAAATTTTCAAAAAACCTGAAACACGTATTCAGTCATATGTCTTAAGGAATCTTCCTGTGAAGTTTCGAATAAAATAGTCAAACTAATCTTGTTTCCCCATACAAACTTTGAACCCCCATTTGACCTCCTTAGGAGGTGAATTTTGGAAAATCATTTCTTAGTGCTCCTCTACACTATATAAGGAACCTACGTGCCAAATTTGAAATCTCTAGGACCAGCGGTTTCGGCTGTGTGTTGATATGTCAGTCAGTCAGTCAATATCTTCTTTTATATATTTTTTTGATATTTAAACCCCATTGCACCACAACAGGGGAGAAGGTATTTCACTTCCGCCTCGTTAGATTTTAAAAACGTTGTATTTATCGTGATCAGCGACCCGATAAACCATAAAAACGATACCCATATTGATTTTTTGACTTTATCACCCCCTTTTCACCCTTTTAGGGGTTAAAGTTTCAAAAAACCTGAAACATGTATTTAGTCATATGTCTTTAGGAATCCTCCTGTGAAGTTTCGAATAAAATAGTCAAACTAATCTTGTTTCCCCATACAAACTTTGAACCCCCATTTCACCCTTTTAAGAGGAGAATTTTGAAAAATCCTTTCTTAGTGCTCCTCTACGCCATATAAGGAACCTACGTGCCAAATTTGAAATCTCTAGGACCAGCGGTTTCGGCTGTGCGTTGATATGTCAGTCAGTCAGTCAGTCAGTCAGTCAGTCAGTCAGCTTCTTCTTTTATATATTTAGATACATTATTGTCGTGTATAAATGATGCATTTACTTTGGCTGTAGATATTCATATATTTCATGACCTTATTTTTTGGGAGAACTATATCATGATATCAATATCATAAAAGCTGCTAAGCCATGTTTGACATCATTTTCGTAAAAATCATAGACGCATATTGATTATATTGATTTCATGAAGAATTTATTCCGAATTAGAGAGTTTTATAGTTTAAGATTCTTAATTTGATAGTTTGAGTTTACTCTTAGTTTTAGTCAAAAAAACCTTATAAGTTTATGTGGAGCTTATAAGAAAAATATATAAGTTTAGACAACAATTATTATCAACCTTAGACTTCTCCAACGTTAAAATTCCCCCCATCTCCTGCGTCAAAAATATTTGTGGCTCACTTTTTAAATACATCTTAGGAACACAACGATTAGTTTTGTCAGACCAAAATTATTTGTTCAGTCGTCGCCGTATTTCTCTTTTTTTAGATTCTGCACAAGCAACTATTTCTTGTTTTCAGTAGTTTGATAATACGGTTGTACAAGTCATGCGTCTTATGACCCCTAGGTCAGTTCAGTTTTATATTTAGTAGCTCTCACATTAAATCACCACATCTATCACCCTTTCAAAATATGTAAAAACGATCATAAGAAGGTAATGAAAAGTGTGGCTACTGAGAGTTCCAAATACGTAACTAAGATAGCGAAATCGGTATAGATTTTTTAGACGATCTCACTATAGAGTAACGTTTTCTGAAATAATGTCAGCTTTGTTTAGAAATTCTTTATAAAACATCCCATTGTGTGTACTCTCTCATTCTGTAAAACAAGGACATAAAACGAGTAACACGAATATGATTTCAAGTTAGGTTAACATTATGTTCCGAAGCTACATAATTATGATAAAGTCGCGTTATAAGTGCGTTTTCTAGTAAATTCCATTAGCGGAGATATTATGTAACCTATCTCTTACATTTATAGCGACAAGAAGGTACTGTTTAATGTAGGCGATCTTGCACCTACGGTTGACTGGTAGAGAATGCCTTTAGGCCTGCTAAGCCTGCCTGTCTTACTGAAAGTTTTTGTGCAATAAAGTTTAAATAAACAAATATGTAACTTTAAACGAGTAGCTACTACAACATACAATTGGTATTTAATATCTGTTGAATATAAATTGTAGTAGAAATAATACACGAAGATAACTTTTCACTGGTTTATTATAGAATAAACACAAATTAATGCAACTCGCGACATGCGATGGCCATGATCGAACGAAGAAGGAAGAAAATGTTGCCATGTTAAGAAACATAAAATTGGCCATAGATAAATTGTCACAAATAGACTTTTTGTTCTTCAACATAGTTGGGCCGGGGCGGCTATAGCAGAAAAAATACAACTTAATTTTGTTATACATAAAATGGCCAGAAGAAATAAAAATTAACATAAAAATTGCATAACTTATGCATCACAAAAAACAACTTAATTAATTATCATTAATTGGCAAAGGACATAACTTTCTATAAGAGCGGAGAAATATTTTTCCGGAACCAGCCATTTTTATTTCGGCCACTCTCACTTTACCATCAGGTCCTGGTATGACCTTTACAATTCTAGCCATAGGCCATTCTAAAGGAGCAGTATTATCTGTCCTAACAATAACTAAATCGCCTTTTTTAAATTGGGCTGCACATGCTGCCATTTGGGGCGATTTTGAAGTTGGGTAAGGTAGTCCTTTGACCATAACTTCCAAAAGTCTTGCTTTAATTTTTCTACAATTTTCCAAAACTTTAACCTATTTACATTTACATTGGAATGATCAACTTCCGGAAGGCTGGTCAATGGTGCACCTATGAGGAAGTGCCCAGGTGTTAAATATCTGTAATCACTGGTCTCCGCACTTATTGGCAACAGAGGCCGAGAATTTAAAACTCCTTCAACTTGAGTAATCACAGTATAAAATTCTTCAAATGTAAGTATTACATTTCCAACTACTCTCTTTAAATGATACTTTAAACTTTTCACACTTGCCTCCCACAGGCCGGCAAACTCAGGTGAGTAACTGGGTATAAACTTGAATTGAATATAGTTGTTGCAGCAAAAACTGTCAACTTTCTGTCGGTGAGCCTCTGTGGAAGTCAAGTCATAAAGCTCTTTTAGTTTATTAGAGGCTCCCTTGAATGTCTTGGCATTATCTGAAAATATTTGCTTAGGAACTCCTCGCCTAGCTATAAACCTTTTGAGGCATGCCAAGAATGCTTCTGTAGTTAAGTCACTTACTAATTCTGCATGTACTGCTTTAGTCGCAAAGCAGACAAAAATAGCTATATAGGATTTGGTTATTAATGGTTTTCTGATTCTGCCTACTTTCAGGCTAAATGGTCCACAGAAATCTACACCTGTAACTTCAAATGGGCGTGCAGCTGTTACTCTTTGAGCAGGTAAGGAACCCATTAATTGCTTTGCAGCTGCAGCTTTCAGTTGAAAACATTTAACACATTTTAATACTACATTTTTGACTTGTCTGATGCCATTTACTATGGAGTATTTTTGACTTAATGAACTTAGCACTAATTTGGCACCAGCATGTAACAATCTTAAGTGTTCCCTATGTATAAGTAACCGGGTTATGTGACAAGCTTTTGGCATTATAATAGGATGCATTTTGTCATATGAAATATTATTTGCATTTTGTAACCTACCACCAGTCCTAAGAATTAAGTTCTGATCAAGAAAAGGGTGTAGGCCACTTATACCAGTTTTAATTGGAATGTCTTTCAACAAGCAATCAATTTCTTTAGCAAAGAAGTATCTTTGAGTTTGTCTTATTATGATAATCATAGAACTATTTAAGTCTTTTGGTGTCAAGGAACCAGTACTTTTGTCATTAGGTTTTTTACAATTATTGCAAAAGCGGAGCATATAGGCTACAACGCGTTGAAGTTTATTGATATCTGAATATTTATTTAATAAATCTAGACAGTCTTTATTTTCTTCATTGTCTTTGGCAGTTTGTACTAAAACGGTCTTTATTGGTAAGTCATAGTTAGTAGGACAGGCTTTAATGTCGAAATTTGTATCTAATAGATATGCTGGCCCATGAAACCATAAGACTTGAGATTTCAGCTTTTGAGGAGATAAGCCTCGAGACAAAAAATCTGCAGGGTTTTCTGAAGTTTTGACATAGCTCCACATAGCGGATCCTGTTAAGGTATGTATTTGTTTTACCCTGTTATATATGTATGTATTACCTTTAGGTGGATTATTGATCCAGGCAAGAACAATTTGTGAGTCACTAAACAATATTGTGTTGTGCTCAAATCGAGAACTCAATGTTTTGCTGACTTTATTTACCAATCTAGCTAATAGCAAGGCAGCATTTGTTTCAAGTTGTGGAATAGTGAGCGATTTACCTAGAGGTGCTACTCGAGACTTGGAGCACAGCAGATCTACACTAACCTTTTTATTTTTATCTGTTACTCTCAGATATAAGCAACAACCATAGGCTTTAAATGAGGCATCTGAATATCCTATCAATTCTACTTTTTCAACTTCTTTTACATTTAAACATCTTTTTATTTCAATTTTATCCATTTCATTTAATTGTTTCAGATATTTTTTCCAGGTCTCAAGCTGTTGGTCAGGTAAGACAGAGTCCCATGAAACCTTTAAAGCCCATAGTTCCTGCATGAAGATTTTGGCAGACACAATAATTGGATTAATTAAACCCAGCGGATCAAAAATTCTTCCTATGAAGCTTAGAATAGTCCTTTTAGTATTTAATTTATTTTCATCTTCTTGTGGGCTTTCAAATGTAAATGAATCATTATTTATGTCATATTTAACCCCCAAGGTTTTTATTACATTATCTTTATTGAGATCCAAATGATCAAAATATTTTTGTTCCGCAGGTATGTCTGAAATAACCTCATCAATATTGGAGCACCATTTGTGCAACTGAAATCCGCCTTTTTCTAATAGAGATATTATAAGCTCTTTTTTCAGATTTTTTAGAGTGTCAACATCATCAGAACCACCGATGACATCGTCAACATAAGTATTTTGCCTTAAAGCTTTTGCAGCCAGGGGATATTCATTTTCATATCTAGATGCAAGCTCTATCAAGCAGCGCGTTGCCAAGAATGTAGAAGCTTTTAATCCATAAGTAACTGTCTGCAACTGCAAGCACTTAATGGGCTCTGACGGATTATCACGCCAGAGTATGTTCTGTAAGCATTTTTGCTCATCATTTATAGAAATATTTCGAAACATTTTTGCTATATCGCATATTAACGTATATAGATACGTACGTGAAAGAACTAATATATTGAAAAGTTCATTTTGGACAACTGGTCCATTCAGCATGACTTGGTTTAAAGATTTATTATTTTTTGTATTCATGCTCCCGTTGTGTACTACCCGCAACTTTGTTGTTTTACTAGCCTCATTAATAACACCATGATGTGAGAGAAAGTAGACAGCACCATTATATATGTCATACTTATTTATATCTACAATCTTGGCATGCCCCAATTCCAGGTACTCTTTTATAAAATTTTTATACTGTTCAAAGTAATGTGGATTGCTTTTGAACTTTTTCTCTAAACAAAGAAATCTTTGCAGAGCAGCAGAGAAGGAGTCACCGAGCTCGAGGTCACTCATAGGAGCACTTAAGGGTAAGTCTACTTGGAATTTATTATTTTCTAATTTAACTGTTTTTTGAAATGTTTCCTCTGCTTTCTTAAACTCACTGGATTGCTTATTTGCTCCAGGAATTTTCTCTGATTGCCAAAATTGTTCCATTATATTTTCTAATTCATTATTCTTTTTTCCACAGGCAACAAAATTTGAAACAAATGTGGTTTTTGAGGCGCGGCACAACGGTTTCAAGCATTCCACATTACCTCCCACAACATACCCAAATACAGTGTTTTGCAGTGTTGGTCCATTTTCCAACTGTATTATGCCCTCTAAGAGCCCACTAAAGCATACATCTGCACTTAAAAGTATTTCTATCTCTGATGTCTTATTGAAAGAGTCATCAGCCAATTGAATGTTATCTGGGATTTTTATCTTTGAAAGATCTATAGGATGTTGTGGCAAATTTTCTGTTATATCATCAACTAAGTGGCATTGAACCTCACAGTTTACATTGTGTACACATGAATAAACTTTTACATCACAATATTGTTGCATTTCATTATTTTGCTTGGCAATGCCAGTAATATCAGTTTTCTCAGTTTTAGTTTTTAAATTCAATTTGCTAGCTAGCTTTTTTGTTATGAAAGAAGCCTGAGAGCACCAATCGAGAAGTCCCTTTACAATATGCTCACGACCATTATTGTCATACATTTTGACCTTTATAGAAGGTAACAGTATATTTACACATTTTTTAATATTTGCATGGCAAGTGACAATTGGTTCAGGTGTGCTTGAAGAATTATCTTCATGTAAGAGGGTATTGTGCCCTTCTTTATACACTTTACATCTAAAATTGAATTTACAGGCATTTTTATGTAACTTCAAGCACACTCTGCATAAATTGTTTGATGTTACAAACTCTTCTCTACTTTTAAGATTTTCCATTTGGAATTTTGGGCATGCATATAGAGCATGTTGCTGAGTTTTACAATATGCACATGGAGGACTGGTATTGTTGCTTAGTGCTACATTTACTACTTTGCTATTGGTATTTGATTTGTACTGCAGTGGAACATTATTTCTTTCCGGACTGTCTTCCAATGCTATAGCACGTTTTTCAAGAAAAGAGATAAACTCTTCCATGGTCGGCATTTTGTCAGGATCTTCGCGGTCTAAATGGTATGCTCTACTTGTATAGTGATCCAATTTTCTGCCTAATACAGATATTAGTAACATATCCCAATCTTTAACGGGTTGTTCCAAGTTTTTCAAAGCATACAATTGCTGCTGCACCTGTGATATGAAAGCCCTAATGTTGGCAGCAGTCCCTTTTTGCATAGTAGGCATATCCAATAGCAAAGCAATATGGTTATCAATGAGGCGTGGTTTGTTATCATATCGCTTTTTAAGTAATTCCATCGCCTCATGGTATGATTCATTGACAATGGGTAAATTCACAATAATGCCTAAGGCATCTTCAGTAAGATATTTTCTTAAATAGAACAATTTTTGAACATCAGAAAGTGCTGGGTTTTTATCGAAAACTGCACAGAAGAGGTCCATAAAGGGCTTGAATTTTGTAAAGTCCTTACCTGTAAAGTAAGGGATGTCTATATTTGGAATTTTACAACCTGTATTTTTTGAAATGTGTGTCTCCTGCGGAGTTTCTTGTAAGCCCTTTATGGCTCCCTCTAATTGACCTAATGTCTTAAAATATTTATCTTCAACAAGTGAGACGTCATCACTTTCAGTTTCGTTAATAATTGATATATCGAAATTCACTGATTGATATGTTTGGAATGTACTCACAAGACTGTCTTTTCTGGCACACAATTCTCCTACCGTTACCGAGCCACTTGCAATATTGCTTGCAAAGGCTTCGGCCCTCGTGACGGCTCCCTTGAGCGCCGCCCGCTTAGCCTTAAGGCGCTTGAGTTCTAGCTCCATTGCAGCTTTTTCCTCTGGCGTCATTTTAAATTACCAAACAATCTCCCAATGTTTATAAATAGCATAACCTCTTCGACGATGTCATTCGTACGTCAATGTCATTCTGACATGTGTCATCTGTCTATAGTTTTTGACGTTATAACACTGCTGCCAACTTGAAGAATGAATAGCTGTCATTGAGCGTCACCGGACATTATTCGGCGAATTTTGAACTGAGGCGGGAACGAGCCGCGGCGAATGGCTACCGGAAACACTGAAGTCGACTCGAACTTTTAATATGCACTAAGTATGGATATAGCCGTACTTATTTAAACTTTGCACAATTTATTGTTAAAATCACTTTTGTTCGCAGGGCGAATGCTTCTTGGGCACAAATACACGAAAATTATAGATTTTCTTTGAACAAAGTTCCACGCCCGGCATACGCACTTTCACTCACGAACTGTTGAAAATCGATGTTAAACACCACTTTTTATTGTTTTTACGAAGGACCACAATCCATGTAGTAGAAATAATACACGGAGATAACTTTTCACTGGTTTATTATAGAATAAACACAAATTAATGCAACTCGCGACATGCGATGGCCATGATCGAACGAAGAGGGAAGAAAATGTTGCCATGTTAAGAAACATAAAATTGGCCATAGATAAATTGTCACAAATAGACTTTTTGTTCTTGAACATAAATGTGTAACACTTCAGAGGTTACGCATCTCTATAGTTTCTAACGTATTAAGCTGCAAGTAGATGGATGGATAAATGGAAAACGTAATGCAGTATAAATTCCCAACACTGAGCCCTAGAATGGAGTTTAAAGTATAAAAACATACCGGTAAAATTCTGATGCCGGAACTGATGCACTATTTTGCTATTTTACACATATTTCGTAGCCATATGGCCCTGCAACTTTAAGATGTACTTCACTTGTAATCCACCACACAGCTTTAACCTCATTTTGTGTAATATTCACTCACTTTTCGTAATAAATTCACTTTGTTTTGAGACCCTGCGTGGGTTAGATGTGTTCTGTCACTTCTGACAGTTTGACGTTTATAAACTGGTTGGGGAAGATTTGAGTCACATAAATACCCGTTCAATGAAAGTTTTTTTTTCTTGTCGGAGAAAATCTGATTTCATTTTCATTAAGATAAATTAACATTATAACATGTAAAGTAATTCTAGGATATTGGATTGCAATAAAATTTAGCTAATAGTTTGGTTTTGTTTTTCTTCTGCGGCGTTAGTCGTGTTCTCATTTGTCTATGATACGGTCATTAGCAAAGGTGACTATTTGCATTACGGGGTTGAAGATTCGTTTAATGTAAGTTAATTTCTTCTTTCCATATAAAAATACTTAGAATTTTAAAATGAGGGGTATGTTGTTATTTGTCTTAATTTTTGGTGAAAGTTTTCACAATCTAATATTTCCTTTTCTTTGGTTGGATACGTGGCTAAGGTCTCGGGCCACCATTAGGATTTTGTGATTGCCTGAAGTGAATCGCAGTTGGAAGGATGTGAAATAATAAATTGATAATATCCCAGGCAATCCATTCATTCCGGGGTATGTTTTAGTGTTCAAAGAGTGCTTTGCTTTCTTTATTGTGTGGTCTTCACATATTAATTAATATTTTGTTCTTTTAGCCGAGCCCGTTAAACTCGATTTTAACCTAAAAATGTGAGCCGTCCTTACAAAGAAAAGTAAACAGCCAGTTTTATTTCGCCTTCAATCTTCCCATCGCTGCCACGTGAGAACGTGACGGTGACATCCAGAGGAAAATAAGGAAAACACCCAGCCTTTCTGGTAAGTGGTTTTATCTCTGTTACACCAAAAACCCCTAAAAGCAACCCCGCGATTAAAAATATAGAATTAATTAAAACAACAAGTTACCGATTTCCAAAATTATCTCACCTGGTTATTTTGTTTGTCCACCAGGGTGTTTTTATCCGGGTATATGTTCCACATACTATCCTGCTACTATCCTGGTATTATGTCCTGAACTGGAGTTAGCAGTTTGCTGCCAAAACTACTCGTGAGAGAAACCGCCCAAGTTTGTGAAACGGATTAATACCTAGGATATTTTACATTTATAACATAGCATTTTTAATTAAGGATATCCATCCAGGAATAAGACCAATATAATTTTGTGAAGCGATATAAATATATATATTTCCTTTAATAAAACTTAAATTAAATACTTCCACCTCCGTTACACTGTACGGTGGTGATAGAAAAGAAGAACTTAGTGAAGGTTGTTCTTACAATAAATTAATTAAATTAGTTATAGTTGTTTCTTTCAATTGCGATCATTCGTTAGCTAAAAGAGTGAGGAAAGGGGCGCTCTAAAAACTTAAATTTGTTCTTTAGTACTTTCGTCAACAAGTTTCAATATAAATACCTACCTCATTCTTTGCTCCCAGGCGAACGATATCCCATGACCCTGCTCGAGTTCTTTAAATTAGCTGAGGCATAAATAAAACGGGTGTCCGAACTTATCCACATAGAAATAAAGTTATTATCCGAACTTATCCCAACCTATGTGCATAGGTGAAAGACACTGTTACATGTTTCTAGGGACCCCTCTGTGGTGCCGAACATTATAAGTGGCGTTCCCAACGTTGAGCCTTAGGGAGAATATCGCAATTGGAAAAAATAATAGAATTTATTACTTTAGTATTAGTGAAGGCGAATATCTGGCTGTACTTTAATTTAATATAAGTTCTATTATCTGCTGTATTGGCGAACATTTGTTGGCTATTTACAATTATTATTATTGACAAATTTAAGCTTAGAAACTTAAATTATTCTGTGTTACTTGTCATAAAACTTAAAAAAAAAAAAAAAATTGTTAAGCTTATAAACTTAAACAATTAGAAGTGTAACTTTTTATATATAGAGGTTGTATATCATACAAAATAATTTTGGAAATCTTTTCTTAATTCGGACATTTCGATAAAAGTATACCGTACTTTAAAAACAAAATGGATTTCATAAAAGCAGGTTGCAAAATAACGCATTTACACAAAGATGAAATCACACACGAGTTGGCGATTCGTAGGCTTCCAGTAAATCCAGTTTCCAGAAGGACCAGTTTGTGTCAGGCGTTAAAAGAAACAGCCGAGCTTGCTCGAAAGGGTAGTTTGAAATTTCAAGACCTTGTCGTCAACGATCCAGTGGGAGAAATCAAGCTGTGTCAGGATAAGATTCAGGAAATTGAACGCGAAGTATCTGATGATATTTCGGCAGTCGCTAAGGATAGGTTACTTTCGCGTTGCAAGTACTTAATATGTCGTCTCTCTCGGTTGGATCAAAATCTTGAGGAAGTTCAGCTACTGAAAGGAACAGTATCTACTATAATGGAACGGTTGCTGGGAGATGACTCGTCAGCCTCTTCTGAATCTGACGGAGAAGATCCTGCGTCTGCTGTAGGTGACCGAATTGTTCGAGAAGTGGTATATAAACCGGAAAAGACTTTTAATATAAATTCCTTGAACTTGAAATTCAAAGGCGATACTTGCGTTCGCTCTTTTGTGTCGCGGTTGGAGGAACTACGCGTTGCTCGTAGGATTTCCGAGAACCGAATTTATAGGGGTTTCCCCGAGATTCTTGAGGGACCGGCGTTGTCATGGTTTCGATCTCAGCGTACAGACTTGTTGTCCTATCGGGAGGTAGTATCCGCTTTAAGGGAAGAGTTTGATATTCCAGATTTGGATCATCTTCTTTTACAAGAGATTAGGAACCGGACACAGGCTAAGTCCGAGACTATCGTGTATTTTGTCTCCACGATGCTGGGAATGTACGACCGTTTGAGCCGTCAGGTTCCTGAAGAGGATAAGCTGGACACGCTGATGCGTAATATTAGGCCGGAGTTTTCGAAGGATTTGGCTCTTCATGATGTCAGGTCCATTAAACAACTGAAAGACTTGTGTAGGAGGATTGAATTGGCTCAAGTTAAGGCAAAGCAGTTTCATGAACCGCTGTTATCAAAGAAATCGGGGTCGTCATCCCTAGGTACTGAGGAAAATAAGGGTGAGACTAGAAATAGGTTTGGTTCTACTCGTACTTCTAACATGTCTAAGACTTTTGTCGCTGCTGTAGGGCAGACCTCTTCCGGAAGGAATGACCTTTTCTGTTTTCGTTGCGGGAAAACCAATCATCCTACTAGGACGTGTAGATCTTCTAGGGAAACTGTGTGTTTTAAATGTGGTGCGAAGGGAGTTCGTACCCCTGAGTGCCCAAAATGTAACCCGGTTCCAAAAAACTGAATAACTTTGTCTCTTCTAAAAAGAAAACATCCCTCCTATCCACTCCTGTACAAGTAGAAGAGACAATTCATTTTAATCCTCCACAGGGTGATAATCGACTTTACTTGCCTTTGAAAGTATTTGACTTAACAGTGAGAGCGTTTATAGACTCAGGATCATCGGTTAGCCTTTTGGGTCGCGGTAGCCAGTCCATTTTCGAATCGATAGGCATCCCAGTACAGGAACGCGACAAACCTCTTTCTTTGAGGGTGGCCGATGGCCATCCACTCTTAATTACTCATTACATGATGATACCTATAAACTTCAAAGGTGAATTAAAATTAATACATTTTGACATTCAACCGAATATTAAAAATCGGATGATTCTTGGCCTCAACTTTTGGCGTGCTTATGATTTAATTCCGGAAAAAATTAAAGATGTAGTAGAAACTTTTAATGATGGACGCGTCTCTTGCAGTGCTACTTTACCCAGCGCGTCGGGATTAAATGATTATAACAATTTGACTCACGACCAAAAGAATCGTTTAGAAAAGGCTAAAAAATTGTATGAACAAATTGATACTGACAAGGTAGGATTGGGAAAAACCCACCTCATAGAACATGTTATAGACACGGGTAATGCACACCCGATTAAACAAAAATATTACCGTCTTAGTCCGGATAAGCTTGCGGCTTTGGAAAAGGAGGTAGACCGTATGCTTAAAGAAGGAATAGTAGAACCTTCTCACTCACCCTGGAATTCTCCTGTAGTAATGGTCGAGAAGCCCAATGGGGATATGAGACTCTGTCTAGATAGTAGAAAGGTTAACTCCGTTTCCAAGTCCGACGCCTACCCAGTACCCTATGTTCACTATATTCTCGATAATTTGCGTGATGCGAAATATCTCACTTCTCTTGATTTAAGTGCAGCGTATCATCAGATTACGTTGAGTGAAAGCTCGAAAGAAAAGACTAGCTTTACAGTGCCCGGAAAGGGATTATTTCATTACAATAGAATGTGTTTTGGCCTTGTAGGTGCCTCAGCCACCATGCAAAGGTTAATGGATAACTTATTTACAGCAGAATTTGACAATAAAGTATTTTGTTACATAGATGATATAATTATATGTACATCCGATTTTGACGAACACATACGTTTAATAGAAGCTGTTTTTGAAAAGCTCAAAGCAGCAAATCTTACCATTAATATGAAGAAATCTTTATTCTGTAGGTCTGAGCTAAAATACTTAGGATATCTGGTAGATAAATATGGCCTTCGTACAGATCCTTCTAAAGTAGATGTAATTGTAAATTTTCCCATACCCAAGGACTCAAAGAGTGTCAAAAGCTTCCTTGGTATGTGTGGTTGGTACCGAAGGTTTATAAATAATTTTGCTAAAATCGCTCGACCTTTATCTCGATTAACGAGTAAAAAAGTACCTTTTGTTTGGTCAGAGGAAGTTAATAACTCTTTTAATTTATTAAAATCTGCTCTTATCTCTGCACCTATACTAAAGTGCCCTGATTTCAACGAAAGTTTTTATATTCACTGTGACGCATCCTCGTATGCCATTGGTGCCGTCTTAACTCAACGGTATGACAACCTAGATCATCCAATTGCTTACTCCAGCCGTACTCTTAATAAACCAGAGACTAATTATTCGGCAACTGAACGCGAGTTGTTGGCCGTAATTTATGGTTTAGAGCAGTACCGAGCCTATGTAGAAGGTAGGAAATGTTATATCGTGACGGATCACGCTTCGTTGAAATGGTTTCATAATTTAAAAAATCCCTCTGGTCGTTTAAATAGATGGGCCTGTCGCTTAAGTCAGTTTAATTTCGAGATCATACACAGGAAAGGTAAAGAACATGTGATTCCGGACTGCCTTTCACGCATTCATGTGGATGCCATAGACGCATCTCCTATTCAGGACCCGTGGTACTTAGATTTATACAAAAAGGTCTCTGAAAAGCCTTCTTTATTTCCAAATTTTAAAATTGAAAATGACAAACTGTTTCGATACTCTAAAAATAAATATCGCCTTACCGCTCAATTCGAATGGAAGTTGGTATTACCCTACGAGCTGAGAAACGAAATACTAATCAAGTACCATGATGATCCTACGGCCGGTCATTTTGGAGTGGCTAAAACTCACTCTAAGATCGCCGAGCTATACTATTGGCCTACTCTATTTCAAGATGTTAAAGAATACGTCAGTACCTGTGAAATATGCAGGACTTATAAACCTATAAACTTAGCTCGTCCTGGTTTGATGGGTAACCCACGTCGGGTATCTGTTCCAGGCGAGGCCATTTCCTGCGATATATTAGGACCTTTTCCGCCTTCTTATTCGCGGAACCAATATCTATTTGTATGTACGGACTATTTTAGTAAATATGTTACGTTATTTCCTTTACGCACTATCACTGCGAAAGCAATAGTGAAGTGTTTAGAAAAAGGTATTTTCCTTGTACACGGGATTCCAAAGATTTTATTCTGTGACAATGGTGCTCAATTTACATCCAAGGATTTCAGAGATCTCATGACTAAATATGGGGTTCCCCATATTTTCTATAACCCTAGATATCATCCTCAGACGAACCAAACGGAGCGCGTAAACCGTGAGTTAGTCAGAACCATTGCCTCCTACGTGCGTTCTGATCACCGTAATTGGGATAAGAACGTCTCAGAGATTCAGTGCGCCCTTAATACTGCCAAGCACGAAGTTACGAGACACTCCCCGTATTTAATCATGCATGGTCGTCAAATGATATTAGATGGTTCTATTTATAATCATGAGACCCCTATAGATCCTGATTCTGTAGAGATAGATACCAGTGGTATTTTTTCGGATAAGTTGAAAGAGCTCCAGTCTGTATTTAATAAGGTGCGTCATTTGCAAACTGCTTCCCATGAACGTAATGCTCGATATTACAATATGAGGAAGCGACATGTAGTATTAGAAGAAGGTCAAATAGTATATAAAAAGTGTTTTCCTTTATCGAACGCATCTAAAAATTTTTCAGCTAAATTGGCACCTCGTTACGAAAAATGTGTTATACACAAAAAATTAAGTCCCTTAGTCTTTACTTTAAAATCCCTAGGAGGTAAACTTTTAGGTAACTTCCACATAAAGGATATTGTCCGTCCGGGTGAAGCAGAGCCTTCCCTAGATAGCTAACATTTGTGATTTGGGCCAAACTCCGTACATACGTATAATCTGTTTGTTAGGAATCTGTGGATCTCCTACTTTCTCTTGCAAACTAGGAATCTCTATATCTCCTGTTTGTATAGGCTTGGTTGCGCGCGAACCAACCTACCTCTCTAATAGTTATGTCCTTATAAAGACGTAAATACTTAAAGAATATATACACATAAATATGAGTCTTACTCGTTAATATTTCTAAAAAAGGTGAACTTTGCGAAGTCCACACTTCTAATAGAATATTTTACATAGAACCGTTACTTGGTAAGTCTAAGAGTTCTATCTCTTAGCCTGGTAGTATTCGAGATAGCTTGTTGTTAGGATAGTTCAGATAGAAAAGAATCGTCCAGCACAACCTAATCTTACCTTTTTAGGCATTCTGTAATAAAGGACATGAAATGTGCCTCCCTCTTTAATTTAAGAACCGTGGATCCACAATTATTTTACACGTAGGTTACATTAGTTAGTTCCATATTTAACGTAGTATCTCTCTCATAAGATAGGATAGTTTCTTGCATGATAGAAGTAAATCCATTCCAGTAGTTATAGTTAATTTCCAAATCCCGTGGATTAGAAAGTCGTTCCTAAGGTAATAAAAAAAGAAATAGTTTGTAGTTCCGTACATGCCTGATCAGCCTCTGTACCAAACATATTTTGAATTAAGTTAAGTTTATTTAGTTTCTGTTGCTTCTTTAGACAGAATTTACGTTTATTCCGTGTTCCTACTCATCCTACGAGTTCATTTTAGTTATCTTTAAATAAAATTAAGAGAACAAATCCCACTAATAGTATAACATAAAATTCTGTTTGAGTATCTATATCCTTACTAACCGCTAACACTCTCCAAATTTCTGCTTATTAACCGCTTTCAAATGCAATCAACTAATTCTCTTCGCTTATGCTCCTGCACCGTCATTCTATATTCAAATCCCTAATAACCGTTAACTCCTTAGATGCTACTTACGAATGCTTATATCGCCATTAATACTTCCGCTTTTGCTAAATAGTTCCCTGTTCTATCCCAGATACATAATTAAATTCATTCACCTACCAGTTAAAAAAAAAAATTTTTCAATTCAAAAATTTTGTTTTAACCCAACCAAAGATGAACTGTAACACTTCAGAGGTTACGCATCTCCGTAGTTTCTAACGTATTAAGCTGCAAGTAGATGGATGGATAAATGGAAAACGTAATGCAGTATAAATTCCCAACACTGAGCCCTAGAATGGAGTTTAAAGTATAAAAACATACCGGTAAAATTCTGATGCCGGAACTGATGCACTATTTTGCTATTTTACACATATTTCGTAGCCATATGGCCCTGCAACTTTAAGATGTACTTCACTTGTAATCCACCACACAGCTTTAACCTCATTTTGTGTAATATTCACTCACTTTTCGTAATAAATTCACTTTGTTTTGAGACCCTGCGTGGGTTAGATGTGTTCTGTCACTTCTGACAGTTTGACGTTTATAAACTGGTTGGGGAAGATTTGAGTCACATAAATACCCGTTCAATGAAAGTTTTTTTTTCTTGTCGGAGAAAATCTGATTTCATTTTCATTAAGATAAATTAACATTATAACATGTAAAGTAATTCTAGGATATTGGATTGCAATAAAATTTAGCTAATAGTTTGGTTTTGTTTTTCTTCTGCGGCGTTAGTCGTGTTCTCATTTGTCTATGATACGGTCATTAGCAAAGGTGACTATTTGCATTACGGGGTTGAAGATTCGTTTAATGTAAGTTAATTTCTTCTTTCCATATAAAAATACTTAGAATTTTAAAATGAGGGGTATGTTGTTATTTGTCTTAATTTTTGGTGAAAGTTTTCACAATCTAATATTTCCTTTTCTTTGGTTGGATACGTGGCTAAGGTCTCGGGCCACCATTAGGATTTTGTGATTGCCTGAAGTGAATCGCAGTTGGAAGGATGTGAAATAATAAATTGATAATATCCCAGGCAATCCATTCATTCCGGGGTATGTTTTAGTGTTCAAAGAGTGCTTTGCTTTCTTTATTGTGTGGTCTTCACATATTAATTAATATTTTGTTCTTTTAGCCGAGCCCGTTAAACTCGATTTTAACCTAAAAATGTGAGCCGTCCTTACAAAGAAAAGTAAACAGCCAGTTTTATTTCGCCTTCAATCTTCCCATCGCTGCCACGTGAGAACGTGACGGTGACATCCAGAGGAAAATAAGGAAAACACCCAGCCTTTCTGGTAAGTGGTTTTATCTCTGTTACACCAAAAACCCCTAAAAGCAACCCCGCGATTAAAAATATAGAATTAATTAAAACAACAAGTTACCGATTTCCAAAATTATCTCACCTGGTTATTTTGTTTGTCCACCAGGGTGTTTTTATCCGGGTATATGTTCCACATACTATCCTGCTACTATCCTGGTATTATGTCCTGAACTGGAGTTAGCAGTTTGCTGCCAAAACTACTCGTGAGAGAAACCGCCCAAGTTTGTGAAACGGATTAATACCTAGGATATTTTACATTTATAACATAGCATTTTTAATTAAGGATATCCATCCAGGAATAAGACCAATATAATTTTGTGAAGCGATATAAATATATATATTTCCTTTAATAAAACTTAAATTAAATACTTCCACCTCCGTTACACTGTACGGTGGTGATAGAAAAGAAGAACTTAGTGAAGGTTGTTCTTACAATAAATTAATTAAATTAGTTATAGTTGTTTCTTTCAATTGCGATCATTCGTTAGCTAAAAGAGTGAGGAAAGGGGCGCTCTAAAAACTTAAATTTGTTCTTTAGTACTTTCGTCAACAAGTTTCAATATAAATACCTACCTCATTCTTTGCTCCCAGGCGAACGATATCCCATGACCCTGCTCGAGTTCTTTAAATTAGCTGAGGCATAAATAAAACGGGTGTCCGAACTTATCCACATAGAAATAAAGTTATTATCCGAACTTACCCCAACCTATGTGCATAGGTGAAAGACACTGTTACATGTTTCTAGGGACCCCTCTGTGGTGCCGAACATTATAAATGTACTCGTACTTAGAAGGAATCACATCTGAATGGGCGCATTTCTTCATTTCTTTCGGACGATGGAACCAAAAATATATGATATAAAAAGTGTCTATCACGCTCGTAGCATTTCCGTCGACCACGATGAAAGCTTAGAATCGAAAAGGACTCAAATAAAGGATCCAAATCTTACTATCACATCAGTATTTTCTAAAAACAATGTCAAAGACACCAGCAACTTTATACTACGTCGGTGGCAAACAAGCATACCGTCCGCCTGATGGAAACCTTAAGGGCAAATTAATATTAATCAAACACAATAAGTATGGCATTAATTAAATAAGGTTTGACAGATTAATAAGGTTTAGTGTAAATAAGGTTTACAGTATATTAAATACCAATAGTAATTTTAAAACAATATCGACCTTAACCGTATCCTTGTTTGCCTACAGCGATAGATTAACTGTTTTCTTGATAAGTTTTATTACTGTAGTTAATTTTCTAAATATTAGATAGGAATCTAACCTGTTCTTATCTTCACACGCAAACAGTACCTAACTCAAGACAGCCATGATATCCACAGCGTCTATTCTTTCATTCTACGACTTAGTAGTATGTATCAATGCAATATGCGGGAAAAATTACATTTTATGTATTTTAGGTGTCACCATAACTGTCTGCGTCATCTTAAATCACATACATTTTCAAAAAAAAATTTTGTTTGGTAACACGTGCTGTGCGTTCTCCGTATCATACATAACCTTCTCGTGTTTTCTTCATTTACCTCTACTGGTCCCTGCCTGCTGAATTGCCTATGTTATACCTATACTTTTGAGTGGTGGTGAAGGACATAATAATGAATTATATTTTTCCCATTTGTTCCACTCCAGTATCTTTTCAAAATGCTGATTCTCACGCCGAGTGTCGATGCAGAATATGCTTGCCTCTCTTCATAGTCTTTTCTTAGTCATTCTTGTTTTTTTTTATCGATCGTAGTTTGTTAATACTAGTTTAATAAATGATGATGATGAAAAAATTAGCATAAACTGACATACGTCATATGTTTGTATTTCCAATAGAGGTATGCAGAGGCAGGCAGAGCACATCCAAACACAAACTGCTCAAGTCTCAATATTATTATGAATTTAATTATTAAACTGTATTGTTTTTTTTTATTATTATAAATGGGCTTACTCTTGGCCAAAGACTACCCAAAGGCATATGTCGTGGCCTGCGGTGGAGTAAGCTCGCACAGAAGATGCCTGTTCACTCTTGATTTGAAGGTTGCCGGGTTTTATGGAGCGATGGAGTAAAATGAATATTATTCTGAGTTTTTCATTACCAATATATGTCTAAAATGTAATTAATTGTCACAAAATTGTATCCTCCTAATCTTTATACTTACTTGTTAAATGGTCCCATGAAACCGCAATTTAAATAAGCTACAAACAAACATACGGGTGCCACAAATAAGGAAAATGTAAATAAACTCGCTTGAGATTACTATAGGGAATACCCCGAATTTAGATAATGAAGTATTTATGATAAGTCTCATATGAGAGAAGTATAATATTCTAAACTCAAATAGATACCATAAACTAAAGAAAAAGAGGTGGTGGCGAAGCTGGGAATCGGGAATAATTTATATTAGTCCTAACTACTTAAAAGACGTGACTTAACTAATTTTTAAACTAACCTCCGATATTGTAACTATTGTAAGGACAGGGTCGTCTAACATTATTTTGATTTGCTCGCCATATTTTTCGTCCATCACACATATTATATTTCAGAGAATAGTTCATTTATTTATAACAACATAAAAATAATATAATAAACACTTAAATTAAAACTTACAATAAAACTTATAAATAAAATATTTGTTCCAGGTCTTGCTCGTTCGGTTGGGTAAGGTGCCCAGAAGGCTGGCCGCATTGCCCCGCTGGATAGCAATGCTGATCCGCTGAGCAAGGTATTGACCAGCCCTCTGGTCACCAGAAGCGTCTATAAGGCGCTTAGATAGCTCCTTGTAGAGGCAACGCGCACAGAGTATTTTTTTATCATGGTATCCTCAGAAAACATCAAAACTTCACGAAACTATTATGACCAGACAGACACACATAACATCAACATTACAAATCATTATAATTCAACAGCAAAGAAAAATACATATTATTAATACCATGCCAACGGCATTGCGATTTCAATGAAATTCTATGCATGGCAATGTCGCTCTGTGCTGCATTGCTATTGAGATCTCCAATAACGCTCGGACGAATATTGAATATCTGCTATCGGATATTTGTTTTATTTTTACTTTGATGTACTTCGGGGTAAAGAGGATATTGAAATTATACATACAACATATCGTTATTAAATTCTTTCCTCTTCCTCGGTAAAAGGATTATGTCATATTTCTATATAATTCTATCTATATATTTCTAATTAAGGGAAAGTA